>NC_090451.1:522607174-523230240 GCF_031143425.1 Pleurodeles waltl | reverse complement strand
TGAGGACCCCCAGCGTTGCTCCTACCAGACAGGTTTCTGCCCTCATGCTGCTTCACGAGCTCAAGCCCAGGAGGGCAGAACACAGGATTTCATTTGGAGATGGAGGCAATAACCTCTCTCTTAGGAAATAGGTGTTACATGGCTTGGGAGGGGTAGCCTCCCCAAGCCACTGGTATGCTTTGAAAAGCACATTTTGTGCCCTCCTTGCATAAACTGGTTTGCACCACCAATGGATGCGCGGTCTCTGCTGTGGAACGAAACTGGACAATTGAATGGGGGAGTAACCACTCTCCTTCCATCACCACCTGAGGAGTGGTGCCCAGAGCTCCTCCAGGAAGCCACTTGATTCTGCTATCTTGAATCCAAGATGGTCCGAGGCCTCTGGGAGCATCTGAGTGGCAAGGACAGGCAGGTGACATCACAGCCCCCTCCTGATAGGTGGTCACCCTGCTAGATGACCAATCCCCCTTCCTGGGCTATTTAGGGTCTCCCTCTTGGGTGAGTCCTCAGATTCGCCATACAAGATTCCAGCACAACTCCTCTGCATAGATTACTTCACCTGCAACTGGATCCAGGAACTGACAATCTGCATCCACAGCAACAACTCTGCTTGCAACATTGCGTCCATGGCTCCTTCCAGCAACTGCAGCATTTCCCCCGGCTATGCATCCTCCAAGGGTGACAAGTCCTCAGTCTGCACGAGAAGCAAGAAGGTCTCTCCCTTGGAGTTAAGAAGTCACTCTTCTGCTTCCGCGGGCACAAAGGGCAGCGATGACTGGCTGCGTGGATCTTCTTTCCTCCAGAGCTGCGTGGATCCTGCATTACAGGTGGTGGTCTGGAGTGGTTCCCTCGGTGTTCTCTACCAGCTGCCCAACTTGGGAGACGGTAAGCATAACAGTACCCCCATGCACTGCATCTCTTGCAGCTATCAAGGATTGTTGGCATCTCCTCCAAGGGATGTTCAGGTTCTGTAAGGAAATGCCTCCTTGGCATGGTTACCCCCTGACTTTTTGCCTTTGCTGATGCTAAGTTATGATTTGAAAGTGTGCTGGGACCCTGCTAACCAGGCACCAGCACCAGTGTTCTTTCCCTAAACTGTACCTTTGTCTCCACAATTGGCACAACCCTGGCATACAGGTAAATCCCTTGTAACTGGTACCCCTTGTACCAAGGGCCCTGATGCCAGGGAAGGTCTCTAAGGGCTGCAGCATGTCTTATGCCACCCTAGGGACCCCTCACTCAGCACATGCACACTGCTTCACAGCTTGTGTGTGCTGGTGGTGAGAAAATGACTAAGTCGACATGGCACTCCCCTCACTGAGGCATAGGTAAGTCACCCCTCTAGCAGGCCTTACAGCCCTAAGGCAGGGTGCACTATACCATAGGTGAGGGCATAAGTGCATGAGCACAATGCCCCTACAGTGTCAAAGCCAAACCTTAGACATTGTAAGTGCAGGGTAGCCATAAGAGTATATGGTCTGGGAGTCTGTCAAACACGAACTCCACAGCATCATAATGGCTACACTAAAAACTGGGAAGTTTGGTATCAAACTTCTCAGCACAATAAATGCACATTGATGCCAGTGTGCAATGTATTGTAAAATACACCCAGAGGGCATCTTAGAGATGCCCCCTGAAAGCATACCCGACTTCCAGTATAGGCTGACTAGTTTTTGCCAGCCTGCCACACACCAGACATGTTGCTGGCCACATGGGGAGAGTGCCTTTGTCACTCTGTGGCCAGGAACAAAGCCTGTACTGGGAGGAGGTGCTTCTCACCTCCCCCTGCAGGAACTGTAACACCTGGCGGTGAGCCTCAAAGGCTCATCCCCTTTGTTACAGCGCCACAGGGCATCCCAGCTAGTGGAGATGCCCGCCCCTCCGGCCACTGCCCCCACTTTTGGCGGCAAGGCTGGAGGAGAAATTGAGAAAAACAAGGAGGAGTCATCCCTCAGTCAGGACAGCCCCTAAGGTGTCCTGAGCTGAGGTGACTCTTACTTTTAGAAATCCTCAATCTTGTAGAAGGAGGATTCCCCCAATAGGATTAGGGATGTGCCCCCTCCCCACAGGGAAGAGGCACAAAGAGGGTGTAGCCACCCTCAAGGACAGTAGCCATTGGCTACTGCCCTCCCAGACATAAACACACCCCTAAATTCAGTATTTAGGGGCCCCCAGAACCTAGGAAACTAGATTCCTGCAACATAAAGAAGAAGGACTGCTGACCTGAAGCCCTGCAGTGAAGACGGAGACGACAACTGATTTGGCCCCAGCCCCATCGGCCTGTCTCACTACTTCGACGAAAACTGTAACAGCGACGCATCCAACAGGGACCAGCGACCTCCGAAGCCTCAGAGGACTGCCCTGCACCCAAAGGACCAAGAAGCTCCTGTGAACAGCAGCTCTGTTCAACCATCTGCAACTTTCTGCAACAAAGAAGAAACTCCACGTTTCCCGCCTGAAGCGTGAGACTTTTCACTCTGCACCCGACGCCCCCGGCTCGACCTGCGGAAATCAAACACCTCAGGGAAGACTCCCCGGCGACTGCGAGCCCGTGAGTAACCAGAGACGACCCTCCTGAGCCCCCAAAGCGACGCCTGCAGAGGAAGTCCAGAGGCCCCCCCTGAACGCGACTGCCTGTAAAAAGGGACCCGACGCCTGGAACCAACACTGCACCCGCAGCCCCCAGGACCTGAAGGAACCGAACTTCAGTGCAGGAGCGACCCCCAGGCGACCCTCTGCCTAGCCCCGGTGGTGGCTACCCCGAGGAGCCCCCCCTGTGCCCGCCTGCATCGTTGAAGAGACCCCCGGGTCGCCCCATTGATTTCAATACAAAACCCAACACCTGTTTGCACTCTGCACCCGGCCGCCCCTGTGCCGCTGAGGGTGTACCTTCTGTGCCTGTTTGTGTGTCCCCCGGTGCCCTACAAAAACCCCCCTTGTCTGCCCTCCGAGGATGCGGGTACTTACCTGCTGGCAGACTGGAACCGGGGCACCCCTGTTTCCATTGAAGCCTATGTGTTTTGGTCACCTCTTTGACCTCTGCACCTGACTGGCCCTGAGCTGCTGGTGTGGTAACTTTGAGGTTGCCTTGAACCCCCAACGGTGGGCTACTTTGGATCCAACTTGGAACCCTGTAAGTGTTTTACATACCTGTGAACTTAACATTTACCTCCCCCAGGAACTGTTGATTCTTGCACTGTGCCCACTTTTAAAATAGCTTATTGCCATTTTTGTCAAAACTGTACATTCTATTGTGATTATTCAAAGTTCCTAGAATACCTGAGTGAAATAAATTTCATTTGAAGTATTACTTGTAAATCTTGAACCTGTGGTTCTTAAAATAAACTAAGAAAATATATTTTTCTATATAACAACCTATTGGCCTAGAGTAAGTCTTTGAGTGTGTGTTCCTCATTTATTGCCTGTGTGTGTACAACAAATGTGTTACACTACCCACTGATAAGCCTACTGCTCGACCACACTACCACAAAATAGAGCATTAGAATTATCTATTTTTGCCACTATCTTACCTCTAAGGGAAACCCTTGGACTCTGTGCACATTATTTCTTACTTTGAAATAGTATATACAGAGCCAACTTCCTACATTGGTGGATCAGCGGTGGGGTACAAGACTTTGCATTTGCTGGACTACTCAGCCAATACCTGATCACACAACTAAATTCCAAAAATTGTCATTAGAAACTGATTTTTGAAATTTGAGCTATTTTTCGAAATTTTTAAAAGCCCTGCTAGGGCCTTGTGTTAGTCCCTGTTAGCATTTCTTTTAGAGTTTAAAAGTTTTGTAAAAGCTTGGATTAAGTTCTAGAGATAGTTTTAGGTTCTTAAAAAGTATCCCAACTTTTAGAGAAATAGGTGGTCATTCTGACCTCGGCGGTAAAAGGCGCCTACCGCCGGTCAGAAATCCTCCATAATTCCGCCGCGGTCGCGGTAACCCGCCACGGTCATTCTGACCCGCAGCAGCCAAACCTCCGAAAATCCGACAGCCACAACAGACCGCCAGACCAGCGGTCGGCGGAAAAGTGGAGGTGACCAAACCTCCACCGTCACGCCAACAGAAATACGCCCATGCCATTACGACCCACGAATCCACGCGGCGGTCTTTCAAACGCGGTTTACCATTGGCGGTACACACCGCCGCGGTCAGAATACACACAAACGAACAAAACTCAGCCACATTGGCCGATTTGAATTCCACACACCTGATACACATACACACACCACTCCCACACACACAATACAATATAAAACACACACCCACATCACCCACAAACCCCTACGACCAAAAATTCAGAAAGAAGCACTGAGAGACACATCAGCGATCACAGAATACCATCACACAGAGGCACACTACACCATCACCCACACAATATCCACACACAAAACAACACACACCACCACACTCAACACACTTAACTACACATACTCCACCCCACACATCATACACACCACTCCATGGCACCCCAAAGACAGCCCAGCTTCTCAGACGAAGAACTCAGGGTCATGGTGGAGGAAATCGTTCGGGTAGAGCCCCAGCTCTTCGGCACACAGGTCCAATACACCAGCATTGCCCGGAGGACGGAGCTATGGCAGAGGATTGTCTACAGGGTCAACGCTGTGGGACAGCACCCCAGAAATCGGGAAGACATCAGGAAGCGATGGAACGACCTACGGGGGAAGGTGCGTTCCATGGTATCCAGGCACAACATCGCCGTGCAGAAGACTGGCGGAGGACCCCCACCTCAACCCCCACAATTTACAACATGGGAGGAGGAAGTCTTGAACATCCTGCATCCTGACGGCCTCGCAGGAGTCGGCGGAGGAATGGACACTGGTAAGTTGAAGCTTCACTACTGCTTCCCCCCCACCTGCATGCCAAATCATACCCCAACCCTCACCCCCATCCTCGAACCCCACCCTCACCCCCACCCCCATCCTCACCCCCACCCTCACCCTCACCCCCACCACCATCCTCACCCCCACCCCCAGCACACCTATTCCCTGCCAATGTCTCACCATCACAACCCACACATCCCAAAACCTAGGCCTGCATGCGTCCACTAAGCATGGACACCCATCACCAAAGCATGCCCAATGCATATACACATCCCCCCCACAAGCCACCCTCACCAAAGCCCCCACACACGAATGCCAGCACTTGGGGACACGGGAACCCACAGATACACCCATATGCCACACATTGAAACTATAACCATACCTCTATACCCCTGCAGGACCCGACCGTCAACACACCGCCACGGAGGGCCCAGAATTCTCCACACCCCCCACCCAAGAGGCCGTCAGCGATGACAGCAGCTCTGTCGTCCTGGACACCGATGACCAGCCCGGACCATCGGGGACCTCTGGACAGTCGGTTCCCCTCACACAGGCCCAGGCCACTACAGACCCAAACCCCTCTGGGAACACCAGCACAGCTCCCACCCAGCGGGCCCATGCCTCTGTCTCCAGGGCGCGTCAATCTGCGGTGTGCCTACCACTACAGGGCACCCAGGATAACCCACCACCCCAACAACAACAGGGACCTGGGGGCAGTGGTAGTGGGCACACCGGCCAGGGGGCAGAGGCCCAGGGAAACAGGGCAACTCGGAGGGCAGCTGTGCGACAGGGGGGGGACGGGCCCAGGGAACCCACTCTCCACGAGGCCCTCACCACCATCATGGGAGCATACAACCGCTCCCAGGAGACGATGGCGACGGTACTGGCCCGGTTCCAGGAGATCCAGGTACTGCAGGAGGAACACTATCGGGGGTACAGGGAGGACATCAGAGCCCTCACCTCCACCCTGGTTACCATGGTAGGGCTGCTGCAGGACCTCATCAACACCAGGACGGACACTCAACAACAACAAAGGGCCCCTGCCACTAGCCTGGACCAAGAACAGCCAACCACCTCCGCCGGCGCTAGTGGACAGGAGGCCCCCGCACAACAGCAGCCCACCAGACCCCCACCTCCTGCAGGAGAAGAACCACCCCGCAAGAGGGCCCTGAGATCTCGCAAGAAGACAGAGTAGGATGTCAAGACCCCCGCCAGCAAAGGATACCACCTGATGTCATCCCACTGTCCCACATTGTCACCCTGTCCATCCTTGAACTGCCCATGCTCCATCTCTCCACAGGCCTCTGGACAATGCACCTGTGTGACTGTTACTCTGGACTCTGCCATGGACATTCCTTCACCATAGCCCCCACCCACTTGAAACCACCCATCCCATTTTGAGCACTGAAATAAACACCCATTTAGCACAAAACTATCTGGAGTCTGGCTGTGATTTCAAAATATTGTAATTGACATGACAGTGCAAATATGTCCTTGTACATAGTGAAGTCAACAAACAGCTGCCACAAAGCTGTAGTCCATGGGGAAACGAAGCACAGGACTCGTAGTGGGGACCCCAGATCTGAAATAGGGAGGGAAAAGCCACAACTCAGTCATCATACACTGGGGCAAATAGACAGGCAGCAGAGATGCAGGAGAGTAGTTCACATTCACTAAATTATGTTTGATTTGTTACCTGTGTCCTATTGGAAGTACTGTTCAATGATTCTGTCCCTGTTGTCTGTTTCAGCCCCGTCGTCTTCCTCCTCGTCACTCTCCACAGGTTCCACAGCTGCCACTACACCACCGTCTCGACCATCCTCCTGCAGGAAAGGCACCTGGCGGCGCAAAGCCAGGTTGTGAAGCATGCAGCAGGCCACGATGATGTGACACACCTTCTTAGGTGAGTACATTAGGGATCCACCTGTCATATGCAGGCACCTAAACCTGGCCTTTAGGAGGCCAAAGGTGCGTTCGATCACCCTCCTAGTACGCCCATGGGCCTCATTGTACCGTTCCTCTGCCCTGGTCCGGGGATTCCTTACTGGGGTCAGTAGCCACGACAGGTTGGGGTACCCAGAGTCCCCCAATAGCCATACACGGTGTCTCTCTAGCTGTTCCATCACGTAAGGGATGCTGCTATTCCTCAGGATGTAGGCGTCATGCACTGACCCAGGGAACTTGGCATTTACATGCGAGATGTACTGGTCAGCCAAACACACCACCTGGATGTTCATGGAATGGTAACTTTTTCTGTTCCTGTACACCTGCTCCCTGTCTCTTGGGGGAACCAAAGCCACATGGGTCCCATCAATGGCACCAATGACGTTGGGAATATGTCCAAGGGCGTAGAAATCACCCTTCACTGTAGCCAATTCGCCCACCTCAGGGAAAATGATGTAGCTCCTCACGTATTTCATCAGGGCAGACAACACTCTGGATAACACCTTCGAAAACATGGGCTGAGACATCCCAGAAGCAATTCCCACTGTTGTCTGAAATGACCCACTTGCCAGGAAATGGAGTACTGACAGGACCTGCACCAGAGGGGGAATCCCTGTGGGTTGGCGGATGGGGGACATCAGGTCGGGCTCCAGCTGGGCACACAGTTCATGTATAGTGGCACGGTCAAGCCGGTAGGTCAGGATAATGTGGCGTTCTTCCATTGTCGACAGGTCCGCCAGCGGTCGGTACACGCGAGGATTCATCCGTCTCCTCGCCAAACCCAGCGGACGGTGCCTAGGAAGGACAACATGGAGCACAGAGTCAAGCAACCCACAGGTACGTACTCACAGCTTGCACAGTAAACAATTCTCTATGCAGTGAATGGCGTGTCTGAGTGGCTATGCAAGGCCTAGGCCTGTGTGACGCAGTTGAAATTGAGCCATGTGGACCCTCGAAATGGCGGCTGCCTGACCTGTGAAGTGTGACAATGGGATGTGAGGTCAATGCGCTGGCGTGGCACACCGCGGCGGTCGGCGGTCGAAGACCGCGGCGCGAAGCCGCATTGGTTAACATTGAAGCCTATGGGTTTCAGGAGCCAATGGCGAAGGGCGCCGGCGGTGGCGGTACGCCCCGCCGCGGTACGCACCGCCGCGGACGTGACCGCCATTTCCTATCTACTTATCCACTTGCGACTTGAACTTTCACAGGAGAGGACCTATACTGCAAGTGTTGCTGTGACCTCGGTCTGGAAGGGACAATGGCTGCTGCGACTGGGGAAAGGGCCCCTGCCTTCACTGGAGAGGAGTTGGAGAAACTTGTGGATGGGGTCCTCCCCCAGTATGCGCTACTCTACGGTCCTCCAGACCAACAAGTGAGTTTAATTCAATATGGATTTGGGGCCACTGGCTGGCTTGGGGGCCTGGCGGGGGGCCTGGCGGGGATGGGGGGCATGTTGGGCCTGGCGGGGGGCCTGGCGGGGATGGGGGGCATGTTGGGCCTGGCGGGGGGCCTGGCGGGGATGGGGGGCATGTTGGGGCTGGCGGGGGGCCTGGCGGGGATGGGGGGCATGTTGGGCCTGGCGGGGGGCCTGGCGGGGGGCCTGGCGGGGATGGGGGGCATGTTGGGCCTGGCGGGGGGCCTGGCGGGGGGCCTGGCGGGGATGGGGGGCATGTTGGGCCTGGCGGGGGGCCTGGCGGGGATGGGGGGCATGTTGGGCCTGGCGGGGGGCCTGGTAGGGGGGCCTGGCGGGGATGGGGGGCGTTGGGCCACTGGCAACGAAAATGCAGACAAACTTGAACGTGGTATTTCTCCCTCCCTGTACGTGTCACATAGGTCCACGCCCATGAGAAGATCGGGATTTGGCGTGCCATCGCCAAGGAAGTCCGGACCCTGGGGGTCCACCATCGACGGGGCACCCACTGCCGCAAGAGGTGGGAGGACATCCGCCGCGGGACCAAGAAGACCGCCGAGTCTCTGCTGGGGATGGCCTCCCAACGTAGGCGGGGTGCCTGCCGTCAACTGACCCCCCTGATGTTCCGGATCCTGGCGGTGGCCTACCCTGATTTGGATGGGCGCGTGAGGGCAGCACAGCAGACACAAGGGGGTGAGTACAAGCATCATCTACTCTGTTGTCGCGCAGTGGAGGTGTCTGGGTGGGGGAGGAGGGCTGTGGGTCCCCCTAGGCCAGGGCGATATCTGTAGGCTGGGCACCCCCGTAAGCCCCTGTGTCCCCAGCCACCACCCTCAGTAGTGTGTCAGTACAGCCATCCCTGGGCCGTGTCATCCATGGGTGCAGTTGTCAACTCTAGGCGTGTAGGGCATGTTCCACGGAATGCGTAGCGGACCCCAAGTGCGCAACTTAGTGCAGGGGGCATCTGTGTCTGTCATGTCCGCTAACTGTACCGGTGATCCATGTACTCAAAATCTCTTTATTTCTCTCTCCCCCCCCCCTTTTTGTTTGTCTTTCTGTGCTTGTGTGCATCAGCATCATCAGGCGGAGGAGAAGTGGCATCGGGGCAGGAGGGAGCTGCATCTCACATGGCCCAGGAGGGCCATGCCACAGAGTCTGACTGGACCAGTGAGACGGAGGGCGAGGGGAGCTCCACAACGGGGACGACTGGACCCTGCAGCGACACGGACACGTCCTCGGAAGGGAGCTCCCTTGTGGGGGTGGCACCATCCGTGCCCCCCGCCATTACAGGTACAGCCGCCACCCAGCGCACCATCTCCGCCCTCCCAGCAGCCCCTCAGCGTTCGCCCCGTGCCCGCTCTGCCAGGAAGCCGGGCATCTCCTTCGCCCCAGGCACCTCAGGCCCTGCCCCTGTTACCCCCTCTGCCCTCAGTGAGGAGGTCATTGACCTCCTCCGAACGCTCATTGTTGGGCAGACTACCCTTTTGAATGCCATCCAGGGGGTGGAGAGGGAGGTTCATCGCAGCAATGCGTACCTGGAGGGCATTCATTCGGGTCAGGCTGCCCATCAGCGATCGTTCCAGGCTCTGGCCTCAGCACTGACGGCAGCCATTGTCCCTGTCTCCTGCCTCCCTCTACTAACTCCCTCCTCCCAGTCTCCTGTTCCTCTGCCTGTCCCACCCACACCATCAGACCAGCCTGCACACACCTCAACACCCAAGAGCCGCTCATCCAAACATAAGCACCACAGATCACGCAGACATTCACACAAGCAACATTCCGATGCAGACATGCCAACAGTCACTACCACCTCTGTGACCCCCACCTCCTCGTCTCCCTCCTCCCTCCCTGTGACGTCTACACTCACACCTTCATTCACCTCACCATCAGCCAGTGTTTCCATCACCAGCATACCCTCCACTCCAGTCCGCACACGTGCAGTCACCACCCCCACTGCCATTTACACGTCCCCTGTGTCCTCTCCCACTGTGTCTGTCACCCCCTCTTCCACACCACACAAACGCAGCCACCCACCCACCCAACAGCCATCCACCTCACGACAGCCTCCCGCTCCTGCACCTGCACCCAAAGACAGCAAACTTGTCTCGCCTACAACCACATCCTCTCCCTCCACTCCCATACCCACTGTACCTACCACTCTCCATTGTCCCAAGAAAATCTATCTCTCTACTGCTACCTTCTTCCCTGACCCTGAGCCCCCCCCTCCTTCTCGTCGGGGTAAAAAGAGCACCTCAGCCACCACCAGCCCTGCAGCCCCCTTGACAAGGGTGCAGGGGTATTGGAGCCCACCAGCCCGCAGGTCTGGATCTTCGCCCAGCAGCAAGGGGACAGCCAGCCCACCCCCTGGGAAGAGGAGCAGAAGGCGGAAGGGCCGCCGCCGGAGCCCGGATTCGATATCCCCCCAGGACACTAGCCAGCCACCGTCAACAGCCACAGCTCCAAAGGGAGGAAAGGGCCACAGACTCCCGACTAAGGAGGGCAAGGGCAGCAAGGCGGAGAAGTCAGGCAGCAGGCCTGCTGCCCATGGATGACCCGTCACAGCTGCCCAGGAGGAGCCCGCAACCCCCATAGCCGCTGCCCCGGGAGGAACAGGCACAGCTGCCCCGGGAGAGCCCACCACCCCCATAGCCGCTGCCCAGGGAGGACCCAGCCCAGCTGGCCAGGAGGGCCCCACCACCCACAGCCCAGGTGGGCATTGAAGGAGCACCATCCCCGCTGCCCAGGAGGGCACCACCAGGCAATGAGCAGTTGACCATAGAATGGCCGCCGTCTCCAGCACCGCTCCGCTGGGGACCGCCGTCTCAAGAACCGCTGAACTGGGCCCTTCAAGGCAAGAACCGCTGAACTGGGCCCTTCAAGGCAAGAACCGCTGAACTGGGCCCTTCAAGGCAAGAACCGCTGAACTGGGCCCCGCCGTCCTCCAGCACCGCTCCGCTGGGGACCGCCGTCTCAAGAACCGCTGAACTGGGCCCTTCAAGGCAAGAACCGCTGAACTGGGCCCCGCCGTCTCCAGCACCGCTCCGCTGGGGACCGCCGTCTCAAGAACCGCTGAACTGGGCCCTTCAAGGCAAGAACCGCTGAACTGGGCCCCGCCGTCTCCAGCACCGCTCCGCTGGGGACCGCCGTCTCAAGAACCGCTGAACTGGGCTCTTCAAGGCAAGAACCGCTGAACTGGGCCCTTCAAGGCAAGAACCGCTGAACTGGGCCCTTCAAGGCAAGAACCGCTGAACTGGGCCCCGCCGTCTCCAGCACCGCTCCGCTGGGGACCGCCGTCTCAAGAACCGCTGAACTGGGCCCTTCAAGGCAAGAACCGCTGAACTGGGCCCTTGAAGGCAAGAACCGCTGAACTGGGCCCTTCAAGGCAAGAACCGCTGAACTGGGCCCTTCAAGGCAAGAACCGCTGAACTGGGCCCTTCAAGGCAAGAACCGCTGAACTGGGCCCTTCAAGGCAAGAACCGCTGAACTGGGCCCTACAAGGCAAGAACCGCTGAACTGGGCCCTTCCAGGCAGGAACCGCTGGCCCTTTGGCAGACGTGGCAGGGCAGGATCTGTCTCGGGCAGGGCTGCAGGATGTCCTCTGGCCAACATGCCTCCTCCAGTGGCAGTGGAGTCTGTTATGGACTGTTTGGACTGTGGCTTTGCTCTCCCCAGGATGGCCCAGTGGGCAGGCCACCCACTGTATGGACTGTATGGACTGTGGCTTTGCTCTCCCCAGGATGGCCCAGTGGGCAGGCCACCCACTGTATGGACTGTTTGGACTGTGGCTTTGCTCTCCCCAGGATGGCCCAGTGGGCAGGCCACCCACTGTATGGACTGTTTGGACTGTGGCTTTGCTCTCCCCAGGATGGGCCAGTGGTCATGGAGTCCCCTCGTGGATCTGGCGTCGTGTACTCAAGTGGCTGAGATGCCCCCCCTTCCCTTCCCCCTGAGGTGCCTGTCCTTTTTTCTTTCTGATGCCCCTGCAGTGTTCTCTCCGTGGAGTTCTTGTCGTGGGACTGGGCCTTGCCCCTTTGCTCAGGACCCCTGTGGTCCACGGACAGTGGTTGGACTACATTTAGTAGCTGTATATATTTTGTACATAGTTTATTTATTTATTTGGATTACTGCTGTCCATTTTTCAATATATCTGCCCGTTTGAGATCTCTTCTTTTGGTCTTTGCATTATTTCCGAAGGGGGGGGTTTGTGGGTTGTGACAGTGATCTGTGGGAATGCATTGATGTGTGTGTTGTAGTGGGTGTGGGTGTGTGCCGGTAATCTTTTCCCTCCCCTGTGTCGTAGGTGCAGTACTCACCGATGTCTTCCGCGCCGCCGGGCGTGCTCCTGGTACAGGAGCAGGTATAGGAGTGCGGGGATGACCTGCAACTCGGGTTCCATACTGCCGGAATCTCGCGTGGTGTATGTGGAGGTGAGCGTTTTCCCGTTCGTAGTCTGTTTCCGCCGTGTTTTTATCGGCGGTGCTCCCGCCCCGGAAAAGGTGGCGGATTGGTGGGTCGTGATAGGGTGGGCGGTACATTGTCTGCCGCCTGGCTGTTGGCGGGGACCGCCGCGCTGTTTGTTTGTTCCGCCGTGGCGGTCGGAGTGTTAATGCGGCGGGCTGTGTTGGCGGTTCCCGCCAGGGTCAGAATTGCATATTTTGGACCGCCGGCCTGTTGGCGGGTTGGCCGCCGCTTTATCACCGATCGCCAGGGTCAGAATGAGGGCCATAATGTCTAGTACGGATGAGATGGTGGTGGAGTTCAACCTCACCCCTTACCTGCATCTTAGGATGTCAGAGTTAAGGACTCTGTAAAATTAAAAAGATAAAAATTGGATCAAACCCTGCCAAAGTACAGCTCCATGAGCTTTTGGGAGAGTTTGCTAGAGACAACCCCTCTGAAGACACCTTACAGAGGGGGAAGCTAGTGACCTGGAGGATAATTTCCCACCTCCTGTCCTAGTTAGGGAGACCAGGGTTTCTCAAACCCTGACTCCACAAGTGATAGTCAGAGATGCTGTTTCTCCCACAGGGGAGTCCAGCAACTCTGGAAGCATTTAGGGCAGCCTCAATGAAGATGACCTCCTGTAAGCCAGGATGGCCAAAAGATTGGCTTTGGAGAAACAGCTCCTAGCCATAGAAAGGGAAAGACAAGAGATGGGCTTAGCTCCCATCAATGGAGGCAGCAACTTACATAGGGTCAGAGAAACTACTGACATGCTAAAAATCCCCAAAGGGATTGTAACCAAATATGAAGATGGTGATGATATCACCAAATGGTTCACAGCTTTTGAGAGGGCTTGTGCAACCAGAAAAATAAACAGATCTCACTGGGGAGCTCTCCTTTGGGAAATGTTCACTGGAAAGTGTAGTGATAGACTCCTCACACTCTCTGGAAAAGATGTAGAATCCTATGACCTCATGAAGGCTACCCTGATTGAGGGCTTTGGATTCTCAACTGAGGAGTACAGGATTAGGTTCAGGGGGGCTCAAAAATCCTTGAGCCAGACCTGTGCTGATTTTGTTTACTGCTCAGTCAAAACGCTGGATGGTTGGATTAATGGCAGTGGTGTAAATGATTATGAAGGGCTGTATAATCTGTTTATGAAAGAACACCTTTTAAGTAATTGTTTCAATGATAAACTGCATCAGCATCTGGTAGACCTCGGTCCAATTTCTCCCCAAGAATTGGGAAAGAAGGCAGACCATTGGGTCAAGACTAGGGTGACCAAGACTTCCACAGGGGGTGACCAAAAGAAAGTGGTCACAAAGACTCCCCAGGGGAAGAGTGTTGAGACATCCAAGGGAAAAAGTAAAGAGTCTTCTACAGGGCCCCAAAAACCTGCTCAGGAGGGAGGGTCCAAAGCCTCTTCACAATCCTCATTTGGGTACAAGGGTAAAAACTTTGATCACAAGAAGGCCTGGTGTCGTAGCTGTAATCAGCAGGGACACCAAACTGGAGACAAGGCCTGTCCCATGAAAGGTTCCACTTCTACTACTACTCCAGTTAGCAGTGGAATAGCCAGTCTCCAGGTGGGATCAACAGTGTGCCCAGAGCAAATCAGGGTCCACACTGAAGCTACATTAGTCTCTGAGGGTGGGGTGAATTTAGCCACACTAGCTGCCTGGCCCCCTAATATGCAAAAATACAGGCAGCAACTCTTTATTAATAGGACTAGTGTAGACGCCCTGAGGGATACAGGTCCCAGTGTCACAATGGTGACAGACAAACTGGTTTCCCCAGGACAATAACTGACTGGACAAACTTATCCAGTCACCAACGCTGACAATCAGACTAAAGTACATCCCATGGCTATGGTAACTTTAGAATGGGAAGGGGTCACTGGCCTGAAACAGGTGGTAGTCTCCTCTGCTATCCCAGTAGACTGTTTGCTTGGAAATGACCTGGAGTCCTCAGCATGGGCTGAGGTAGAACTCAAAACCAAGACAAGGGCACAGTGCAAGGCTCAGGGTGAAAAGGAGGTGTTGCAGTCTGGAATAATGGCCCAACCCTCCAAGAGAAAAGGAAAGAAGACTGGGGAACCAGCTTCAGCACAGCAAAAGAAAAAGAACCTCTCCTCAGGAAGAAGTTCTAACCCCTGAGGGAACTGAGCCTATGGAGTTGGAACCTTATCAGGTTGAACTCTTGGGCCCAGGGGGACCCACAAGTGGACAGCTGTGTAAGGGGCAAGAAACCTGTCCCTCTCTGGAAGGCTTTAGGCAGCAAGCTGCTGAGGAAACAAAAGTAAATGTCAGTGGAACCCACAGGGTCTATTGGGAAGATGGACTCCTTTACACTTAGGCAAGAGATCCCAAACCTGGTGCCACTAGGAGAGTGGTAGTTCCTCAGGAGTTTAGGGAGTTCCTTCTGACCTTAGCCCAATACATTCCACTTGCTGGGCATTTGGAACAAACCAAGACATGGGAGAGGTTTGTCAACCATTTCTATTGGCCCAACACGTCCCAGAAAGTAAAGGCGTTTTGTGCCTCCTGTGCCACCTGTCAAGCCAGTGGTAAGACACGTGGCAACCCAATGGCCCCCCTCATTCTACTTCCAGTGGTGGGGGTTCCCTTTGAAAGATTGGGAGTGGACATAGTGGGTCCACTTAAACCTCCCACAGCCTCAGGGAATCACTATATCCTAGTAGTAGTGGATCATGCTATTAGGTACCCTGAAACAATTCCCCTTAGGTCCACTACTGCCCCTGCAGTAGCCAAAGCACTCATTGGTATCTTTACCACAGTGGGATTATTTCCTAAGGAGGTGGTTTCTGACAGAGGTACCAACTTCATGTCAGCTTACCTGAAACATATGTGGAATGAGTGTGGGGTGACTTACAAATTCACCACACCATACCATCCACAAACCAATGGCCTTGTAGAAAGATTCAACAAGACATTGAAGGGCATGATCATGGGGCTCCCTGAAAAGCTCAAAAGGAGATGGGATGTCCTCTTGCCATGTCTGCTTTTTGCCTACAGAGAGGTGCCTCAGAAGGGAGTAGGGTTTTCCCCCTTTGAACTTCTGTTCGGCCATCCTGTTAGGGGACCACTAGCTCTTGTGAAAGAAGGGTGGGAGAGACCTCTTCATGAGCCTAAGCAAGATATAGTGGACTATGTACTAGGCATACGTTCCAGGATGGCAGAGTACATGAAAAAGGCAAGTAAAAACCTTGAGGCCAGCCGCCAACAACTCCAGAAGATGTGGTATGACCAAAAGGCTGCTATGGTTGAGTTTCAGCCAGGGCAGAAAGTCTGGGTTCTGGAGCCTGTGGCTCCCAGGGCACTTCAGAACAGATGGAGTGGCCCTTACCCAGTGCAAGAGAGAAAGAGTCAGGTCACGTACCTGGTAGACCTAGGCACTAGCAGGACCCCCAAAAGGGTGATCCATGTGAACCGCCTCAAACTCTTTCATGACAGGGCAGATGTAAACATGTTAATGGTTACAGATGAGGACCAGGAAGCTGAGAGTGAACCTCTCCCTGATCTCCTCTCCTCTGACCCTAAAGATGGCTCAGTAGATGGAGTGGTCTACTCAAACACCCTCTCTGGCCAACAGCAAGCTGACTGTAGGAAATTCCTACAACAGTTTGCTGAGCCTTTTCCCTAACCCCTGGTCAGACACACCTGTGTACCCATGATGAAGACACAGGAGACAGCATGCCTGTCAAAAACAACATTTTTAGACAGTCTGACCAAGTTAAGGAACGCATCAAAGTGGAGGTCCACAAGATGCTGGAGTTGGGAGTCATTGAGCCCTCTGACAGCCCTGGGGCTAGCCCAGTGGTCTTAGTCCCCAAACCTCACACAAAAAATGGCAAGAGAGAGATGAGGTTCTGTGTGGACTACAGATGGCTTAATTCTGTCACCAAGACAGATGCTCATCCCATCCTAAGAGCAGATGAGTTGATTGACAAATTGGGTGCTGCCAGATACTTAAGTACCTTTGACGTAACAGCAGGGTACTGGCAAATAAAAATGGCACAGGAGCAAAAGAGAAAACAGCATTCTCTACACCTGATGGGCACTATCAGTTTACTGTGATGCCCTTTGGCTTAAATAATGCCCCTGCCACCTTCCAAAGGTTGGTGAATCAAGTCCTTGCTGGCTTGGAGTCCTTCGTGCAGCTTATCTTGATGATATTGCTGTCTTTAGCTCCAGCTGGCAGGATCACCTGGTCCACCTGAAGAAGGTTTTGAAGGACCTGCAAGCAGCAGGCCTCTCTATCAAGGCATTTAAATGTCAGATAGGGTAGGGTACTGTGGTTTACTTGGGACACCTTGTAGGTGGAGGCCAAGTTCAGCCACTCCAACCCAAGATCCAGACTATTCTGGACTGGGTAGCTCCAAAAACCTAGACTCAAGTCAGGGCATTCCTTGGCTTGACTGGTTACTATAGGAGGTTTGTGAAGGGATATGGATCCATAGTGACACCCCTCACAGAACTTACCTAAACTGTTGAGGTGGTCCATATCCCTTCAGGGAATGGACTTTATAGTGGAACAACACAGACCTGGGACTGCCCATGCCAATGCTGATGGCCTTTCCAGGTTCTTCCACTTAGAAAATGAATACTCTCTTAGGAAAGATTAGTCTCATCCTTTTTCGTTTGGGGGGGGAGGGGTTGTGTAAGGAAATGCCTCCTTGGCATGGTTACCCCCTGACATTTTGCCTTTGCTGATGCTAAGTTATGATTTGAAAGTGTGCCAGGCCCCAGCACCAGTGTTCTTTCCCTAAACTGTCCCTTTGTCTCCACAATTGGCACAACCCTGGCACTCAGGTAAGTCCCTTGTAACTGGTACCCCTGGTACCAAGGGCCCTGATGCCATGGAAGGACTCTAAGGGCTGCAGCATGTCTTATGCCACCCTAGGGACCCTTCACTCAGCACATGCACACTGCTTCACAGCTTGTGTGTGCTGGTGGTGAGAAAATGACTAAGTCGACATGGCACTCCCCTCAGAGTTCCATGCCAACCTCACACTGCCTGTGGCATAGGTAAGTCACCCCTCTAGCAGGCCTTACAGCCCTAAGGCAGGATGCACTATACCATAGGTGAGGGCATAAGTGCATGAGCACTATGCCCCTACAGTGTCTATGCCAAACCTTAGATATTGTAAGTGCAGGGTAGCCATAAGAGTAAATGGTCTGGGAGTCTGTCAAACACGAACTCCATAGCACCATAATGGCTACACTGAAAACTGGGAAGTTTGGTATCAAACTTCTCAGCACAATAAGGGGGTCATTCTGACCCCGGCGGTCTTAGACCGCCGGGGCCAGGGTCGGCGGGAGCACCGCCGACAGGCCGGCGGTGCCCCGCAGGGCATTCTGACCGCGGCGGTAAAGCCGCGGTCAGACCGGCAACACTGGCGGTCTCCCGCCAGTGTCCCGCCGCCCTATTGAATCCTCCAAGGCGGCGCAGCTAGCTGCGCCGCCGAGGGGATTCCGACCCCCCCTACCGCCATCCAGTTCCCGGCGGTCCGCCCGCCGGGAACCGGATGGCGGTAGGGGGGGTCGCGGGGCCCCTGGGGGCCCCTGCAGTGCCCATGCCACTGGCATGGGCACTGCAGGGGCCCCCGTAAGAGGGCCCCTACAAGTATTTCACTGTCTGCTTGGCAGACAGTGAAATACGCGACGGGTGCTGTTGCACCCGTCGCACCTTCCCACTCCGCCGGCTCGATTACGAGCCGGCATCCTCGTGGGAAGGGAGTTTTTCCCTGGGCTGGCGGGCGGTCTTTTGGCGACCGCCCGCCAGCCCAGGGAAAAACTTAGAATACCCTCCGCGGTCTTTCGACCGCGGAGCGGTATTTCGGAGGGGGAAGTCTGGCGGGCGGCCTCCGCCGCCCGCCAGACTTAGAATGACCCCCTAAATGTACACCGATGCCAGCGTGCAATTTATTGTAAAATACACCCAGAGCGCATCTTGGGGATGCCCCCTGAAAACATACCCGACTACCAGTGTAGGCTGACTAGTTTTTGCCAGCCTGCCACACACCGGACATGTTGCTGGCCACATGGGGAGAGTGCCTTTGTCACTCTCTGGCCAGGAACAAAGCCTATACTGGGTGGAGGTGCTTCTCACCTCCCCCTGCAGGAACTGTAACACCTGGCGGTGAGCCTCAAAGGCTCACCCCCTTTGTTACAGCGCCCCAGGGCATCCCAGCTAGTGGAGATGCCCGCCCCTCCGGCCACTGCCCCCACTTTTGGCGGCAAGGCTGGAGGAGATAATGAGAAAAACAAGGAGGAGTCACCCCCCAGTCAGGACAGCCCCTAAGGTGTCATGAGCTGAGGTGACTCTTACTTTTAGAAATCCTCCATCTTGTAGAAGAAGGATTCCCCCAATAGAATTAGGGATGTGCCCCCCTCCCCACAGGGAGGAGGCACAAAGAGGGTCTAGCCACCCTCATGGTCAGTAGCCATTGGATACTGCCCTCCCAGACCTAAACACACCCCTAAATTCAGTATTTAGGGGCCCCCAGAACCTAGGAAACTAGATTTCTGCAACCTAAAGAAGAAGAAGGACTGCTGACCTGAAGCCCTGCAGTGAAGACGGAGACGACAACTGATTTGGCCCCAGCCCCACCGGCCTGTCTCCCTACTTTGATGAAAACTGCAACAGCAACACATCCAACAGGGACCAGCGACCTCTGAAGCCTCAGAGGACTGCCCTGCACCCAAAGGACCAAGAAGCTCCCGTGAACAGTGGCTCTGTTCAACCATCTGCAACTTTCTGCAACAAAAAAGCAACTTTAAAGACTCCACGTTTCCCGCCGGAAGATTGAGACTTTCCACTCTGCACCCGACGCCCCAGGCTCGACCTGCAGATAACAAACACCTCAGGGAGGACTCCCCGGCGACTGCGAGCCCGTGAGTAACCAGAGACGACTCCCCTGAGCCCCCACAGCGACGCCTGCAGAGGAAATCCAGAGGCTCCCCCTGACCGCGACTGCCTGTTACAAGGGACCCAACGCCTTGGACCAACACTGCACCCACAGCCCCCAAAACCTGAAGGAACCGAACTGCAGTGCAGGAGCGACCCCCAGGCGACCCTCTGCATAGCCACGGTGGTGGCTACCCCAAGGAGCCACCCCCTGTGCCTGCCTGCATTGTTGAAGAGACCCCCGGGTCTCCCCATTGATTCCAATTCAAAACCCGACGCCTGTTTGCACTCTGCACCCCGGCCGCCCCTGTGCCGCTGAGGGTGTACTTTCTGTTCCTGCTTGTGTCCCCCCCGGTGCACTACAAAACCCCCCTGGTCTGCCCTCTGAGGACGCGGGTACTTACCTGCTGGCAGACTGGAACCGGGGCACCCCTGTTTCCATTGAAGCATATGTGTTTTGGGCACCTCTTTGACCTCTGCACCTGACCGGCCCTGAGCTGCTGGTGTGGTAACTTTGAGGTTGCCTTGAACCCCCAACGGTGGGCTACCTTGGACCCAACTTGGAACCCTGTAAGTGTTTTACTTATCTGTGAACTTAACATTTACTTATCTCCCCCAGGAACTGTTGATTTTTGCACTGTGTCCACTTTTAAAATAGCTTATTGCCATTTTCGTCAAAACTGTACATGCTATTGTGATTATTCAAAGTTCCTAGAATACCTGAGAGAAATACCTTGGATTTGAAGTATTACTTGTAAATCTTGAACCTGTGGTTCTGAAACTAAACTAAGAAAATATATTTTTCTTTATAAAAACCTATTGGCCTGGAGTAAGTCTTTGAGTGTGTGTTCCTCATTTATTGCCTATGTGTGTACAACAATGCTTAGCACTACCCTCTGATAAGCCTACTGCTCGACCACACTACCACAAAATAGAGCATTAGAATTATCTAATTTTGCCACTATCTTACCTCTAAGGGGAACCCTTGGACTCTGTGCACACTATTTCTTACTTTGAAATAGTATATACAGAGCCAACTTCCTACAGGTTCCATGTAGGCCCAGCCCCCAGCACTCTTCCCTGAGACGCACAACCCTCTGCGTACTTCTCTAGCGATGTGGGACTCCTTTCTAGGTGTGGTGCGTGGGCCTCATCGGAACTCATGTGCTTGATGCCTTTAGGTCGCCTGTGGGGGCTGCCTCCTCTTCCTGTGATTCTCCTCACTGCTGAGGGTCACTCTGGACTTTCCTCCATGGGTTGAGTCTCCCTGGACATTGCTGGCTCTGCCAGCTCCGCATTTCTTCTTTCACAACGGACATTGCTGGCCCCGCCAGCTCCGCATTTCTTCTTTCACGACATTTGCCTTTGCAGTTGGTCAGTGGAGTGGAAAAACCAACAAGCCTTGGCAATCCTTAGCGTGGGACGTCGACTGCATCACTTCAAGAACTCTTCAGCTGCTCCAGTGCTGCACTGCTGATCATGTTCGTCCACCATTGTTAGACCTGGCAGCTTTTTGGCGTGTCTCCCCTGTCTTTTTGCCTTCTGACCTCCTGGTTTTGGACTCTGTTTTTGCTGGTTTATTGTCTCTGCGCACTTTACCACTGCTAATCAGTGCTAAAGTGCAAGTGCTCCCCATATAAATTTATTTATTTATTTATTTATTTATTGGATTTGTATAGCGCACAGCTACCCGGAGGTTTCCCGGCGCCAAGACAATGCAAGACAAAAGGCAGAGTCAGGAGATCAACTTGGGCGATTACTGGTTAAAAAGCCATGTCTTAAGCTCCTTACGGAATCTAATGAACACCCTTTCATGCCGTAAATGAAGAGGAAGAGAGTTCCAAAGAGAGGGAGCTAAGTAGGCAAAAGAACGTCCCCCCATTTTGGTACGTCTGAATCTGGGCACCTGGAATTTATGTTGATTAGAGGATCGAAGAGAACGAGAGGGCCGATAGAGTTGGACCAAAGTTTTAAGATAGTTGGGAGCTAGGCCCATAGTAATTCTATGCAAATAGCATAGAGCTTTGAATTTGATGCGATTCTCAATTTTCAGCCAATGTAGTTCACAAAGTGCACCAGAAGTGGGAGCAATTCTGGGAAGTTGACAAAGAAGCCTGGCCGCAGAATTCTGAACAACTTGAAGTTTGTGTAATACTTCTTTATTCGCACCCAAATAGAGCACGTTACCGTAGTCCAGTCTAGAAATAACCAGCGCTTGGACCACGGTTCTTTGAGCAGCCACAGGAAGCATCCAGAGAATTTTACGAAGCCACTTCAGGATAGCAAAGCATGTAGAAGCTACTTTGGTCACCTGCTGTTTCATAGTCAACTGGTCATCAATAATGATGCCCAGGTTACATGCAGAAAGAGAAGGGATTGGGGAGGCACCCATCTCAGAGGGCCAATGTTGGGGGCCCCAGAGTGATTTTTTGTTTCCAAAAATGAGGAGTTCTGTCTTTCCTCCATTAAGTTTGAGTTTATTAAAATGCATCCAATTGGCTATCTTAGATAATCCTATTTGCAAAGAGGAAGAGTTAGAGGTTTCTTTGGGAGAAAGTGAAAAAATAAGTTGAGTATCATCAGCATAAGAATAGATAGTTAGACCAGCTTGTTCTGCTATGCTTGCCAAAGGACTGACATATATATTAAAAAGTAGTGGACTAAGAATGGAGCCCTGAGGGACTCCGTAAGGAGATGCATGAATCAGAGAGGAAGCTGTGTGAGAAAAAACCTGAAAAGTCCTATTGGATAAAAAGCTGGACAGCCACAAGAGGGCTTTGCCGCCAATACCCTTGATATTAAGAGTTTTTAAAAGAGAAGAGTGAGATACAGTATCAAAAGCTGCGCTTAAATCCAATAGGATGAGAGCTACTGTTTCTCCTTTATCAATTTGTTGACGAATATTTTCAGTCACACCCAGTAAAGTTGCCTCCGTTGAATAGCCGGCACGAAAACCAGATTGAGAAGGATGGAGGATATTACTGGTTTCTACAAACTGGGTCAATTGAAAATTAACATGTTTTTCCAGAATTTTGGAAAAAAGAGGAAGGAGAGAAATTGGGCGAAAATTGGAGAAAATTTCCAGATCAGAGTTATTTTTCTTTAATAAAGGAAGGACCATTGCGTGCTTCCACAAAGCAGGAACATAAGTTTCCATAAGTGACATGTTAAGAAACTGCATAATGGAAGTAAGTATGGAAGGGTCTAGCTTTTGAAGAACCGTAATGGGGATAGGATCATACGGGGAGCCAGACTTGATGCTTGTAAGAATCTTAGAAAAGGAGGCAGTATCCATGGGGAGCCAATCATTAAGTAAATTAATATTATTAACTTGAGTCATTTCTTGAGTGATAGAAGAAAGAAAAAGGTGGTTGGATTGAGGTTTAATGCTAGTGCTGGGATTGTTAGAGTCGTTGTGGAATTCAGAATACATTTTGTCAATTTTATCCGCAAAGAAATTTGCCAGATCGTTGCATTTTTTAGGGTCAAGATCAGGGGGCTTAGATAAACGGGAGTCACCAGAAAGTTCCTTAACTACTTCAAACAGCGCTTTGGGGCAATTCTGAGATTGTAAAATAATCTCGGTGGCATGTTCGGCACGCGCGATGTTACATAGTCGGTGATAGTTGAGAAGGGCTAGTTTGTAAGTGGATTTCCGGTCAGGATCATAGTTTTTACGCCATTTCCTTTCCAAGTTCTTACACTTAGTTTTTTCTATTTTGAGTATTTCTGAGAACCAGGGGGCGGGAGGATGCTGGTAGCCCTGTTTATTCTTTTTATTAGATAGAGGAAGACATTCATCAATTGCAGAGGTTAGCCAATCACTGATAACCCCGTCATCTCTTATACTCGTAATCGATGGTAGGGTTTTTTTCAACATTAAATTCAGAGTCTTAATATCTAAGTTTTTCCAGTTTCTATAGGTACTGGATTTGGCAAGGGATACAGAGGGAGTAGAGCCCTGTGATTGTGCAATCATAAATTCCACCAAAAAATGATCCGACCATGGAATAGGAGTGGCTTGTTTACATGAAATGGTATCAAGATTGGAAAAAATTGGGTCTAATAAGTGTCCTGCCTTATGCGTGGGGCCTGAGTTATGTAAGAGAACATTTAGGTGGTCATTCTGACCTCGGCGGTAAAAGGCGCCTACCGCCGGTCAGAAATCCTCCATAATTCCGCCGCGGTCGCGGTAACCCGCCACGGTCATTCTGACCCGCAGCAGCCAAACCTCCGAAAATCCGACAGCCACAACAGACCGCCAGACCAGCGGTCGGCGGAAAAGTGGAGGTGACCAAACCTCCACCGTCACGCCAACAGAAATACGCCCATGCCATTACGACCCACGAATCCACGCGGCGGTCTTTCAAACGCGGTTTTCCATTGGCGGTACACACCGCCGCGGTCAGAATACACACAAACGAACAAAACTCAGCCACATTGGCCGATTTGAATTCCACACACCTGATACACATACACACACCACTCCCACACACACAATACAATATAAAACACACACCCACAAACCCCTACGACAAAAAATTCAGAAAGAAGCACTGAGAGACACATCAGCGATCACAGAATACCATCACACAGAGGCACACTACACCATCACCCACACAATATCCACACACAAAACAACACACACCACCACACTCAACACACTTAACTACACATACTCCACCCCACACATCATACACACCACTCCATGGCACCCCAAAGACAGCCCCGCTTCTCAGACGAAGAACTCAGGGTCATGGTGGAGGAAATCGTTCGGGTAGAGCCCCAGCTCTTCGGCACACAGGTCCAATACACCAGCATTGCCCGGAGGACGGAGCTATGGCAGAGGATTGTCGACAGGGTCAACGCTGTGGGACAGCACCCCAGAAATCGGGAAGACATCAGGAAGCGATGGAACGACCTACGGGGGAAGGTGCGTTCCATGGTATCCAGGCACAACATCGCCGTGCAGAAGACTGGCGGAGGACCCCCACCTCAACCCCCACAATTTACAACATGGGAGGAGGAAGTCTTGAACATCCTGCATCCTGACGGCCTCGCAGGAGTCGGCGGAGGAATGGACACTGGTAAGTTGAAGCTTCACTACTGCTTCCCCCCCACCTGCATGCCAAATCATACCCCAACCCTCACCCCCATCCTCGAACCCCACCCTCACCCCCATCCTCACCCCCACCCTCACCCTCACCCCCACCACCATCCTCACGCCCACCACCATCCTCACCCCCACCCCCAGCACACCTATTCCCTGCCAATGTCTCACCATCACAACCCACACATCCCAAAACCTAGGCCTGCATGCGTCCACTAAGCATGGACACCCATCACCAAAGCATGCCCAATGCATATACACATCCCCCCCACAAGCCACCCTCACCAAAGCCCCCACACACGAATGCCAGCACTTGGGGACACGGGAACCCACAGATACACCCATATGCCACACATTGAAACTATAACCATACCTCTATACCCCTGCAGGACCCGACCGTCAACACACCGCCACGGTGGGCCCAGAATTCTCCACACCCCCCACCCAAGAGGCCGTCAGCGATGACAGCAGCTCTGTCGACCTGGACACCGATGACCAGCCCGGACCGTCGGTTCCCCTCACACAGGCCCAGGCCACTACAGACCCAAACCCCTCTGGGAACACCAGCACAGCTCCCACCCAGCGGGCCCATGCCTCTGTCTCCAGGGCGCGTCAATCTGCGGTGTGTCTACCACTACAGGGCACCCAGGATAACCCACCACCCCAACAACAACAGGGACCTGGGGGCAGTGGTAGTGGGCACACCGGCCAGGGGGCAGAGGCCCAGGGAAACAGGGCAACTCGGAGGGCAGCTGTGCGACAGGGGGGGGACGGGCCCAGGGAACCCACTCTCCACGAGGCCCTCACCACCATCATGGGAGCATACAACCGCTCCCAGGAGACGATGGCGACGGTACTGGCCCGGTTCCAGGAGATCCAGGTACTGCAGGAGGAACACTATCGGGGCTACAGGGAGGACATCAGAGCCCTCACCTCCACCCTGGTTACCATGGTAGGGCTGCTGCAGGACCTCATCAACACCAGGACGGACACTCAACAACAACAAAGGGCCCCTGCCACTAGCCTGGACCAAGAACAGCCAACCACCTCCGCCGGCGCTAGTGGACAGGAGGCCCCCGCACAACAGCAGCCCACCAGACCCCCACCTCCTGCAGGAGAAGAACCACCCCGCAAGAGGGCCCTGAGATCTCGCAAGAAGACAGAGTAGGATGTCAAGACCCCCGCCAGCAAAGGATACCACCTGATGTCATCCCACTGTCCCACATTGTCACCCTGTCCATCCTTGAACTGCCCATGCTCCATCTCTCCACAGGCCTCTGGACAATGCACCTGTGTGACTGTTACTCTGGACTCTGCCATGGACATTCCTTCACCATAGCCCCCACCCACTTGAAACCACCCATCCCATTTTGAGCACTGAAATAAACACCCATTTAGCACAAAACTATCTGGAGTCTGGCTGTGATTTCAAAATATTGTAATTGATATGACAGTGCAAATATGTCCTTGTACATAGTGAAGTCAACAAACAGCTGCCACAAAGCTGTAGTCCATGGGGAAACGAAGCACAGGACTCGTAGTGGGGACCCCAGATCTGAAATAGGGAGGGAAAAGCCACAACTCAGTCATCATACACTGGGGCAAATAGACAGGCAGCAGAGATGCAGGAGAGTAGTTCACATTCACTAAATTATGTTTGATTTGTTACCTGTGTCCTATTGGAAGTACTGTTCAATGATTCTGTCCCTGTTGTCTGTTTCAGCCCCGTCGTCTTCCTCCTCGTCACTCTCCACAGGTTCCACAGCTGCCACTACACCACCGTCTCGACCATCCTCCTGCAGGAAAGGCACCTGGCGGCGCAAAGCCAGGTTGTGAAGCATGCAGCAGGCCACGATGATGTGACACACCTTCTTAGGTGAGTACATTAGGGATCCACCTGTCATATGCAGGCACCTAAACCTGGCCTTTAGGAGGCCAAAGGTGCGTTCGATCACCCTCCTAGTACGCCCATGGGCCTCATTGTACCGTTCCTCTGCCCTGGTCCGGGGATTCCTTACTGGGGTCAGTAGCCACGACAGGTTGGGGTACCCAGAGTCCCCCAATAGCCATACACGGTGTCTCTCTAGCTGTTCCATCACGTAAGGGATGCTGCTATTCCTCAGGATGTAGGCGTCATGCACTGACCCAGGGAACTTGGCATTTACATGCGAGATGTACTGGTCAGCCAAACACACCACCTGGATGTTCATGGAATGGTAACTTTTTCTGTTCCTGTACACCTGCTCCCTGTCTCTTGGGGGAACCAAAGCCACATGGGTCCCATCAATGGCACCAATGACGTTGGGAATATGTCCAAGGGCGTAGAAATCACCCTTCACTGTAGCCAATTCGCCCACCTCAGGGAAAATGATGTAGCTCCTCACGTATTTCATCAGGGCAGACAACACTCTGGATAACACCTTCGAAAACATGGGCTGAGACATCCCAGAAGCAATTCCCACTGTTGTCTGAAATGACCCACTTGCCAGGAAATGGAGTACTGACAGGACCTGCACCAGAGGGGGAATCCCTGTGGGTTGGCGGATGGGGGACATCAGGTCGGGCTCCAGCTGGGCACACAGTTCATGTATAGTGGCACGGTCAAGCCGGTAGGTCAGGATAATGTGGCGTTCTTCCATTGTCGACAGGTCCGCCAGCGGTCGGTACACGCGAGGATTCATCCGTCTCCTCGCCAAACCCAGCGGACGGTGCCTAGGAAGGACAACATGGAGCACAGAGTCAAGCAACCCACAGGTACGTACTCACAGCTTGCACAGTAAACAATTTTCTATGCAGTGAATGGCGTGTCTGAGTGGCTATGCAAGGCCTAGGCCTGTGTGACGCAGTTGAAATTGAGCCATGTGGACCCTCGAAATGGCGGCTGCCTGACCTGTGAAGTGTGACAATGGGATGTGAGGTCAATGCGCTGGCGTGGCACACCGCGGCGGTCGGCGGTCGAAGACCGCGGCGCGAAGCCGCATTGGTTAACATTGAAGCCTATGGGTTTCAGGAGCCAATGGCGAAGGGCGCCGGCGGTGGCGGTACGCCCCGCCGCGGTACGCACCGCCGCGGACGTGACCGCCATTTCCTATCTACTTATCCACTTGCGACTTGAACTTTCACAGGAGAGGACCTATACTGCAAGTGTTGCTGTGACCTCGGTCTGGAAGGGACAATGGCTGCTGCGACTGGGGAAAGGGCCCCTGCCTTCACTGGAGAGGAGTTGGAGAAACTTGTGGATGGGGTCCTCCCCCAGTATGCGCTACTCTACGGTCCTCCAGACCAACAAGTGAGTTTAATTCAATATGGATTTGGGGCCACTGGCTGGCTTGGGGGCCTGGCGGGGGGCCTGGCGGGGATGGGGGGCATGTTGGGCCTGGCGGGGGGCCTGGCGGGGATGGGGGGCATGTTGGGCCTGGCGGGGGGCCTGGCGGGGATGGGGGGCATGTTGGGGCTGGCGGGGGGCCTGGCGGGGGGCCTGGCGGGGATGGGGGGCATGTTGGGCCTGGCGGGGGGCCTGGCGGGGGGCCTGGCGGGGATGGGGGGCATGTTGGGCCTGGCGGGGGGCCTGGCGGGGGGCCTGGCGGGGATGGGGGGCATGTTGGGCCTGGCGGGGGGCCTGGCGGGGGGCCTGGCGGGGATGGGGGGCATGTTGGGCCTGGCGGGGGGCCTGGTAGGGGGGCCTGGCGGGGATGGGGGGCGTTGGGCCACTGGCAACGAAAATGCAGACAAACTTGAACGTGGTATTTCTCCCTCCCTGTACGTGTCACATAGGTCCACGCCCATGAGAAGATCGGGATTTGGCGTGCCATCGTCAAGGAAGTCCGGACCCTGGGGGTCCACCATCGACGGGGCACCCACTGCCGCAAGAGGTGGGAGGACATCCGCCGCGGGACCAAGAAGACCGCCGAGTCTCTGCTGGGGATGGCCTCCCAACGTAGGCGGGGTGCCTGCCGTCAACTGACCCCCCTGATGTTCCGGATCCTGGCGCTGGCCTACCCTGATTTGGATGGGCGCGTGAGGGCAGCACAGCAGACACAAGGGGGTGAGTACAAGCATCATCTACTCTGTTGTCGCGCAGTGGAGGTGTCTGGGTGGGGGAGGAGGGCTGTGGGTCCCCCTAGGCCAGGGCGATATCTGTAGGCTGGGCACCCCCGTAAGCCCCTGTGTCCCCAGCCACCACCCTCAGTAGTGTGTCAGTACAGCCATCCCTGGGCCGTGTCATC
The DNA here is from genome assembly GCF_031143425.1 of Pleurodeles waltl. Taxonomy (NCBI): domain Eukaryota; kingdom Metazoa; phylum Chordata; class Amphibia; order Caudata; family Salamandridae; genus Pleurodeles; species Pleurodeles waltl. Next base: position 523,201,321 of record NC_090451.1, on the reverse strand, counting down.
CATGGGTGCAGTTGTCAACTCTAGGCGTGTAGGGCATGTTCCACGGAATGCGTAGCGGACCCCAAGTGCGCAACTTAGTGCAGGGGGCATCTGTGTCTGTCATGTCCGCTAACTGTACCGGTGATCCATGTACTCAAAATCTCTTTATTTCTCTCTCCCCCCCCCCTTTTTGTTTGTCTTTCTGTGCTTGTGTGCATCAGCATCATCAGGCGGAGGAGAAGTGGCATCGGGGCAGGAGGGAGCTGCATCTCACATGGCCCAGGAGGGCCATGCCACAGAGTCTGACTGGACCAGTGAGACGGAGGGCGAGGGGAGCTCCACAACGGGGACGACTGGACCCTGCAGCGACACGGACACGTCCTCGGAAGGGAGCTCCCTTGTGGGGGTGGCACCATCCGTGCCCCCCGCCATTACAGGTACAGCCGCCACCCAGCGCACCATCTCCGCCCTCCCAGCAGCCCCTCAGCGTTCGCCCCGTGCCCGCTCTGCCAGGAAGCCGGGCATCTCCTTCGCCCCAGGCACCTCAGGCCCTGCCCCTGTTACCCCCTCTGCCCTCAGTGAGGAGGTCATTGACCTCCTCCGAACGCTCATTGTTGGGCAGACTACCCTTTTGAATGCCATCCAGGGGGTGGAGAGGGAGGTTCATCGCAGCAATGCGTACCTGGAGGGCATTCATTCGGGTCAGGCTGCCCATCAGCGATCGTTCCAGGCTCTGGCCTCAGCACTGACGGCAGCCATTGTCCCTGTCTCCTGCCTCCCTCTACTAACTCCCTCCTCCCAGTCTCCTGTTCCTCTGCCTGTCCCACCCACACCATCAGACCAGCCTGCACACACCTCAACACCCAAGAGCCGCTCATCCAAACATAAGCACCACAGATCACGCAGACATTCACACAAGCAACATTCCGATGCAGACATGCCAACAGTCACTACCACCTCTGTGACCCCCACCTCCTCGTCTCCCTCCTCCCTCCCTGTGACGTCTACACTCACACCTTCATTCACCTCACCATCAGCCAGTGTTTCCATCACCAGCATACCCTCCACTCCAGTCCGCACACGTGCAGTCACCACCCCCACTGCCATTTACACGTCCCCTGTGTCCTCTCCCACTGTGTCTGTCACCCCCTCTTCCACACCACACAAACGCAGCCACCCACCCACCCAACAGCCATCCACCTCACGACAGCCTCCCGCTCCTGCACCTGCACCCAAAGACAGCAAACTTGTCTCGCCTACAACCACATCCTCTCCCTCCACTCCCATACCCACTGTACCTACCACTCTCCATTGTCCCAAGAAAATCTATCTCTCTACTGCTACCTTCTTCCCTGACCCTGAGCCCCCCCCTCCTTCTCGTCGGGGTAAAAAGAGCACCTCAGCCACCACCAGCCCTGCAGCCCCCTTGACAAGGGTGCAGGGGTATTGGAGCCCACCAGCCCGCAGGTCTGGATCTTCGCCCAGCAGCAAGGGGACAGCCAGCCCACCCCCTGGGAAGAGGAGCAGAAGGCGGAAGGGCCGCCGCCGGAGCCCGGATTCGATATCCCCCCAGGACACTAGCCAGCCACCGTCAACAGCCACAGCTCCAAAGGGAGGAAAGGGCCACAGACTCCCGACTAAGGAGGGCAAGGGCAGCAAGGCGGAGAAGTCAGGCAGCAGGCGTGCTGCCCATGGAGGACCCGTCACAGCTGCCCAGGAGGAACCGGCACAGCTGCCCCGGGAGAGCCCACCACCCCCATAGCCGCTGCCCAGGGAGGACCCAGCCCAGCTGGCCAGGAGGGCCCCACCACCCACAGCCCAGGTGGGCATTGAAGGAGCACCATCCCCGCTGCCCAGGAGGGCACCACCAGGCAATGAGCAGTTGGCCATAGAATGGCCGCCGTCTCCAGCACCGCTCCGCTGGGGACCGCCGTCTCAAGAACCGCTGAACTGGGCCCTTCAAGGCAAGAACCGCTGAACTGGGCCCCGCCGTCTCCAGCACCGCTCCGCTGGGGACCGCCGTCTCAAGAACCGCTGAACTGGGCCCTTCAAGGCAAGAACCGCTGAACTGGGCCCTTCAAGGCAAGAACCGCTGAACTGGGCCCCGCCGTCTCCAGCACCGCTCCGCTGGGGACCGCCGTCTCAAGAACCGCTGAACTGGGCCCTTCAAGGCAAGAACCGCTGAACTGGGCCCCGCCGTCTCCAGCACCGCTCCGCTGGGGACCGCCGTCTCAAGAACCGCTGAACTGGGCCCTTCAAGGCAAGAACTGCTGAACTGGGCCCTTCAAGGCAAGAACCGCTGAACTGGGCCCTTCAAGGCAAGAACCGCTGAACTGGGCCCTTCAAGGCAAGAACCGCTGAACTGGGCCCCGCCGTCTCCAGCACCGCTCCGCTGGGGACCGCCGTCTCAAGAACCGCTGAACTGGGCCCTTCAAGGCAAGAACCGCTGAACTGGGCCCTTCAAGGCAAGAACCGCTGAACTGGGCCCTTCAAGGCAAGAACCGATGAACTGGGCCCTTCAAGGCAAGAACCGCTGAACTGGGCCCTTCAAGGCAAGAACCGCTGAACTGGGCCCTACAAGGCAAGAACCGCTGAACTGGGCCCTTCCAGGCAGGAACCGCTGGCCCTTTGGCAGACGTGGCAGGGCAGGATCTGTCTCGGGCAGGGCTGCAGGATGTCCTCTGGCCAACATGCCTCCTCCAGTGGCAGTGGAGTCTGTTATGGACTGTTTGGACTGTGGCTTTGCTCTCCCCAGGATGGCCCAGTGGGCAGGCCACCCACTGTATGGACTGTATGGACTGTGGCTTTGCTCTCCCCAGGATGGCCCAGTGGGCAGGCCACCCACTGTATGGACTGTTTGGACTGTGGCTTTGCTCTCCCCAGGATGGCCCAGTGGGCAGGCCACCCACTGTATGGACTGTTTGGACTGTGGCTTTGCTCTCCCCAGGATGGCCCAGTGGGCAGGCCACCCACTGTATGGACTGTATGGACTGTGGCTTTGCTCGCCCCAGGATGGCCCAGTGGGTAGGCCACCCACTGTATGGACTGTTTGGACTGTGGCTTTGCTCTCCCCAGGATGGCCCAGTGGGCAGGCCACCCACTGTATGGACTGTTTGGACTGTGGCTTTGCTCTCCCCAGGATGGCCCAGTGGGCAGGCCACCCACTGTATGGACTGTATGGACTGTGGCTTTGCTCTCCCCAGGATGGCCCAGTGGGCAGGCCACCCACTGTATGGACTGTTTGGACTGTGGCTTTGCTCTCCCCAGGATGGCCCAGTAGGCAGGCCACCCACTGTATGGACTGTTTGGACTGTGGCTTTGCTCTCCCCAGGATGGGCCAGTGGTCATGGAGTCCCCTCGTGGATCTGGCTTCGTGTACTCAAGTGGCTGAGGTGCCCCCCCTTCCCTTCCCCCTGAGGTGCCTGTCCTTTTTTCTTTCTGATGCCCCTGCAGTGTTCTCTCTGTGGAGTTCTTGTCGTGGGACTGGGCCTTGCCCCTTTGCTCAGGACCCCTGTGGTCCACGGACAGTGGTTGGACTACATTTAGTAGCTGTATATATTTTGTACATAGTTTATTTATTTATTTGGATTACTGCTGTCCATTTTTCAATATATCTGCCCGTTTGAGATCTCTTCTTTTGGTATTTGCATTATTTCGGAAGGGGGGGGTTTGTGGGTTGTGACAGTGATCTGTGGGAATGCATTGATGTGTGTGTTGTAGTGGGTGTGGGTGGGTGGGTGTGTGCCGGTAATCTTTTCCCTCCCCTGTGTCGTAGGTGCAGTACTCACCGATGTCTTCCGCGCCGCCGGGCGTGCTCCTGGTACAGGAGCAGGTATAGGAGTGCGGGGATGACCTGCAACTCGGGTTCCATACTGCCGGAATCTCGCGTGGTGTATGTGGAGGTGAGCGTTTTCCCGTTCGTAGTCTGTTTCCGCCGTGTTTTTATCGGCGGTGCTCCCGCCCCGGAAAAGGTGGCGGATTGGTGGGTCGTGATAGGGTGGGCGGTACATTGTCTGCCGCCTGGCTGTTGGCGGGGACCGCCGCGCTGTTTGTTTGTTCCGCCGTGGCGGGCGGAGTGTTAATGCGGCGGGCTGTGTTGGCGGTTCCCGCCAGGGTCAGAATTGCATATTTTGGACCGCCGGCCTGTTGGCGGGTTGGCCGCCGCTTTATCACCGACCGCCAGGGTCAGAATGAGGGCCTTAATGCCGCTAAGTTAGCTATAAGAGTAGAGCTCGTAGTGCAAAATGTGTCATTGAGATGTAAGTTCAGGTCACCTAAAAACAAAAAATTATTGGTTTCTAATAGAAGAGGAGCAATCAGGTCAGGAAGGGTCGATGCCCAAAGACCCGCAGGGCCAGGAGGACGGTACATAAGGGCCCCGGAAAGAGTAAAATTAGGTGATAAGTGAAGTTTAAAAAACCCGGCTTCACAATTTATAAAATCCAGGTCTACCCATTTATATACATAGTCAGTTTTGAAGATTAAAGCTATACCCCCACCAGTACGGTCAGTACGATTTCTTCCATGATAGGTATAGTTGGGAGGAAGCGCATACGCCATATCGGGTCCGGAACTCTCATTAAGCCACGTTTCAGTTAGAAAGAGGGCATCAGGTTGTAGCTCCATAAGAATATTCAGAATGTCGCCCTTATGTTTAGGTAGTGAGCGGCAATTAAGACTGAAAAAGGTAAAAGGAGTAAGGGATGGGTTAGTCTTGATGATCAAAGGAGGAGTTCGACTAGGCTCATGGCGAATGGAGCTCCAGTGAAGGGGGGGAGGGAGGGTAAAGCTACAACACAAACAGCTGTGTAAGGCTGTATCAGGAATAAGGAGTGAGCAAAAAGGGTTAGGGGCGGGTCGTAGGGTCAGAAGATTATTACGAGTGTATGCAACAAATTTTTGGGCAGGGGTTTTGGCCCCTGACCCCGGATGGCCGCGGATGGGCGCAGACAGGCTTGCCTTAGGCGCGCCTTTGGCGCGCCGATGGCGCGCCCGCTGCACGCGTCCGCTGCGCGTCGCGAGAGGCATCTAAATTTAAGCAAAATCTTCAGCTGTGAAGCTACTGATTAGTGGGCGACCCGGAAGTGATAAATCACTTCCTATTGCACTAATCGTCCCTCCACACAATCCAAATAATTGGCGGTGGAACGGGGACACAGTGCAGGTAGGACAATGATTAAAAAACTATTAATATGCTCACCAATAGCTCGTTAAAAAAAAGCAGATTAAAGTAAAACTTTAATTTTCTTTAAGAAAGCACAGCGCGAGAAGTGCGTAATTAAAAGGAAACCGGAGCCCTTTACCAGGCGCTCCTTATCAGCAAGTACGGTGCGGTTTTTTAAAAGAGAATAACATAACATTCAATTCACGGAGTCAGAGTTAAAAACAGCGAAAGACAAAGCCCTTTGCCCAGCACTTGTCAATTACCAGAAAAACTAGAAGAGCTGCCGTTTGTCAAGCGCGTCCGCTGCGCGTCGCGAGAGGCATCTAAATTTAAGCAAAATCTTCAGCTGTGAAGCTACTGATTAGTGGGCGACCCGGAAGTGATAAATCACTTCCTATTGCACTAATTGTCCCTCCACACAATCCAAATAATTGGCGGTGGAACGGGGACACAGTGCAGGTAGGACAATGATTAAAAAACTATTAATATGCTCACCAATAGCTCGTTAAAAAAAAGCAGATTAAAGTAAAACTTTAATTTTCTTTAAGAAAGCACAGCGCGAGAAGTGCGTAATTAAAAGGAAACCGGAGCCCTTTACCAGGCGCTCCTTATCAGCAAGTACGGTGCGGTTTTTTAAAAGAGAATAACATAACATTCAATTCATAAATTGTACTGTGGATTGGTTTGTCCATAATTGGCATATTTGATTTACTAATACGTCCCTAGTAACATGCCCTAGAGGGCCCAGGGCTCGTGAATCAAATGCTACTAGTGGGCCTGCAGCACTGGTTGTGTCACCCACATTAGTAGCCCTGTAAACATGACTCAGACCTGCCATTGCAGTGTCTGTGTTTGCTGTTTTAAACTGTCAATTCGACTTGGCAAGTGTACCCACTTGCCAGGCCTTAACCTTCCCTTTTAGTACATGTAAGACACCCCTACGTTAGGCCCTAGCTAGCCCCAGCGGCAGGGTGCAGTGTATGTTTAAGGTAGGACATATACCAGTGTGTTTTATATGTCCTAACAGTGAAATACTGCCCAATTCGGTTTTCACTGTGCAAGGCCTATCCCTCTCATAGGTTAACATGGGGGCTGCCTTTAAATATCCGTAAAGCGCAGATTCTCTTTGAGAGCAGATACAAATGTGGAGTTTAGGGCCTCTGAGCTCACAATTTAAAAATACATCTTTTAGTGAAGGTGGTTTTTAGATTGTTAGTTTGAAAATGCCACTTTTAGAAAGTAGGCATTTTCTTGCTTAATCTATTCTGTGACTCTGCCTGTTTGTGGATTCCCCGTCTGGGTCAGTTTGACAGTTGGGCTGTTCACACCTATCCTCCCACACAAAGGGGGCTGGGGTGTAGCCTGCATATCTTGATTAGCCATCTGTGCTGGAGAGGAGGGGAGGAGTGGTCACTCACACCTGAAAGGACTGTGCCTGCCCTCACACAATGCCGTCTCCGACCCCCTGGTGAGTGTCTGGGGCCTGCCCTGGAAAAGGAAGGATCTTGCAAACACTTGAGACTTTGCTTTGAAGTTTGCCAACTTCAAAGGCAGAACTGGGTATAAGAAGAAGACCCAAAACCACAGACTTTTAGAATCTTTCTGGAATCAAGAGGAACCTCTGCAAGGAGAAGAGCTGAAGGAGGAGTACTGTCCCTTTGCTGTGGTGCTTTGCTGGACTGGCCTGCAGTTGCTGCTTCTGCCTGAAAAGAGTGCAAAGGGTGAACTTTGCTGTGTGTCCTGCTTGAGAAAAGTCTCCATGGGCTTGGAGTAGAGCTTGCCTCCTGTTGGAAGTCTTAGGGACACCAAAGATTTCAGATTCTTCGACCTGCAGCACTGGGAACTGTGTGTTTTGTGGGATGTTCAACAGGAGAAACCACCGCGACGCTGCCAACGACGCCGCTGGCCTGCACGGTGACCTGCCGACGCCACGCGGAGTCGCATTGCCCCGCTTCGCACCGCGACTCTGGTCTCCCCGACGCCGTCATCGGACGACTTCACTGAGCCGCTGCACGCACCGCGACCTGTGGGCCCTGCACTCCAGTATCGCCTGCTCACACCACAGCCTGGGCATCCCTGACGACGACGCTCCTGCTGACACCGGCGCTGCTGCCTGCACCGTGGCCTGTGGACACCGCTCGTGAGGTACACGAAGCACCGCCCCGTCCCGCAGCCCTGGTCCACCGATGCCAGCACCATCGACTCCGGTGTCGTCACCAGGCATCCTGCCTGCACCGTGGCCTGTGGACACCGCTCGTGAGGGTCACAAAGCACCGTCCTGTCCTGCACCGATGGCTTGGGCCTACCGAAGACAGCGCTTCAGTGATGACGACGCTGCTGCCTGCACTGTGACCTGTGGAAACCGCACGTCGCACTGCCCTGCTTCACACCGCAGCCCTGATCTCACCGACGCCGCTGGACGCCGTCACCGAGCCGCTGCCTGTACCGTGACCTGTGGGCACCGCACGTCGCATCGTCCCACTTCGCACCGCAGCCCTGGCCCCATCCACGCCAGCGCACCTGACTTCATCAGCCTGGAGTTCGATCTGCAACGCGGGTGACCTCAAGGGCCCGACGACTCCTACACCGACTCAGGAACCGACACCACAACGTCAGTGACGCCGCTCTCCAGAGCTCACCGCGAGGATCATGACGCCCTGCAAATCCAAGGTACTGTTTGCGGGTCTTTCCGACACTGTAGATGGCCCGCAACGCTGCTGCCGGCCTGAACTGTTGGTTTTGTTGATCACTATGCCATGATAGCCCCAGGTGGAGCTATCGACTTCAAGGAACTGTAGTTTTGAGTAAATCTTGCATAATTCATATTTTTCTTACTGTATGTTGGATTCTTATCATATTTGGTCTTGTTATATATAGATAAATATTGGCTATTTTTCTAAAACTGGTGTGGTGTCCTTTTGTAGTGTTTTCACTTATTACTGTGTGTTATGTGCAAATGCTTTACACATTGCTTCTGAGATAAGCCTGACTGCTCGTGCCAAGCTACCAAGGGGGTAAGCAGGGGTTATCTGAGCAGGTATCTCCCTTATCCTGACTAGAGTGAGGGTCCCTACCAGGACAGGGTGCAAACCAACTGTGATCTAGAGCCCCCATTTCTAACATTGGTTGTCAGCAGTGAGGACAGGACTTGCATTTGCACTTGACCTACAGTGATTGGTGTACACTACTACCATATCGCAGACCATTACGTGCCACATACATTTTTTTTATTTTTTATTTTTTCTCTTTCACCTATTTTGGATCTTGAGTTCAACTGAACCCCAACGACATCATGTCTCAATCAAGAGCATCTTCAGTTGTATCCCAGGATTTGGTTTTTGAGGAGGATAGGTTGGAAACCTATTCCATGAAGGAACTGAAAGCAGTTTGTAAAAACCTCAAAGTTCAGATCAGAGGCCTCACCAAAAAGGAGGAGCTACAGAAGGCACTGAGGGCCTGGGGAGCAGCCAGAACTGCCAGTGGGCAGTCTGAGGATCCAAATGGAGAGTCTACTGACACAAATTCTAGGGAAGATGTACTGAGGGTGCAGGAGCTGCCAGGGGGGAGGTACCCCCTGTGCCAAGCAGCAGTGGCGGATCAAAAGGACTGACTCCAGAGGAGCTGGAGGACAGCAGGGAAGCCAGGAGGCACCAGATTGAGTTGGAGAGATTAAAAATGGAGGCTCAGAGGGAGCAGGGAGCCATGGAGGAAAGAAAGATGCTTTTGGACCATGAGCTTAAAGTAAAAGAGCTGGATGTGAGGAGCAGGTCCAGCCAGGATGGTGGCAGCAATTCCTCAGTGCAGTCAGACAGAATTGTGCACATTCCTAAAAACGTACAGAGGAGAGTACAAAAAGGGAGATGACATACAGAGGTGGTTTCAGGGATATGAGGCGTCCATCCACATGAATGGGGTCCCTGAGAAGAATTGGGGAGAAGGATTGTGGAACCAATTCACAGAGGAGGGGAGGGACTCTTTGCTAGCTTTGGGTAAGGGGTACAAACTCACCTACGCTGACATGAAGGACGCCCTTCTCACTCGGTATGGTCTCACTCCTGACAAGTACAGGGATCAGTTTAGGCAGAGTAAGAAAACTGATTCCCAGACCTGGTTAGAGTGTGTAGATTAGTTTTGCAGAGCACTGGATGGTTGGGTGAAGGGCAGTAATGTGACAGATTTTCAGGGGCTGTACAACTTAATTGCGTGGGAGCACTTGTCTAGTCTGTGTTTTGCAGAGCTGCGTCAGCACCTGACTGATAGCAGGCTGACTGACCCCAGGAAGCTTGCTATGGAGGCGGCGGACCGCTGGGTGAGTACCAGAGTCCACAAAAAGGTATATGGGGGAGATTCTGCCAAAGGTGGGCAGGGTTCCCAGCAGCAGAGTGGGGGGGGACAAGAGTAAACAAAAGGAGTCTTCCAAAGGGCCCCAATCTAGTAACCCGGGTAAGAAATCCCACCCCCCCCAGGAGATAAGAAACCGTGGGCCTCTACAGGAAAGCCTGCAGAGACAGGGCACTCTAAGTGCTTTGCTTGTGACCAGGAGGGTCACATGAAGGGAGATCCCAAGTGTCCTAAGTGGACACCACCACCCAGCAGACAAAGGGGTTGGCCAGTGTAGCCCTGGGGAGGGGGTGGTCCCAGGGGGGTGTGGGGATCCCACAGAAATGATTCTTGTCTCACTAGGGGACGGTGAGATGGTCCAGAGAAACCTAATGCCTGATAACACTAAAAAATACAAGCAGTGGGTGACCATCAATGGGCAGAGGGTAGAGGATCTCAGAGATACTGGAGCCAGTGTGACCACGGTCCGGTGTCACCTGGTGTCTGAACAGCACATAGTCCCTGGTGTATTCCACCAAGTAGTTGCAGTGGACAGCTCAGAGCGCCAATGTAAGGTGACGCAGGTTCCCTTTGAGTGGGGAGCTGGAGCTCAGGTCGCACTTGGAGATGTTGGGATTGCCAGAGTGGGCATGCGTGACCACTCGGGCCAGGGCAGGCAATCGGGGTGATCAGACAGACCTAGAGCCTGAAACAGTGGCCCAGGCGACTGCCACGAGAAAGGGCAAGGGGCGTGGGAAACCCGCCCCTGAAGTTCCCACGGTCCGGGAGGAGGCTGACCTCGAGGGGGAAGCCCCGGCACCTACAGGGGAACAAGTGGCTGATCTGGGAGACCTACCTGAGCTGACCCATTGTCAGCAAGAGGGGGGTCCCACCAGGGAGGAGTTCTGCACAAAGCAGAAGGTGTGCCCTACTCTCATGGGTCTTAGGCAGCAGGCCGAAGACCAGGCAGCTGGTGCTGAGCCCAAGGATCACCTGATATACTGGGACAATGATCTCCTGTACAGCGAGAGTAAGGTTGTTGAGCCTGGGGCAGCCCGTGTGCTGGTGGTACCCCAGCACTTCAGAGCCTTCCTAATGGGTTTGGCTCATGATGTGCCTCTGACAGGACATTTGGGGCAAGGCAAGACCTTTGACAGGCTTGTCACCCACTTTCGAACTATACAAATAGCAGAGCACACCAAGTACAACTAGAACATTAAAAGCTCTTATTAAATTAAATCTATGCAAAAATAAATAAATACATTGTACATTAATGAAACAAAATCTCCAGTGGCAGGAAAAGGGTATTCCTTATTTTCTCTATAAACAAACAAACATATGTATTAGTATAAAAAAAGTTGAAAATATTTAATGTGACCATACAAAAAAATTATATTGGAGATTTTGTTTCATTAATGTACAATGTATTTATTTCTTTTTGCATAGATTTAATTTAATAAGAGCTTTTAATGTTCTAGTTGTACTTGGTATGCTGTGCTATTTGTATAGTTTCATTTATTCTCTGGAGTTTCTTTGAGACTCCAGTACGCACATTTTGGCAACAATGTGCATTAGTATATGAGCACCCAAATATCATATTACATGCCTATAAAATTGTTGGAATGTGCATCCTTGTGTTGGTCAAAGTTGTCAGTCTCTTTTTTAATATTGGATTTAAATAACTGACCTTTTGCACTTCCATTTTGCAGATTACATTATTGTGACAATTTGTGGAGTATATCAGTATGGAGTCATTCGATGATAATAGTGATAGAATTTTTTAAGACATGTTTTCAGAAAAGGTAGAAGGAAAGAAATTAGCTCAGGTAGTAGGGAAGCAATCAGAGGGTATGAAGAACAGGTATATTCGCCTAGAGAAGCTTCGCAAACAAGAGCTATCCCATTGGTAGGATTCCACAGTACTTAAAAAATATATTACAGATTAAAAGGTTGCACGCGGCTTGAGAGTGTTGATATTCCCTTCTTTTGATGACCTTTCGCCAAAACATATGTTAGATTGGGAACAACTACTTTTTGAGGCATCTAAAGGTATAATGTTAATCCTGATACAAAATGCGGAAGATGAAATAAATAATTTATTAAAGGAGATACAAGAACTTGAGGCTGAAATCTTGTCTCTTAATTTACCAGAAGTGAAAGTTAAAAATGACAAGATCTTAAAAGAGATATTGGATAAGCATCAAATGTATATAAAGAATAAAAAAAATGACAAAAATGCTGAGAGATGATAGAGATTATGAGAATGGACGTGTTTACACATTTGCAAGAAGATTTGATGGCTTGATTACCAAACCACGTAATAATAATACTCAGGATATTAGGGAAATCACGATCAGTGAGTCAGAACTGTCCATTACATCAGAAGACTCAGAGGGAACCAGCGCTTCAAGTGACAATACAAGGACAGGTCTGAATGGAGAATCTATGCCCAATACTAGTTTTTTACAGGAGGCAAGGAGGTACTGATTGGGAAACAGATTTTTTTTTTAAGACAACCTGTCCCAGATCAAACAAGGGAACACATAGGGGCTAAAGGAGAAGAAAGAATCGAGGGACGATCAGTCACAGGGGTACAGACCAGGGCTGCCAGGAGCAAGATTTAGAACAAATAACAACTATGGGGGTGATTCTGATATTGGCGGGTGGCGGGAGCCGCCCGCCAAGCGGGAACCGCCAGAAGACAGTACCGCGGTCGAAAGACCGTGGCGGTCATTCTGGGTTTCCCACTGGGCTGGCGGGCGACTGCCAAAAGGCCGCCCGCCAGCCCAGTGGGAAACAGCCTTCCCACGAGGACGCCGGCTCAGAATTGAGCCGGCGGAGTGGGAAGGTGCGACGGGTGCAGTGGCACCCGTCGCGTATTTCAGTGTCTGCATAGCAGACACTGAAATAGTTTGTGGGGCCCTCTTACGGGGGCCCCACGGCACCCCCTACCGCCATCCTGTTCCTGGCGGGAACACAAAATGCTGCCTGTGGCATAGGTAAGTCACCCCTCTAGCAGGCCTTACAGCCCTAATGCAGGGTGCACTATACCACAGGTGAGGGCATAGCTGCATGAGCAATATGGCCCCTACAGTGTCTAAGTCTATTCTTAGACATTTTAAGTACAGTGTGGCCATATTAAGTATATGGTCTGGGAGATTGTCAAAAATGAACTCCACAGCTCCATAATGGCTACACTGAATACTGGGAAGTTTGGTATCAAACTTCTCAGAATAATAAACCCACACTGATGCCAGTGTTGGATTTATTTCAGTCAAACTAACTTTATTCGGCGTATTGCCATAAAAGTACACAAACATACATATAAATCATCATAAAATACAGTACTTGTTGCATAATTCAAAGGCAAGACTCTTCGATCTGCAAGTCTATAAAATCTAAGCGTACCACTTAAGCCTATTAAATCAATATATAATAATAAATACTTATAAAATTGTATACAACAGTAAAACAGTATTTGAATTCCCTTAATAAATAGTCACATTGCTAATTCATATCGATTCCTAATGGTGATAGCGGATTTGATAAAACTTAAAATAGAACTGCACATTTGTTTGGATGAAAGGCTTTGAATGCCAATCAATCCTTCTTTATAAGAAAGGGTGTTCAAATTACGCAAAATAGGTAATAAAAAGGTTTCCCTAGGAGCTGAGTAGAGTGTACAAAATAAAATAAAGTGACAAGTACTTTGTTTCGAAAAATTGTCACAAGGGCATGGCGGTAATATTTTTTCCCACACGCATTTTGTTGAAAACGCCACTCTAAAATGAATCATGTTAAATCTAAAAAGTACAAGTAAAGAGTATAGGGAAGGGATCGGAAACCAAACAAAATAAGGTTCTATCGAATTTGATGATGAAATTTGTACATATAAATAAAAAGAACTCAATTTCTCTGCCACTTGATATCTAAGATTCGTAGCGTACTCTTTATATCGGAATTTAACAATTTATTTCGCATTGGCGGGCAAGAGCTCTGGTTTAGAATACATAAACTCCAAGTCCAAATTTCGAAAACAGGTATGAACAAAATTTAACCATGGAATTTTGTTGTGGTTTGCTAACGAAATACAGTCTTTTACACAATCATGTGTTAAAGTAGCTGCCAGATTTGACCATACTTTTATCCATAACAAAAGGGGGGCAATATCTATCAAATCTGTAATATAGCGGATTCCCAACTCCTCATGGCATATAATATTCGCTACATTCTTGGGTACCATAAGTAGCCGGTGGAGAAATGTATTCTCTGCCCGTTGTAATATACTTGAACTGGTATATCCCCAAAGGCCACCCCCATAAATCGCTGCCGAAACACATTTGGATTTATAGAGCGTGATGATCTGGTGAACCGGTCTATGCCCTAATCTACGGGCAAAGCGAAAGATTGCTTCAAACTTCCTTTCCTTTTGTTGGAGCTTAAAATTCAAATGGAATTTCCATGACAGAGTGGAACTTAGGTACAAACCTAAATAGCAAAAGTCTTTTACCTTTGTTAAGGTGTTCCCCCCCATTGTAAAACATTTAGTGCGTGTGTTTTTAGGAACGCAAATCATAACATGTGACTTTTTAAAATTAACTTTCAAATCAAGCTCTTGTGTGTGCGTTAAAAAAAGATCCAAAAGGGTCTGTAGACCATTGGCCGTGTTGGATTTATTAAAAAATGCACACAGAGGGCATCTTAGAGATGCCCCCTGTATTTTACCCAATTGTTCAGTGCAGGACTGACTGGTCTGTGCCAGCCTGCTGCTGAGAGACAAGTTTCTGACCCCATGTGGTGAGGGCCTTTGTGCTCTCTGAGGACAGAAACAAAAGCCTGCTCTGGGTGGAGGTGCTTCACACCTCCCCCCTGCAGGAACTGGAACACCTAGCAGTGAGCCTCAAAGACTCAGGCTTCATGTTACAATGCCCCAGGGCACTCTAGCTAGTGGAGATGCCCACCCCCTGGACACAGCCCCCACTTTTGGTGGCAAGTCCAGGGGAGATAATGAGAAAAACAAGGAGGAGTCACCCACAAGTCAGGACAGCCCCTAAGGTGTCCTGAGCTGAGGTGACCCCTGCCTTTAGAAATCCTCAAACTTGGTTTTGGAGGATTCCCCCAATAGGAATAGGGATGTGCCCCCCTCCCCTCAGGGAGGAGGCACAAAGAGGGTGTAGTCACCCTCAAGGACAGTAGCCATTGGCTACTGCCCTCCCAGACCTAAACACACCCCTAAATTGAGTATTTAGGGGCTCCCCAGAACCTAGGAAACCTGCACCCTGAAGACGACGAAAGACTGCTGACCTGAAGCCCTGCAGAGAAGACGGAGACACCGACTGCTTTGGCCCCAGCCCTACCGGCCTGTCTCCCCACTTCGAGAAAAACTGCAACAGCAACGCATCCCCCAAGGTCCAGGAACCTCTGAAGCCTCAGAGGACTACTCTGCATCTACAAGGACCAAGAAGCTCCCGAGAACAGTGGCCCTGTTCAACAAAACTGCAACTTTGCAACCAAGAAGCAACTTTTAAAGACCACACGTTTCCCGCCGGAAGTGTGAGACTTTCCATTCTGCACCCGACGCCCCCGGTTCAACGTGCGGAAAACCAACACTACAGGGAGGACTCCCCGGCGACTGCGAGCCCGTCAGTAGCCAGAGTTGACCCCCCTGAGCCCCCACAGCGACGCCTGCAGAGAAAATCTAGAGGCTCCCCCTGACCGCGACTGCCTGCTTCAAGGAACCCGACGCCTGGAAACCAAACTGCACCCGCAGCCCCCAGGACCTGAAGGAACCGAATTCCAGTGCAGGAGCGACCCCCAGGCGACCCTCTGCCTAGACCAGGTGGTGGCTACCCCGAGGAGCCCCCCCTGTGCCTGCCTGCATCATTGAAGAGACCCTCGGGTCTCCCCATTGAATCCTATTGAAAACCCGACGCCTGTTTGCACTCTGCAACCGGCCGCCCCAGTGCCGCTGAGGGTGTTCTTTCTGTGCCTACTTGTGTCCCCCCAGGTGCCCTTCAAAACCCCTCTGGTCTGCCCTCCGAAGTCGCAGGTACTTACCTGCTGGCAGACTGGAACCGGGGCACCCCTATTTCCATTGAAGCCTATGTGTTTTGGGCACCACTTTCACCTCTGCACCTGACCGGCCCTGAGCTGCTGATGTGGTAACTTTGGGGTTGCCTTGAACCCCCAATGGTAAGCTACCTTGGACCCAACTTTGAACCCTGTAAGTGTTTTACTTACCTGTGAACTTAACAATTACTTACCTGCCCCAGGAACTGTTGATTTTTGCAGTGTCCACTTCTAAAATAGCTTATTGCCATTTTTGTCAAAACTGTACATGCTATTGTCAAAGTTCCTAAGATACCTGAGTAAAATACCTTTCATTTAAAGTATTGTTTGTAAATCTTGAACCTGTGGTTCTTAAAATAAACTAAGAAAATATATTTTTCTATATAAAAACCTATTGGCCTGGAATTGTCTTTGAGTGTGAGTTCCTCATTTATAGCCTGTGTGTGTACAACAAATGCTTAACACTACCCTCTGATAAGCCTACTGCTCGACCACACTACCACAAAATAGAGCATTAGAATTATCTCTTTTTGCCACAATCTTACCTCTAAGGGGAACCCTTGGACTCTGTGCACATTATTTCTTACTTTGAGATAGTATTAGTATATACAGAGCCAACTTTCTACATTGGTGGATCAGCGGTGGGGTCTAAGACTTTACATTTGCTGGATTACTCAGCCAATACCTGATCACACACCAAATTCCAAAAATTTTCATTAGAAACTGATTTTTGAAATTTGAGCTATTTTTAAAAAAATGTTAAAGTCCTGCTAGGGCCTTGTGTAAGTCCCTGTTAGCATTTCTTTTAGAGTTTACAAGTTTGTAAAAGTTTGGATTTAAGTTCTAGTAGTAGTTTTTAGATTCTTAAAAAGTAATCCCAACTTTTAGAGAAATAATGTCTAGCACAGATGAGATGGTGGTGGAACTCAACCTCACCCCTTACCTGCATCTAGGGATGTCAGAGTTAAGGACTCTCTGTAAGCTAAAAAATATAAAGACTGGGTCCAACCCTACCAAAGTGAAGCTCCAGGAGCTTTTGGCAGAGTTTGCAAAGGACCATCCCTCTGAGGATAACCCTACAGAGGGAGAAATTAGTGACCAGGAGGATGACTCCTTCCCTCCTGTCCTAATTCGGGAGACCAGGATCCCTCAAACCCTGCCTCCAGAAGTAATAGTCAGAGAAACTGGTATTTCCACAGAGGAGACCAGTAACTCCGGAAGCATTGAGGGCAGACTCAAAGAAGATGCCCTCCTGTTAGCCATGCTGGCCAAAAGATTGGCTTTGGAGAGAGGGAAAGAAAAGAGATGGGTTTAGCTCCCATCAATGGTGGCAGCAACATAACTAGGGTCAGAGAAGATACTGATATCCGAACAATCCCCAAAGGGATTGTGAAAAAATATGAAGATGGTGTTGACCTCACCAACTGGTTCACAGCTTTTGAGAGGGCTTGTGCAACCAGAAAAGTAAACAAATCTCACTGGGGTGCTCTCCTTTGGGAAATGTCACTGGAAAGTGTAGGGATAGACTCCTCACACTCTCTGGTAAAGATGCAGAATCCTATGACCTCATGAAGGCTACTATGATTGAGGACTTTGGATTCTCAACTGAGCAGTACAGGATTAGGTTCAGGAGGGCTCACAAATACTCAAGCCAGACCTGGGTTGATTTTGTTGACTTCCCAGTCAAAATACTAGATGGTTTGATAAATGTCAGTGGTGCAAATGATTATGATAGGCTGTATAACTTGTTTATGAAAGAACATCTGTTAAGTAATTGTTTCAAAGACAAACTGCACCAGCATCTGGCAGACCTAAGTCAAATTTCTCCCCAAGAATTGGGAAAGGCAGACCATTGGGTCAAAACAAGGATGACCAAGACTTCCACAGGGGATGACCAAAAGAAAGGGGTCACAGAGCCTCCCCAGGAGAAGAGTGTTGAGACATCCAAGGGAAAAAGTAGAGTGTTCTACAGGGCCCCAAAAACCTTCTCAGGAGGTTGGGTCCAAAGCCTCTTCACAATCCTCATTTGGGTATAAGGGTAAAAACTTTGATCCCAAAAAGGCCTGGTGTTGCATCTGTACTCAGCATGGACACCCAATTGGAGACAAGGCCTGTCCCAAGAAAAGTCCCACAACTACTACTCCAGTTAGCATTGGAATAGCCAGTCTCCAGGTAGGATCAACAGTGTGCCCAGAGCAAATGAGGGTTCACAATGAAGCTACATTAGTCTCAGAGGGTGGGGTGGACCTAGCCACACTTGCTGCCTGGCCACCTAACATGCAAAAATACAGGCAGCAGCTCTTAATCAATGGGAATAGAATAGAAGCCCTTAGGGATACAGGTGCCAGTGTCACAATGGTGACAGACAAACTGGGTTCCCCAAGACAATACCTGGCTGGACAGACATATCCAGTCACCAGTGCTGACAATGAGACTAAAGTCCATCCCATGGCAATCCTGACTTTAAAATGGGGAGGGGTCACAGGCCTGAAACAGGTGGTAGTCTCTTCTGCAATACCAGTAGAATGTCTGCTTGGAAATGATCTGGAGCCCTCAGCATGAGCTGAGGTAGAACTGAAAACCCATGCAGCCATGCTGGGTACCCCTGAACTGGTGGTTGGCAAAACAAGGGCACAGGGCAAGGCTCAGGGTGAAGAAGAAGTGTTGCAGTCTGGAATAATGGCCCAACCTTCCAAGAGAAAAGTAAAGAAGACTGGGGAACCAGCTTCAACACACCACAAGAAGCAGAACCTCTCTTCCCAGGAAGATGTTCTATCCCCTGAGGGAACTGAGTCCATGGAGATGGGACCTTACCAGGTTGAGCTCATGGGCCCAGGGGGACCCTCAAGGGAACAGCTGTGTAAGGGGCAAGAAACCTGTCCCTCTCTTTAAGGCCAGAGACAGCAAGCAGCTGAGCAAGAAAAAGGAAATGTCAGTGAAACCCACAGGGCCTATTGGGAAGATGGACTCCTTTACACTGAGGCAAGAGATCCCAAACCTGGTGCCACTAGGAGAGGGGTAGTGCCTCAGGAGTTTAGGGAGTTTATTCTGACCTTAGCCCATGACATTCCCCTTGCTGTGCATTTGGGACAAACCAAGACATGTGAGAGGTTAGTCAACCATTTCTATTGGCCCAATATGTCCCAGAAGGTTAAGGAGTTTTGCACCTCCTGTGTCACCTGTCAAGCCAGTGGTAAGACAGGTGGCCATGCAAAAGCCCCCCTCATTCCACTTCTAGTGGTGGGGGTCCCCTTTGAAAGAGTGGGAGTGGATATAGTGGGTCCACCTGAACCTCCCACTGCATCAGGGAACCAGTATATCCTAGTAGTAGTGGATCATGCTACTAGGTACCCTGAAGCAATTCCCCTTAGGTCCACTACTGCCCCTGCAGTAGCCAAAGCACTCATTGGTATTTTACCAGAGTAGGATTTCCTAAGGAGGTGGTTTCTGACAGAGGTACCAATTTCATGCCAGCTTACCTGAAACATATGTGGAATGAGTGTGGGGTGACATACAAATTCACCATACCATACCATCCATAAACCAATGGCCGTGTTGAAAGATTCAACAAGACATTGAAGGGCATGATCATGGGGCTCCCTGAAAAACTCAAAAGGAGATGGGATGTCCTCTTGCCATGCCTGCTTTTTACCTACAGAGAGGTGCCTCAGAAGGGAGTAGGCTTTTCCTCCTTTGAACTTCTGTTTGGCCATCCTGTTAGGGGACCACTAGCTCTTGTAAAAGAAGGCTGGGAGAGACCTGTCCATGAGCCTAAACAAGATGTGGTGGACTATATACTAGGCCTACGTTCAAGGATGGCAGAGTACATGCAAAAAGCAAGCAAAAACCTTGAGGCCAGCCAACAGCTCCAGAAGATGTGGTATGACCAAAAGGCTGCTATGGTTGAGTTTCAGCCAGGGCAGACAGTCTGGGTTCTGGAGCCTGTGGCTCCAAGGGCACTTCAGGACAGATGGAGTCGCCCTTACCCACTTCTTAAGAAAAAGAGTCAGGTCACCTACCTGGTTGACCTAGGCACTAGCAGGACCCCCAAGAGGGTGATCCATGCGAACCGCCTCAAACTCCTTCATGATAGGGCAGATGTAAACATGTTAATGGTTATAGATGAGGACCAGGAAGCTGAGAGTGAAGCTCTCCCTGATCTCCTCTCCACTGACCCTAAAGATGGCTCAGTAGATGGAGTGATCTATTCAGACACCCTCTCTGGCCAACAGCAGGCTGAATGCAGGCAAGTCCTCCAGCAGTTTGTTGAGCTCTTTTCTCTAATCCCTGGTCAGACACACCTGTGTACCCATGATGTGGACACAGGAGACAGCATGCCTGTCAAAAACAAAATATTTATACAGTCTGACCAAGTTAAGGAAAGCATCAAAGATGGAAGTCCACAAGATGCTGGGGTTGGGAGTGATTGAGTACTCTGACAGTCCCTGGGCTAGCCCAGTGGTCTTGGTCCCCAAACCTCACACAAAAGATGGCAAGAAAGAGATGAGGTTTTGTGTGGACTACAGAGGGCTTAACTCTGTCACCAAGACAGATGCTCACCTCATTCCATCGGCAGATGAGCTCTTAGGTAAATTAGGTGCTGCCAAATACTTAAGTACCTTTGACTTAAAAGCAGGGTACTGGCAAATAAAAATGGCACCTGGAGAAAAAGAGAAAACAACATTCTCTAAACCTAATGGGCACTACCAGTTTACTGTGATGCCCTTTGGCTTAAATAATGCCCCTGCTACCTTCCAAAGGTTGGTGAATCAAGTCCTTGCTGACTTGGAGTCCTTTAGTGCAGCTTATCTTGATGATATTGCTGTCTTTAGTTCCAACTGGCAGGATCACCTGGTCCACCTGAAGAAGGTTTTGCAGGCCCTGCAAGCAGCAGGCCTCTCTATCAAGGCATTTAAATGTCAGATAGGGCAGGGTACTGTGGTTTACTTGGGTCACCTTGTTGGTAGAGGCCAAGTTCAGCCACTCCAACCCAAGATCCATACTATTCTGGACTGGGAAGCTCCAAAAACCCAGTCTCAAGTCAGGGCATTTCTTGGCTTGACTAGGTACTATAGGAGGTTTGTGAAGGGTTATGGATCAATAGTAACACCCTTCACAGAACTTACCTCCAAGAAAATGCCCAAGAAAGTGAACTCGACCGTGGACTGTCAAAAGGCCTTTGACATCCTGAAGCAAGCAATGTGTACAGCACTTACTCTAAGCAGTTTGTAGTGCAGACAGATGCCTCTGAACATGGGATAGGAGCAGTCCTGTCCCAAACAAATGGTGATGGGGTTGACCAGCCTGTTGCATTTTATTAGCAGGAGGTTACTCCCCAGGGAGCAGTGTTGGAGTGCCATTGAGAGGGAGGCCTTTGCTGTGGTCCGGTCCCTGAAGAAGTTGAGACCATACTTTTTTAGTACTCACTTCATAGTTCAAACTGACCACAGGCCTCTCAGATGGCTGACGCAAATGAAAGGAGAAAACCCTAAACTGTTAAGGTTGACCATATCCCTACAGGGAATGGACTTTGTAGTGGAGGGAATGGACTTTGTAGTGGAACACAGACCTGGGACTGCCCATGCCAATGCTGATGGCCTTTCCAGGTTCTTCCACTTAGAAAATGAAGACTCTCTTGGGAAAGGTTAGTCTCATCCTCTTTCGTTTGGGGGGGGGGGTGTGTAAGGAAATGCCTCCTTGGCATGGTTACCCCCTGACTTATTGCCTTTTTGCTGATGCCAAGTTATGATTGAAAGTGTGCTGGGACCCTGCTAACCAGGCCCCAGCACCAGTGTTTGTTCCCTAAACTGTACCTTTGCTTCCACAATTGGCACAGCCCTGGCACTCAGATAAGTCCCTTGTAAATGGTACCCCTCATACCAAGGGCCCTAATGCCAGGGAAGGTCTCTAAAGGCTGCAGCATGTCTTATGCCACCCTGGGGACTCCTCACTCAGCACATGTACACTGCCTCACAGCTTGTGTGTGCTGGTGGGGAGAAAATGACTAAGTCGACATGGCACTCCCCTCAGGGTGCCATGCCAACCTCACACTGCCTGTAGCATTGGTAAGTCACCCCTCTAGCAGGCCTTACAGCCCAAGGCAGGGTGCACTATACCACAGGTGAGGGCATATGTGCATGAGCACTATGCCCCTACAGTGTCTAAGCAAAACCTTAGACACTGTAAGTGCAGGATAGCCATAAGAGTATATGGTCTGGGAGTTTGTCAAACACGAACTCCACAGTTCCATAATGCCTACACTGAAATCAGTGAAGTTTGGTATCAAACTTCTCAGCACAATAAATGCACACTGATGCCAGTGTGGAATTTATTGTAAAATGCACCCAGAGGGCATCTTAGAGATGCCCCCTGAATACCAATCAGACTTCTAGTGTTAGAATGACCAGATTCTGCCAACCTGCCACAACCAGACGAGTTGCTAGCCACATGGGGAGAGTGCCTTTGTAACTCTGTGGCCAGGAACAAAGCCTGTACTTGGTGGAGGTGCTTCTCACCTCCCCCTGCAGGAACTGTACCACCTGGTGCTGAGCCTCAAAGGCTCACCCCTTTTGTTACAGTGCCACAGGGCATCCCAGGTAGTGGAGATGCCCGCCCCTCCGGCCACTGCCCCCACTTTTGGCAGCAAGGCTGAAGGAGATAATTAGAAAAGCAAGGAGGAGTCACCCACCAGTCAGGACAGCCCCTAAGATGTCCTGAGCTGAGGTGACCCCTGCCTTTAGAAATCCTCCATCTTAAGTTTGGAGGATTCCTCCAATAGGATTAGGGATGTACCCCCTCCCCCTCAGGGAGGAAGCACAAAGAGGGTGTAGCCACCCTCCAGGACAGTAGCCATTGGCTACTGCCCCCCAGACCTAAACACCGCCTACATTTAGTATTTAAGTGCACCCAAGAACCCAGGAAATCAGATTCCTGCAACCTTGAACCAAGAAGGACTGCTGACCTGAGAGTCCTGCAGAGACGATGGAAGACAACAACTGCTTTGGCCCAGCCCTACCGGCCTGTCTCCTGACTTGAAAATCTGCAACAGCGATGCATCCAACAGGGACCAGTGACCTCTGAAACCTCAGAGGACTGTGCTGAACCTAAGGGCCAAGAAACTCCAGTGAGTAGCGGCTCTGCTTAACAAACAGCAACAATATTGCAACTTTTCTGCAACTAAAGACTTCACTCTTCCCGCCGGAAGCGTGAGACTTCACCCGATGCCCCCGGCTCGAGCTCCAGAGAACCAACACCACAGGGAGGACTCCCAGTCAACCCCTCTGGACCCCCACAGCGAAGCATGCAGAGAGAATCCAGAGGCTCCCCCTGACCGCGACTGCCTGTTACAAGGAACCCAACGCCTGGACCAAGCACTGCACCAGCAGCCCCCAGGACCAGAAGGAACCGAACCTCAGTGCTGAAGTGACCCCCAGGGGACCCTCTGCCTAGCCCAGTTGGTGGCTGGCCCGAGAAGCCCCCCTGTGCCCTGCCTGCACTGCTAGAGTGACCCCAGGTCCCTCCATTGAATCCTATACAAAACCCGACGCCTGCTTTGCACACTGTACCCCGCCGCCCCTGTGCCGCTGAGGGTGTGTTTTGTGTGCCTACTTGTATCCCCCCAGTGCTCTACAAAACAAACCCTGGTCTGCCCTCCGAAAACACAGGTACTTACCTGTAGGCAGACTGGAACCGGAGCACCCCTGTTCTTCATAGGTGCCTATGTGTTTTGGGCACCTCTTTGACCTCTGCACCTGACCGGCCCTGCGCTGCTGGTGTGGTAACTTTGGGGTTGCCTTGAACCCCCAACGGTGGGCTGCCTATGCCCAGGAACTGAGACTTGCAAGTGTTTTACTTACCTGACAAACTAACCATTACTTACCTCACCCAGGAACTGTTGATTTTTGCACTGTGTCTACTTTTAAAATAGCTTATTGCCATTTTAACAAAAACTGTATATGTTATTGCTCTAATTCAAAGTTCCTAATTTACCTGTGTGGAGTATCTTGCATTTTATGTATTTACTTCAAATATTGAACTTGTGGTTCTAAAAATAAATTAAGAAAATATATTTTTCTACATAAAAACTATTGGCCTGGAGTTAACTCTTCGAGTGTGTGCTCCTTATTTATTGCCTGTGTGTGTACAACAAATGTTTAACACTACCCTCTGATAACCCCACTGCCCGACCACACTACCACAAAATAGAGCATTAGAATTTTTTAATTTTACCACTATCTTACCCCTAAGGGGAACCCTTGGACTCTGTGCACACTATCTCTTACTTTGAGATAGTATATACAGAGCCAACTTCCTACACTCTTTTTTTCTTTTCAGTAAATTTTTCCCCATCTTTCTCCTGGATCTGTGATGCTATGTAGATTTGACCCTCATATACCCATTGACTCCATCTTGTTTGAGTGTTTCCATTTTGTGTCCTGTCGCATTTGCGGGGCAGCACAGGTGTTTTTCGTCACAGAAGTTGTTTTTTTTCTTCACCAGCATAAAGTCAGACCATGCTGGTACATACTATGTGGGATACGAACTCGGTAAGAGTTCACAAGGCTGAGACTGTTTTTACCAGAGGAATATACGAATCTGTGTCATAATAAACACTGGGAGCCTGGCCAGCGTCTATGGGTGCTGTTGACATAGAGGAAGTACAGCCAGTATTTAGTTTCATAACAGAGGGGAGGGGTTCTAGAACTCTCTTCTTGCAGTTATTTAAAGTATAAAAGAC
This sequence comes from Pleurodeles waltl, assembly GCF_031143425.1. Lineage (NCBI taxonomy): Eukaryota > Metazoa > Chordata > Amphibia > Caudata > Salamandridae > Pleurodeles > Pleurodeles waltl. Next base: position 523,177,052 of record NC_090451.1, on the reverse strand, counting down.
AGGGAGACTTTGAACTCAGACAGGTGCTCACCTGTGAAATGGACACATTGCCCAGGATCTACTCTGATCCCGATCGGGTCTCCTGCCTGACTGATCTAAGGGCTTCTCCAGTCCTGCTAGCGAGGATGATGACTTTAACTCAATCAGTGAAGTATTTTATATCTTAGTACTTTAACTCATGTATACATGCTCTTTTGATGCACTGCACATTTCTTTATAAGTGTTGACCACTTGATATATGCATTTATCTTTGCATATACACATGTTCTGCTGCACTTCAGTTGTATGCTTATTCTCATACATTTGTATTACCTTTAATTGATATTTGAGAAGTGCTTTAATAAATTCATTATTCAGACTAAGAGTGCAGAATTATTTTGGCATTGTGTCCTCTTAGTTTAAGTGAAAGCAATACAGGGTTTTGGAAGAACCCTTCTTCTTTTGGTCACCCCCCCCCCACTGTGTGTTTTCTTATTCACCCTGGTGTAAACCCACTTATTTGCCGTCTTTCCCAATTCTTGGGGAGAGGTCAGATCTGAGTCCACCAGGTATTGATGCAGCTTCTCAAACACACAGTTATTAAGGATGTGCTTTCTCATAATATGATTGTACACCCCTTCCTAGTCATGCACATTACTACCATGTAACCAGCCTTCCAGAGCCTTAGCTGCACAGTCCACAAAATCTACCCAGTCTTGGGAAGACTCCTTCTGAGTTTCTCTGAACGTAATCCTTTACTCCTCAGTTGTGAGCCCAAACCCTTGAATCAGAGCCTCTTTCAAGACTTAGTAGTTATCTGCATCTTCCTCCCTCACAGTCAAAGGTTTGTCTCTGCCTTTGTCTGCAATGGAGAGCCACAGGATAACTGTCTACAGCCTCTGAGGGACCTTCTGTACTTTACAGGCCCTCTCTAAAGCAGTGATCCTCTTATGGATGTTGTCACCAGACTTGTAAGGAGGGACTATCCTGCTGAGATTCCTGGAATCAAAAGTGTCTTTCCTGACCTGGGTCTCTCTTACCCCAAATTCTTTCTTTCCCTCTCTATCTCTAGGACCTCTCTCTCTAGAGCCAACTGCTGCTGTTTCAACTTGACTTTGGCCTGCTCAAGTCTCTGCAAACTGAACAACCTCTCTAGGGATCCCTCATCTGAGCTAGAGTGGACGGTGCCAACAGCAGATGTGTGTCACCTTGAATAAGTAAATGTAAGAGTATAGGTTTGTTAGGGTTAGTCCGTGTTTTGAGTTTCCTAGCTGTACATAGGGCCCTAAGCTCCTTGAACTTAAGACCTCCATAGCTAGACTCCTGAGTCTGGTCAGCTCCCTCAACTAAAGACATGGTCTTAGAGTAGTGTATATGATTCACCTACCTACTCTAAGGTTTCTAAACTTTTAAAAAGCTTGGAGAAAGGGCTATTCTGGGCCTCTGACTACCCAGGCAAATGTTTAGAAGTATCTGGTGTCATCAGTGTAGTATGCAAGCAATAGTTAGCAGTGATCTTTCTTATGGAAAGCTACTGCTGACCATGTGGTAAAGGAATGCAAGTGTCTTATCACACTGCTGCACCACCAATGTAGGAGGCTGGCTTAGTTTATGGTGTACACCTATGGTGTGGCACCCTATACTGAGTCCAGGCAAACCTTAGTGATAGTACATAGGAGTTGTAGGAAGTTGGCTCTGTATGTACTATTTAAAAGTAAGAAATAGCATGCACAGAGTCCAAGGGTTCCACTTAGAGGTAAGATAGTGGTAAAAAGAGATAATTCTAATGCTCTATTTTGTGATAGTGTGGTCGAGCAGTAGGCTTATCAGAGGGTAGTGTTAAGCACTTGTACACACACAGGCAATAAATGAGGAACACACACTCAAAGACAATTCCAAGCCAATAGGTTTTTATATAGAAACATATATTTTCTTAGTTTAGTTTAAGAACCACAGGTTCAAGATTTACAAACAATACTTAAAATGAAAGGTATTTCACTTAGGAACTTTAGGAACTTTGAATTAGCAAAATAGCATATACAGTTTTCACACAAATGGCAATAAGCTATTTTAAAACTGGACACAGTGCTATTTTCAACAGTTCCTGGGGGAGGTAAGTGTTTGTTAGTTTTGCAGGTAAGTAAACCACCTACAGGGTTCAAAGTTGGGTCCAAGGTAGCCCACCGTTGGGGGTTCAGGGCAACCCCAAAGTTACCACACCAGCAGTTCAGGGCCGGTCAGGTGCAGAGGTCAAAGTGGTGCCCAAAACACATAGGCTTCAATGGAGAAGGGGGTGCCCCGGTTCCAGTCTGCCAGCAGGTAAGTACCCGCGTCTTCGGAGGGCAGACTAGGGGGATTTTGTAGGGCACCGGGGGGGACACAAGTCAGCACAAAAAGTACACCCTCAGCGGCACGGGGGCGGCCGGGTGCAGAGTGCAAACAGGCGTCGGGTTTGCAATGTAGATCAATGGGAGACCCAGGGGTCTCTTCAGCGAAGCAGGCAGGCAAGGGGGGGGGCTCCTCAGAGTAACCACCACCTGGGCAAGGGAGAGGGCCACCTGGGGGTCGCTCCTGCACTGGAGGTCGGATCCTTCAGGTCCTGGGGGCTGCGGGTGCAGTGTCCTTACCAGGCGTCGGGTTCTTAGAGGCAGGCAGTCGCGGTCAGGGGGAGCCTCTGGATTCCCTCTGCAGGCGTCGCTGTGAGGGCTCAGGGGGGTCAACTCTGGCTACTCATGAGCTCGCAGTTGCTGGGGAGACCTCCCTGTAGTGTTGGTTCTCCACAAGTCGAGCCGGGGGCGTCAGGTGCAGAGTGCAAAGTCTCACGCTTCCGGCGGGAAACGTGTTGTCTTTAAGAGTTGCTTCTTTGTTGCAAAGATGTTTCTTCTTTGGAGCAGAGCCGCTGTCCTCTGGAGATCTTGGTCCTTTTAGATGCAGGGTAGTCCTCTGAGGCTTCAGAGGTCGCTGGACCCTGTGGAACGCGTCGCTGTTGCAGTTTTTCTTGAAGTGGGGAGACAGGCCGGTAGAGCTGGGGCCAAAGCAGTTGGTGTCTCCGTCTTCTCTGCAGGGCTTTCATCAGGTTCAGGTTACCTAGGTTCTGGGAGCCCCTAAATACTCGATTTAGGGGTGTGTTTAGGTCTGGGGGGTTAGTAGCCAATGGCTACTAGCCCTGAGGGTGGCTACACCCTCTTTGTGCCTCCTCCCTGAGGGGAGGGGGGCACATCCCTAATTCTATTGGGGGAATCCTCCATCTGCAAGATGGAGGATTTCTAAAAGTCAGAGTCACCTCAGCTCAGGACACCTTAGGGGCTGTCCTGACTGGCCAGTGACTCCTCCTTGTTTTTCTCATGATCTCCTCCGGCCTTGCCGCCAAAAGTGGGGCCGTGGCCGGAGGGGGCGGGCAACTCCACTAGCTGGAGTGCCCTGTGGCACTCTCCCCATGTGGCCAGCAACATGTCTGGTGTGTGGCAGGCTGCTAAAACTAGTAAGCCCACACTGGAAGTCGGGTATGGTTTCAGAGGGCATCTCTAAGATGCCCTCTGGGGTGTATTTTACAATAAAATGTACATTGGCATCAGTGTGCATTTATTGTGCTGAGAAGTTTGATACCAAACTTCCCAGTTTTCAGTGTAGCCATTATGGTGCTGTGGAGTTCGTGCATGACAGACTCCCAGACCATATACTCTTATGGCTACCCTGCACTTACAATGTCTAAGGTTTTGCTTAGACACTGTAGGGGCATAGTGCTCATGCACTTATGCCCTCACCTATGGTATAGTGCACCCTGCCTTAGGGCTGTAAGGACTACTAGAGTGGTGACTTATCTATGCCATAGGCAGTGTGAGGTTGGCATGGCACCCTGAGGGGAGTGCCATGCCGACTTAGTCATTTTATCCCCACCAGCACACACAAGCTGGCAAGCAGTGTGTCTGTGCTGAGTGAGGGGTCCCCAGGGTGGCATAAGATATGCTGCAGCCCTCAGAGACCTTCCCTGGCATCAGGGCCCTTGGTAGCAGGGGTACCAGTTACAAGGGACTTCCCTGAATGCCAGGGTGTGCCAATTGTGAAAACAAAGGTATAGGTTAGGGAAAGAACACTGGTGCTGGGGCCTGATTAGCAGGCCTCAGCACACTTTCAAATCATAACTTGGCATCAGCAAAGGCAAAAAGTCAGGGGGTAACCATGCCAAGGAGACATTTCCTTACACAACCCCCCCCCCCCCCCAAATGAAAGAGAATGAGACTAACCTTTCCCAAGAGAGTCTTCATTTTCTAAGTGGAAGAACCTGGAAAGGCCATCTGCATTGGCATGGGCAGTCCCAGGTCTGTGGTCCACTATAAAGTCCATTCCCTGTAGGGAGATGGACCACCTCAACAGATTTGGATTTTCACCTTTCATTTGCATTAGCCATCTGAGAGGTCTGTGGTCAGTCTGAACTACAAAGTGAGTACCAAAGAGGTATGGTCTCAGCTTCTTCAGGGACCAAACCACAGCAAAGGCCTCCCTCTCAATGGCAGTCCAACGCTGCTCCCTGGGGAGTAACCTCCTGCTAATGAAAGCAACAGGCTGGTCAAGGCCATCATCATTTGTTTGGGACAAAACTGCCCCTATCCCATGTTCAGAGGCATCAGTCTGCACAATGAACTGCTTGGAGTAATCTGGAGCTTTGAGAACTGGTGCTGTGCACATTGCTTGTTTCAGGGTGACAAAGGCCTGTTGGCATTCTACAGTCCAGTTTACCTTCTTTGGCATTTTCTTGGAGGTAAGTTCTGTGAGGGGTGTCACTATGGATCCATATCCCTTCACAAACCTCCTGTAGTACCCAGTCAGGCCAAGGAATACCCTGACCTGAGTCTGGGTTTTTGGAGCTGCCCAGTCCAGAATAGTCTGGATCTTGGGCTGGAGTGGCTGAACTTGGCCTCCACCTACAAGGTGGCCCAAGTAAACCACAGTTCCCTGCCCTATCTGGCATTTGGATGCCTTGATAGAGAGGCCTGCTGCTTGCAGGGCCTTCAAAACCTTCTTCAGGTGGACCAGGTGATCCTGCCAGCTGGAGCTAAAGACAGCAATATCGTCAAGATAAGCTGCACTAAAAGACTCCAAGCCAGCAAGGACTTGATTCACCAACCTTTGGAAGGTGGCAGGGGCATTCTTTAAACCAAAGGGCATCACAGTGAACTGATAGTGCCCATCAGGTGTGGAGACTGCTGTCTTTTTTTTGCCCCTGGTGCCATTTTGATTTGCCAGTACCCTGCTGTCAAGTCAAAGGTATTTAAGTATTTGGCAACACCTAGTTTATCAATTAATTCATCTGCCCTTGGAATGGAATGGGCATCTGTCTTGGTGACAGAATTAAGTCCTCTCTAGTCCACAGAGAACCTCATCTCTCTCTTTCCATCTTTGGTGTGAGGTTTGGGGACTAAGACCACTGGACTAGCCCAGGGGCTGTCAGAGTGCTCAATGACTCCCAATTCCAGCATCTTGTGGACTTCCACCTTGATGCTTTCCTTAACTTGGTCAGACTGTCTGAAAATTCTGTTTTTGACAGGCATGCTGTCTCCTGTGTCCACATCATGGGTACACAGGTGTGTCTGACCAGGGGTTAGGGAAAAGAGCTCAGCAAACTGTTGCAGGACCTTCCTACAGTCAGATTGCTGTTGGCCAGAGAGGGTGTCTGAATAGATCACTCCATCAACTGAGCCATCTTTAGGGTCTGTGGAGAGGAGATCAGGGAGAGGTTCACTCTCAGCTTCCTGGTCCTCATCTGTTACCATCAACAGATTCACATCTGCCCTGTCATGGGAGAGTTTGAGGCGGTTCACATGGATCACCTTTTGGGGGTCCTGCTAGTGCCTAGGTCTACCAGGTAGGTGACCTGACTCTTCCTCTCTAGCACTGGGTAAGGGCCACTCCATCTGTCCTGAAGTGCCCTGGGAGCCACAGGCTCCAGAACCCAGATTTTCTGCCCTGGCTGAAACTCAACCATAGCAGCCTTTTGGTCATACCACATCTTCTGGAGTGTTGGCTGGCCTCAAGGTTTTTACTTGCCTTTTCCATATACTCTGCCATCCTTGAACGTAGGCCTAGTACATAGTCCACTATATCTTGTTTAGGCTCATGAAGAGGTCTCTCCCAGCCTTCTTTTACAAGAGCTAGTGGTCCCCTTACAGGATGGCCAAACAGAAGTTCAAAGGGGGAAAACCCTACTCCCTTTTGAGGCACCTCTCTGTAGGCGAAAAGCAGACATGGCAAGAGGACATCCCATCTCCTTTTGAGTTTTTCAGGGAGCCCCATGATCATGCCTTTCAATGTCTTGTTAAATCTTTCTACAAGACCACTGGTTTGTGGATGGTATGGTGTGGTGAATTTGTAAGTCACCCCACACTCATTCCACATATGCTTCAGGTATGCTGACATGAAGTTGGTACCTCTGTCAGACACCACCTCCTTAGGAAATCCCACTCTGGTAAAAATACCAATGAGTGCTTTGGCTACTGCAGGGGCAGTAGTCGACCTAAGGGGAATTGCTTCAGGGTATCTAGTAGCATGATCCACTACTACTAGTATGTATTGGTTCCCTGAGGCTGTGGGAGGTTCAAGTGGACCCACTATGTCCACACCCACTCTTTCAAAGGGGACCCCCACCACTGGAAGTGGAATGAGGGGGGCCTTTGGGTGTCCACCTGTCTAACCACTGGCTTGACAGGTGGTACAGGAGACTCAAAACTCCTTGACCTTCTGGGACATGTTGGACCAATAGAAGTGGTTGACTAATCTCTCCCACGTCTTGGTCTGTCCCAAATGCCCAGCAAGAGGAATATCATGAGCTAAGGTCAGAATGAACTCCCTAAACTCCTGAGGCACTATCACTCTCCTAGTGGCACCAGGTTTGGGATCTCTTGCCTCAGTGTAAAGGAGTCCATCTTCCCAATAGACTCTGGGGGTCATTCTGAGTCGGCGGGAGCACCGCCGACAGGCCGGCGGTGCCCCGCAGGGCATTCTGACTGCGGCGGTAAAGCCACGGTCGGACCGGCAACACTGGCGGTCTCCTGCCAGTGTACCGCCGCCCTTTGGAATCCTCCAAGGCGGCGCAGCTAGCTGCGCCGCCGAGGGGATTCCGACCCCCCCTACCGCCATCCAGTTCCCGGCGGTCCACCCGCTGGGAACCGGATGGCGGTAGGGGGGGTCGCGGGGCCCCTGGGGGCCCCTGCAGTGCCCATGCCACTGGCATGGGCACTGCAGGGGCCCCCGTAAGAGGGCCCCTACAAGTATTTCACTGTCTGCTTGGCAGACAGTGAAATACGCGACGGGTGCAACAGCACCCGTCGCACCTTCCCACTCCGCCGGCTCGATTACGAGCCGGCATCCTCGTGGGAAGGGAGTTTTTCCCTGGGCTGGCGGGCGGTCTTTTGGCGACCGGCCGCCAGCCCAGGGAAAAACTTAGAATACCCTCCGCGGTCTACTGACCGCGGTGCGGTATTTCGGAGGGGGGAACTCTGGCGGGCGGCCTCCGCCGCCCGCCAGAGTTAGAATGACCCCCTCTATGTGTTCCTGTTATTTTTCCTTTGGACTCTTCAGCAGCTTGCTGCCTAAGGCCTTCAAGAGAGGGACAGGTTTCTTGCCCCTTACACAACTGTTCCCTTGAGGGTCCCCCTGGGCCTAGGAGCTCAACCTGATAAGGTTCTAACTCCATGGGCTCAGTTCCCTCAGAGGGCAGAACTTCTTCCTGGGAAGAGAGGTTCTCTTTCTCTTGTTGTGTTGAAGCTGGTTCCCCAGTCTTCTTTCCTTTTCTCTTGGAGGGTTGGGCCCTTTTCCAAGGCTCCAACACCACTTTTTCACCCTGAGCCTTGCACTGTTCCCTTGTCTTGACACACACCAGTTCAGGGATACCCAGCATGGCTGCATGGGTTTTGAGTTCTACCTCAGCCCATGCTGAGGACTCCAGGTCATTTCCAAGCAAAAAGTCTACAGGGATATTTGAGGAGACCACCACCTGTTTCAGGCCATTGACCCCTCCCACTCTAAAGTTACCATAGCCATGGGATGTACTTTAGTCTGATTGTCAGCGGTGGTGACTGGATAAGTTTGTCCAGCCAGGTATTGACCAGGGGGAAACCAGTTTCTCTGTCACCATGGTGAAACTGGCACCTGTATCCCTGAGGCCTTCTACACTTGTCCCATTAATTAAGAGTTGCTGCCTGTATTTTTGCATGTTGGGGGCCAGGCAGCCAGTGTGGCTAAATCCACCCCACCCTCAGAGACTAATGTAGCTTCAGTGTGAACCCTGATTTTCTCTGGGCAAACTGTTGATCCCACTTGGAGACTGGCCATTCCAGTGTTAGCTGGAGTAGAGTTAGAAGTGGAACCTTTCTTGGGACAAGCCTTGTCTCCAGTTTGGTGTCCTTGCTGATTACAGCTACGACACCAGGCCTTTTTGGGATTAAAGTTTTTACCCTTGTACCCAAAATTGGATTGTGAAGAGGCTCTGGGCCCTCCATCCTGAGCAGGTTTTTGGGGCCCTATAGAAGACTCTTTACTTTTTCCCTTGGATGTCTCAACACTCTTACCCTGGGGAATCTTTGTGACCCCTTTCTTTTGGTCACCCCCGTGGAAGTCTTGGTCACCCTAGTCTTGACCCAATGGTCCGCCTTCTTTCCCAATTCTTGGGGAGAAATTGGTCCTAGGTCTACCAGATGCTGATGCAGTTTATCATTGAAACAATTACTTAACAGGTGTTCTTTCACAAATAAATTGTACAGCCCATCATAATCATTTACACCACTGCCATGAATCCAACCATCCAGTGTTTTCACTGAGTAGTCTACAAAATCAACCCAGGTCTGGCTCGAGGATTTTTGAGCCCCCCTGTACCTAATTCTATACTCCTCAGTGGAGAATCCAAAGCCCTCAATCAGGGTAGCCTTCATGAGGTCTTTGGATTCTGCATCTTTTTCAGAGAGTGTGAGGAGTCTATCCCTACACTTTCCAGTGAACACTTCCCTAAGGAGAGCACCCCAGTGAGATCTGTTTACTTTTCTGGTTGCACAAGCCCTCTCAAAAGCTGTGAACCATTTGGTGATGTCATCACCATCTTCATATTTAGCTACAATCCCTTTTGGGATTTTCAACATGTCAGGAGAATCTCTGACCCTATTTATGTTGCTGCCACCATTGATGGGACCTAGGCCCATTTCTTGTCTTTCCCTTTCTATGGCTAGGATCTGTCTTTCCAAAGCCAATCTTTTGACCATCCTGGCTAACTGGAGGTCATCTTCATTGAGGCTGCCCTCAATGCTTCCAGAGTTACTGGACTCTCCTGTGAGAGAAGCAGCATCTCTGACTATCACTTGTGGAGACAGGGTTTGAGGGACCCTGTTCTCCCTAACTAGGAGTGGGGGTGGAAAATCCTCCACATCACTAGCTTCCCCCTCTGGGAAGGTATCCTCAGAGGGGTTGTTCTTAGCAAACTCTGTCAAAAGCTCCTGGAGCTGTACTTTGGTAGGGTTTGAACCAGTTTTAATATTTTTTATTTTGCAGAGAGACCTTAACTCTGACATCCTAAGATGCAGGTTGAGTTCCATCACAATCTGTTTTGCAGCAGACATTATGGGGGTCATTTTTACCTCAGCGGTCTTTTTGAAAGACCGCTGAGGGACCGCTGTGCGGAAGACCGCCAGTGGTGTCAGTTTTCCGCTCGGCCTATTATGACCGTTGGCAGCTCTCCGTCCTTTTTTGGACGGAGAGCAGCCAACAGCCATACTGGCGGGAGGCGGGGAAGTGGAGGTTGCTCCACCTCCACCGCCACGCCAACAGAACACCGCCCAGCGAATCACGTCCTGTGATTCGCCGTGGCGGTGTTCTGTTGGCGGTGTGGTGTCGGCGGAGCTGCCCCCATGGCTCCCGTCCCCTCCCGGAGGATCGTCGGACCAGATAAGTCGATTGTCCGTGAGGGGGGTGTTGGGTGTTGTGTGCGTGCATGGGGGTGTGCGTGTGTGTATGTGAAGGGGGGTGTGAGTGCGTGTATGCTTGCGGGGGTGTTGTGTGTATGGGAATGAGTGCGTCTATGTCTGTGGGTATGTCAGTATGGATGTGTGCATGAATGTTTGAATGTGGGTGTGTGTGTCTGCCTGTGTGTGTGCATGTAGGCATGTATGTTGGCGTGTGTGCGTGTAGGTGGTGCCTGCGTGCAAGTCGTGTGGGAATGGGTGATGTGATGTTGGGGGTCGGGGTGGGGAGAGGGGCCCTGCCACCTTCGGGGGTGGCAGGGTTGGTGGGGGGGTAGGGGAGGGAGTCGGGGTGGGGGTGGGGGAGACCTCTATCAGTGCCAGGGAAGGATTTCCCTGGCACTGATAGTGCTTACCGCCATGTATTTCATGGCGGTTCAAACCGCAGGAAATCCACGGCGGTAAGCCGGGTCGAAATACCGCCGGCGGTATAGTGACGGCCGCTGGGCTGGAGACCCAGGTCTCCAGCCCGGCGGGCGGAACGGAGAACCAGCGGATGACCATGGCGGTAACCGCCACGGTCATAATTCCATGAAGGGAGGCCGCCAGCCTGTTGGCGGTCTTACCGCCGGTTCTCCGCCTTCCGCCAGGGTCGTAATGACCCCCTATGTTTCTAAAAGTTGGAATACTTTTTAAGAATCTAAAACTATCTCTAGAACTTAATTCAAACTTTTACAAAACTTTTAAACTCTAAAAGAAATGCTAACAGGGACTAACACAAGGCACTAGCAGGACTTTTAAAAATTTAGAAAAATAGCTAAAATTTCAAAAATCAGTTTCTAATGACAATTTTTGGAATTTAGTTGTGTGATCAGGTATTGGCTGAGTAGTCAAGCAAATGCAAAGTCTTGTACCACACCGCTGATCCACCAATGTAGGAAGTTGGCTCTGTATGTACTATTTCAAAGTTAGAAATAGCATGCACAGAGTCCAGGGTTCCCCTTAGAGGTAAGATAGTGGCAAAAAGAGATAATTCTAATGCTCTATTTTGTGGTAGTGTGGTCGAGCAGTAGGCTTATCAGAGGGTAGTGTTAAGCACTTGTTCTACACACACAGGCAATAAATGAGGAACACACACTCAAAGACAATTCCAGGCCAATAGGTTTTTATATAGAAAAATATATTTTCTTAGTTTATTTTAAGAACCACAGGTTCAAGATTTACAAACAATACTTTAAATGAAAGGTATTTCACTTAGGAACTTTAGGAACTTTGAATTAGCAAAATAGCATACACAGGGCCGTATTTATACTTATTGGCGCACAACTGCGCCAACGCAGTTGTGCGTCAAAACATTTAACGCCGGCTAATGCCATTCCAAAGCGTCATGCGGGTGCCTTATTTATGGAATGACGTTAGCCGGCGGAGCTGACTGGTGTGCGTCAAAAAAAATGACCCACACCAGGCAGCACCGGCGTAGGGGAAAATGGAGCTTGGGCGTCAAAAAATGGGGCAAGTCGGTCTGAGGCAAAAAATCTGCCTCAACCCGATTTGCGCCATTTTTTTTTACTCCCACCCTCCATTGACATGACTCCTGTCTTAGCAAAGACAGGAGTCATGCCCCCTTGCCCAATGGCCATGCCCAGGGGACTTCTGTCCCCTGGGCATGGTCATTGGGCATAGTGGCATGTAGGGGGGCACAAATCAGGCCCCCCTATGCCACGAAAAAATAAAAAATAAATACTTACCTGAACTTACCTTAAGTTCCCTGGGATGGGTCCCTCCATCCTTGGGCGTCCTCCTGGGGTGGGCAAGGGTGGCAGGGGGTGTCCCTGGGGGCATGGGAGGGCACCTCTGGGCTCCTTCCGAGCCCACAGGTCCCTTAACGCCTGCCCTGACCAGGTGCTAAAAAATGACGCTAAAGTGGCTGGACGTCATTTTTTTGGACCCGCCCACTCCCGGGCGTCATTTTTGCCCGGGAGTATAAATACGGCGCACATGCCTCGGAGTCATTTTTTAGACGGGAACGCCTACCTTGCATATCATTAACGCAAGGAAGGTGTCCACGCTAAAAAATGATGCAAACTCCGAAATCTTTGGCGCTAGACGGGTCTAACGCCAAAGTATAAATATGGAGTTAGTTTTGCGTCGGATTTGCGTTAAAAAAAATGACGCAAATCCGGCGCAAACAGAGTATAAATATGCCCCACAGTTTTCATACAAATGGCAATAAGCTATTTTAAAACTGGACACAGTGCAATTTTCAACAGTTCCTGGGGGAGGTAAGTGTTTGTTAGTTTTGCAGGTAAGTAAACCACCTACAGGGTTCAAAGTTGGGTCCAAGGTAGCCCACCGTTGGGGGTTCAGGTCAACCCCAAAGTTACCACACCAGCAGCTCAGGGCCGGTCAGGTGCAGAGGTCAAAGTGGTGCCCAAAACACATAGGCTTCAATGGAGAAGGGGGGTGCCCCGGTTCCACTCTGCCAGCAGGTAAGTACCCGCGTCTTCGGAGGGCAGACTAGGGGGGTTTTGTAGGGCACCGGGGGGGACACAAGTCAGCACAAAAAGTACACCCTCAGCGGCACGGGGGCGGCCGGGTGCAGAGTACAAACAGGCGTCGGGTTTGCAATGTAGTTCAATGGGAGACCCAGGGGTCTCTTCAGCGAAGCAGGCAGGCAGGGGCGGGGCTCCTCGGGTAGCCACCACCTGGGCAAGGGAGAGGGCCACCTGGGGGTCGCTCCTGCACTGGAAGTCAGATCCTTCAGGTCCTGGGGGCTGCGGGTGCAGTGTCCTTACCAGGCGTCGGGTTCTTACAGGCAGGCAGTCGCGGTCAAGGGGAGCCTCTGGATTCCCTCTGCAGGCGTCGCTGTGGGTGTTCAGGGGGGGTCAACTCTGGTTACTCACGGGCTCGCAGTCGCTGGGGAGTCTTCTCAGCAAAGTTACCCCCCACTGATGCCAGTGTGGGATTTATTACACAAATGCACACAGAGGACATCTTAGAGATGCCCCCTGTATTTTACCCAACCCTCTAGTGTAGGACTGACTGATCTGTGCCAGCCTGCCACTAGCAGACGAGTTTCTGACCCAATGGGGTGAGGGCCTTTGTGACCTCTGAGGCCAGAAACCTCTCCCCTGCAGGAACTGTAACACCTGGCAGTAAGCCTCAAAGGCTCAGCCCTCGTGTTACAGTGCCCCAGGGCACTCCAGCTAGTGGAGATGCCCGCCCCCCGGACAAGCCCCCACTTTTGGCGGCCAGTTCGGCAGGAAACTTAAGAAAAACAAGGAGGAGTGACCACTTCAGCTGGGACCACCCCTAAGGTATCCAGAGCTGAAGTGACCACCTCCCTGCAGAATCCTCCATCCTGGTTTGGAGGAGAGGGACCTATAGGGATAGGAAGGTGCCCCCCTCCCCAAGGTAGTGGACACAAGGAGGGTGTAGCCACCCTCAGAGACAGTAGCCATTGGCTGCTGCCGTCTGACCCATGTAACTCCCCTAAATCTTGTATTTAAGGGCTTCCCTGAATCCAACTCATTAGATTCATGGTGACCTACAAGAAGAAGAAGGACTGCTAAGCTGAAACCCCCAGCAGAGAAGAGGGAAGACGACAACTGCTTTGCCCACAGCCCTACTGGCCTGTCTACTGCTTCAAAGAAACTGCAAAAAGACCAGCAACACGTCCAGCTGGCCCAGAGGACTGCCCTGCACTAAATAGGACCAAGCACTCCCAAGGACAGCGGCTCTGTCTGAAGAAACGCACTACCAAGGACTCCCACCTCACTCAGGATGCGTGAGTCTTGACCCCTGTGCACCCGTCACCCACGGCACGTGTCCAGGTGGTCCACCCAGCAAGAGAGGGTCCCCAGGCGATTGTGAGCAAGTGCCCACCCTGAGTTGACCTCTGCACGACAACACCTGCAGAGGGAATCCCGAAGACCCCCCTGACCGCGAGCTCCGGATGAAGATGTCTGATGCCTAGAGAACACATTGCACCCGCAGCCCCAGTCCTTGGAGAAACCGACTTCCAGTGCCTCATTGTTCAGCAGGCGGCCCTCCTCCCAGTCTGACCAGTGGTGCGCCCGAGGCACCCCCCTGGACCTCGCCTGCAGCCTCTCAGTGACCCCTGGGGTCTCCTCGTAAACCAGCATTAGAAACCTGACGTCCTGTTCGCACCCTGCTCCCGGCCGCCCCTGTGCCACTGAGGGTGTGTGTTTGGTGCCTACTTGTGGCCCCTCCAGTGCTCTTCTAATCCCCCTAGTCTTCCCTCCGAGTCGCGGGTACTTACCTGCTGGCTGACCGGATTCCGAGTAACCCCTGTTCCCATAGGAGCCCACGTTAAAATTGCTCAACTTTGACCTCTGCACCCGGCCAGCCCCATGTTGCTGGTTGTTTGGGGTTAACTTGAACCCCAACCGGCGGACTTCCTAAAACCTGGAGACTCGGACTGTAAGTGTTGTACATATCTGTAAACAAATCTAACATTTCTTCCCCCCAGGAAATGTTTGAAAATTGCACTATCCATTTTTAAAATAGCTTTTTGCCAATAATTCCAAAACTGTATTACTTACCTATTTCGACATACTGCTGATACCTGTGTGAAATACAAAACTTTTAAGGTACTTACCTACAACTTGAATTTTGTGGTTCTAAAAATAAATGAAGAAAGTATATTTTTGCAATATAAAAACCATTGGTCTGGAGTTGAGTCATTGAATGTGTGTTACTCCTATTGCTTGTGTGTGTCCAACAAATGCTTAACACTACCTCTGATAAGCTTAACTGCTCGACCACACTACCACAAATAGAGCATTAGTATTATCTATTTTTGCCTCTGTCAAGCCTCTGGGGAACCCCTGGACTCTGTGCACACTATGGCCCTCATTACGACCCTGGCGGTTTGTAACCGCCAGGGCCGCTGGACGCGGAGGCACCGCCGACAGGCCGGCGGTGCCCCGCGGGGCATTCTGACCGCGGCGGCTTAGCCGCGGTCAGAGAAGGGAAACCGGCGGTCTCCCGCCGGTTTCCCGCTGCCCCCAAGGAATCCGACTCCCCCTCCCGCCATCCAGTTCCTGGCGGTTCTCCCGCCGGGAACCGGATGGCGGGAGGGGGAGTCGCGGGGCCCCTGGGGGCCCCTGCAGTGCCCATGCCAACGGCATGGGCACTGCAGGGGCCCCCGTAAGAGGGCCCCAAAATGTATTTCACTGTCTGCCTTGCAGACAGTGAAATACGCGACGGGTGCAACAGCACCCGTCGCATTTTCCCACTCCGCCGGCTCTATTACGAGCCGGCATCCTCGTGGGAAGGGAGTTTTTCCCTGGGCTGGCGGGCGGTCTTTTGGAGACCGCCCGCCAGCCCAGGGAAAAACTCATAATACCCTCCGCGGTCTTCTGACCGCGGAGCGGTATTACGGAGTGCGGAATTCTGGTGGGCGGCCTCCGCCGCCCGCCGGAGTCATAATGAGGGCCCATATCTCACTTTGATATAGTATATACAGAGCCAGCTTCCTACACCCACCCTCCTGAAGTTGAAGTTCCTGCAAGTCCGTGGAAGACGTCCAGCTGCATGGTCTAGGAGCTGCAAAAGAGCCCAGGAGATGCCTACTAGCTGTCCCTTGACAGTCACAGGATTGCAGGAGGGTCAGGGAAAAGCCAGGTCACCAACAAGCACTGGCAAATGCAAGCAGGAGCTGAAAAAGTATTTGTGAAGTTTTGGGGACCAGCAGGGTCCAGGAGACTCTACCTAGGAGGGGGAGTCAGGCCTGGCCCTCAGTACGCAGGAAGGCCAGCAGAAGTCGATGGATACCCCACGAGTGACCCACAGGCTATGGACACAGGGAGTCACAAGGAGGCCTCAGCAGCACAACAAAACAGGTGTACTACGTCGCAGGATATGCAGGACAGGGGGTGATCTTTGAGTTGCAGAGTGCTGGATGCCGGAGCATTTTGGAACCTGATGATCTACGGAAGAGTCAAGAAGCCTTGGCAAGTGCAACAGTTGCGGGCACAGAGATTCCAGTCCAGTGGCAGAAGCGGGGGCCCACAGTCCCCAAGTTGGTTAGAAGACAAGCAGGACCCAGAGAAAGCCACAGACTCACCACCTGTGTTGCAAAGTCGTTGGATGTCCGTGGGACAGCAGACCCCATCAGCCAGTCAACGTTGCCTTGAGTTTCCTGCAGATGCAGGGGAGTGACTCCTTCACTCCGAGGGAGATTCCTTTGTGCTTCCAGGTTCAGAGAGAGTCCCTGTGACCTTGGAGGATGCTCAGCCTTGGATGTTGCAGAATTCTTACAGGATCCAGAGAAACAATGTTGCAGTGGGAGCTTTCCCACCAGAAGCAGATGTGTTACAGTTCCAAAGCAGACCAGCAGCGGTTCTAGAGGCCAGGAGCAGAAGATGTCTTCCAGAGAGTTCCTTGGAAAGTCTTGCTCGATGAATCCAAGGATCCACCCACAGGGGAGCCCTTAAGTAACCCTAAAAGGAGGTTGGTCACTCTCTGAAATGACCTGCCATTCAGAGGGGGTCAGGGACGTCTCTACCTGGCCTAACCAGTCAGATGCTCCCAGGGGCCTCTGCACAACTTATTTCCAAGATGGCAGAATCAAGTGGCCACCTGGCAGAGCTCTGTGCACCTCCCTAGGGGAGGAGCTGAACAGGGGGGTGGTCACTCCCCTGTCCTTTGTGTAGTTTTGCACCAGAGCAGAAACCCAGGGTTCCTGACTGGGTGCAAATCAGATTATGCAAGGAGGGCACCAAATGTGCCCTTCAAAGCAGTCTGATGGCGCTTAGAGGCCACCCCACCCGAGTCCTTAGACACCTAATATCCAGGGGGAGGTGGTCACACCTCTTCCTTGCAGGAAATCTTTTGTTCTGCCTTCCTTTGCCTAAGCCAGTCTCACCAGCATGATGGCAGAACAGTGTCTGGAGTCGGCAGCAGCATGAGCTGGCAGCCAGACCCCATAAGGCTGCATAGGCAGAACAAAGGGATCCTCTAAAGGACCCCCTTAATAAAAGGGGTCATGCTACTAGCACTAGAATGCGTGTATGTGCATAATTCCAACATGTTTGATAACAAACATGCCTAGGTTCGAAGAAGCCATTATGTAGCTGTACCCCTCATGTTGACCAGTGTCGCCTATATTACCTTATGATGGCTTTCCCGCACTTACAGACTCCAGGAATTGGCCTGGGGTCTGTAGGGGCACCCTGCTCATGCAGAGGTACACCCAGACTTAGGGACATGCACCCTGCCCTTGGGCTCAAGGCCATAC
The DNA here is from genome assembly GCF_031143425.1 of Pleurodeles waltl. Taxonomy (NCBI): domain Eukaryota; kingdom Metazoa; phylum Chordata; class Amphibia; order Caudata; family Salamandridae; genus Pleurodeles; species Pleurodeles waltl. The sequence continues at coordinate 523,159,868 of NC_090451.1, read as the reverse complement.
CAGAGGGGTGACTTATAGGGCCTGATTACAACTTTGGAGGACGGTGTTAAACCGTCCCAAAAGTGACGGATATACCACCTACCGTATTACGAGTTCCATAGGATATAATGGACTCGTAATACGGTAGGTGGTATATCCGCCACTTTTGGGACGGTTTAACACCGTCCTCCAAAGTTGTAATCAGGCCCATAGTGTCTAAGTGCAGTGACCAGGTTAGGTGGTGAAAGGGTGCATGCACCATTTCACGCAGGTTGCAATGGCAGACCTGCAGACAGTTTGCATGGGCTCCCATGGGTGGCACAATACATGCTGCAGCCCATGGGGGAGCCCTGGTGTACCAACGCCCTGGGAACCTAGGTACCGTATACTAGGGACTTACATAGGTGCACCCAGTGCTTAATTTGTGCTTGTTGTTTCCAGTGCTGAGTACCAGCACTTATTTTTGAGGGCCGGCGCTTAGTTTTCTGCCTCAAGCGTTTGCTGCGAGCAAAAGACACATATGAGAAAGACAGAGGAAGAGAAGAACGAAAAAGCGTCACAATGGGAGAAAGCAGAAAGCTGCAAGAGTGAGCTGAAGTGGCAGGGAGTGGTTTTAAATGGATTGAAGAGGCCTGAGATGGCTTCGGGATTACACTGCCTCAGTATTCTGTGCCCGCACATTTACATGCAGCAGCCTCGTGTTTAAGAGGATGGCTTTGGGCATGGCACGTTTTTATTTACAAATTAAGCACTGGGTGAACCCGTATGCCAACTGTGAGTGTAAAATGTTTATCAGCAACCAAATTTAGGGGAGAGAGCACAATCACTGGGGTCCTGATTAGCAGGATCCCAGTGAACTACAGTCTAAACACACTGACATCAGGGAAAAAGTGGGGGTAACTATGCTAGAAAGATGGCACTTCCTTACAAGACGGGTTTGACAACAGGCATATGTACTGCCATACAGAGATGAGAGAAATGAAAAAACGTAAGCAAATCCACTGGTCAATGTAATTGTCGGTGATATGACAGAAAACTACTGTACTGCCAGAATGTGCTCTAAAATGAAAGTCATCTGAGTTCCGTGCTGTGCCAGAAATTGTCAGTGAGAGCAGTTTGTTATGGTTTCTGATTTTAAAACATTGACGGCCACCAAGATTGAAGATCCTGCGGACAATTAAGGCGGTTACTGGAGAAGATTGCGCCTTTGTAGGATTTGTCCTACATCATAAAACAAAATATCATGACAAAAGTGATGTCGGACTGAAAAAATAGGACATTAGCAGTCTGAGGACAGCAACACTGCGAAATCTGTGTGCAGTAGATGACCGACAGTCCAGTTACTACCTAGGAGAAATGTGCAATAGTTGTATTAAATCTGCTCCAAAAGCTGAACCAGAAACGTCTGTAGCAGCTACACTAGCCAACACACAATTACATAGGAGCTGAATCACAGAACTAGGCTGGTCAGATCATTGTTGCCATGGCCCAATTGTGAGATCCATCAAGTTGATCAGGTACTAACCTTGGGTTTCCAACACTGAAATTCGTGTGCTGCTCTGTTTTAAAAAATTGCACTCTTTTTACTTCCCAATCTATCTTTTGATAACAACCCTCTACTGCTATGCACACTTCTGCATCATACATTCTCTGCAGATTTCTTCAAACTACTTTATGATTTGCACTCTTCACAAGATTCTTGTGATTTATTAACACTCTAAGGGCCAGATGTAGCAAGTCGGCAATTTGCGACTTGCAAATTGCGAGTCCCTGCGACTCGCAATTTGCAAGTTGCAAATTGCTATGCAGTACGGTGTCTCAGACACCGACTGCGACTCGCAATGGGGTCGCAATGACCCACCTCATGAATATTCATGAGGTGGGTCGCAAATTGCGGCCCCATTGCGAGTATAGGCACTCGCTAACATGGAGGCCTGCTGTCGTCAGCAGACCTCCATGTTCGCGACCTGCTTTTCAATAAAGCAGTTTTTTTTTTTTTGAAGTGTAGCCCGTTTTCCTAGCAGGAAAACGAGCTGCACTTCAAAAAAAACGAAACCTTTAGTTTCGGTTTTTTTTCAGGGCAGGGAGTGGTCCCTTGGACCACTCCCTGCCCTGAAAAAATAATTTGGGGTCCAGTCACAAACTGGAAAGGGTCCCATGGGGACCCCTTCCAATTTGCGAGTGGGTTACCATCCACTTGAAGTGGATGGTAACTGCGACTCCATTTGCGACCGCGTACGCAGTGGAATTGCATCCCACTGCGAGTCGCAAATAGGAAGGGAACACCCCTTCCTATTTGCGAGTCAGAAATGCATTTTGCGAGTCGGAGCCGACTCGCAAAATGCATTTCTGAATGGCAAAGTGGCTTTTGCGCCTCACAAACGGCGATTTTCGCCGTTTGCGAGGCGCAAACACTTTGCTACATCTGGCCCATAGTTCACCACCATTCTAAACTGTAAGGCCAAAGATTATATTTTAAATGTCAAAATACCATTGAAATATCGCCATCACTTACCTAATTTTTCTATTCTAAAGTTAAATGAACTAGCAAAGAAAGTAACAGGGCGAATATTGGTCTATAATTATTGTCTTTCACACAAAGCAAAATGCCTGTTAAATAAATTGCAAAGATAAGAAGGATGAGTTATGTATGCTGTTTAACAGGGCAGACACGCTCCTCGTGAAGCCAGCAACAATGAAGCCTCTCAGAATGTGGGTGCCTTGCAGAATGTGAACTGTGCATGGGTGCCAGCCTGGAACCTATGCAAAAAAGAACAGATGATGGATAGATTACTGAACAAATCAAACATTCCCCTCCAGTCACAGATTTGGGTTTAATCCATTGTTTTTTTGCTCACCATGCCATATGCAAATCAGTCTTGACCCTTCTCCCCATGATAACAGTCCAGCCCGAACTGCCAGGGCAGGTCCTCCCTGGACTGGAAACAAGCATCCTGTGACTGGTTTGGCGTTTCACCCCTCATAAGCCAGGCTAGCATGAATCCGAGAGCACAGGACCCACATCTGGGCATACCTTTCCCAATTAGGCAACAAATTCAAAAAGAACAGATAATGGGCGGAATGCTGAACAAATCAAACATTCAGCCCCATTCACAGATGGGTTTTATCCATAGTTTTTTTTGCACACCATGCCATTCCAATTTGGACCCAGCCGTATGCCCAGACGTGGGTTCCGTGCTGACTGTGCCACTGGTTTCAAGCTAGCCTGGCTGATGAGGGTGATACCCTGAAACCAGTACCAGGATGCTTGTTTCTGGTCCAGAGAGGACCTGGCCTGGCAGTTTTGGTTGAACGGTTTCAGACATGGGTCCCACGTTCACAGTGCCACTCGATTCAAACTAGCCTGACTGATGCTGAGTGATACCCTGAATCTGGACCCACGATGCTTGTTTGCAGTCCAAGGAGGACCTGGCCTGGCAGTTTGGGGTGGATCATTCCCATGGAGAGCAGGGTCAAGACTGATTTGCATGTGGCTGGGTCCAAACTGGGGTAGCATGGTGAGCAAAGAAATCATGGATGAAAACCAGATCTGTAACTGGGGGTAAATGTTTGATTTGTTCAGCATTCCGTCCATCATCTATTCTTTTTGCTTTTTTCACCCTTAGTGGGATGGGTATGCCCAGATGTGGTTCCTGTGCTCACTGTGCCACTGGACTCGAGCTAGCCTGGCTGATGAGGGGTGAAACCCTGAAACCGGTCCCAGGATGGTTGTTTCTGGTCCAGGAAGGATCTGTCCTGGCAGTTCAGGCTGGACTGTTCTCATGGGGAGCAGGGTCAAGACTGATTTGCATATGGCTGGGTCCAAACTAGGGTGGCGTGGTGAGCAAAACACAATGGATTAAGCCTAGATCTGTGACTGGGGGTGAATGTTTAATTTGTTCAGCATTCTGTCCATCATCTGTTCTTTTTGAGTTTGTCAACCTAGAACATAGCAACACAGAAGCCCCTTTGGTGTATAGGTTTCCTTGCAGAGTACAATATGTGCATGGATGCCATGCAAGAACCCAACACCATTGAAGCCCTTCAGGAATATGGGTGACATGCAGCAGGATGTGACCTATGTAGTTGTTCCAAGCAGGATGCCAAGTGTGTGGGTGCCATGAGGAACAGGACCTGCTCAGTCAGTCGTGCCATAGCTGCCAGGTTTTCCATGGCCATGTATGACTGGCTGCTCCAGTCCATATTTTTTTCTTTGAAATATGGAACTTCTAGTACTGGTTTTTATAAATAATTGATCAAGTGTACAAGAACTAGAATTCAAAGAAGAGACCTGGATTGGAAAGGCTAATATAATCCTAGGAAACTTGGTTGGGCTGCATGCCACACTGACAGGACAGGAACAGTCGACATTACAGCAGGTTGTGAATCGACAGTGTCATATAAAGGGAATTTTCAATGTCAATACATGGCAGTTTTTTGAGCCAGAAATTGCTTTATTTTTTTAGTTGTCTCCAGGCTGAAATTATCTTTGCTTAAATGTATATAAATGGAGAAAATAAAATCCCACGATTTTGTTTTCCAATTGTCCCTCTTTCTGGTTGCAAAATGTTGGCACAGATGCACTAGACCCAGTTCCGGTGCAAGACCAGATTTAAGAAAAAATACTTTTATTGATGATGTAGTAAACAAAGACAAAAATAAAAAAACATAACCATGCACTGACATTGAGGTGGGCAAGCATACAGAGTGCTACTCAGCAGTTCAAACAATACTTCCTTCCCAGTATTTGAATCGATTGACAATAATCAGGGTTACAATGAGACCCGGTTGCTAATCCATCAGGCCTGTGGAGGAAAAGTCATTACAAATTATTAACTTTATATGCATTCCATTTCCCCCAAATGTTCTCCCATTACTGAGGGCAGCCCCGGCCTTCATACACCACTCGCTCACCAACCATACACCAATCCATACCCTGCTTGCAGTCCCCCAGCAGTGGTGCCTCTTCCGCTCCCCATAATCTTGCTATATTATATACCACTTCCATTAGTCACAAAGTCCACCACATCTACTAAGTGCAATTTAGGTTTGTTGCACTCCAGATATTGAGGAGACACCATTTTGCCGAGGCAGTCATTGAACACTCATGCACCTCATTCATACAGGCCACTACAGCTGCCTAAAAGACAGTAACATCGGGCATCCCCAAATAACATGATAAAATGTGCCAACTCCCTCACAGTCTCACCAGCAAATCTCTGCTCTACCCATTTTTGCTAGGGTTGTTAGGGTGTAGGAAGACTGATGCAAAATGTTTAATTGGATTCAGCAGAAACCCGCCTCTATGGCCACTTCTTTTGTAGATGCCAAAGCCTCCGTCCATTCGGTGTCTTGCAACTCTGCTAGATCTTGGGCCTGCTGCTCCCTCCGGTGCTGCGTAGTCTCAGGTAAATTATTAATTACCTTTTTGTATGTTAGGGAAGTGGCATGTATTCGTCCAAAATCTGGTCTTCTGGGGTGAAAAATTCGGAAGCAACACTTTGATTGCGCGTTCTATTTGCAAATAGCGGAATATATCGGTAGAGTTTAGCTGTTAGTCCTGTTGTAGATTTACCCATGAGCAAACATCCCCCTGAGCCCAAAGTTCTCCCAGTCGGGAGAGGCCTATTAAATCTCATTAGCCAAACCCTGGCTATTCTCCTAAAGTACTCAAACGGCAGTGTCCAACAGAAGAGTAACTTGTGTGAGTGTACCTTCCCAGCCAGGTCTTTGTGGCTGTGCCAGAGTGCGACTGTGGTTGCACAGAGGGCAGTGTTGCTATCCTTACCTAAAACACCCAGAGGCAGCCCTCAGACTGCATTCTCAACCTAGCCATTCGAATTGAGGGCACGTCGGTGGACAAAAAGATCCAACTGTTGATGGTAGTGAGGTGTGGAGCCCAGTAATATTTCTGCATATCAGGCAGGGCGATCCTCCCATCGTACCACCCCCTGGTGAGTTTTCGTAGGTCAATCCTCGCTGAGCCCCCATCCCATAACAGTGTTCTAAGGTCCCCATCTACGGCCTTGAAATATGAGTCTTGTGCCGGGTAGAGCGTGTTGTGCAGGGCGTAAAGGAATCAGGTTACGGACATCATCTTGAAGAGGGCAGCCCTGTCAAGTTGCGACAGTGGCAACGACTTTTAGTGCAGCACGACCTGTTGCAGCCTATCCAGTGGTGGGGAGAGATTTTTGTCGAAAAACAAGTCTGGATCAGTACTGATGAATAGACCCAGGTAACAAAATCCGCCTCTCGCTATTGTAGCCTCACAGTAGCGGGGCAGTCGGTGCACCCTGTCCTTCAGGAGATAAATTAAGGATTTTTTTTCCAGTTAACATTATAACCGGAGCAGCGGCCGAAACTGCATCAATCTGTCCAGTGTAAGAACTGGCTCTGTCAAGTAGAGCAGACTGTCATCAGCGTATAGACAGATTCTGTCCTTCCAGTGATCATCCCACTGTGAGCCATGTACTAAAGGGTCCTGTCAGACTCAAGCCACCAGGGGCTCAAGTACTAAGTCAAAAATCAGCAGCGATAGGGGAAACCCTGTCGGGAGCCTCTACAAAGTTCAAACACTTGGGAGCGTCCCCCTTTAACTTTCACCAGTGGTGGCAATGGGGCTGGGTATAGCAATCTTACCCATTTGGTGAAGCGTGGGCCAAAGCCCAATGTGGCCAGGACTTCAAACAGGGAGACCCATTCTATCGTCTCAAGCGCCATTCTGGTGTTTAGAACGCACTACGGGATCTGCCTGAAGCTTATCTGCCTGGCACAGGACGCCATGTAGGTGTTGAAGATTTAGGGCGGTGTTGCGGCCCAGCATAAAACCTGACTGGTCTGGGTGAATTAGGGTTGTAATGACTTAAAGGAGGCGAGAGGCCAAGACTTTGGCAAGTATTTTGACCTCTGTTGAGGAGTGAGGACGAGCAGTCATTGGGTGGTTTCCCTTTCTTGTGTTACTACAATGGTGGCCATACGTTCGTCCCCGTGGCAACAATCCTTGTTTCAGACTCTGTAAACGTACGCAGCACATATGTAGCCAGCTTCTGGGGCATAAGTTTGTATAGCTCTATCAGCATCCCATTGGAGCTGACTACTTTGCCCGAGTTTAGATCGAGTATGGATTGTATTATTTCAGCTTCTGCGAGTTCTTCCTCTAGGAGGGCTCAATCAGAGTGGCCTAGTGAAGTAAGGTGAATTTCAGCCAGAACTTCCATGGAGTCCTCTGCTGGGGCTGTGATCGCCGGGGAATATGTGTGTGTATTAGATTGCAAGGGACACCGCTATACTTTGTTTACCCCTCACCAATGCCAGAGAACACCTCCAGCACCCAACGGTTGTCTTGTTCCAGTCTATCAATCCAGGCCAAAAGTTTACCCGTCTTGTTGCCTACTTTGTAGAGATAGCGTTGTGTGGCTTTGTGACTTGCCCTGGCCACTTTGGTGGCCTCATCTTTATACTCCTGCTGCTTTGGTCTTGGAGCATGGTGGGCATTGGTGGTAACTTGCATGCTCAGACGCTTTTCTTAGTCTAGTATCTCACCTTCAAAGGTTTCTAATTTGGCCTTTTTATCTTTCTTCAGGCCAACGATCAGAGAGAGGGCCTGTCCTTTAATGGCTGTCTTATAAGCCTCCCAGAGGGTCTGGGCGATGCAGATGATATCTCGTTGTCTGTAAAATAATGATTTGTGGCTTCTGTGAGACCTAGTCTAATATGTGGCAGTTTGAGGTACCAGGGGCTGATTGATATCTCATGGTGCTCAAGGCCCTTATGGGGTCCAAAGGTCACCCAGAGTGGGGGACTGAGACTCCAGATTTTTAAAGCCAAATACAGCTTTATTCCAGATGGGTTCTGCCTAAAATTGTTGTCTTTAATGTTAGTCCAAATGGAATTTCAAATACCCTAATTTTTAATCATCTTCCTCTATCCTTTTTTTAAATGTTAGCAGGTATGGAAATGCCATATATGCTTTAGAATAATGGAACCCAGTATCCGGCAGGGTTAGCTGCACCACGTCTGCCAGTCACAGACCAGACCTGAGCCTGGGGACGTGGGCAGCAACCCAAAGAGCCTGGCCAGATATTAGTTGTGCACACCTGGTTCAATCAGCGCTCACTTTGTAGGATATTCAGGCATCTTGGATTTCTTGGGACCTGCCAGGATTTTCAACATCTGTGCCTGTGAATTTACCCTGTCCATATTTTCAGAAAAGGAGGACTGCGGATAAGGGGATGGATGTTTTTTGAGTTTCAGCGCATAATTCATTAGTTTATCAGAAAGCAATTTACTGAACAAATATGATGTTGTGTTCACAAGGTGTTGTGTCCTCCTCAGGCCGGTATGTCCTCCCCAGCCTGGGAACATGCACAAGAACATGCCACACACGGAGCTTGTAGTTAAAATCTTTATCATCTGGGTACAACATTCAATTGACTTCTCATTAACTCATAACTAGGACTCCCGGTTTTATGGTATATATATTTTTTATCATTTGTCTGTATTTATCCATATTTTTTTGGTTATCTTTTTGGTATTTATCCATATTTATACTGTATTCTGAGAATAAATGGAGTTGCCAAATGGTAGATTTCCACATTTATTTAACTGATACATATGCTCTGGAGCTTGTTGTGTTTTAGCAAATTGAGCAGCCAAATATAAAAAAGCACTACACCCTTAGGTAAATAGTAGCATTATAAAGGTTAACACATGCCTATGTTGTCTGGCTGCTCAGCTGCTGGCTAGGAATACATGAAGAACAACATGGGGAGTCACTCAAAACATGCACAATTATCTGTATTTTTCTGCTTTTAAAAATAACTACAGACATGAAAAACGCAATTTTCTGTCTGTATTTATCTGTAAAAATCAGCAGAAACAGAAAACTGGAAGCCTTACTCATAACCATTAACTCCTTCCATGCCATGGATATAATGGTTACATCCTTGGCTACAGCAATGCTGTGCCGTGGGCATAACCATTATGACCCGTGTGGGAAGTGCTAGTGCTCCCAGTGGCCCTCCCCCAAACACCTCCCTGGCAGGGATGGCAGAGGAAGCACTTTCGCTGCCACTCCGAACCCCCCCGTGACGTCTAATGACTGAGTCACCCCCACTGCGCTGGAAAATATTTGCTTCCAACATAGCAAAGAGAAACCGGTGAGTTTCTCTTCGGGAAGGGGGATGGGGAGATAAAAGAGGCATCAGAGCAAAGGCTTTTCCTTTCCTCTGATGTTTCTTTGAGCATTCAGCAGGAATGCCCACTAGTCACCAGGCAGTCTGTTTTATATATTTTACGTAGGGGGAGTGGCCCCTTGGTGAAGGGTCGCTTCCCCCATGGGGGCAAATTACGTTTGGCCATGTCTGCCCCCCTATTTTTGTAAGGCCCGTCTACCCCCAAGGGGGGCAGAAACCACTAGGCACCAGGGATTATGTTGTGTGTTGGTTTTGTTTAGGGGAGCAGCCCCTTGGACAAGGGTCGCTCCCCTTTGGGGGGGGGGGGCATATCAATGTGGTTGTTTCTGCCCCCTTTGGGGGGCAGATCGGTTTATTTATATTAGGCCCATCTGTCTCAAAGGGAAGCAGAAACCATTAGGCACCAGGGATTATTTTGTGTGTGCATATTTTTTGTTTGAGGGGGGGTGGCCCCTTGGGCAAGGGTCGCTCTCCTTTGGGGGGGGGGATCATTCATTTTGCCATTTCTGCCCCCCTTGGGGGCAGATCGGCCTCTTTATGTTAGACCCTTCTGCTCACAAGGGAGGCAGAAACCACTAGGCACCACGGATTAAGTTGTGTGTGTTTTGTTTTTGTTTGGGGGGAGTGGGGGGCAGCCCCTGTTCAAAGGTCTTTCTCCTTTGGAGGCATTCATTTTGGCCATTTCTGCCTCCCTTCGGGGCACATCGGCCTCTCTCTCTATCAGGCCCAGCTGCCCTCACAGCAAGCCTACTAGACACCATGGAAGATTTAAAAATACAAATACAAAAAAAAAAAAAGAAGGTGGTGGGATATGGCCATAGATGCCAGGGAATTAAAAACAAAATAGAGAGGTGGGGGCTGCCAACCACTATGCCCCTCACCCTAACTGAAGGGGGTAACAGTTTTTCATCCCCACCGCAAACTAAAGTATCTCATCCCAATGGCATGCAAGAGGAGATTTGGGTTTTGATTTTACATATGGGCCAAGAGAGCTTGGCTAACTCCAAATATCGTCCCACTTGGAATGGTGAGCGCCTGCACTTTTTGGACTTTGGTACGCTGCGACCTAGAAAACCTACCAGACCTACAAACATCTGAAAACTAAATATCTGGGTGAGCCCAGGGTGGTGTGCTACACATACACCCCCACTATTTTCTTACCCCCAATGCCCTGCAAACCTCCGAATTGGCTTAAAATCACATACTTTCCCTACATTTTTGTGATGGAACCTTCTGGATTTCGCAGGAATCCACAAAACTCATACCACCCAGCATTGTTGTATATAAATGATAACAATTATGCCCCACTTGTATGAGTGCCCAAAGCAGAATCAGCCTAAAAAGTTTGGAAAAAAAAACCTGCCCTTTTGACCCGCTTTGGTTCTCCCATCAATTTCTACAAGCTTTTGGCCCTTCCTGTCAAAGGGACTTGGCCCACCTACACAAGTGAGGTATCATTTTTATTGGGAGACCGAGGGGAGCGCTGGGTGGTAGGGAACTTGTGCTGGTGCGGTGATCCCACACAGAAATGTGAGGAAAATATGATTTTTATGCTAAATTTGAGGTTTGCAGGGGATTCTGGGTAAGAAAACACTGGGGGAATCCATGCAAGTCGCATCTTTCTAGACTCCCTTGGGTGTACAGTTTTGAGAAATGTCTGGGTTTGGTAGGTTTCCCTAGATGGCTGTCGAGCCCAGGAATAAAAACGGAGGTGCCCCCACCTTACAAAAACAGGTCGTTTTGCAACAGGTAATTCTGATGTGTCCATTTTGTGTTTTGGGCCCTTCCCTGTTGTGGGCACTAGACCTATCCACACAAGTGAGGTACCAGTTTTATCAGGAGATTTGGGGGAATGCTGGGTGGAAGGAAGTTTGTGGCTCCCCTCAGATTCCAGAACATTCCATCACCAAAGTGTGAGGAAAAAGAGTTTTTAGCCAAATTTTGAGGTTTGCAAAGGATTCCGGGTGACAGAACCCAGTGAGAGCCCCAACAAGTCACCCCATCCTGGATTCCCCTAGGTGTCTAGTTTTGAAAAATGTGTAGGTTTGCTAAGTTTCCTTAGGTGGCAGCTTAGCTAGAGGCTAAAATCCACAGCTAGGCACTTTGCAAAAAACACGTCTGTTTTCATTGGAAACATTTTATGTGACCATATTGTGGTTTGGGGCCCCTCTTGTTGCGGGCACTAGGCCTACCCACACAAGTGAGGAACCATTTTTATCTGGAGACTTGAGGGAATACTAGGTGTAAGGAAGTTTGTGGCTCCCTTTAGATTCCAGAACTTTCCATCACCAAAATGTAAGGGGGAAAAAGTGTTTTAGCCAAATGTTGAGGTTTGCAAAGGATTTTAGGTGACAGAACCCAGTGAGAGCTCCACAAGTCACTCCAGTCTGGATTCCGATATGTGTCTAGTTAAAAAAAAAAATGTAAAGGTTTGCTAGGTTTCCCTGGGTACCCACTGAGCTAGAGCCCAAAATCCACAACTATGCATGCTGCAAAAAAGGCATGACTTTTCAGTGTAAAAATGTGATGTGTCCATATTGCATTTTGGGGCGTTTCCTGTCACGGGCACTAGGCCTACCCACACAAGTGAGGTACCATTTATATCGGGAGGCTTGGGGGAATGCTGGTTCGAAGGACGATTGTGGCTCCCCTCAGATTCCAGAACTTTCCAGCAGACGTAACAGTATATTGCTTCCAAAAATCTGCCATAGTTGGAAAAAGTTACAGAAGAAAACGTAGACCGAAATAGCTGTTTTTTTTCCAACTCAATTTCAATATTTTTATTTATTTCAACTGTTACTTTCTATAGGAAAACCTTAAAGGATCTACACTAATGACCCCTTGCTGAATACAGAATTTTGTCTATCCTGGGGTGCAGGGTCCTAGTGAGCAGAGTCCTTAAGACACTACACAAGGCTTTACCCGCTCCAGGTTTTCGGCGGGAAGGAGGAGGCGGCGGCAGGAACAAGCAGAGGGCAGGAGCCCTTTAAACATCTCTTAGCGCTCCCGACCTGCGGGACGCGCTTTGCCCGCTCCAGGTTTTTGGCGGGAAGGAGGAGGCGGCGGCAGGAACAAGCAGAAGGCAGGAGCCCTTTAAACATCTCTTAGCGCTCCCGCCCCGTGGGACGCGCTTTACCCGCTCCAGGTTTTCGGCGGGAAGGAGGAGGCGGCGGCAGGAACAAGCAGAGGGCAGGAGCCCTTTAAACATCTCTTAGCGCTCCCGCCCCGCGGGACGCGCTTTACCCGCTCCAGGTTTTCGGCGGGAAGGAGGAGGCGGTGGCAGGAACAAGCAGAGGGCAGGAGCCCTTTAAACATCTCTTAGCGCTCCCGCCCTGCGGCACGCGCGTGCGCGGCGCCCGGATGGGTCCGTCCTTCGCCCGTCATCGACCGGAAGAGGCTGGGCTGGGCCCCCCATCTAACGTCTACTCCACCCGCCTGCGGTAACTTCATCCGGAAGCTGTGTTAGGTATTGTGTGAGTCCATTATCCATAATGGGGAAAATAATTAATGTACAAAAGGGGGAAGGCGGGCCCACCTCCCTTCAGTCCTCCATTACCAGTTACTTATCTTCTGTGATGGGGGCCATCGAATCTGAACTTGAACATGTAGAAGAAAGGATTGGGGCTGTCCAAAGTACTGTGCAACACCACCCTTTGGAACCTATCGTCCACATATCCACTTCTCCAAGAACCGGTCCTTCATTTCCGATCCTGCCTCTGAATACCAGACAATTGGGCAACAACATACTTCCTACCACTGATCAAATTAATTCTTCTCCCCTATTAGTTATTCCTCCTCTCGAAAGCTCTTGTTCTCAAGCCGATTATCCTCCCCTGAAGAAGAGGAGAGCCGGGAAAAAGCCCAAAAATACAAAAAAGGCCTCGGGTCCCAAAAAGATACTACCCACCCTCCCGGCTCAAAGTGATAAAGCCCCAATCTCCTTGGTTTCCTCCCCTGAATGTCCTCTGAGCAAGGATGCTCCTGAAGACTTTTCTAGTATTATTGATTTGACACTCAAATCCTTTTGCGCAACTTTAGAGGCGAAACTTATCACTTTGATCACTAGGAAGCTTGATTGCTTTTGTAATGATGTGACCAGTTCTTTATCTAATTTTTTTTAAACCAGGTCCATTAAGTATGGGAATACACCTTAGCCCAGAACCAGCCTATCAACCCATTCCTCCTTCTACCTTGGTACCCCAAGGAGCAAGTAATCCTTCGCTTGATCCACAAGCCGTCTCTGGTCAAGAAATTTTAGTTGACAACCCTGCATTAGGGCTGACAAGGGAAGTTTACTCTTCTAGGTTGCGAGTCAATGGTCCAAATAAACTTACTAATCAATCAAACTCTTTACATTTACCACCTGACTGCAATCCGTATGTTTTGGTTCTCTCAAATGTCCCCCCTTTGGAGTGTTCTAAACAAGAAGATACCCACTCCCTAATTAGAAAAGCTGGTCACTGGTTGAACTCCAACTTTAAACCTAATTTCTTTCACAATGATAAGATTCTTATGGCTCGTAGAGTGAGGAGGGTTGGATATTCAAAGGAAATGGAGGAGGGAGACTATGTTGTTTTAAATTTTGCTAATCCTCGTTCAGTTGACTATTTTTTGACCAATTTGGATCATTGTATTATGTCAAATAACAGGATTCAAATACATCCCCTGTGTCATTTCTACGACCCTGTGCTTCTACCAAATCGCATTGTTATTAATTCACGTATTCATAGACCAGACCCAGAAAGGTTTCATTTACAGGTAAAAGTACCCTCTAGAAATCGGTTTTCGACTCTTAGTCACCTTGACGAGAACGTTTGACTGACGGCTTTGGCCCACCCCTGTTCCTCTAACATGGAGAGACCGAAAGCCGGGAACGTCCATGTTGAATGTACCTGGGACACAGGAAAGCATGTAATGGATTTGCCAGTTCCTATAAATACTAAAGTTCTAATGTTATGTCCTGTGTCTAGACCACTAACCCTGCTTTGCTGGAACATAGGAGGGCTGCGATCTAAAATTGACAATTCGGATTGGAAGAGCTTTATTTCCTCTTACAACATAATTTGCCTACAGGAGACCTGGTCTAAAGATACGTTCCTTCTGAACGGTTTTACCTCTCTGTGTCAGCCGGCATTAACCTCCCAAACGGGGAGAGCTCGAGGCGGCCTTTTAGTTCTTGTTTCCTTACATCTCCTGCTTTTAAATGTGTCCTTAATCTGGTCTTCCCCTTATTTCATGGTTGTTTTAGTTTCTATTAGCGGACAAAAAGATATCCTAATTTTAAACCTTTACAATAACATTCCTCAGGGCCTGCTTATGGGTCATTTGGAGGAGATAACGGACCTCATAGATTCATCACAGGTTTTGCAGAATAGTGATCTAATCATTCTATGGGTGGGCGATTTCAATACTCCTCTGTGTAGCAAGGAACACATGGACCTGTGTGCCTTTCCTGCTGAGGGCAGATAGTCATTAATTCATTTCAATCATTCTACTGAAGGAGACGCCTTAAACCTTTTTATTTGTAAGTTTGATTTGGTTCACATTATAGAGAAATTGGCTCCTGACACCTGTAATATACCAACCTTTACAGGGAATTTGAAGGGGAGTATTATCGACTTCATACTTATTGGCTCCTCTGATTTTTATTTAATTCAAGAATTTAAGATTACGCCTCACTGTGTGAGTGATCATAACCCCCTTAGTATTATTTTGGACCTAAAAATTAACCAGGCACCTAAGAATAAAAGCTTGAGAGCTGCTACTGTTTATAACCCAAATTGCAGTCTACGTTTAAAATGGGACAAAATTGATCCAAAAGTTTTCAACCAGGAAATTGTAAGAAGTAGGTTTGACTCCATTCACATGTGTTTGTCCCAGCAGTTAGATCCTGACGGTATAGTTTGTGAATTTGAATCTTTAAGCACTAACATTTCACGTGCCCTGGTGGTGGACAGGCCCTTGAAGGGGCCGGTGGCCCGCAGATGGTTTGATTCTGTGTGCTCATCCGCCCATAAAAAGCTCAAAGACGCTCTTAAAGCAGCTCCTCTCTCCCGTCAACTAGTTAAATTAGCCAGAGCCGACTATAAGGCCGCCCTCGAAAAATGGAAATCAGAAATTAGGTCTAAGGCCTGGGACGAACTTATGGCTGCGTCTGAGCTGAAGGATACTTCTAAATTCTGGAAAGTGATAAATCACTCCTACTTCACTGATAACAACTCCAAGGCCGATGACTGTCTTATTGCTGAGGACGTCTGGGTAACTCATTTTAGGAAAGTTTTCTGTTCAGGAATTCATGAGAATCCGCATATAACAGATAATCCTTCTGCACATTCTATTTTAGACTCTAATTCTAAGGCCCCAAATATTATCTTTGATCTTCATGAGGTCTTAAGCGCTATTAACAGATCAAGGCAGGGAAAGGCTCCTGGCCCTGATGGGGTTCCCGCTGATCTTTTTAAATCAGAAATTGACCTTTGGGGCCCGCTAGTTACAAATGTGTTGAATAGTGTGGCAAATAGTAACGTGCCCATCTCATGGAAATTGGCTATTATTGTCCCCATCTTCAAAAAAGGAAACAGACAAGATCCTTCTTGTTACAGACCAATTTCTCTCATCGATTCGAAGGCAAAGATTTTAGGTAGTGTGATCTTGTCCCGTTTAGAAGATTGGGTGACCGAGGCCCAGATTTTATCTCCTATTCAATTTGGTTTTAGACCCTGTGTAGGCACGGTTGAGCAAGTTTTAAACCTGCAGCTGATACTCAGTAATATGTGACAGCCAAAAAAGAGTCCATTCATATGGCTTTTATTGATCTAACTAGTGCCTTTGATATGGTCAACAGGTCAAAGTTATGGCAAATTTTGGGAGCTTTAGGCTGTGATCCGTTCTTATTGGAGCTCATCAAACACCTACACACAGACTTAATGGTTTCTGTTCAGGTCGGCTCACATGGGCAGAGAACCTCTCTCATTCCGTCAACAAGGGGTGTAAGACAGGGATGTATCTTAGCCCCCTTTCTTTTTCTGATATATATAAATGGGTTCTATGACTCACTGGTAAAACATGCAAAGGATGTACCGAAGATGGGCCAGAGACTACTTCCAGTTTTATTATATGCTGATGATGCAGTTTTAATTGCTCGTACCGCAAATGGTTTACAGGGACTATTGGACGCATTTTATAACTTTATGTTGAACCTTGATTTGAAAGTAAATTACCCCAAGACTTTTGTTATGACCTGTGGCCCACGTAACACAAAGTCTAAACAACTTATTATGGGAGGACATATTTTAAAGAAGGTCAATAGTTTTTGCTATCTAGGCATGTATATGAGCTCTTCTCTGTCCTGGAAGACACACATTAATTTTAAGCTCCAACAGTTGATAAGGAATAATGAAGCGATTTTTCGCTTTTCAAACAAACTAGGCCACAGACCCCCTGCATAGATGAAAACCCTCTACAACGCTAAGTGCGCTGCAGCAGTCCTCTACAGGGCAGGTGTCTGGGGCTACAATAAAATACCCTCTCTCCAGAGCGTTGAAAATAAATTCCTGCGCAGATTACTGTTGGTTCCAAAATACATTGCAAACATCATCTGCCATGAAGAACTTGGCCAGCGCTTATTGGAGGATAGGGTCTCTATAGCTCCCCTACTGCTCTGGATTAGATGTTGGTCAAACCCTATGGCAAAACTTGTCCAAGACTGCATTTCTGATTGTCTCCAACTGGAAAATTCAAATAGGATTCCCTGGCTTACGTTTTTGCGAAACTCTTTTGAGAACCTAGGGCTTAGGTACATGTTTGATGAACCCCATTTGCTAACTACAAACTCCAGGTCTGTTTTGAAGTCTACTTATTCCGAGCACATATCAGAGGTGAGATTTTATAGTTCCCTGAAATTTAAATCTTTTGATTCCTATTCTCGGATTGTGACTGTTCCATGCCTTGAACCCTATTTGACTTGGTTCTCAAGTTTTAAAATAATTTCTCTTTTAACACTTTTTAGACTTAATCCAATTCATTTTAAGGTAGCTTTCCCCGAACCATGTTTTTGGAAAAAGGATTTACCACTTTGCCCCTGTGATTCCAAATCAACTCAGAATACCTTGCATTTTCTTCTTTTTTGCCCTCTAAATGCTGCTCCTAGAGGGGCTTTTATTCTACCCATTTTACGTCCTCTTAGACCCATTCACTATAAGGAAGCTCTACTATATCTTCAGAGATTGCCAGATATTCAAATTTGTCATCATGTATTAGATTTTGTTACAGCTTCTTTAAGTATCAGGAAAAGGCTTACTCTATTTTAAAAAATTTATATGTATGTACAGTTTATCATTCTAAGCTAATACTTGTATTTTTCTGATTTTGTGATCTTAATCATGTTTAGTATATTTATCTGTTTATGTCAAGGGGTTTTAGATTGGATGTTTATGCGGTGTTTTTAGCTATGGTTTTTAAGTTTTATTTGTGTTTTATATTACTTATAGATCGGTAAACGTGTTCTGGTTCGCACTTTTATGGCAATTGCTGAATAAAGTTATTTGACTGACTGACACTACACAAGGTACAGTAGTTCCCTATAGGGTCTAACTGTTTTAGTTCGCTATGTGGGTTAGTGCTCCCAATGAAGTCATTCTATGCAGCTAGGTCAACTCAAAACAGTAGTCCTACTTCTTTGTTTGTGTAATGTCGCAGTATTTTGTTTTCAAAATCTGGTCAAATACTTATCAGTTTTGACCACCATGTTAGGGTGACCACCTGGCAAGCTGGCAAATTCTGGACATTGACATTAAAAATTCAGGACAAAGTGTCAACATTTAGGACAAAGTTAAGGACAAAAGGTCATTTTTACAGGCACACATGAGGACGTTGCACGGTTATAAAATAAACAGCTGACAAAAGTACGAGCCAAAATAGATTTATGTTGTTTATTTTACATTATACAATGGAGTACTGAGCCAACATTCACATGTAGTTAGACATACTTCATGAAGAAACAAATAGCTAACATATACACACTCTGCAGAATTTGGCAGCCGACATAAGGGTCAGTTTTCACAATTCTACGCCGTACCTTGAATGATAGTGCCAGAAGCAAACCTGTGTTGTTCTACGTAGAATTAGAATTCACAGGCAGTAGTAGTACTAGCAAGTGAAACAGAGAGAGAAATGATGGTGTGAAAGGAGGAGAGAGGGCTATATACAGAGATGAAGAGACAGAAATTTGGAACAGTGAGAGTGAACAGTGAGAGAAGAGGAAAGCAAGCAAGGGTCTGCCTGCTGAGAGAGAGGAAGAACAAGCGGTGAAAAGAGGATCACAGAAGAAGATGGGGCAGAGAAAGGAGCAACAAACAGATACAGAAAGATGCTGAGAGTGGTAGAGGGACGTTTGAAAAGGGGAAAAGGTAGAGGGGCATTTAAAAAGCAAGGTAGAGGGAACCAACCGAAAGCAAGTGGGTGACTGAGAGAGGCAGAGATGACTGGAACAGTGGGAGAGAGGAGGGAACAAACAGAGAAAAGGGAACTGAGAAAGAAAGATTAATAGGGAGTGAACAGAGAGATTATGTGAGGGCTCACTGTGTAACTTGCATGTCTTCCAGTCCCAATTCCAATGTACCATTTCTTTGCGAATATGATGTTCTTCTGCACCTTCATTCAACAGAGTGCAACAACTTCATTTACTGTGCCATGTTACGTGAAATGATAGTAAATATGCCCCTCAATGGTTTGGCACAGGTGCACTGAAATATGTTTTGTCTTAGACCTTGTACAGTGCCCTGCTGGCTTTTCGCTAGGGTTGTCTTACTGAAATAACATATATATATATATATATATATATATATATATATATATATATACACACATATACACACACACACAAACTGGAAATCACTATTTGTTAAGAAAATTCAATTTTTCAAGGATTGAGGGAGGAATTCATCCAAGGTTCCAAGTATGTAGCACTTGTCTAGCAGCTTACTTTGGGGTACTAGAAGATTTTAGGATTAGTGCACATAAGTCATGTGATGTTAAGCATTTCTAATTGTGCTCTCTGTTCTCCTTTAACTGGAAGTGTTAAAATAAAAAATACAGAAATCACAATGAAATGAAACCCCTCCATTTTACAGGTGTGCCTTTCTACCAGTCTGTCCCACAATCAGCTCCATAAGTACTTTTTCCTCAGGGCTCTGGACTGTAGAGTCTGCTGGAATGAGCCTAGAGGTCATTCAGCCACTAAATTAACAAGACGAGCCAGGCCAGAGCTAAGCCAAGGGTCTGGCCTGGCTCTTAAAGCTCATGCACAAGGCAAGCCCTTAAAATATTTGCTATGTAAATTACAACAAACATCACATAAAATATGATGCAGTCTCTTTAAAACTCAAAAAGTGTATTTCTTCAACAAATGGAAGCATTGACATTAATAAGTCATGTTATAGCGCTGCCCTGAAAAGTACTTATAAAAAGGGGTAGTTTTAATTTTTTTTACTTAGAACCATTCCTGCTCCCACCCCAATCTGGTGACAGTGGCATTAATGAAATAGGAGGCAAGACATTTGTCATGTGAACCCTGTATGTGGTCCAGGTTGTTTTAGAAAGAGCAACGTTATAATCTAATAAATCAAACACAATATTTTTTATACAACTGGCATTCTGAACTTGCACATTTGAAGGTGCCTTCATATGTCAGTGAAGAAAAATGAGGATCAGTAAAATAAAATATTTGCCTAAGATCAACCAATTTGATTAATGGGGAGGCTGTGATTAATCTAGGTTTTGTGGTTTCACTTTGTACAAATCAGCAACTAAATATTGTTACCTCTTGGTGCATACAGGTATAGTGAAGGTGGCAGGCAGAAGCCATATGAAAACTCCACTTATCATGGGTTCAAAGTTCCAACAGGACTTCGAGTTGAACCAGAGCCATGCTTCAGATGCGAGTCGGAATTAAGCTTTCAGTGGCTCTCCCACCTCTTTTTAAACCCCTGACAGGGCAGGTTTTAGTGCTGATGACAGCCAGTGTGACATTCTTTGTTGGTGACCCCACCCACTCCCCTGACAATAACCTCATTCTCCACGGATTCCCTCACTACCACCCTGCAATGGTGCCCCACATCTCTACAAAGACCCTCTATCATGCGCATTTAATTTTTTTCTAGTGCTACCCTTCCCAAGGATCCATTGTAGGGGTTAGAGTGTGTTACATCACACACATTATTCAGAGACAATGACTCATAAATGGGAAAGCGAATGTATAGGAAATGTTACATAAGGCAATGAGGGCTATAAGGTGTAGGAGTCACGTCATCCTTACTGGTGGCCATTATATGTGAAGAATGCCTATTTGGATAAATACAAACTCTGGATTTAAAATATAACATAGTGGTTGGGGTGCATTTACTACTAAATATTTATGATTATCCAGAGGAACCCTACTTGGCAACTTTAGAATAAAGAAAGACTGGGAAAACAGAATAATGTTCTAAACCCATGCTTTGCAGTTCGCGTGCAGCTCTTTGATGACAGTTCATAGGTTACTGTGCTATATTAGGATTATAATTTATGAACTGCAAGGAACTCTTTGACAACAGCAGTAATGCTCTGATTTAGCTACATAATAAAAACACTTCTTTGATCGGAATGGTATACTTGTACTTTGCAAGAGTCACATTATTCCCCTAAGCTAAACTTGGATCCGTCCAACAGATACATTACAGACCATGGTTCAACTGCCATTTTTATTATTGTCTAAAAATTGGTGGCACAAAAGAAGCTCTATTTGTGCATTTAACCCTACAGTTGGTTTCAAAACACAGTGCCATCGAAGCTCGGGTGGTGCAGGCCTCAGGACAAAAGAGGAATTCTACACGCGGGGCAGGAGGAGGTGTGCCATTTTTTCAAGTGCGAAACCTGGCTGAGATTTCTTAAATCCAGTTTACAGAAACAGCTGGACAGGCTTGCCTTCACTTTATTTAGACTGCGGATATTAGGAGCAAGAAAAGGTTGAATCTGTTTTCTGTGATGGTCATGAGAAATGTAAATGTTATGAGAAATTTAAATGTTATTGTTCTACAAGTGCCTTTTTCAACATTAACAGTGCTATGTGTGTTTAGAACACTTAAAGTCGGTGATGGGGTGGGACATTTCCCTGACTATCACAGACTGTATACTAGGGCACCTACCGTTCAACCCCAAAAGAAAAATCACTACATGATACACAATTTTAGGCTTAGTGGTGGCTAAGCGTCAAATTTGCCATACAATGGATTAGCCCTCACCCCGACACTAAGTGAATGGAGGAAAGATTTATTAGAATGGGCCAGTGCAGAAGAGTCACACATGAGAAAAACCTGGAGGGATGCAGAGGAGGTACTGAAAGTGTGGGAGGCCATGACCCAAACACTAATACACCTTGATCTGCAGACATGGGACCACACCACAGGTTGCCCCGGTTAGGGTATAAGAATACCTATGTGATCCATATAACATGCCCTGCATCAAAGTCTATTCATAAATAATAAATGCCCTACACGTGAGAGAACCATGGGATACACAACAGATATCACATGGAATACCGGCAGAAGTAGGCAGTAAACAAATATATACTGCAGCATCCTAGGCTTGACTTGAACTGGTGGTTTCGGGTTTAACTCTTCTTATAATGTTGATTTAACAATAAGAAAGAAACAAAAAAAGGTAGAACAACAGAATGTGTTATCAATACTTCAAATGACTTTTTGTTTTACATCCGGCAACTGCTCCGAACACGTTGTAAACAAATATTGACTTTATAACAATAAAGAAATTTGCACACAAAAAAAAGGGAGTGTTTGTGTGTAAAAACATATCCTTTGCCTGCATTAACAACATTACTAAAAATACAAAGACAGTTCCTTTCCCACCAATCAGCCAACACACTTTTCCCTGCATATAAAATTAAATGCTGACATTTCCTGTGTAGCTTTGAAAACGTAGGTTTAGAAATAGTATTGTTTATGATGTGAAAAATATGTTGTTAGGAAAGTACAGGGAATCTTTATTTGCAAGCGCAGGTGTAGGACTGGTGATGTCCGATGACTCCCCAGGCTGGCCCATTGTCATTCTGTATGTGACAATCAGCCAGCAGAGAAGATGGCAATGGGCCCATCGCAGTCTGTGCCAGGGAGAGTAAGGGGCTGCTGCAGCCCCTTAACTTCAGATGAGTGTGCTCTGGCCCCAGTAGTAAGTACTGCAGAACTTGTAAACTTGTTGCAGCAGGGGAACAGCTTAACTGGCTACAATTCCAAGAATTACGGACATAATGGGTCGGTAAAGAGGGTCATTACGGACAACGGAAGTAACTACCTAAATAACGGACAGTCCGTTAAACTTACGGACGGGTGGTCACCCTATATGTGGGGCACTACTTAGGTCCGTTTCCGGTTCATCCTTCCCTCCCATCCAGGACTGCAAGACACTGCAGGAAGAAGTACCTTGGCCCGTACTCTCCAGCCCGAGTCGGTCTAGCCCACTCGTAACTGTGACCGCAGCGACACATGCCCACTTCGGAAAACGGCTTAGACAGAGGCACGTGCAGGCTCCACAGCCAATCAGCTTTTCAGAGTTCTGTACGGCGCGCTAGAATTGGCCGAGGTGACCGCAATCTTCCAATCATAGGGCGCATTACATTGCAGCAGTACCGCCCAGTGTACGGCAACTTTCAGAACCTGTTAAAGCGCCGTATTAGATCCTCTTAGACTCGGAAATGCCGAAATGTTTTGCCAAACGTCGTGTATTAAAAGATCCTCCACAAAATTAGGCTGAGTTCACGAACGGTCCCTTGAGTAGAGAATAGCTGGTCATCCTGTTTATGAGTGATTACTGTCAAAACACTGGTAATCGGGGTGACGTCAGCGTGTGCCCACCCCAGTGCACCCATGAGTGCCGAGGTATTGGTGGAGTACAGTAGCAGTAGTTCAGAGGATGAATCGTCTTTGACAGGACCCTCTTGTTTTCTTGGTGTCTTAAGTGGCAGAAGTTCTAAAGATGATGTCAACCCTGAAAAAACTTCCCCCGCGGAGGGCGTCCAAGTGCGGTCAAGCGAGGTCCTGCCGCCACCGAGGTGAGTGGTCGTGTGCCAAGGGTACTGTAGTCTCAAAGCCTATTCGGAATGTTCATCCCAGAAGTAATGAAAATTACTCATGTATAGTTTAAGTGTTAAGTCATCGGGCCTCCTTTTTTGTAATTTTATTTTTACTCCGATCCAGCCAAGCTATATACTTCTACATGGAAATCACAAAAAGCATGTGAGACCATTCCATGCCGACACACATAAAATTTAATTAGGATGTCATTATTTACCAGATTACCAATGAGTGGTTGAAGACCAATACTTTGATGCAAATTCCAAGTTCTTTCCCGGGTTCCTTTTGTGATCGTGACGTGTTTGTAGAGAGATCTTGCGTTAATCGGCAGGCATTGGAGTTGTTTCACGGGCTTGAAGGGTGGCGGTGTGGATCTCAGTGTTGCAGGCGAAGTGGCATTGGAGGCAGTTGAAGAGTCCGACAGTGATCTGGGGGGAGGAGATGCAGCAGTTGTTGTCCTGGTTCCTGAGGGCCAAGGCCCGGAGTTCGGTGGCAGAGTATCAGCGGATGGTGGGGGAGCCATGGTTCTTGGTGCTGGGCATGGTCCAGGCGTGGACGGGCACAGATGGGATTGCCATCGGCACGCCTACTGCATGGTCACGCAGTGACTGCCATTAAGTAGGTCCTGGGATGGGACCTGAAAGATGCAGGGGCAGCACAAAAGAAGCAGGGACGTGGCGGGGGCCAGAAAGAATGCAGTGGCAGTACAAAGCAAGGAGCAGCAGGGTCAGGCAAGCACAGCTGGGCCAGACAAGGCACAGCACAGAGCGGGGGAGCTGGTCAAGATCTGCTGAGTGGGGTCGCGCAGCGGCCACCATTAAGAAGGTCCTGGGGTGGAAGGGGTGCGGTGGGGGGAAGCCGGCGGGATGCAAAGAGCAGGAAAACAGCAGGGGAGGCGTAGGGGACCTGAAAGATGCAGGGGCAGCAAAAAGGCGTGAGGAGGTGGCGTGGGCCTGTAAGAATACAGGGGCAGCACAAAGCAAGTAGCAGCAGAGCCACGCAAGCACAGCTGGACCAGACAAGGCACAGCGCAGAGCGAGGCAGTTGGTCATGACCTGCTCAGTGGGGTCGTGCACCAAACGCCATTAAGTAGGTCCTGGGGTGATGTTTTGCTTTACTGCTGACCGAGCTAAAATACACACACACACACACACACACACACACTGAAAAGAGTCAAAAGAATCTCTGGAATGCACCTCTTCGAATAAAGAAGACATTTATTAAATGACTCTGCAAGGCTCGTAAAGTAAGGTCAGTATAATTAAAAGTGCACCATTAAAATGTGTGCAACAATAAAGTGAGAACATGTACAAAGAATCTTCAGTCTATAAACAGCAAATATATACATGCAGAGGTACAGACACCTATATATATATTCATACACAATGCAAAGCAAATAATTAGTAAAAATGTATCACAGTGGGGCACAGTTGCTTCTTCATCTTTCTCTAAGTAGCTTCAAGCCGTAGACTCCAAGATCGGCAGTGGAAGAGAAAGAGATCTACCTCACGGGTTGTGAGGCATTTGACGTCTCAGTCCTGACTGAAGTCTCTGAATCTCCTACTGTCAAACCTGGGTCTCTTATATACCTTTAACAAGCCAGAGAGGAGATTTCTAGAAATCACCCCCCTCCCCAAGCTCCCTCTTATTCAAAGCTACTTCAGTCCAGCTTTGAAAGAAACACATTGGAACTGGCCAGGTTCCCAAGGTGTCCCTCCCAAAACTAAACCTTTCCCTGCCATACCATAAACATCATCCTAGTACATTCTTATCTTGCTGACCGACTCCTCCACATTATGTCCTAGCCCTTGATGAGAAAGAACACGCAGAATAAAAACATAAATGAGAAAACACGTTGCATAACATATTGTGCACAGATAAATACTTGCACTTTTAATTTGACGGTGAGGCTAAGCCTAAGCTGAATACAAAATGGAGTCTGTAACTTGTGACCACTAATGTGGCGGTAGACGCTAAGCCAAGTGCAGAGTGGTGCAACATGGAGTCAGTGGTGAAAACACAAATATCATTACAGGTGGGAGGGGCATTGTGGGAGGAGATTGGGGGGAGGCTGGCAGGAGGCAAAGAGTGGAAAAAGGCGGTGGGGGCTTGAAAGTATGCAGGGGCAGCACAAAGCAAGGAGCAGCAGGGCCAGGTAAGCAGACCTTGGCCAGACAAGGTGCAGCGCACAGAGGGGGAGCTGGTCAGGACCTTTCCACATTCTGAAGACCATGCCACTCTCGGAGACAACTTCAGCAATGCCATGACATATGTCGCCGAATGGATGAGATCCAACTGCTTGAAACTGAACACTGACAAGATGGAGGTGATCATCTTCGGAAGCAACCTCTCCCCTTGGGGTGACTCCTGGTGGCCCTCCATGTTGAGACAACCCCCAACCCTGATGGACCACGCCCACAACCTCAGCATAATCATCGACTGTAAACTCACCTTCAAACAGTAGATAAACGCAGTGGCTTCCTCTAGCTTCCACAACCTCTGCATGCTATGGACGATTTTCAGATGGATCCACATCTAAACCAGAAAGACGGTCATCCTAGCCATTATCACCAGTACACTAGACTACTGAAACGCCCTTTATGTCGGATTCCCCGCCCAGCTCCTCCACCGCCTCCGGACCATCCAGAACGCAGTAGCGAGACTCGTCCTAGACCTCCCCAGAAGGACCCACATCACCCCCCCTCATCCCCACCTCAGACATCTACACTGAGTACCAGTGAACAGGAGGTGCAAATTCAAGGCTCTTACCATTCGCATACAAAGCCCTCCACATCTGACCCAAGCTTATCAACCGCAGATTCTCCTTCCACCAGCCAATCAGGGAGCTTCATTCAACAACTCTAGCCTTCGCGCATCTCCAGAGAATCCGCCGTAGCAGAGCACACTCCTTCTCTCACCTTGCCGCCAACACCTGGAACGACCCCGGCCACACACACCTTCGCACCTCGCACATCCTTCTTGACTTCAAGAGAAAGCTCAATACATGGCTCTTTAAGGAGTAGCTACAGACGCATAGCGACATCCCTGAGAGCCTGGATATCCCCCGGGGTGATAAGCCGCGCTTTACAAATCCAGTGATTGATTGATGTGTAATAGAATACACATATAGAAGGTGCTGTTTGAATAGATGGCTGCAAATAATCTTCTTTTAAGTTTACAAGTAGGTGACAGAAGGTGGAAGAACCCCTCTAGAATGTGGGAGCTCCAAACCTGCTACTAGACTGTGGAGATCAGTCTCAACTCACCTAGTGGGGGAAGGCACCGATAGACAGTATCTCTGTGCAGTTTACAAGCGATGCTGCAAGCATCCTCAGTATTGAGGGCAGATAAAAGGAAGAAAGTAAAAATTTGTGCCAGAGTTTGTTGACAAAGACCAGATTAGGAGTTCAGACGTTGTCGGGACAGTGCAGACATTGTCAGGACTTGGTCTCTCTAAACTGATAGCAGGTTCCACACACCAGGCAGGATACACACTTGATGGAATCTTCATCAGCTTCGCATTAGGTTATATCAGAACTCCCCCTTTAGTCTGGTGAGATCACAGTTCTGTCCTCTTGGACATTTGCATTAATCATCCCACCCCCTTCACCAAAGCCCGTCTACCCAGTTTCTCATCCTGGGCCTGGCATGACATTTAACCAGATTCCCCCTCCAGACTTTTCACCAACTTGCTTTCTGCACTCTCAGACAATGTAGATATGGCTGTCTCCCAATATACTCAGTTTCTAGACACTGCCGCCAATGCACTAGCGCTGGCAAAAATGATTAAAGTGAAACGTTCTAACATTCCGGCCTCATGGTTCACTGCTGAGCTTAGGGCCCTTAACCCCTTCTGTGCCCAGGACGTAATGGTTACGTCCTGAGGCACAGTGCTGCTGTGCCCAGGACGTAACCATTACGTCCTGTGCACAGAGCCCAGAGGGAGCGCTCTCGCTCCCTCTTTGGGGTTCCCCCCCCACCCCCCCAAGTCAGGGATGGAAGGGGAAGCCCTTCCCCTCCCACCCCCGACCCCCCCAACCCCCCCTGTGACGTCAGCGCGCGAGTGCGCGCTGATTAGTCACAGGGTCTCCCCCATCGCGCTGGAAGCAGAGCTTCCAGCGCGATTGAAAAAGAAATGCTTTTGCATTTCTTTTTCAATCCCATGGGGGAGGCCCCGAGAGGCTTCAAAGGGAAGGAAATGTATTTCCTTCCCTTTGAAGTCTCTCACAGGTTTCAAAAGCCGGATTGCTTGCAATCCGGCTTTTGAAACCCCACTAGACACCAGGGATTTTTTTTTTTCTTCTTGAAATTGGCAAAAGGGAGCGACCCCTTGGGCAAGGGTCGCTCCCAGGGGGGCATTTTTTTAGGAAGGCCTTTTCTGCCCCCCCTGGGGGCAGATTGGCCTATTATTAGGCCGATCTGCCCCCAGGGGGGGCAGAAACCTCTAGGCACCAGGGACCATTTTTGTTTTTTGTTTTTTTTTTGTGATGAATTCTTTTTTTTTAGGTGGGGAGCGATCCCTTAGGCAAGGGTTGCTCCCCTACGGGGCAATATATATTTAGGCCATTTCTGCCCCCCTTGGGGGCAGATTGGCCTATTTTGATAAGGCCAATCTGCCCCCAAGGGGGGCAGAAACCATTAGACACCAGGGAGTTTTTTTTTGCGCGCGAATGTCACGCAACAAAGCGACCCCTTTGGCAAGGGTCGCTCCCAGGGGGGGCAATTTTTTGGGAAGGCCTTTTCTGCCCCCCCTGGGGGCAGATCGGCCTATTATTAGGCCGATCTGCCCCCAGGGGGGGAAGAAACCTCTAGGCGCCAGGGCAAATTATTTTTTTGTGTTTTTTTTTTTTGTTCTTTTTTTTTTTTTAGAGATGGGGAGCGACCCATCAGGCAAGGGTCGCTCCCCTGGGGGGGCAAATTGTATTTAGACCATTTCTGCCCCCCCTGGGGGCAGATTGGCCAATTTTAGGTCAATCTGCCCCCAAGGGGGCAGAAACCACTAGGCACCGGGGATTTGTTATTTGGCGCCAATGTCACACAGGGGGAGCGACCCCGTAGGCAAGGGTCGCTCCCGGGGGGGGGGGGGGGGGGATGTTGGGGGGGCAAATTTATTTTAGGCCATTTCTGCCCCCCCGGGGGACAGATCGGCCTATTATTAGGCCGAACTGCCCCCGGGGGGGGGCAGAATACTCTAGGCGCCAGGGCAATTTTTTTTTTGTGTTTTTTTTTTTTTTGTTGTTTCTTTTTTTAGAGATGGGGAGCGACCCATCAGGCAAGGGTCGCTCCCCTGGGAGGGCAAATTGTATTTAGACCATTTCTGCCCCCCTGGGGGCAGATTGGCCAATTTTAGGTCAATCTGCCCCCAAGGGGGCAGAAACCACTAGGCACCGGGGATTTGTTTTTTGGCGCCAATGTCACGCAGGGGGAGCGACCCCGTAGGCAAGGGTCGCTCCGGGGGGGGGGGGGTGGGGGTTGGGGGGGCAAATTTATTTTAGGCCATTTCTGCCCCCCCGGGGGACAGATCGGCCTATTATTAGGCCGAACTGCCCCCGGGGGGGGGGGCAGAACACTCTAGGCGCCAGGGCAATTTTTTTTTTGTGTTTTTTTTTTTTTGTTGTTTCTTTTTTTAGAGATGGGGAGCGACCCATCAGGCAAGGGTCGCTCCCCTGGGGGGGGCAAATTGTATTTAGACCATTTCTGCCCCCCTGGGGGCAGATTGGCCAATTTTAGGTCAATCTGCCCCCAAGGGGGCAGAAACCACTAGGCACCGGGGATTTGTTTTTTGGCGCCAATGTCACGCAGGGGGAGCGACCCCGTAGGCAAGGGTCGCTCCCGGGGGGGGGGTGGGGGTTGGGGGGCAAATTTATTTTAGGCCATTTCTGCCCCCCCCGGGGGACAGATCGGCCTATTATTAGGCCGAACTGCCCCCGGGGGGGGGGGGCAGAACACTCTAGGCGCCAGGGCAATTTTTTTTTTGTGTTTTTTTTTTTGTTGTTTCTTTTTTTAGAGATGGGGAGCGACCCATCAGGCAAGGGTCGCTCCCCTGGGGGGGCAAATTGTATTTAGACCATTTCTGCCCCCCTGGGGGCAGATTGGCCAATTTTAGGTCAATCTGCCCCCAAGGGGGCAGAAACCACTAGGCACCGGGGATTTGTTTTTTGGCGCCAATGTCACGCAGGGGGAGCGACCCCGTAGGCAAGGGTCGCTCCCGGGGGGGGGGGGTTGGGGGGGCTAATTTATTTTAGGCCATTTCTGCCCCCCCGGGGGACAGATCGGCCTATTATTAGGCCGAACTGCCCCCGGGGGGGGGCAGAACACTCTAGGCGCCAGGGCAATTTTTTTTTTGTGTTTTTTTTTTGTTGTTGTTTCTTTTTTTAGAGATGGGGAGCGACCCATCAGGCAAGGGTCGCTCCCCTGGGGGGGCAAATTGTATTTAGACCATTTCTGCCCCCCTGGGGGCAGATTGGCCAATTTTAGGTCAATCTGCCCCCAACGGGGCAGAAACCACTAGGCACCGGGGATTTGTTTTTTGGCGCCAATGTCACGCAGGGGGAGCGACCCCGTAGGCAAGGGTCGCTCCCGGGGGTTGGGGGGGGCAAATTTATTTTAGGCCATTTCTGCCCCCCCGGGGGACAGATCGGCCTATTATTAGGCCGATCTGCCCCCGGGGGGGGGGGGGCAGAAACCTCTAGGCGCCAGGGGAATTTTTCTTTTTTTTCTTTTTTTTTTTTTTTTTTAGAGATGGGGAGCGACCCATCAGGCAAAAGTCGCTCCCCTGGGGGACAAATTGTATTTAGGCCATTTCTGCCCCCCTTGGGGGCAGATTGGCTGAGTTTAGGTCAACCTGCCCCCAAGGGGGCAGAAACCACTAGGCACCGGGGATTTGTTTTTTGGGGCCAATGTCACGCAGGGGGAGCGACCCCGTAGGCAAGGGTCGCTCCCGGGGGGGGGGGGGGTGTTGGGGGGGCAAATTTATTTTAGGCCATTTCTGCCCCCACGGGGGGCAGATCGGCCTATTACTAGGCCGATCTGCCCCCGGGGGGGGGGGGCAGAAACCTCTAGGCGCCAGGGGAATTTTTCTTTTTTTTCTTTTTTTTTTCCTTTTTTTTTTTTTTTTAGAGATGGGGAGCGACCCATCAGGCAAAAGTCGCTCCCCTGGGGGACAAATTGTATTTAGGCCATTTCTGCCCCCCTTGGGGGCAGATTGGCTGAGTTTAGGTCAACCTGCCCCCAAGGGGGCAGAAACCACTAGGCACCAGGGATTTGTTTTTTAGGGCCAATGTCACGCAGGGGGAGCGACCCCGTAGGCAAGGGTCGCTCCCGGCGGGGGAGGGTGGGGGTTGGGGGGGCAAATTTATTTTAGGGCATTTCTGCCCCCCCCCCCCCCCCCTGGGGCCGGCTGAGCTACAGGCCAAACACCACAGGTAGGCACCTTGCAAAAAACACCTCTGTTTTCTGTGAAAAAATATGTTGTGTCCACGTTGTGTTTTGGGCCATTTCCTTTTGTGGGCGCAAGGCCTACCCACAGAAGTGATGTACCATTTTTATCGAGAGACTTAGGGGAACGCTGGGTGGAAGGAAATTTGTGGCTCCTCTCAGATTCCAGAACTTTCTGTCACCGAAATGAGAGGAAAAAGTGTTTTTGGGGCCAAATTTGGAGGTTTGCAAAGGATTCTGGGTAACATAACCTGGTCAGAGCCCCGCAAGTCACCCCATCTTGGATTCCCCTGGGTTTCTAGTTTTCAAAAATGCACTGGTTTGCTATGTTTCCTCAGGTGTCGGCTGAGCTACAGGCCAAAATCCACAGGTAGGCACTGCTTTTTATAAAAAAATGTGATGTGTCCACGTTGTGTTTTGGGCCCTTTCCTTTCGTGGGCGCTAGTCCTACCCACACAAGTGAGGTATCATTTGTATCGGGAGACTTGGGGGAACGCTGGGTAGAAGGAAATTTGTGGCTCCTCTCAGATTCCAGAACTTTCTGCCACAGAAATGTGAGTAACATGTGTATTTTTAGCCAAATTTTGAGGTTTGCAAAGGATTCTGGGTAACAGAACCTGGTCCGAGCCCCGCAAGTCACCCCTCCTTGGATTCCCCTAGGTCTCTAGTTTTCAGAAATGCACAGGTTTGGTAGGTTTCCCTAGGTGCCGGCTGAGCTAGAGGCCAAAATCTACAGGTAGGCACTTCGCAAAAAACACCTCTGTTTTTTTCCAACATTTAGGATGTGTCCACGTTGCGCTTTGGGGTGTTTCCTGTCGCCGGCGCTAGGCCTACCCACGCAAGTGAGGTATCATTGTTATCGGGAGACTTGGGGGAACGCTGGGTGGAAGGAAATTTGTGGCTCCTCTCAGATTCCAGAACTTTCTGCCACAGAAATGTGAGGGACATGTGTTTTTTTAGCCAAATTTTGAGGTTTGCAAAGGATTCTGGGTAACAGAACCTGGTCCGAGCCCCACAAGTCACCCCTCCTTGGATTCCCCTAGGTCTCTAGTTTTCAGAAATGTACAGGTTTGGTAGGTTTCCCTAGGTGGCGGCTGAGCTAGAGGCCAAAATCTCCAGGTAGTCACTTTGCTAAAAACAGCTCTGTTTTCTGTGATGTGTCCACGTTGTGTTTTGGGGCATATCCTGTCGCGGGCGCTAGGCCTACCCACACAAGTGAGGTATCATTTTTATCGGGAGACGTGGGGGAACGCTGGGTGGAAGGAAATTTGTGGCTCCTCTCAGATTCCAGAACTTTCTGCCACAGAAATGTGAGGAACATGTGTTTTTTTAGCCAAATTTTGAGGTTTGCAAAGGATTCTGGGTAACAGAACCTGGTCCGAGCCCCGCAAGTCACCCCTCCTTGGATTCCCCTAGGTCTCTAGTTTTCAGAAATGCACAGGTTTGGTAGGTTTCCCTAGGTGCCGGCTGAGCTAGAGGCCAAAATCTACAGGTAGGCACTTCGCAAAAAACACCTCTGTTTTTTTCAAAAATTTAGGATGTGTCCACGTTGCGCTTTGGGGTGTTTCCTGTCGCCGGCGCTAGGCCTACCCACGCAAGTGAGGTATCATTGTTATCGGGAGACTTGGGGGAACGCTGGGTGGAAGGAAATTTGTAGCTCCTCTCAGATTCCAGAACTTTCTGCCACAGAAATGTGAGGGACATGTGTTTTTTTAGCCAAATTTTGAGGTTTGCAAAGGATTCTGGGTAACAGAACCTGGTCCGAGCCCCACAAGTCACCCCTCCTTGGATTCCCCTAGGTCTCTAGTTTTCAGAAATGTACAGGTTTGGTAGGTTTCCCTAGGTGGCGGCTGAGCTAGAGGCCAAAATCTCCAGGTAGTCACTTTGCTAAAAACAGCTCTGTTTTCTGTGATGTGTCCACGTTGTGTTTTGGGGCATATCCTGTCGCGGGCGCTAGGCCTACCCACACAAGTGAGGTATCATTTTGATCGGGAGACGTGGGGGAACGCTGGGTGGAAGGAAATTTGTGGCTCCTCTCAGATTCCAGAACTTTCTGCCACAGAAATGTGAGGAACATGTGTTTTTTTAGCCAAATTTTGAGGTTTGCAAAGGATTCTGGGTAACAGAACCTGGTCCGAGCCACACAAGTCACCCCTCCTTGGATTCCCCTAGGTCTCTAGTTTTCAGAAATGCACAGGTTTGGTAGGTTTCCCTAGGTGCCGGCTGAGCTAGAGGCCAAAATCTACAGGTAGTCACTTTGCTAAAAACAGCTCTGTTTTCTGTGATATGTCCACGTTGTGTTTTGGGGCATATCCTGTCGCGGGCGCTAGGCCTACCCACACAAGTGAGGTATCATTTTTATCGGGAGACGTGGGGGAACGCTGGGTGGAAGGAAATTTGTGGCTCCTCTCAGATTCCAGAACTTTCTGCCACAGAAATGTGAGGAACATGTGTTTTTTTAGCCAAATTTTGAGATTTGCAAAGGATTCTGGGTAACAGAACCTGGTCCGAGCCCCGCAAGTCACCCCTCCTTGGATTCCCCTAGGTCTCTAGTTTTCAGAAATGCACAGGTTTGGTAGGTTTCCCTAGGTGGCGGCTGAGCTAGAGGCCAAAATCTACAGGTAGTCACTTTGCTAAAAACAGCTCTGTTTTCTGTGATATGTCCACGTTGTGTTTTGGGGCATATCCTGTCGCGGGCGCTAGGCCTACCCACACAAGTGAGGTATCATTTTTATCGGGAGACGTGGGGGAACGCTGGGTGGAAGGAAATTTGTGGCTCCTCTCAGATTCCAAAACTTTCTGCCACAGAAATGTGAGGAACATGTGTTTTTTTAGCCAAATTTTGAGATTTGCAAAGGATTCTGGGTAACAGAACCTGGTCCGAGCCCCGCAAGTCACCCCTCCTTGGATTCCCCTAGGTCTCTAGTTTTCAGAAATGCACAGGTTTGGTAGGTTTCCCTAGGTGGCGGCTGAGCTAGAGGCCAAAATCTACAGGTAGTCACTTTGCTAAAAACAGCTCTGTTTTCTGTGATGTGTCCACGTTGTGTTTTGGGGCATATCCTGTCGCGGGTGCTAGGCCTACCCACACAAGTGAGGTACCATTTTTATCGGGAGACTTGGGGGAACATAGATTAGCAAAACAAGTACTATTGCCCCTTGTCTTTCTCTAAATTCTTTCCTTCCAAATATAGGAGTGTGTGTAAAAAAGACATCTATTTGAGAAATTCCCTGTAATTCACGTGCTACTATGGTCACCCCGGAATTCAGAGATGTGCAAATAACCACTGCCCCTCAACACCTTATCTTGTGCCCTTTTTGGAAATGCAAAGGTTTTCTTGATAGCAATTTTTTACTCCTTATATTTCAGCAAATGAATTGCTGTATACCCGGTATAGAATGAAAACGCACTGCAGGGTGCAGCTCATTTATTGGCTCTGGGTTCCTCGGGTTCTTGATGAACCTAAAAACCCTATATATCCCCGCAACCAGAGGAGTCCAGCAGACGTAACGGTATATTGCTTTCGATAATCTGACATTGCAGGGAAAAGTTACAGAGTAAAACGTAGAGAAAAATTGATGGTTTTTTCACCTCATTTTCAATATTTTTCTTTTTCAGCTGTTATTTTCTGTAGGAAACCCTTGTAGGATCTACACAAATGACCCCTTGCTGAATTCAGAATTTTGTCTACTTTTCAGAAATGTTTAGGTTTCTGGGATCCAGCATTGGTTTCATGACCATTCCTGTCACTGACTGGAAGGAGGCTGAAAGCACAAAAAATTGCACAAATGGGGTATGCCCCAGTAAAATGCCAAAATTGTGTTGAAAAATTGGGTTTTCTGATTCAAGTCTGCCTGTTCCTGAAAGCTGGGAAGCTGCTGAGTTTAGCACCGCAAACCCTTTGTTGATGCCATTTTCAGGGGAAAAACCACAAGCCTTCTTCTGCAGCCACTTTTTCAAATTGTTTTGAAAAAAACGAAATTTTCACTGTATTTTGGCCAATTTCTTGGCCTCCTTCAAGGGAACCCACAAAGTCTGGGTACCTCTAGAATCCCTAGGATGTTGGAAAAAAAGGACGCAAATTTGGCTTGGTTAGCTTATGTGGACAAAAAGTTATGAGGGCCTAAGCGCGAACTGCCCCAAATAGGCAAAAAAAGGCCCGGCACAGGAGGGGGAAAAGGCCTGGCAGCGAAGGGGTTAAACAAAGCTGCAAGAGACTGGAGAGGAAATGGAGAGCTGTTTAAAACGTAGCAGAAAAGGCTGAATACAAGCTTTGTTTATCTAAATACAAAACTCGTATTGATGAAAAAAAGGTCTCCTATTTTACTAAAAAGATAATAGAAGCTAAAAATTAATCTAAAGAATTGTTTAACACAGCTACCAAGCTGACTAAGAATACCAAAACACACA
Source organism: Pleurodeles waltl (assembly GCF_031143425.1). Classification (NCBI taxonomy): domain Eukaryota; kingdom Metazoa; phylum Chordata; class Amphibia; order Caudata; family Salamandridae; genus Pleurodeles; species Pleurodeles waltl. Next base: position 523,124,727 of record NC_090451.1, on the reverse strand, counting down.
TTAACACTAGCCAATCCTTCTGCAACACACTGGCCAACTTTTTTCTGCGAAAAGTGGAAGCAGTGTAAATCAGGTTCACCTCTGCAGCTCTGATCTCTCCTTGTGCCTCATCCTCCTTGCCATTACCTCCAGAGCAGAAGACTTTCAGCCAGTTCGCCCCTCCCCCTTTTGGAGGATGTCATCAGAATAATCAGTTCCACCACCTGAGGTTCCACTCAGGATCTGTGCCTACAGAGAATGGATAAATTAGCAGCTGAGACAATTGTCATAATGCGCACAACCATTTTTCATCTTATGTTCAAGTCTGGCACTTTTCCAAACCTATGGAAGAAAGCCTTGGTATTCCCACTCCTAAAGATAGATACTCTAGACCTGAAAGATCCAAACAACTATTGCCCCATCTCTTGCCTACCTCTGCTAGCTAAAGTAGCAGAAAAAATCATTAACTCTCAGCTTCTAAACTCCACTCAATTTGGCTTCGTAGAGGCCACAGCATGAAGACCGCACTGATCAAGGCTACCGAAGAGATTAGGTTGGAGGTCGATCTGGGGAAAGGGGCAGCCCTTATCCTGCTTGATCTCTCGGCAGGCTTTGGTACCATTAATCATGGGCTGCTGCTGGACCACCTAGCAAATATTCAGATCATTGGTTCAGCCTGGGCGCTATTGAAATCCTTCCTCTTGGGCCGTGAGCTGTTAGTCCTCTTGGATGATTTTTACCTTACACCGCTTCTCTCTTCCGTGTGGTGATCACAGGGCTCCTTATTTATGTCACCCCACTGGCTTACCTGATAAAAACCTCTGTTTTTTTTTCTTGTCTTCGTATGCAGATGATACCCAGATTGTCGTCTCACTAGCTAATGATGTCAAAGGTACAGGGTCCAGCTTCTATGATTGCATGCAGGCTATTAACTTCTGGATGGACAAGAACTGCCTAAAGCTCAACTCATGAAAAACTGAGGTCTTACTGTTTAGAGCTCAAACTCCTTTTGAGCCGCAACCTGCTGGCCGCAGGAAATGGGCTCCCTGACGACTCCTGTGAGGAAGACTTGCAAACTTGGAGTATTGATGGATGACAAGCTTACCAATACAGACCATGCCAATGCAGTGACCTCCTCGGCCTTCTTTACTCTGAAGATCATAAAAAAGGTTTTACCTTTCATTCCAATGCACATACAAAAACATTTGTTGCATCATTGATTATGGCAAAGCTGGACTACTGCAATGGTTTATTTCTAATTACCCCCCTACTTATTGAAAAAACTGCAAACTGTGCAAAATGCAGCAACCGGACTCCTTTTTGAGATTCCTAAACACCATTCAGCGGGTGGTTTTATAAAAAAAAAACTGCACTGACTTCCCATAAGACAAAGAATCACTTGCAAAGCACTCTGCATCGCCTACAAGGCACTTCACGGTCTTGGCCCGGCTTTCCTAAAAAACTTTTTAAAATGATACAACCCAGGCAGCCCTACGCTAGGCCACAGCCAAATTTGCAGTGTTCCCTTAGTTTAAGCGAGCAGCTCGGGGAGGCAAGAGCTTTGTAGTGGGAGCCACAAAAGCTTGGAACATGCTCCAGCTGCACATCAAGGAGGCACTAAATGTATTAGCCTTCAGGAAGACTCTGAAAACCTGGGTATCTAGCACGTTGTAGTCCATGGAGCCTTTCACTTCATTGCCTGTCATCAAAGCCAGCGCCAAGACATCTTTGGGTAATCAAGCGCTTTCGAAAACTATTTAACATAACAGGAATACAGTTGGGGCCCAAATCGGGAATATTCTATAAGAAAAAAATGTACATTCAGTGGGTATATATAAAATTCCATCTCATCCAAGTACAAATCGGAGCCTTGAAGAGGGATTCCAGAGACACTTATACCATGGATTAAAAGAAGGGGTGAGGGATCTTTATGGGCTGAGTCAAAAATTGAAAAATCTAACAAGGGATCAGTAGGCTATTCATTGTTCTAGCAAGAGACAACTGTCTGTGAAGGGGAACAGAAATGGACTCCAAACGCCCACACTCCACTCAGTAGTTCCTAAATGCTTCTGCTTCAATTACTGACTGGACGATTACGATTGAAACAACCAAGGCCTTGTAGAATTTTTCACCTCCTGCTTCCAAAGGAACTGTAGCACTGGGGCCTTTCCCAGTTCCCTGAATGAAGATAATTAATGCTTTATTTCAATAGTAAGGAAACCCAAATGTGATCATATTCTTTGAGAGTGGATTCCTGTTTGAACTGTCTTACCCCAGAAACCATACTAGAATGCTCTGTGTGTTGAGGATCTCACTGTTCAAAAGACAGACGTCAAACTGAACTGAAGAGAGCTGATTGAAAAGTGGAAACTAGGATGTTCTTGGCCAGAAGAATGGTGAAACTACTGTGACAATTACCCTCAGCATTTTTAACTGTTGTTATTAGAAGGATTGTAGAAGATATGAACTGCTGAACTGATGGCCGCCAAAGAGAGAAGGCTTAACTCCCCCCATGCAACATCCTTTACTGCTAAAAAGAAGTCCAGAACAGCACGCCTATGAACTTGTGAAGCCTTTTACGAAGACCTTTGGGAACAACAAAAGTCCTGAAACACAAAGTTTCCATACCTCAACCTTCTCTATTGAAATTGGTTGTTACAATCGGAGACAAAGGCAAGAGAAGTACCAGTCCATTCTTAGGACAGTCCAATGCTGCCCACAATCCATGATTCAACATTAATGCTGGAATAGTATCTGTCAGAAATTACCTAACAGGATTACAACCACCTGATGTGAATTGAACAATGGAAAAAGCAGTATTGCAAACAAATCTTCTAATGGCTGAACCAAGGGAGATGAAGACATCAGCCTGACCGCTTTGCCCAGAAGAACATCCTGCTCGTATCTGCCTGAAACCTGACACTGATGAACTGCAGGCCTGAAGCATGGGTAGGTCGAACAAACAAAAAAAAAGCTATGTCCTTTGAGAAGGTACAAGACTGTGTGAACTGTTTCTGGGGTGATCAGAAGTTATCTGACTCAGCAGGCTTCCCAGGCCACAAGTAGTGTTGCGTTCTAATTGGATAACCATGTTACTCACTTTAAGGATTTGATTATCTACTGGTAAAGAGGTTGAGGGGCTAAGGCGTCCTCTCAGGAGGAGGTAGTGGATTAGACACACACCTACATCTTAATAAAGCAAGTTAAGCTTATGTTGCTCAATGGCGAGAAAAGGAGGAGGTGGTTATTTGATAGTATGCAACACAGGTCAGTTAAAATAAAGATGTTAAAAATCTATACCCCTCCCCACCAGAGAATAATACGCATACTTAGAACAGTGGTATCCTTTGAGGAAATGTCAGGTGTTCTCAGCAGCCTTCAGTAGTCCTCAAGTTTGCTGATGTTTATTTACTCGGTGTAAATGAGTGGAACAGGGGTGCCAGATCAGTGCTTTAAATTAGCAAGTACTGAGTACCCGCACTTGTTTAATTTGAAAGGGAGAGTGTCAACACGTCTCGGGAGCAAGCAGGTACAGTAGTTAGTGAGTGCAGCACTTCCGTGTTTTCATTTAAAGCATTGTGCCAGATAGAATGCAACTGCACAAAGCTTGATATCCTGCTACTGACATAGTTTCTTGTTGCAAGTTTGGGCATCTTAGTGGAGCTTTGTAACTGAAGTTCAAACAAATACATTTCAAAACTTGTCATCCTAAAATCCTCTTGTTAAAATAAAACATGGGCTCATCCTAAGTGGAAAATAAGGTGCCAGAGTAAGTTCACACAGTAGTCTTGATATTCAGTTTAAAAGACTTACTGGTTTCTTGTATTTCAGGGGAGGAGCAGAGTTATTTACTGGCCATAATCAGTGAAAGGGGAAACCAGTTGGGGAGACGACTCCAAGGGTAATACATTAGGACTACCAGGGGACTATAGGCGGTACCTATGGCAGCATGCATTCAGGTACCATCTTTTGTCGCTGTAATATTGTAACTGGCTGCTCTCGCTCAACATTTTTGTTGATGTGGCATCTACAGGAATTATGACACTTACTGGGTCCACAGTTGAGGCAGTTAAGTCTGTGACCTGGGATTCAATGTGGGTGAGCAATAGCGATTTTAAAAATGGATATCATCAGGAATATGAGGGCTCAGTGAACCATTAAAATTGTTTTGCAATTGGGGCAATCAACTGTAGCCAACAGGACAGTATCTCAATAACTGAGGTCAAGAGAAAAACCTTGATCTCTCTGGGTTTGGATTTGATTTGCTATTGGCTTCCCAGGTGTACTGGGAAGCTTGGGGGTAGTATAAGTTCACCACATTTGCAGTCCCGCAGTGCATCCCAGCAGGTCCCAAAACCTTTTGGTCCTGTATTTGGATATTGGCCTAGAGGTTGAAATATGCTACCAGCAAGATTCCACCCTCGGCAACAAGTTTGGACAAATTACAAGTCACTGGCCCAAACCGGAAAGTAGTTATTCTCCTTTCAGAGCACAGTGCATTAAGCTAGGAAAAGAACACTTTTTAAAATAATTCAAATACTTTTATGATAAATGCATTTCTCTGTCTCTGGCTGTGAAGCAGAGGCCGAATTGGCTCTGACCATTCAAAGTGTTTAGTGAATTGGTTTTAGACAAGATTTCCTGCTTGCTAGACCTTTCCCAGCACACATAGGTACAGTAGCGGTAGATCTGGTTTGGCAGAGAAGATGTTTGTCCCAAAGCCACCAGACAACTAAAGTTATGTGGCATGAAACAAGGGGAATGATTGTTGCCATGTGTACGGATTGGCACTTTGCACACCATCCTCTTCCTCTGACAGTGTCAGACTCAAATACTAAAGAAACCTCAGTCATTTCTATAGGCAGTACAATGATGCTCACAAATGCTGACTCTTTATGGTTCCATTAATGTTGGAGTAGGATCTGACAGACATTATCTAAAAGAAATAAAACCTACAGTTGGAGATTGACCGAGGAGACCTACGTTTATGCTAACTCTCTGTCTTATCTAGGTGACTGGTTGACACCTGTTCGGTATAAGTCAATAAGGACGCTCAATGAAGGACCATACGCCAATTATAAATACAATTTAGCTTTACTAGAATTGCAGTTAAAATGTAGGCATTCAGCACATTAACAATAGTAGAATAAGAATAGCAATGAAAAGCATCTATTTATTTATATATATAAGTACACTACAAGGAGCATCTATATATATATATATATATATATATATATATATATATATATATATATATATAAAGCAAAGAGTTCATTGACAGATATAGGTTTTGATTAACTGTATACTAAAATGCATCACACTACGTAAAATGCATCACACTACGATATTCAGGAAGCAGAATATAAATGAGTTGAATACTTCAGATAAGCTTTGATTTACTGCACACCAAAATGCATGTTTCAATTACTGCAGCAGGCTCTCACTACTATGGTCAGGAGGCAAAACATAAACAAACTGAATACTTCAGAAAAGCTTTGATTTACTGCACACCAAAATGCATGTTTCAGTTATTGTAACAGTTCACACTAAGAGGTTTAGAAAGCAAGATATAAACGAGCTGAATACTTCAGGTTATAAACACAGTGCAAGCATAAATAATCAGTCATAATAATAAAGCAGAGAAACAAAGGCCTTTCATCCCTGTGTGGAAACTTAACTCAGTCCACGACATGCTGGGAAGCCCTCTACCGCCTGCTTGGACCTCTCTCCCCCTCAAGCACCACGGTCAGCAAAACAGAGAGGCAGCGCTGGGCCATGGCAGCTTCCACAATTCCATCTGTGAGCTTCCAAATCCCTCACCCACACTTCAGTGCTTAAATAACTCGAAACTTGGATTCTATCTCATTCTGGCATTTTCTAGCTATGTTATCAGTACTTGGCTGCTCTGCCCTTCTCCAGCCTTTGTTTTCATTCCATCTTCTCTGTGTACTCTCGTTCTCAAGGTTGAGACAGAGTCTTCTACACAAACAAGCTTGAAAATAATATCATGAACTTTCCCACAATGTTTGGGAGGGGGTTTCAACAGGCATTACACTCATCTACACTGCTCAAGCTAATTAACCCTTCGCGTCACAATGTCTTCCGCACCTTTCCCTACACTGAACACTCCACCCCTTAGATGAGCGTGATGTGATGCATGTTGAAACGGATATCATTTACTTTGACATTCCGGTAGCTAGGTTGCTACTAATACTGGTCAACATTATTCTAAGCGCCTGCATCTTTAGTATGAAGCTGCTTTGTGCATACATATAGTCTACATAGTATAGTCATTAGCGTAACACAAACAATCAATAACCAAATTAGCTGTAGTAACACTACAGTTAGCGTCTTCATAGCTCCTAGTGCCTAGCCTAAGAAGATGTCATACCAATGATGCTCAGTTATTTGCTGGATGCATGAAGCAGTGTGCATAAGCCGTTTAGCGTTTGTGGTCATTAGTATGGCTGTATCCTTGGTGTATTTAGCTGCCATATCAAATTTAGCAAAGGTAAGGTAACTTGTGCGTAGTGCCTGATTGCCTCTTATCTGGGTAGCTTAACAACAAGCGAGATGTTCCACTTTAACTGCGCACGCATTTGCATCTGTAATGTGGTTATGGTGAACTTAGTCGGTCGGTACAAGATGTGTGTGCTTATGTCAATAATGCTGGTGATATTGCGCATACGCATTACTTGCTCTCTGGTGGTTTGTATAAATCCGTTAATAAGTAAGGGATGATTAATGACATAACATATACTCTCTGTCCCTATCTGATACAAGTCTGTGCCATTTAATAGGATTAGGTAACCTTTCACATTCTCCCGGTATTGTGTAAAGACATGGATCTAGCACCCGTCCAGTGTGAGTACATACCCACCCCTTAGACCAATCTGCACATCTAGTGGGATCTACAGTGTGATTTGTTTAATCAATCTACTTTGTCAGTGTGAGGTATCCACTATTCTTTTACTTATCACTACAGGGAGCAATATAAAGGGGCACCATATGTCAGGAGGAAGATCACTTCTTACTATATCAAAAAGAACATAACACATTTGTTCCTCACCGTGAAACTGTGTGGGCTTTACCCATATTTCTTCAGGCAAATGCAATTGTTGTCTCCAACATTCACCCTGAGGCTGTCCCCATTCTGCGTTAAAGTCTGCATACTGTAGATTAACAATGCTTTGCCATAGTATGCACTGGATGCCCTCGGACAATGCTATTGTGTTTTAAAAGCTTTTTTTTTCTTTTTCGAATTGTCCATAAGTGACATTGCCAATTGCGATACAACCCACACGGGACTTTTCATACTTCTTGTGAGTGTGTGTGCCCCCATTGAGAAATTACTTTTATGGCCTCTCCTGTACTATATCCTGTAGAAGATAGCTTATTCCTAACGGCTTCAACATCAAAGGAATTCAGGGCCCCTACCCCGATTCCAGTGGCCCCAGCTATCAAGGACCCTAGATCTCTTCTATTGCGTAGCTTTGGCAAGGGCCATAACTGTGGTGTCCATGGTGCACATAATGGATCATACTTTGAGACATTCCCCTTGACAATATTTATCTGTAACACAATCCGATTAATTATGCTTGCATGCATAACTTGCTTACATCCTATTCTATATCGCACTATAGAAATGTTGCTTAAGTTGTTAATCATGCGTCTTTCAGTTACATAAAACATGAAAGCTGGTGTTCTATTGTTCATTGTAACAACCACCATGTGTCTTGGTATCACAATATTTACATATCATGTTTAGCATATAACTCAAAGCCTGTACTATTGCTGGCGTCCCCTGCACCTTGTTCAGTCCGTTGGCATGTCGGATTTGCTGTCCAGTTACCTTCCAGGTTACAGCTTTGGCAGCCATCCACTTGCCTCCAGGAACCTTCACATTGCAAAGTGAAACATTTCCCTGGTCATCAGTTATGTTAGCGGCTTGAGGTGCACAAGTGACATGAAGGTCCGTAACAACATTCTCTGCTACATTCGGTCTGACCGCAAACAGGAACCACGTCATTGACGCAGATGTCATCATTTACGACCGTGGGGTAAGACTCACTGCAGGCACAAATACAGGTACATTAGAGTTCTTTAAAAGTATAATATATGTACTCCCCACCCCTTGACTCAATATCTCTCCTGCCTCTGGCTTTTTTTTTTTTTTTCCTGGATAGTTCACCCATACTTTTCTTCCTGTGCTTCCAAATCCTCCCTCACCTCTCTGGGTATTATCGGGGGGGGGGGCAGATCTTTCTTCAATGTGTGAGGTGTACGCTTGTTCACAAATCAGTTGAGCAAGTCTGTCATGTGCTTGATACGATACAGTAGTATCTCCTTGGTTCAGTAATACTACTTTAACCTCTCCTCTAAAATCTGAGTCTATGACTCCCCCTACCACCGACACTCCCTTGATGGCAAGGCTGGATCAAGGGGCAATTCTACCATATGTTCCAGGTGGTACTCTTACTCCTATTCCTAAGGAACAGTTTTCACCTGTCCTACGGGTATTTCTCCAGCCTCTGAAGCAAACAGGTCCAGTCCTATACTGCCAGAAGTAGCCTGTAAAGGTAATCGGGCTCGAGGGTCTGTTTTCCAGACAATCATTGTGTGGGTGATTTCTTTATCATGCCCTGTCATCCGAATGAAAGGAGTCTGCTGCCCAACTGGTCTATTGTTCAATTCGAACAAGGCTTTGTCTAAATTACTACTCCATCCTTTTAGCGTCTGATGTGCTGGTAACGTTTTAGCTGTTCTTTCAACAATCCGTTATATCTCTCAATCATGCCTGCAGCTTGTGGATAATGACTATGGTGCACAATCCACCAAATTCCCTGTTCCTGTGCCCAGCCCTGCACTGTCTTCCCTGAAAAGTGTGTGCCCCTATCTATTTGGATCTCATCAGGTGCCCCATAATGTTTTATCAGGTAGTTTAGCCCTTGCAAAGTGGACTTTTGATCTGCAGACTTACAGGGCATACCCAACATAAGGCCAGAGTAGGTGTCCACCATGGTCAATACGTGGCTTTTCCCTCCTTCTTTTGGTAGTGCCCGATATAGTCCAATTGCCTCACTGTAGTAGCTGCAGTTCCTCTCCTGATATGGCCGCTAGGCTTCTTTTGCAAGGGCATTTGTCTAATCTGGTTGCATGTGGGGTACTCCTTTACTGCTTTTTGCACTTGTTCTTTAGTGGCTGGAATTTATCGTTGCTGTGCCCATGCATAAGTGCCATTCTCTCCTGGCTGTCCAGATGTTGCATGGGCCCTGTTTGCTAAAGCGGCTTCAGCTTCCTCCTTGATGACCACCGTTCGCGTTTTGGCCATCTGACCTGCGGTGTTGTTAAATAGAGATGCAAGTGAGGTGTCTGATGGGCAATGGGCGTCCAGATGTCCCACATAGATTTGACATTTGTGCCCTTTCTCCCACATCTCTTCCCATAGCTGCTCGCCTCCCCAAATGGGGGTGCCTTTGATTTTCCATCCATCCTTGCGCCAAGTCGGGGCCCAGCTTACTAGTCCTTGGTAGGTGGCCCAGCTGTCAGTGTACACAAATGTTTTCTCTCCGATGGGGGCTTGTTCGATCACTGCTGCTACCCCCTGCAGTTCTGCAAGCTGCCTTGATTCATTATCCCCTCCTCGCAGCAACATCATGTCTGTAGCAGGCTGGAATGCAACTGTTTGCCATTGTCTTTTTCCTTGATAGTACCGGGCGGTACCATCTGTGAACCATGCATTTTGCTGTTCTTCTTCGGTGAGTTGTTCAAAAGGTGGGGCTGTCTTAAATGGTGAGGATTCCATTTCAGAGGGCTCTGGCGCAGGGGCCATTGCCTGCAAGTCCATCTGCAAGCTTATCTTCTTGTAACTTCGACACTCCTGCTGGTCCCGGTTTTGCCCTCTGCTGCAGATACCATTTCCACTTCACGATGGCAAACTCCTGTGCTCTGCCTACTTTATTGCCAACCCCTCCTTCTCTTGTCCAACCTAGTAAGGAGACCCATGTTTTTAAGGTGACTGGCCGATCATCAGTTATGCGTTCTATTTCCACTAAGGCCCAATCTTGTGGCACCCTCTTTTTTCCCTGCCTCTGCCAAAAGCTCCACATCACTACATCATCTACATCATCCTGTACTATCATGTCCAGCTCAAACGGGTCTCCTTCTGTGATGGGACCTAACGCAAAATAATTCTGTAATGCATCTTTTGCTCCAGTGTCCCACGATCTCACGAACCATTTAAACAAAGGCTCTGCAGGCATCTGCCTAAACATACAGGTTCTTTCCAAGAACTCACTTTGCGTATAATCTCTTACCAAACGAGAATTCTGTATTTGCCCATCATTCACTCCCTTTTCACCTTCAATTTCACCTACATATCCTTCTCCACTTTCAACTCCACCTAGTTCTGTTACACGTACTTCCACCTCATCCTCCCAATCCCAGTCATCATTATCTGAGACTGTTCCATCCCAAGTATATGGATCCCAATTTTCTTTGCGTACCAATGCCCTCACTTGCACAGTTGAGGGTATTTTAGGCTTCTGCCTACTCTTTTGTTTGCGCACCAGTGCCCTCACTTGCACAGTTGAGGGCATTTTAGGCTTCTGCCTACTCTTCTGTTTTGCTACTCGTACTGCTAATGCGGTGCACCTTGCCTCCATTTGATCACCCCGAGTCACTGCACTTTCTATGGTCTCTTTCATAAGTAACTGCCTTTCCTGCAAGGCTGCAACCTCATCCCGCAGTTTTATTATCTCTGCATCTTGTGTTAATGTTTTCCTGTATACCGTACGGAACGCAGACAGGAAAAGCCATCCCACTTGCCCTGCTGCTTTCAGCTCCAGCTTTGCCCCTCTTAGCTTAACACTCTCAACCGCATCTTCCACTAAGAGAGGAGTCACTTTCTCACCGGCGCTGCCCACCGGTTCAGGAGTCCTGCCACACCAGAGAACGGGTCAGTTGCTAACCACCCAGGAATTGATCTGGCTTCTGCCCCATGCTGCCTTCCGCTCTCTGCCTCACTTTTCTTACGTCCCCAAAGAGGCATTATTGACTTATACCCCACTACTGGTACCAAATGTCTTATCCAGGTAACTGGTTGACACCTGTTCGGTATAAGTCAATAAGGACGCTCAATAAAGGACCACACACCAATTATAAATCCAATTTAGCTTTACTAGAATTGCAGGTAAAATGTGTTCATTCAGCACATTAACAATAGTAGAATAAGAATAGCAATGAAAAGCATCTATTTATTTATTTATATATATAAGTACACTACATGGAGCATCTATATATATATATATATATAAGCAAAGAGTTAATTGACAGATATAGGTTTTGATTAACTGTATACTAAAATGCATCACACTACGTAAAATGCATCACACTACGATATTCAGGAAGCAGAATATAAATGAGTTGAATACTTCAGATAAGCTTTGATTTACTGCACACCAAAATGCATGTTTCAATTACTGCAGCAGGCTCTCATTACGATGGTCAGGAGGCAAAACATAAACAAACTGAATACTTCAGATAAGCTTTGATTTACTGCACACCAAAATGCATGTTTCTGTTATTGTAACAGTTCACACTAAGGTTTAGAAAGCAAGATATAAACGAGCTGAGCTGAATACTTCAGGTAATAAACACAGTGCAAGCATAAATAATCAGTCATAATAATAGAGCAGAGAAACAAAGGCCTTTCATCCCTGTGTGGAAACTTAACTTAGTCCACGACATGCTGGGAAGCCCTCTACCGCCTGCTTGGACCTCTCTCCCCCTCATGCACCACGGTCAGCAAAACAGGGAGGCAACGCTGGGCCGTGGCAGCTTCCACAATTCCATCTGCGAGCTTCCAAATCCCTCATCCACACTTCAGTGCTTAAATAACTTGAAGCTTGGATTCTATCTCATTCTGGCATTTTCTAGCTATGTTATCAGTACTTGCCTGCTCTGCCCTTCTCCAGCCTTTGTTTTCATTCCGTCTTCTCCCTGTACTCTCGTTCTCAAGGTTGAGACGGAGTCTTCTACACAAACAAGCTTGAAAATAATATCATGAACTTTTCCACGATGTTTGGGAGGGGATTTCAACAGGCATTACACTCATCTACACTGCTCAAGCTAATTAACCCATCGCGTCACAATGTCTTCCGCACCTTTCCCTACACTGAACACTCTCATACTGTGCTCTCAGGACACATTCAGCCTGGCACCCCATCCTCATTTCATACACACAACATATATTTAAGATACTTCACTGCTCATCACAGACCATGGAAGAAAGCAAGGATAATACTTATGGCTTACTGTACAGATTTGTCAGGATTGGTTGTTCGCCCTCTGAGTACACATAAAAAAAACCTGTGTTTCTGAGTCTGCATTCAGTTATGACTGGCTGCCGGCCTAGCTATATCCTGGTGTATGGAGTCCCTAGTCAGTCTTGACTATAAATAGGCAGAGGGTACACCTTGCTTGCTTCTATAAATTATCAAACAATTCCTGAATTTACCTATAGTGTCCACTACATCAGTCCATTGATGGAAAATTAGAAGGCAGGTAAGCCAAAAAATTGAAGTGACTCAAAGGGCTACATATTTACAAAGCAATTCTAGGACTTCTTTGTCTGAAATACCTTCCTGTTTATTTGATGTTTGCTCCCTGAAAGGAGTATGAACTAGACATTTGTCCATATGGAGAAGTATCCCACCGTGTAGAATTGCTGCCAACAATGCCAACACTTTAATTAAATTCCTTCAGACAACTTCCGAAATGAGAGAACTGTAAATTGGATCTACTCTGTACGGGACACCCGGATAACTTCTATTTTACCAGAGATAATTTGGCTGGCCAGATAGCTATCTTAAAGGTTTAAGGCAATATTATATTTTGCTGAAGTACTAATGGAAGATTCCTCTTTTTGGTCTCATTTTGAAATGGGGTGGTAATGATTTTTTTTTTAAAGATATATTATCGGTCGTGATTCCTCTGAAGTACTTCTCTGCCAGAAAGACAATTGAAAATGATCCTAGCTATTCTTCCTGGGGGACTACAATGGCCACCTTATCTTTCACATCCTGTCTTGTGATAACTTCATGTTTCCTCTGCATTTTTTGCACCATAGCCTGAACTATTATTGAGTTTTGGTTGGTAGCAAAATACTCTTGTAGGAAGTTGGCTCTGTATATACTATTTCAAAATGAGAGATAGTGTGCACAGAGTTAAAGGGTTCCCCTTAGAGGTTGATAGTGGCAATAATACATAATACTAATGCTCTATTTTGTTGCAGTATGGTCGAGCAGTAGGCTTATCAGAAGGTAGTGGTAAGCATTTGTTGTACACACACAGGCAATAAATGAGAACACACACTCAAAGACTTAACTCAGGCCAATAGGTTTTTATATAGAAAAATATTATTTTCTTAATTTATTTTAGAACCACAATATTCAGAATTGAAGTAAATACATAAATTGTAAGGTACTTGCCATAGGTAAGCATGGAACTTTGAAGTAAAACTGTAAGGTACACAGTTTTGGCAAAAATGTCAATAGGCTATTTTAAAAGTGGACACTGCAAAAATCAACAGTTCCTGGGGGAGGTAAGTACAAGTTAGTTTAGCAGGTAAGTAAAGCACTTATAAGTTTAGTCTCCGGGGCATAGACAGCCCACCTTTGGGGGTTCAAGGCAACACCAAACACCCAGCACCAGCAACACAGTGCTGGTCAGATGAAGAGGTCAAAGTAGGGCCCAAATAACATAGGCACCTATGGAGACTAGGGGTGCTCTGGTTCCAGTCTGTTAGTAGGTAAGTACCTGCGTTCACGGGGAGCAGACCAGGGGGCGTTTGTAGAGCACTGGGGGGGTCACAAACAGGCACACAAAAAACACCCTCAGCGGCGCAGGGCAGTCGGGTGCAGTGTGCAAAGTAGGTGTCGGGTTTTGAATAGAAAGCAATGGAGGGACCCGGGGGTCACTTCTGGCGATGCAGGCTGCGCACGGGGGGCTTCTCGGGCCAGCCACAGACTGGGCAAGGATGAGGGCTGCCTGCTGGTCACTCCTGCACCAGTAGTCTGTTTCTCTTGGGCCTGGGGGCTGCGGGCACTGTGCTTCTTCCAGGCGTCAGGTTTTTAGTTACCGGGCAGTCGCACTCAGGGGGAGCCTCTGGATTCTCTCTGCAGGCGTCGCCGTGAGGGTGCAGGGAGGTCATTTCAGGGTGTCCACGTCGTGGGAGTCGCATGGGGGTCCTCACTGCAGTGTTGGTTTCTCTGGACACGAGCGGGGGCGTTGGGTGCAGAGTGTTGGGGACGCAGGCTTCCGGAGTGAGGCTGGAGTCCCTTTAAAGATGGTTTCTTCTTTGTAGATTAGACAGAACCGCTGTCCACTGGAGTTTCTTGGTCCTTTGGGTTGCAGGGCAGTCCTCTGAGTTGGCAGAGGTCGCTGGTCCTGCTGGATGTGTCACTATTGCAGGTTCTTTGAGTCTGGAGACAGGCCGGTAGGGCTGGGGCCAAGTCAGTTGTTGTCTCTTTCGTCTCTGCGGGGCTTTCAGCTCAGCAGTCCTTCTTCTTCTTTAGGTTGTCAGGAAATCTGTCTTCCTGTGTTCAGGGTCACCCCCAAATACTCAATTTAGGGGTGTGTTTAGGGCTGGGGGGCAGTAGCCACTGGCTGCTGTCCCTGAGGGTGGCTACACCCTCCTTGTGCCTCCTCCCTATGGGGAGGATGGCACATCCCTTATCTATTGGGGGAAATCCTCCAAAGCAAGATGTAGGATTTTCTAAAGCAGGAGTCACCTCAGCTCAAGGCACCTTAGTGGCTGTCCTGGCTGGATGGTGACTCCTTCTTGTTTTTCTCATTATCTCCTCTGGGCTTGCTGCCAAAAATGGGGGCTGTGTCCGGGCGGCGGGCAGGCATCTCCACTAGCTGGAGTGGCCTGGGGCGCTGTAACACCAGGCTTGAGCCTTTGAGGCTCACCACCAGGTGTTACAGTTCCTGCAGGGGGAGGTGCGACGCACCTCCACCCAGGACAGGCTTTGTTCCTGGTCACAGAGTGCACAAAGGCACCCACCGCATGTGGCCAGAAACCAGTCTGGATGTGGCAGGCTGGCAGAAACTGGTCAGCCTAGCACTAGTAGTTGGGCTGGTATGCAGAGGGCATCTCTAAGATGCCCTCTGTATGCATTTCTCAATAAATCCCACACTGGCATCAGTGGGTTTATTGTACTGAGAAGTTTGATACCAAACTTTCCAGTATTCAGTGTAGCCATTATGGAACTGTGGAGTTTGTGTTTGACAAACACCCAGACCATATACTCTTTATGGCTACCCTGCACTTGCAATGTCTGAGAATTGGCTTAGACACTGTAGGGGCATAGTGCTCATGCAGCTATGCCCTCACGTGTGGTATAGTGCACCCTGCCATAGGGCTGTAAAGCCTCCTAGAGGGGTGACTTATCTATACTACAGGCAGTGGGTTGTGGGCATGGCACCCTGGGGGGAGTGCCATGTCTACTTAGTCATTTTCTCCCCACCAGCACACACAAGCTGTGAGGCAGTGTGCATGTGCTGAGTGAGGGGTCCCCAGGGTGGCATAGTACATGTTGCAGCCCAGAGAGACCTTCCCTGGCCACAGGGCCCTTGGTACCAGGGGTACCATTTACAAGGGACTTATCTGTGTGCCAGGGCTGTGCCAATTGTGGAGACAAAGGTACAGTTTTAAGGAAAGAACACTGGTGCTGGGGCCTGGTTAGGAGGGTCCCAGCACACTTTCAATCATAACTAGCATCAACAAAAGGCAAAAGGTTAGGGGGTAACCATGCCAACAGTGGCATTTTCCTACAACTCTATTTTGTATTCCAGTGCTGGAATAACTTATAAATCCAGATGTTAGAATCGTGCAAATGCTTAAGAAGCAGGATATCAGCCCTTCCACTGATAGGGAAGGTAAAACTGGCTGCAGAACCTCTTATACAAAAACGTAGGCCCTATTTGATCAGGTAGAAGCTGAAATATTGGAGGATCCAATTTTATGGTCTCAAAAAATACAAGTCCCATTTGCTATCCTTGACTGCTTCAGTCACCATCTTCTTCAGCGGAGAAACTCAGACAGTGAGTTTTTACCAGTGGTGACTTCTAAGCATTATCTGCCTTTCAGTTTCTATCTTCTCTCCCCTGTTCCTCCCGAATATATGGAAGATATTTTTAAAAGGTCAAAGAAGATGTTTGACAGGATTTGTTTTTGCTTTTTAATGCCCACCCACAGAATCACAGAAGCAATTCAGAATGCGCAACAGGAGCTTTTGAAAATTATTTTTTAGAGACTGTTGGGGTAAGTGGCATAAGTACCCGCATCCATCACTGTATTTATGTTGCCACAAATATTCTTCAGAAACCATTCAGTATAGCAGTCATCCAGGCCAATAGGTGTTATGTCTTTTGATACAGATTCAGAAAAGATCTGGGAGGTGAATGTACTGGCTGTAGGAATTGCCTGATACTGAGTCAGGGAGTCCTTTTCTCTGCTCCTTCTAGTTCATAGAGGCAAGATAGTTAGTGCAGAGTCAACATTTTGTCCAGGTGATTCTACTCCCATTGAATAATATCCTTAGTTTGGAAATGTTTTTCATGGAAGTAAGATCTTTATAACTTTACCAGAACAATCCACCACTGGAGCTTAAAGCTGATTTTTCCCCCCTGCATTCAAGAAGTTGAATATTTCCACCGGGTTCTACTTCCTAAAGCTTATCAGCTTTATGCCTCCCAGACAAGCTTCCTGTGATATGGGGAGGTGGAGAATGTGGCTGAAGAGTATTATTTCCTGGTCCTCCTATGGGCTACGGAAATGGCTCATTTCCTTTAGGTGAAGAGTGTAATTTCTTTCTTCTTTCTCAAAAATCAGTCTTGAATACCATACCTGGGCTGCAGAGTTTAGCTGTCGCTTCCTGCTGTAGTTTCCTTCCTTATCTTGACCAGTTCTTCTCTTTAATCAGTAACAGATTGGTCTAAAAAAAAAAGCAACATGGTTTATTTTGCTCTCACTGCCTTTCATACATTCAGTAACACCATTCTTATGAGTTTGTATTTCTGAATGCCTGTTACTCCACAAACAACTAGAATGGGCAATTTCCTTACCTGTATACCCATAACCATACCTAATTTCCAGATGCTTTCCCCAGTAGAGCTTCTTTTCCCTTTTAAAAAAAAAAGTATTTGTTAGTTTTATATTCTGGTCTTCATGTGGCATTAAGGGCGAGCCTCTGATGTGGATGCCATGACTGTAGCTTCTGGTACTTTCTGATTTAGAGTGCTGTGGTGCTGTTAGATTTCAAATTGGGTAATCAGGAAGGAGCTCAAGGTAATATTGTCTACGGAAAATATCAATAAAGCCCATATTTGTGATCCTTGAATTAAAAAACAAAAAAGAAACCTCTGAACACAAATCTGGTATACTTTTGGCTTCTACATTTTAGTTCTTTCTTCCAGCGGAGGATCAATGAAGCTGCATTCTTTGAATAGTCTAATTCAGTCTGCATAGTGAGTCTAATTCAGTCTGCATAGTGAGGTCCTCTGGATGCTCATTTTAGCAAGCTAATTCACTAATTTAAGTTAAATCACACATTCTAGCATGTTTTCGAGACAGTGCTGTGTGACAAGAAGCATTGTCACCTGCCCTTTTTAGGTCGAAGCCTACTAGACAGTGCAGCTGTCTGGTTTGCTAAAGACATCTTAGAGACATTCAGAAAGCTTCCCTGGGAATACATTCCTCCTGTTTCTTACCAATGACTTTGTGGTTTATAACTCACTTGTTCTGGCTTTCTATTTGCTAGATTTATTCGTTTTCGGATGTCAAGTGTGAGTTCATCCCCCTACACCCAAGGAGTAAAGCCTTTTCACACTACCTCCCCATGTATTCTTCCATGAGTGCTCCTTTCTGTAAACCGGTCTGTAAATCTTGTTTTTATCTTAACACGTTTGGCGTGCATTTAGAGACAAAGTTTAAATGTCAGTCTCTGTCTTCTGAGGGAGCCTGATGTTTTCTTTTCTTTCTCTTAAACACACTGTTGTTGGATACTGGGTGTAGGAAAGGGTTTTTTCCTAGCACCCAACAGCAATTAAATTAACTCAAGTATTTCAGATTATTTCAGAATTAGAAAAACACAAATGAAGTATATGTTTGTTAATTCTGAAGTGTGTTAGAAACAAATACTTTAATATGATCGAAACAAAACACTAGGTGATGGCATTTCTACACATTGTTTGTGCACTGTATATGTTTATTAGTAAAGCTATATCTGTGCAAATATACTGGTCGTTTTAGTTAATGTTATGTTGTCTCTACACAACACCATGCCACTGCACTGTACTCTGCACCACTCCACATCACTGCACTCTATGCCTCTCTACTCTGCACCACTCTACTCTGTGCCAGTGAACTCTGCACAACTGCACTGTACATCACTCCAGCCTAGGCCACTCCACTTTACTCTGCACAACTCCACCCTACATCACTTCCCAGTACTGCACTCTAGGCCACTGTACTCTAAGCCAATACTGTCCATGCCAATGCACTTTACTCTGTCCCTTTCTACACCCCTTCACTCTACTCCAATCCACTGTGTGCCACTCCTAATCTACTCTGCACCACTGCACTTTGCTATTGCACTCTACACCACTTTACTCTATGCCGTTACACTCTACGGCGCTCTGCTGTGCGCCACTTTACTCTACCCCGTACTCTATACCATTGCAGTCTACGCAAATGCACTCTGCATCACTACTCTCTACTTTGCAATACTGAAGTCTCTGCAACTGAACTCTACGCAGTTCTAATCTGCTCTGCTGCACTCTGTGCCAATGCACTCTACGTCACTGTACTCTGCATCACTCCACCCTCTGCCACTGCACTCTGCATCACTCCACTCTCCTCTACTCTGCATCATTCCAGTATGTGCCTCTATATGCCACTGCACTCTGCCACTCTAATCTGCACCACTTTTCTCTGCACAAATGCACTGTACACCACTGTATTCTATGCCAGTCTACTCTGCACATCTCCACACCACTGCACTCTACTATGCACTACTCTCAACTGTGCTACTGCATTCTACAATGCTGCATTGTACGCTGCTGATCTCTGTGCCACTGCACTTTATGCCACTGTACTCCGCAACACTCTACACCAATGCACTCTACTCCAGCCAACTTTACTCTACATCTCTCCACTGCACTCTGCTCTTCACCACTGCAATCTACACCACTCTACTCCACACCACTCTACTCTGTGCTACTGCATGCTACACCATGCATTCTATGCCACTGCACTCAGACACACTATTCTTCAACACTGAACTCAATGCCACTCTACTCTGCCCTACTACATTCATGCGACTGCACTCTATGCCAGTGCACTCTACTCTGTCCCTGCACTCTATGGCACTATACTCTACACCACTCTGCATCACTCTGCGCCACTCTGCTCTGACCCACTCTATGCCACTGGACTCTATGCCACACTACTTTGCACCACTGCACTTTACACCAGTCCATCTTCTCCACTCTACACACCTGCACTTTACACCACTCTACTTTGCATCTGCACCACTGCACTCTATACCACTGCACTGTACACCACTGAATTATATGCTGCTGCACAGTACACTATTATACTCTTCAACACCATATGCCAATGCACCCTACAGCAGTCCATTCTAAGCAACTCCAATGTATGCCATTCTGCGCAACTCCAATCTATGCCACTCCACTCTACAACACTCTTCGACATTCCACTCTGACAATCTACGCCAGGCTCTTTTATGCCACTAACTTGTAGCTGTGCTGAACAGCAGACATGCTGGTGTACAAAATGGCTAAACATATTGCCAAAGCCAATAGCTCTTGCATGGGCAAGACTTATAGACTTTGTCAATACTTGTTTCCTTTGTGTAGGTAGAAGTTGACACTTAGGTTGGATGACTTAGCTGCCCGTTTTTTTTAAAACATTTTTTTTTTTAACCTTTCTGTTTTTGTTTTTACCTATGTTGCCATAGTTGTACCAAAGCACCACCTATTTAAAAAACGTAAAGTAAGAGCTATCTCACCAAGTGTCACAGGCCAGCTTAATTTTCTGTACTCAACAGTGCAGACTCTGCTAAGACCACATGATGAATGCATCTTTAATGTTGATCAGGTACGACTTGAAGCAGTTTGAATTTCCACATGACAGAGGATCGGTGTGATTGATACTGACAAGGTGGTCATTCTGCTCAGAAAGTATAGAACGAGAGCTGCTGAAGAAGAGGTGGAAAGGAAAGCACCACTGACATTTTAGTCTTGGCCCCTTGATCCACCTCTGGAAAAAATACTGTTGTACTGATTTTCATTTTTGATTTGTGTTTTTCTATCATTAGAGAAGTAATTAAGCTTGGGTACACATTGCTAGTCCGGGCCAATTTTTTCTGGACAACAGTTTTAAAAATGGTGTATGTGTGGCAGTGATGATGTGATATTTCAGGGACCATGAGACCTATATTCTTCATTTTGTTGTCAAAACATAGATTTTGGGGTTCTAGTAGTCTTATAGAGACAGAAAATAACTCCTCAGAGCAACCCTTCCACCATTTTCCAAAGTGACAGCTCTCTAATAATGTGTTTTAGCCATCATATTGGTAATTTATTTTTATATTGCTTTTGTTTCAGGATTTCCATTGATTCAAATTCGTAAACATGAGCGAAGCAGTTGGTAGCAGAGTATCTTTAGCTCCAGAGCAGAGTGTTGAGGACTCCTTCCACTGAGAGAAATGTGTCATATAGTAATCCGAATGAAAAGTTAACATCAACTTCGGGTGGACGGAAGAGAGTTCAAGATGCTGCAGAAATACGGCAAGATGAAGTTCACAAAAGACTGCAATTGAAGAGGATAAAATACTTTACCATTGTAACAAGTGCTACAAGTTGTATACAACGGAAAAAACCTTGAAGACAGTTGTCAAAATATAGCAGAAACCAGTGAATCACAACAAGAATCCTGAGTCTTCTGAGAAAGCGATGACAACCAAACCCAGTGCCCATCCACTTAGAAGATCAATGGCTACCCCTCGTCCTCCTCCAACAACTGTTCAGAATGCAGAGGATCTTCAATGTGTTATCTGTGGTTTAGCCAGAACATGGGCCAAAGGTATTGACGAAATAACAAAGTACAGAGTATGTGAGTCTTAAAGGGCAAACGTTTTTATCTGCAGCTAGTTTCTTTCAAGATGAAGTTTTCAGCCGAGCAGCTGATCTAAACAGCAAGGTAAATATATTTGCGGCGGATTTGTATGCCCACCTGAACTGCATGCATGCAGACATTCAAAAATATAAATGTACAATGAGCTCCGAGCAGCAACGTAACTGCCAGCCTTAAGTTAAGTTTGCACTCTTTGAAAAAGCAAATGAAGTTTTAAAGCCACTCTTGAGTGCTGGCTACAGATTCACATTCAGTGAGATCACAGAAATAATGGTCAATACTGAAACTTTATTAATCCATAATAATGAAATTAAGATTTTTCTGGTGGGAATGTACAATGACAGAATTTGTTTTTGTCAGTCTAACAAAAAGAATGAGCAACTTATGGTGTTCTTAGCTGATTTGACTCCTGAAATTCTTGCTGTCAAAATAAGATCACAGGATGCAGTAAATCCGCAGGAACCATTTCAAGAAACGTCCTGAAAGATTAAAATTTTGAACTTAATGACAAATTTTGTGATACCCTAGAGCTCCACAAACATGGGAGTCCACAAGAATGCCTGATGTTGTCTTACATTTTTTTTAAGTCATTGTATAATATCAGCAAAGCAAAACTATTACAAACGAAAGTTCTTGAGTTCAGACCAGAAGCCAACAACATTGATGATGGCTTTGAAGAAATAAGCGAAGAAGTGGAAGACAGTCCAGTGAACCGACAGGCTTATGCTGTGCAAAAGCACTGTCTTTTCCAAATCATGTTTTATTAATTACATCACAGCAAAAGGAAAACTCTGCTACACATGATGACTGCCCACGCAATCTATGACAAGTGCAGAAGTAGAGAATGAATCACTTCAATGAATAAGATTGGTGTATCAACAAGCTAAAATGACAAAGTGCGGAACAGGAATTTGTTAGCAGCTCATGCTGTAAAATCGTGCGAAGCTGACAGCACACCTCTTCCAAGTCACTTTATTAGGAAAGGATGTACAATTGCAGCAACTTTATTATTTTGATTTTGGAGACCGCTCTTCTTTGTCTGGAACATCTAGCACACATGATACTGCCATGGTTCTTTTTCAAGACTGTACCAATGAAGTAGCAGCTGGAAAACCAGTTGTGGCAGCTCTAGGCATAAACAAACGAAACTGCAAACTTATAACCCAACTGCCTTGCCAACGTGTGCAAAATCACTACAAGCCATCAACATGTCCCAGTCTGTCAGAACGTTTCAAAGTGGCTGCGGACATGAACCTTCTTCTGCCTGATGGTGCGGTCCACAAAGCTGATTTAACTGAATTTATCATATTGCTTATTTGGTGCGGACTGAAGAATGAAAAAAAATAATTTACTCAGTGGGCAAGAATTCATGCTCTGATCTCCCAAAATACTGTCCCACTGAAGAACGTTGGGTTTTTACCAGTAATTACCTTTTCCAGTCACAAACTACATAACAGTATACACAACTCTAAAACAATTTCCAAATGTGCATGCTCAGTGTGAAGATCTTGCCAATTTTCTGCAATGAAAGTATTTTCTGTATTGTAGCTGACATTTTTATGAGCGATTCAGTAGAGTTTGATGATATTTATCCAATGATGGGTGTTTGCTACATAACAAACGTCATGTGGTGCGCAGGAAATTGTCTCAGTGGATGTGGCATAGACAGTGCACTTATTGAGGTTGAAATCTTTGGAAGCAAAACTGTCCAGTCAGTATTGAGCGTAACTCATTATGTTTGTTTATTACAAAGTATGCTTATCATATCTGAGGCTATAGAAACATTGCATTGGAATGCTCTTTGGATAAAGAAAGACAAATTAAGTTTTGCATATCTTATCTCAGAAGTGAACAAGGCACAGTGTGTGCTTCATTCAAAAGACATAATGCAAAGGCTAGCAATGTTCAGTACACTCAGTTCAAAATCATAAAACTTGAAAAACAAGTTTGTTGATTTGTTTATAGAATATGAAGAAAAATCAGAACTTTGCAACTACTGGGGAAATGTTTTACACATGATAGCTCTAGTGAAAAAATTGGTACATGATGATCGGGAAGGTGATTGGGAGCAGCACGTAAAGACTGTGGTGTCACTGATTACTGTGTTTTACGAATTCAGTTGCATAAACTACCTGAGATATGGGTCCTGGTATTTGAAAAGAGTGAACAAGCTAGAGGTGGAAAACCATACCTCTACAAAAAATTCATCCAAAAACATTTTCAATGTTGTGGCTCCATATATGAGACTGGAACAGACGATCCAGAGATCACAGAAAAGCTCCAAGGGAATTGTTGGTCAGACATGTAAAAGTGAATATGTTGCTCAATGGCAGCTAGTTTCCAATTAAGTCCTTTCTATTTGCAATGTTTTCAGAGAGATGACAAATTCAGAATTAATGGACCATCGTGAAACTGTTCCTCACCACTAACGTGTGGGAAAGAGAGGGGAACATTTTCATAAACATTTTGACAGCCTTCTTAGTATCATGCAGCAGCAAACACCTTTGAAATGACTGAGCCTGTGCAACTACCCAACTTCGTGACCAAACAATATGTGGACAACGATATAAAGACATGTCTACTAGATGTCCTGGAATATGGATTTAAACTATACTCAGAAGTGAAGCAGGAGAGATTTGTATTGAAAGAGAAAAGGCTGTTTGACATAATCACTAAAGATAAACTTCCACACTTTAATTGCCATAGTAAGAGTTTTGTCCAGCCAGCCACTACAAAACAGGTTACAAAAAAAAACTTTTGCAAGCACATAGAGGGATGGATATAGCAAAAGAAAAAGGGGTGAATTTATCAAGGACATTCTGTTGCATGATCTTCTTCCAACAAACGCATTATTTAATGAAGATGCTGAAGCCAAACCAGTGAAGCACAAACTTGTACAAGAGCTTGAAAAAAAACTTTCAGTTGAAGAATTTCAATTTGAAAAGGTGTCCTCATTGAAAACTACTGTTGTTATGGACAATATTTCACCATTGCAAATGGTCAAGATTTGATCCATGCAAATCTTCAGAGAGGTTGTTCAGACTGTTCAACAGATATTAAAATCAGTGTGCACCGTGTAAGAACTGTGCATTGTCTTTGACAGTTATCTTGAACTATCTGTCAAAGAATGTGAGAGAATCAGACGAATGTCTACATGTGGAACAATTGACCTTGCTTGCATGAAAAATTAGAGATGTTAACTCACCAAAACATGGCTGATGCTTCAGTGAACACTGAATTTCCAATTATTGCAAGTGGAATGATTGTCAATGAGGAGTTGGTGCCTCCAGAGATATATTCAAAAGGTACGGGCCATATTGTTCAAGAACTTAACAGCAAATTGAAGGAAGATGACCTTTGTGTTATGCCACATGTTGAGTGGGCTGTTTGAAATGATTCCAATCGAGTCATTGTACTATCAAATGACACAGATATTATTATTGTGCTACTTAGATCTGTTGAAAAGTTCATAAGTCAAGGATTGTCAGAGTTATGGATAAATTATGGAACAGGTGAGGAAAGACCCTTAATCCAGCTTCGTATTCTGTACAAACAACTTGACCCAGAGATGCACAGTGCTCTTATCAAGGCCCGTAGTCTTAAACTTGGAGCTTTAACTGCTGAACCTATGAAGTTCCTAAAAGGATTTGCTGAGATAGAAGAAGAATGTGACTTTAAAGATGTAGAAAAATACCTTGGGCGTGTGTGGAAAATGAGTTCTAACTGTCACACATTTGATGATCTTCAGTACAGCGAGTTCAAGAGATCAGTCTCGCTAAGTGACCTTCCAAAGACGTCCTATTCTGTGCGTGGACACATTAAAAGAGCGTTTTTTCTTGATCAAAGATGTGTAAATGTTTTGGATCATGCATATATGGAGGAAGATCCGTGTGAACTTGGTTGGAAAGATATTTATGGGGTCCTAAAGCCTACAAAATTTCTAAAGTCTTTACTACAGAACTTACATGTACTTGCAAAACATGTGCTACAAAAAGATGTCCCTGTCGATATGTGCCTCTCAAATGTTCAACATCCTGAAAATGTACCACGAGTGATTGCCAAAACAAATAAAGTGAACTATGAAATTTTTTTTAATACAGGAGCGATAAACAAAAAAATTTCATATTCAGATCATAAATATTGCTTGGTGTATACATAAAAGGACTAAAAAACATTGTTATTTGTTTCATTTCTATATATGTCTCTTCTTCCTCTATTATATCCGCCATTTTGAAAAATGGCGGAAGGGTTGCCCCCAGAGTTATTTAAGACAACTTGACCCCCCAATACCTATGTTTTGACACCAAAATGAAGTATATAGGGCTCATGGTTTCTGAAATATTACATCATCACTGCAAAGCAGCTGCCATTTTTAAAAATGTCATCCAGAAAATTTCGTCCTGGATCAGCAATTTTTACCCAAGCTAAATTACTTCTCTAATCGTCAAAAAAACACAAATCAAAATGTAAATCTCTAGACAATAATTTTTTTTTTGTGGGAGGTATACCAGAGGGCCGGGATTATTTCCATCCACGGAAAGCAGATCACACATTAAACCGATACATTCTATAAATTGTTTGTACAGTATGCAACTTTATTTATTGATCCCATGAATTGCTGAGATGGCACCCTTTGTCACTGGTCATTGTATTCCTGCATTGTAGAAAAGAGTTTACCTTTATTTATTAGTCACATCTCCAGACCTGTATCTCCAAAATGGCATGAGGAAAAGGGCAGAATTCCCACATAACCTAGATGCCATGTGTTTAAACCCTGTTGACCTTGATATGATCTTCCTCCCAGTAGAAAGTTGTGCGAGCTCCCCTTTAGTGGGTAGGTGGAAGTATACAGGTTCCTGTAGGTGATTCAACTTACATGTGCCCCTGTACTGTCTTCAGACCACACATACGCAGGTTTTTGTCTGACAGTTTTTCAGCATTATTTCAGTATGTGTTTATAGCAGGCCCTTTGAGCTGCCTGTGCGACTAGTGATGCTGTGGCCACAACCCAGGGATGCTGTTAGATTTGCTGCTTTAGAAATTAGTAAAATTGTTTCAGTTTTCCCGCTTAGGATCTCTATTGTCCAATTTAGCTCTCTTCTTATGTACTTTCTTGTTTACTGTCTATATCCCATCCTCCCACTCCAGTATCTCCTCTTGATCCTCTTAACTTTTCATGTACATTTCATTGTGCAATTTCTATAGCCTGCTTGATATTCCAGTCTTTCCTACTATAAGTACTATTTCTCTGTGGCTTGTGATGTGTAGACAGAAGATATGTCTTAATTACTGTCTTTAGTTGCTTGTCTATTTAGATGGCTCGTCTTCATTTCACACAATTTCTTCATTAACAGTGTTTTGTCTCTCTTATCTATTTACGTGGCCCAACCCACATAAATAGAAATTCAATGGCATGGTGAGTGCAAAAACAGCATAGGCCACAGTGATCCCCTCCTTTTGTTTTCCAGTTATTAATTGGGTTGCGACGCATACTGCCTGTCTTGCTGGCGACACCAGTTCTGTGATTGTATAATCCGTACTGATAAAGTTATATTTGGAAGATCACAACCATGAATTTAAGAGGGTATCACACTTGCTGTGCTCTGCTTCTCCCTAGGGAGGTTCCTCGTCTGCCAGTTCCAGAAAGTGTGTTGCACATGTTCCAAGATAACCCAGAAGATCAGATCAACGAAGACGTTAACAAACATGGAGGACGAGTGCGCAGTTTCCCTCATGAGCGAGGTAACTGGGCAACCCATGTCTATACACCGTGTAAGTCGAATTTACTAAAATATCTGTGTCCAGCATTTTGCACACGTTGGTTTGGTCACATACCGTTTGCCTGTCTACTTATGCACTTCACTGCCTGGTGCTTTATACCTTCCATTTTATTCTGAATGTTTAAATGCTGTAATTCTAGTCCTTTAGGGCAGCACCGAACTTTAAATAGCAAGATTTATTCCTCAAAATTGCGTGGGTGGTTATTAAGTGGGAAGAAGCAGGTTTTAATTTGAAATGTGTGCCTTCATTTTTTTCCCCAAATTGCTAGAAGGAGGAAGTCAGTGAAATATTCAGGGAGGATAACATAAGTGAGTTTTTTCTCTGCTGCTTGTAATCTTGATAGGGACTCTGTACAGGTGTAGAGGCCAGTGCCTGCATATTGCTAGTGAGATTAGGGTGGGGGCAAATTTGACGGGATCAGTTGCTTCAGAACAGTGGGTTCCTGAGAAAAGGTAGAAGAATATTTACTCAAACTTCTAAGCATGCGAAGGAGGACTTGACCTCTTATTCTTGGTGGCGTTGTCTCATCAGAGCAGCATTGCCAATGGACAGATTCCCATGGGCCTTCCTTTGATGCAGATGTGTATCTCATTGACACATGTCATTTGGGAGTGACATGATGTGAGCACACGCTTGGCAAGAGCTGAGGAGATCAGACTACAGACAGTTTCTTTGATTTGATCTGACAAAAGCTTAATTTGGTGAGTGCCGCTAGAGAACCACTGTACAGTTTATATAAGTAATGAAAAATACTGGCACTATTACATAGCTTTAAACTGGCAAGAATGCTGGGATTTTTAGACTTCTACATTTAATTTGAACAGTGAAGCTTCAAGTTCAATAATGGTTATTCCTGTTGATGGAAAAAACAAGGACAGGCGGAACGTTGGGAGTTACTACTTATGTTCCATTATTTCCAAAGAATACCCTGGTAATATCATAGAACAGTACTGGAGCAGCATTAAGCAGCATTAACCCACCTTCTTGGGGTTGGTGATGTTGAGCCAGTAAGTGGAAGACATAATCGTAAGCATAGCAGTATGCACAAAACACGATATATCAGTCCGGCATCACACTGCTGGAATGCAGATGATTACTTCTTTTGTCTGGGTGCTAGCATGACGGTGCTAGAAAAGAAAAAGGTTCCCTGGTTCTATAAAACAAATATGCTGCCCCATGTCTTGAGATTTTCTGAAACAGATGCACCACTTACATTCCAGAACATGATACATAGGAATTAAATATTAACATGGCTAGAGTAACCAGTTACTCTAGTGAAAGTAGGTTGCTATCAATTACATTAGAATAAAATTAAACTTGTTAAACCGTGGAGTGGTCAGCTATGAGTGATGTGGTGGCACTGTCCATCTAGCAAAAATAGAGCAGCTGTAAAGATGGCGACCGAGGATGTAGATCTTGCCTCAACATGTAGAGCATTTAAGGTGGTTTAGGGGTTGGGAGTGGAGATCTGGCAAAGGGCAAGAAGTAAGAAGGTGTGCCTGAGGTAGGGTTTAAGGTTGAGATTCGTCATCCATAGCAAACCTTCCTAATGACAGTTGAAAGATGTGGATCTTGAGAGTTTCCAGAAGGCTTGCCCACTGGTGGATTTTGTTAACCTGTTCTGTGCCTTGGATGAGGTGATCTTGTCCAAGGCCCCGGTTCCCGGGTGCCTTGGACGAGATCACCTCGTCCTGCACCCCGGAACCGGGGGGAGCGCTAGCCCTCCCCCCATGGGCCACCCACCCACACCCCCCGGGCGTGGATGGAAGGGGAATCCCTTCCCCTTCCACCCCCGACCCCCACCCCTGTGACGTCAGCGCGCTGATTGTCACATAGGCCTCCTCCTTCGCGCTGGAAGCTCAGCTTCCAGCGTGCTCGGAAGAGAAATGAAAAGCATTTCTCTTCCGATCACGTGGAGGAGGCCGAGAGAGGCTTCAAAGGGAAGGAAAGGAATTTCCTTCCCTTTGAAGTCTCTCTCAGCATTTCAAAAGCCGGATTGTAAAGCAATCCGGCTTTTGAAACGCCCACCAGACACCAGGGATTTCTTTTCTTTTTGGTAATTGGCATAAGGGTGCGACCCCTTGGGCAAGGGTCGCTCCCGGGGGGGCATTTTTTTAAAGGCCTTTTCGGCCTATTATTAGGGCGATCTGCCCCCAGGGATCTTTTTTTTTTTTTTAAGAGGTGGGGAGCGACCCCTTAGGCAAGGGTCTCTCCCCTAGGGGTCAAATTACATTTAGGCCATTTCTGCCCCCCTTGGGGGCAGTTTGGCCTATTTTTATGAGGCCAATCTGCCCCCAAGGGTACAGAAACCACTAGACATTAGGGAGTTTTTTTTTTCTTTGTGAATCTTATTTTTTTGTTTTTTTTTAAGAGGTGGGGAGCGACCCCTTAGGCAAGGGTCGCTCCCCTAGGGGTCAAATTACATTTAGGCCATTTCTGCCCCCCTTGGGGGCAGATTGGCCTATTTTTATGAGGCCAATCTGCCCCCAACGGTACAGAAACCACTAGACACTAGGGAGTTTTTTTTTTCTTTGTGAATTTCACGCAAGGGGAGCAACCCCTTAGGCAAGAGTCGTTCCCCTGGGGGGCAAATTTATTTTAGGCCGTCGCTGCCCCCTTGGGGGCAGATCAGCCTATTTTAATTAGGCCGATTGGGGGCAGAAACCACTAGGCACCGGGGATTTTTTTGTTGTTGTTGTTTTACAGATGGTGAGCGACCCCTTAGGCAAGGGTCGCTCCCCTGGAGGGGCAAATTGTATTTAGGCCATTTCTGCCGCCCTTGGGGGCAGATCGGTCGATTTTAAGCACCGGGGCTCTTTTTTTTTTTTGCGCCAATGTCACGCAAGGGGAGCGACCCCGTAGGCAAGGGTCGCTCCCCGGGGGGGTTGGGGGCATATTTATTTTAGGCCATTTCTGCCCCTCCTGGGGCCGGATGAGCTAAAGGCCAAAATCCACAGGTATGCACTTTGTAAAAAACACCTCTGTTTTCTGTGAAAAAATGTGATGTGTCCACGTTGTGTTTTGGGGCATTTCCTGTTGCAGGCGCTAGGCTTACCCACACAACTGAGGTATCATTTTTATCAGGAGACTTGGTGGAACGCTGGGTGGAAGGAAATCTGTGGCTCCTCTCAGATGCCAGAACTTTCTTTCACCGAAATGTGAGGAAAACGTGTTTTTTTAGCCAAATTTCGAGGTTTGCAAAGGATTCTGGGTAATAGAACCTGGTCAGAGCCCCACAAGTCACCCCATCTTGGATTCCCCTAGGTCTCTAGTTTTCAAAAATGCACAGGTTTGGTAGGTTTCCCTAGGTGCCGGCTGAGCTAGAGGCCAAAATCTACAGGTAGGCACTTTGCAAAAAACACCTCTGTTTTCTTTCAGAAAATGTGATGTGTCCACGTTGTGTTTTGGGGCATTTCCTGTTGCGGGCTCTAGGCCTACCCACACAAGTGAGGTATCCTTTTTATCGGGAGACTTGGGGGAACATAGAATAGCAAAACAAGTGTTATTGCCCCTTGTCTTTCTCTACATTTTTTCCTTCCAAATATAAGAGAGTGTGTAAAAAAGACGTCTATTTGAGAAATGCCCTGTAATTCACATGCTAGTATGGGCCCCCTGGAATTCAGAGATGTGCAGACAACCACTGTTCCTCAACACCTTATCTTGTGCCCATTTTGGAAATACAAAGGTTTTCTTGATAGCTATTTTTCACTCTTTATATTTCAGCAAATGAATTGCTGTATACCCGGTATAGAATGAAAACCCACTGCAGGGTGCTGCTCATTTATTGGCTCTGGGTACCTAGGGTTCTTGATGAACCTACAAGCCCATTATATCCCCGCAACCAGAAGAGTCCAGCAGACGTAACGGTATATTGCTTTCAATAATCTGACATTGCAGGAAAAAGTTACAGAGTAAAACGTAGAGAAAAATTGCTGTTTTTTTCACCTCAATTTCAATTTGTTTTTTTTTTCAGTTGTTATTTTCTGTAGGAAACTCTTGTAGGATCTACACAAATTACCCCTTGCTGAATTCAGAATTTTGTCTACTTTTCAGTAATGTTTAGGTTTCTGGTTTCACACCCATTTCTGTCACTGACTGGAAGGGGGCTGAAAGCACAAAAAATCGTAAAAATGGGGTATGTCCCAGTAAAATGCCATAATTGTGTTGAAAAATGTGGTTTTCTGATTCAAGTCTGCCTGTTCCTGAAAGCTGGGAAGCTGGTGATTACAGCACCGCAAACCCTTTGTTGATGACATTTTCAGGGAAAAAAACCACAAGCCTTCTTCTGCAGCCCCCTTTAAAAAAAACAAAAAACGAAATGTTCACTGTATTTTGGCCTCCTCCCGGGGAACCCACAAAGTCTGGGTACCTCTAGAATCCCTAGGATGTTGGAAAAAAAGGACGCAAATTTGGCATGGGTAGCTTATGTGGACAAAAAGTTATGAGGGCCTAAGCGAGAACTATTCCAAATAGGCAAAAAAAGGCCTGGCACAGGAGGGGGAAAAGGCCTGGCAGCGAAGGGGTTAAAGGATTGGAAGGAATAAATGGGAGTAGACGAGAGAGCAGTACATTAGATTTATGGTGGTACTTGAAAGATTCATCAGTGTTTGAATAGAGGAGATCCTTTGATGTTGATTGCTGTCGTCACGCACCAGTAGTAGCCTTTGTGATGAGACACCCACATTCTTCTTGGCAACGATTCTTTTTTTTTTTTATAACCAATTTTAATTTGTTTAAGCGTGAGAATACAACAAAAAAGGAAACAAAGACATGCCACTAAGTACATGATAACCCTATTGAATAAGGCAGGGCAATACGTTTCCACAGTCGACGACCCTCCCTCTCTCTCCAAAAGAACATGATAACATAGTTCACACAGGCAGACCCCTGTGAGCCCGCCACTTCCCCCAGATTTTCTCATATTTGTGGGGACAGCCCCACGCTTCGTAGATTTACTTTTCTAGTTGAGAGCACCAGTCCACTTTGGATTGCCACTTCAAGAGTGATGTCACCACCGGGCTTCGCCAGAGCTGTGCAGTGTCTCTCTTGGCCACCAGGCAAGCGACTCCTGTGAATATTCGGTCAGCTCTCAGCCCCCCAACTCCTCCAGAATGCCCAGCAGCGCCACCCTCACATTCAATATATGGGGCACCCAAGGACTGCTGAGATCTCCCGTTCCACCTCCACCCAAAATGGACTCATCTCAAGACACTCCCATGCCACATACAACAGGTGCGCCCCCAGTTGACCATATCTCATACAGGCGGGGGTCCCGGGCGAATATGTCTGAGTCGCCGTGGGGACAGGTATGTCATATGAAAGTAGTTTATCTGGATCATTCTTAACCTGGCGGAAATGGCCAGCCTCCTTGACGCAAAGCAGGCCTCACTCCAATCAACCTGATCCAGTTCCCCCACCCATGCCGCCCACCTGTCCTGCAGCCTAGTGAGGCCTTCAGGCGTGTTATTATGCAAGGATCGGTAGATCTGGGAAATGGCCCCTTTCTCCAAGCGCCATGTTACATGTCACAGGGGCATCAGCTTGGTGAGGCGTTGGTCCCAACCCGTCAACCGCAGCGCTGCCCGCCAACACTGCACCGCCACCCGTGTGCAGTCCGGGGTTGCTTGGGTGACCAGGTCACCATGAAACAGTCCCAGCAGGCCCTCAAAGCCAAGGTAACAGAGCTCCGAGCGGTAGGCCAGGTTGTCCCATCCCCCAGTAAACCTCTCATTGATCAGAATCAACTGAACCGCCAAGTAGTAAACGTAGAGGTCCGGCATGCCCAATCCACCCTCATAGAGAGATTTCCACGCTGAGCAAAAGCCACTCGGTGGCGCCCTCCCCCCTCAAATAAAGTAGATGAGAGATCGGAACCGGGCACGTGGCACCAAGGAGCGGAAGTTTGTCAGGATATACAAATAGCAGGGAGACAGATCATTTTTAAAATGGCATTGCGATCCAATGGGTTCAGAGGCAACTGATTCCAATGGACCAAAGCACCCCTCATAACGCGTGATAGGGGCTGGTAATTCCACTGCCATGCCAAATCCGGGAGCGGGGAGAGGTGAACACCCAAGTATTTAAAGGCGTTGTGCTTTACTCGGATGTCTGGGCACCAGTTCACTCCCCCAGCGGTGCCCTGCACCTCCACCAGCAATGACATCCTGGGGTTTAAGTATAACCCAAGGCTTTATCATACAGCTTCAGGAGCTCAAGGCAACGAGGGCCTGAGCTCTGGGGCCACCCCAGGGACACCAAAACTTCATTCGCAGATAAGGACACCCTGTCTTAATGGCTAGTCCCCCACCTCCAATCGTCAATCAACAGGTCACCACAGAAGGGGGCAGTCTAGTAGCTTGATGGCTAGAGCAAACAGTAAGGTGGAGAGGGGTCATCCCTGACGTGTCACCGCATCTGATCGGAAAGGGATCTGAACGAATGCCATTTACCCGCACCTGCACCGATGGGCTGATGGACCATGCTCCTGAATTTCGGGTAGAAGTCCATCTGATAAGACCCCCTCCAAGAAGTTCCATGCCAGGGTTTCGAAGGCCTTGAGAAAGTCCTCCAGGTGGAGTGCCAGCTCATCTCCCAGCCGATCTGCTGGTGATTGCACCACCTGCATCCGTCGGAGACAATGGACGTGCTCCTCGTCAGACCGGCGCTGCAATGTCTGACGGGCATATTATATGTATGACTTTGAAAAACGTTTTATATTGCCAGATTCCAATTCTTTTTTGGATAACATCAAATTATGGCGTCGGTATATAGACAACATTTTGGTTGTCTGGCAGGGTCCTATCACCGAGGTAGACGTTTTTACAACATGGGTCAATGGTTTGGATCCTTTTTTGAAATTCACCTAATCGATTTCAACCACCAAGATTCCATTCCTGGATTTGGTGATTAGTATTGATGGCGGCAAACTTAAGACATGCACATATCAAAAAACTACAGATCGCAATAGTCTGTTGTTGTATGAGAGCCGTCACCCCAAAGCGCTCCGAGATAATTTACCTTACGGCCAGTTTCTGCGTCTATGTCGCAATTGCAGCAATATGCATTCATTTGTCACGCAAGCTTCAGATCTGCAAAGTAAATTATGCAATCGTCACTATCCCAACAGAGTGGTAAATACTGCTTACAAACGAGCAAAGTATAGTGATAGGGACTCATTACTTCAGATGACCCCTAAGCCTTCAGAAATCAAACTGACCTGTGTGTCTACATTTACGCCACTGTCTAATACTATCAAGAAAGTAATTAACAAGAGTTGGGATATCCTCTGTAGTGGAGGAGAAAATATTCCTAAACCGTTGTTTGCTTTTAAAAGGACCACCAATATCAAAGATATGTTGGTCCATACTCTGCCCAGACCCCGTATTGTCTCCACCACACAAAGGTCCCTTTGGGATCTCCCGCTAGTTATAGGTCATTTCCCATGTGGTAACTGCAATGTATGTTCACTCACAAAACGCGTAGATTCCCTCGAATTAGAACCAATGGGGAAATGGCGGTTGTTGAAACATACCAATTGCAATACCCGCAATTGTGTTTACTTGATCACCTGCCCTTGTAATTTACGGTATGTAGGAATGACTACAAGAGCAGTAAAATTGAGAATAAATTAACACCGTAGTAATATTCGATGCGGTCGA
Organism: Pleurodeles waltl; assembly: GCF_031143425.1. Lineage (NCBI taxonomy): Eukaryota > Metazoa > Chordata > Amphibia > Caudata > Salamandridae > Pleurodeles > Pleurodeles waltl. The sequence continues at coordinate 523,090,086 of NC_090451.1, read as the reverse complement.
GCCACGACCAAATTAAGTATTCACTACATAGAAGCAAACCATAGCCCGGAAGACGTGGTGGGTCGTACTGCAGACTTGCGCACAGAAGGGGACGAGACCTCTTTTTGAACTGGAGCAACGTTGGGTGTATAAACTTAACACACATCTCCAAGGGTTAAATGATGACATACCTTGGATCACTTTTTCGCTGTGAAGCACCCTTGTATTTTAGGAATATCATCTGTACTGTCTACCATATGTATGTTGGAACACATCTGCCATCCAGTATGGCCTTGTTACAGCTTGATCCTGCACCCTCTATTCTACTCTACTCTACTCTTGCTCCTAATAATTAGGACTCCTTAGTGTTCTCCCTGTTTCTCTTCTCTTTTTGGAACAGTGTATTTCATTACATAGTAGTATTCGACCGGGTATCCGTCAGGCCCTGCTGTTTTCCCAGATTGAAGCGTGGAGATGGCTTCCCCCACCTCCTCTTCTGACAGAGGTAGGTTCAGTACTGCCACCAAGGACAACAGAAGAGAGGGTAGCTGAATGTCACCCAGAATATGGTTTTCTTGTTCTGCTGTGGGCTGGGGGACTCTGGCATAAAGGTTCTTGTAATAGGAGGCAAAAGTGCGGGGTAGTTGCCAGCAGGTCTTCCTGTGCTGCACCCGTCTGATCCCTGGTAAGGGGCACCACTCGGGCCGAGACATCGAGGGTCGCCATCCAATAAAGCAGTTTTCCGGTCTTGTTGCCCAGGTCATAGACTCTTAGGTTCGAGGCCTGCCAATGCTGTTGACACCTGTCGGAACTGCCCACCAAAGCTCCAACTGCTGCCTCAAATCCTCCACCCGGGCCGTCTGTCTCGATGCTTCAGCTCTGCCATATATACCTCCAGTTCAGTTATCCTCCATGCCCGCTGGACTTCCACCGCCTGATGTACCCCTTAATGATGCCTCTCAAAGTAGGTTTGCTTGCCGCCCAGAGGGTCCCCGCCGAGGCCACTGAGGCATGGTTCTCTCCAAAGTAGTGCGTTAATTCTTGGTCAGTGAATTCAACACAGTCGGGGTCTTTCAAATACCAGGCGCTGAAGCGCCACATCGGTTGCACGTTCTGCGCCAGGGCACCCCAACTTAAGAGGACCGGCGCGTGGGGCGAGATACCGCGGGCCAGGATCTGTACTGAGGTCAAGGCTAGGAGATCTGCGGCCGGGAGCCATATTAAATCTATCTGCTCCTCTGTGTGATGGGCCGACGACCGATAGATAAATGCCGTTGTCTGCGGTGCCAAACCTGACATGCGTCTCACAGGCCCAAGGAGTCCGCCCAGTTCGATAGTTACATAGAATCCATGTGACGCCCCGTACGTTGGACAGTGGAAGTGTCTCGGAGTGGGCCCGGGACCGCTTCGAAGTCCCCTCCCAGAATAGCAGTTCCCTGCGGTAGGAAAACAAGCAGAGTGCGCAGTCCTGCCAGCATGGGCCAAAAAAGCTGCAGAGGAAGATAGCATGAAACGAAGTTGACTTGTCAACCTGCCAGGCGGCCCTCCACTCCTACATCCCTCCCCTGAGGGTCGGTGTGGACCTTGTCCACCAGCATGGGCAACGTCTTATAGGGCATGAGGGTCACACCCTGGAGCCCCTGGAGAAACCAGAGTAGTATAACCGGTCGTAACCAAAGCGACCGAGAAGCAAACATTGGGTTCCCACCAAGTGGGTCTCCTGTAAGAGAACTACCCGGGCGATATCTCCTAACATAACAAAGGACTGTGACTCTCTTGATGGGGTCTAACAGACCATTCACGTTCCAGGAGAGTACCGTAGACATATTGCAGGTGGAGGTAATGGCATTTAATGCAACTCTGGTCAAGCACAAAGGCTACTGTGGACAACCCATGGCAACGGCTTGGTCTGCATGTGACTGACTGCGTACGGGTCTAACCTGGAAAAAACAAAACAAAGGCAACAACCCAATACAATTCCTCCCAACGCCCCCAACCCGATCCAATATTTCTACCCTTGAAGCATCTGTGGGCCCTACTCAACACTTTTGCAACGTAGCAAAGTACAACAACAACATTTTTTTTGGGGGGAAGGGGGTCCTCAATATTTAGCAGTGCCATGTTTACGGATATGCAACCTGGCCATCACTATGAAGACAAAGTAAGAACATTCCAGTCTCTCAAACTACTGCCTATCCCCGGCCCAGGAGCCAGCCGCTGCCAGGTGTTCCGAGCTAAGTCTCAGAGTCTGGGCCTCTTCCCCTTCAGCCCTCTCACTCCAAGGGAGTCGGCGTGTCCTCTGCAAACACAGACAGGGCCGATCCGGCACCCGCAGCGGAGGCCTCAGGACGTGTCTGTCAGCAGCCCACTCCCAGGCTTGCTCCGGTGAGTCAAAGAAAAACTTGTTGGATTGGAAAATAACGGTTAGGTGAGTGGGGAAAAAAGAGCAGCTTCTAGTGCAAGTTCAGCGCACATAGTTTCTGTTTGACCGCCTGATGGACCTGCGTTTTTGCTGCACCGCCCTGGAGTAGTCTGGAAAAACCAAGATTTTGGAGTTCTGGTACCGGAGCGCTGTCTGACTTCTGGCTTTGCGCAGAATTGCATTGCGGTCTCTAAAGTTCAGGATCCTCAGGATTATTGGTCGGTGCGGCACGCCTACCGACGGTCGGGGCACCAGCGAGTAGTGCGCTCGTTCTATGATGAAGATAGAGGACAATTTCTCTTCAGGCATCCAGGTGCGAAACCAGGCCTCAAGCGCCACAGCCAGATCTGGAACGTCCAAAGCCTCCAGCAGGCCCTCCAGTCACAGGTTGTTGCACCAGGAATGGTTCTTGGCATCCTCTGCACGCTTGTGCAGCTCCGCCGTCGAGGAGGTGAGTTTAGAAACTTGACGCTTGAGGACAGCCACCTCGTCTTCTGATGTGGAAATGCGTTTCTCCGCTTCGGAGACTATTTCCATTATCCCGCGCAGGTCTTTCCGGATTGGGGAAAGGTCAACACAGAGTTGGTCGATCTTGTGCTCTAGAGCTTCTTGGGAGTCCTGGATTGCTTTAAGGATGGCACCAAGGTCTTGTTGCGACGCCACAGGCTCTGGGGAGGGACCAGCTGCTTTACTTGCACCATCTGACGCAGGAGTGGGGACCATTTACTGATCCATCGTAGTCTGGGCTTGGGCGGGCTGTGCTCCCTATGCCGGCCCATTGCTTGGCCGTACGGTTCCGCTGGGCTGCAGGTATGGAGAACTGCTGATCCAGTGGTGGCCCCAGCTGCCTGCTTTAGGAGGCCTCAACCCCATGGGCCACCGCCAGTCCCCCACTCCACCACGCCGCCTCCCTCTCAGCGAGTCTATGTGGCCCTGTGGCACTCTGTCTGCAGAAGGGGAACCCATGGGTCTAGGACCAGCTGGCCTCAAACTGGGGGGGGGGTGGGGGAGGCAGAAAGCGGGGCCGCTCCTCACACACCATCGATACCTGGGGCCTCCCCCGGCCAGCCTTCAAGCACCTCACCGCCTCCAGCTCTGCCCACAAGGCTCAACCGTCTCACGTCCAAGGGCCCCTACGCTGCTCCAGGGGGGCTGCCCTCGAAGTGGGCTCCCCCCACTGTTGTGAAGAAAAGGGGGGAAAATTATAGGGATAGGCGCTAACAGAATATCACCAAAACATTACTTTAACAATAGATAGTAAATATGGTGCTCCCGAACGGAGGGTCCTCCCAGCACCTCCAGTGTTTCTCCAATAGGAAAAACCAAACTGATTCAAAAAGCCAGGGCACTCGTATGAAATTAGATAAGAGTCTGTGCAGTTAGGTTCTTGGTCTTCGGAAAATCAATATATAATCCAAACAGAGTTAAAGTTCAGTGTCTTTATTCTTGTGCGAGGTTTTCATACATGTTCATCACATCAGAAAGATTCCATATGTGGTCATCACAACAACATCCAACAGCCAACACGTGTTTTGTCTCCGAGAAATTAATCTCATTGACTTCCTCAGGGCAAAATATAAGTAAGGTGTTAACATGAATAGATGGCTTATCCTAATCAAGTAAAACTCTTCAAGATAATGTACGATCAATAGAGAAAGAGTAGTGGGAATCACGTGACGGGGCAAAGCACTATTATCCCCGAGTCTTCGTGAGGGAGTGCTCATAAGTCAGCACGTATGGATCCAAAATCTTTTATGGTGCGATCTATAAACAAAACAGTTCTTTTGGGTAAATTCTTGTGTTGGGGGCGCTGTGTCTTGCTCCCCGATAATTAAGCTGGCGTGTATGTAGAGAAAAAGGACGTGTAAGCCCTCCGTCTCATCTAGAGGTATAAGGTATAGAAGAGACACAGAGTAAGGTCTCAGGAGTGTGTGTGAAACTCCTCGGCATGACGGGCTCCCCCCCACTGTCTTCTCCTTCGCCGCGGTGGTCACGAGTGGTGAGGGGGACACCACCTCCTGTGCGTCCCTGTCAGCCACCTCCCCACCTTACATCCAAGTTACAGCTGCCGCTCTGGTCTCTCCCGGACCTTGTCGTCATGGGCGTATGCTATTGTTGCCTCCCGCGCCTGTCTCAGGCCCTTCTCCACGTGCCTCAGGCCCGGAGTCTGCTGGGGCCCAGAATGGATCATTCGGCACCCGCCATCACAAGGCCAGACGGCCCCGCACCACACCACTGCTGAGTCTCTGCTGCAGCCGGGTCTGTTCCCTGCTTCTGTCTGCCGCTAGCTGCCCTGCCATCCCAGGGCTGAGGGGGGGGGGGGGGGCGAGGCAATACGGCTCCCCACTGGATCACTGTTCGGGGCCGCCGAGGCCTAAGCGCGGTATGCGACGCCCGCCATCTTAGGGTCAGGCGGGCCCGCGGCAGGCGCGTCTTGCAAGTTCTGCCTGCCTTTCCCTCTGCGTTGGCAAGCTCTTCTCCCTCCATTCTCCTTCACTACGTCTGTGGCCCCCAGGACTCCCAGGGTGCCGCTTGGTCAGGTAGGATCTGGTCGGATTACTAGAGGGCCATGGAGCTCTGATAGAACGCGGCCGCCATGCTGGCCGAATTAGACAGCCCCCGGAAACAATTCTTAGGTCTAGGCTTAAAGTGCACTTGTGCTTTTCAGTGGGAATGAGGTGGGTAAAATATTTTTGGGGTGAAAAGTAAGTAGCCTACCTTGAGACTCAGTTGAGTGTTGTGCGGTGCAGAACTACGTCCAGTGTAAGATTGCAGAGAATTAACCATTGATACAATCCTGGGGGTTAGTGGAAGGGGTCACCTTAAGTGAGGTGGGTTGTGAAAAAGATCCTGGAGCACCAATTCAAGGTAAGATCAATGAAAGATATAGGAGTAGAGAGCTAGGAGAGTGTTCTGATGGAAACACTCTTTCAATGTACTTACTGCAGGAAAAGGATATTGACATGAAATGAGTCACTTGCCTCGAGACTGAATTGTTGGGTATACCATCAGAATTGGAGAAGTGTATGATAATCCTGTACAATCCATATGCCTTCAGAAACTGAGACTAATTGAAAATGAGAGCGGTGTCAGGGAACAGTGACAGTAGAGTTGACATTCTGCTCCCGTTCCCATATGATGGTACCCCTGAAATGTTTTTGCTTTTGTCCAGAGCCGAAACTGGATTGACAAGAGAAAGGTGGGGTTCAATTGAGTCCTCTGTTTCTTGAAAATGCAGTTAGGAGGTGGGGTGTGTGGCATGGCAATGAAGGCTCTGTGAACAGCAGTAAAGAACAAGGGCTCCCATGCGGCCTCACTGGGGAGTGGGACTAGCAGAACCAACCACACACCAGAGCAGTCATCTTATCTGGAGTGTTTAAGACAGTCTCCAGCTTCTACAGGGCTTTTCGGGCTGATATGATGAAGCCCCTCGTAGGCTTTGTGAGAAGTGGGAGGAGGGCTTAGGGGACCCGATTAGGGGAAGATCCTGGAGCATACCCTGAAGGCGTCATGAAACGCTTGATTTAAATTGATACATTTCTATATCCTTCATAAGGCGTATCTTTCTCTGGGCAGGATCAACAAGTTCTTTTCTGACCGGCCTGCCCAAGGTGTGGTTTTAATGGAGCAGGTGTTCACGATATGTCGTGGTCCTCCCCTTACTTGACTGCATACTGGGAGGGGGTTCCGAACTATATGACTGATATTACTCAGAGGGAGCTCCCGTGCTCACCTGGACTGTAGCTGTTGCACTGGTTTCCCCACCCGGCCTAAACTTAAGGTTCGATGGCATCTGTCGCTGTAGATACACATGTTCTGCATAGCTCGCCATCTGGTGTTGGGTCGGAGTGTTACAAGTTGTTTTTCTTCGAAGAAGTCTTTCGAGTCACGGGACCGAGTGACTCCTCCTTCTGTCTCCATTGCGCATGGGCGTCGACTCCATCTTCGATTGTTTTCTTTCCGCCATCGGGTTCGGACGTGTTCCTGTCGCTCCGAGTTTCGGAACGGAAAGTTAGTTAATATCGGAAGATTTTCGTCGGTATTGTTGCGTTCGGGATCGGCGTAGTTCGAGTCAGCACCGCATCGAAGATCGACGCGCTCCGGTGCCCTTCGGGGTAGTTTTCGATCCCCCGTCGGGGCCTGGTCGGCCTGACCGCGTGTCGAACAACGTTGATGGAACGGACCCCGTTCCGTTTTTGTCCCAAATGCCACAACAAATACCCGTATACAGACCAACATTTGGTCTGTAACCTGTGCCTGTCGCCCGAGCACAGTGAAGAGACTTGCGAGGCCTGTCGTGCGTTCCGGTCCCGAAAGACACTCCGTGACCGTCGAGCCTGGAGACTTCAGATGGCGTCCACGCCGACAGCGCACCGAGAGTTCGAGGAACAAGAGGAGGAAGAAACCTTTTCGATCCACGAATCGGACTCCGAGGAATTCGACGATCAAAGAACCGTGAGTAAGACGTCGAAAACAACACAGAAGAAAAGTGACAAGGCCCAGGGGACGCCACTGCCACCAGGCCATGGCTCCACCCTTAAATTCGGTGACCGACCATCGGCACCGAAAAAGGCCAAAACAGTGCCGAGATCGTCCGACTCCGGTCGAGACACCGGCACGCAGCCTTCTCGGGATCGAGAAAGTGCTGGAGAAAAGCAACGACACCGAGATAGCGGTGTAGAAGCGGCTCGACGCCGAGACAGCGGCACCGACGAAGATCGACGCCGAGAGGTTTCGACGCCAAAAAAGAAAAAAGCCACCTCGGAGCCGAAAAGAGATACAGGCAGGGTTTCGGTGCCGAAACAACCCGTAACCGACCCAGGTCCAGGCTCTTATACAGAGGAACAATCAATGTCCTCTCAGATGTGAAAGCATAGGTTTGAGGAAGAGCTGCAATCCACCGAAGTGGACCATACGCAAAAACGTATTTTCATACAGCAGGGAACGGGAAGAATAAGCACCCTTCCCCCTATTAGGAGAAAGAGGAGACTGGAGTTTCAAACAGACCAGGCGCCACAAACAAAAATGGTGAAAAAGGTGACTCCGCCACCCTCTCCTCCACCTGTAATTAACGTCTCACCAGCGCAAACTCCGTCACATTCCCCGGCTCACACCACCATGAGCCAAGGTGACCAGGATCAAGACGCTTGGGACTTATATGACGCCCCAGTGTCGGACAACAGTCCGGAGGCATATCCAACAAAGCCCTCACCACCAGAAGACAGCTCAGCATACTCTCAAGTGGTGGCTAGAGCAGCACAATTCCACAACGTAAACCTCCACTCAGAACAAGTCGAGGATGACTTTTTATTCAACACCCTCTCCTCCACCCACAGCTCCTACCAAAGCCTGCCTATGCTGCCAGGTATGCTTCGGCACGCAAAGGAAATATTCAAGGAGCCGGTCAAAAGTAGGGCAATAACGCCAAGGGTGGAAAAGAAGTATAAGGCACCTCCTACAGACCCTGTTTTCATCACCACACAGCTGCCACCAGATTCCGTCGTAGTAGGAGCAGCTCGGAAAAGAGCCAACTCCCACACATCTGGGGATGCACCACCCCCAGATAAAGAGAGCCGCAAGTTCGATGCAGCTGGGAAAAGAGTTGCAGTACAAGCTGCAAACCAGTGGCGCATCGCTAACTCTCAAGCACTACTTGCGCGCTATGACAGAGCCCATTGGGATGAGATGCAACACCTCATCGAGCATCTTCCCAAGGAACTACAAAAGAGGGCAAAGCAGGTGGTTGAGGAAGGGCAGAACATATCAAATAACCAGATACGATCTTCTATGGACGCAGCAGACACAGCTGCAAGAACAATTAATACATCTGTGACCATTAGAAGGCACGCATGGCTAAGAACGTCTGGGTTCAAACCAGAGATACAGCAGGCAGTGCTCAATATGCCATTCAACGAAAAACAACTGTTCGGACCAGAAGTGGACACGGCAATCGAAAAACTTAAAAAAGACACTGACACTGCTAAAGCCATGGGCGCACTCTACTACCCGCAGAGCAGAGGAACCTACAGCACCTTCCGCAAGACACCCTTTAGAGGGGGGTTTCGGGGTCAGGCCACACAAGCCAGCACCTCGCAGGCAACACCGTCCAGCTACCAGGGACAGTACAGGGGAGGCTTTCGGGGCCAATACAGAGGAGGGCAATTCCCTAGGAATAGAGGAAAATTTCAAAGCCCCAAAACCCCTACAACCAAGCAGTGACTCAGATGTCACTCACCCCCTCCACACAACACCAGTGGGGGGAAGAATAGGTCATTATTACAAAGCATGGGAGGAAATAACTACAGACACTTGGGTCTTAGCAATTATCCAACATGGTTATTGCATAGAATTCCTACAATTCCCTCCAAACATACCACCAAAAGCACAGAATTTATCAAAACAACATTCCGAACTCCTGGAAATAGAAGTTCAAGCACTATTGCAAAAGAATGCAATCGAATTAGTACCAAACACACAAACAAACACAGGAGTCTATTCACTGTACTTCTTAATACCAAAAAAGGACAAAACACTGAGACCAATCCTAGACCTCAGAATACTAAACACCTACATCAAATCAGACCACTTTCACATGGTCACGCTACAAGAGGTGTTACCATTGCTAAAACTACAGGACTACATGACAACCTTAGACCTCAAAGACGCGTATTTCCATATACCAATACATCCGTCGCACAGGAAATACCTACGGTTCGTATTCAAAGGAATACATTACCAATTCAAAGTATTGCCTTTTGGTTTAACAACCGCACCAAGAGTCTTTACAAAATGTCTAGCAGTAGTGGCTGCACACATCAGAAGGCAGCAAATACATGTATTCCCGTATCTAGACGACTGGCTAATCAAAACCAATTCACTAACAAAGTGCTTACAACACACAAATCAAATCATACAAACCCTCTACAAACTAGGTTTCACTGTCAACTTTGCAAAGTCCAACATTTTGCCGTGCAAAGTACAACAATACCTGGGAGCCATAATAGACACAACAAAAGGAGTAGCCACTCCAAGTCCACAAAGAATTCAAAATTTCAACAACATCATACAACGCATGTATCCAACACAAACAATACAAGCAAAGATGATATTACAACTCCTAGGCATGATGTCTTCCTGCATAGCCATTGTCCCGAACGCAAGACTACACATGAGGCCCTTACAACAGTGCCTAGCATCACAATGGTCACAAGCACAGGGTCACCTTCTAGATCTGGTGTTAATAGACCGCCAAACTTACCTCTCGCTTCTATGGTGGAACAGTATAAATTTAAACAAAGGGCGGGCATTCCAAGACCCAGTGCCACAATGCGTAATAACAACAGATGCTTCCATGACAGGGTGGGGAGCACACCTCGATCAACACAGCATACAAGGACAATGGAACGTACATCAAACAAAAATGCATATAAATCCCCTAGAAATGCTAGCAGTTTTTCAAGCATTAAAGGCTTTCCAACCAATTATAACTCAAAAATACATTCTTGTCAAAACAGACAACATGACAACAATGTATTATCTAAACAAACATGGGGGGACACACTCAACGCAGTTGAGCCTTCTAGCACAGAAGATATGGCGATGGGCAATTCACAACCACATTCGCCTAATAGCGCAGTTTATTCCAGGGATCCAGAATCAACTTGCAGACAATCTCTCTCGAGATCACCAACAGGTCCACGAATGGGAAATTCACCCCCAAATTCTAAACACTTACTTCAGACTCTGGGGAACACCTCAAATAGACTTGTTTGCAACAAGAGAGAACGCAAAATGCCAAAACTTCGCATCCAGATACCCACACAGGCAGTCCCAAGGCAATGCCCTATGGATGAACTGGTCAGGGATATTTGCCTACGCTTTTCCTCCTCTCCCTCTCCTTCCTTATCTGGTAAACAAATTGAGTCAAAACAAACTCAAACTCATTTTAATAGCAGCAACTTGGGCAAGGCAACCCTGGTACACAACACTGCTAGACCTATCAGTAGTACCCCACATCAAATTGCCCAACAGGCCGGATCTGTTAACACAACACAACCAACAGATCAGACATCCAGATCCAGCATCGCTGAATCTAGAAATCTGGCTCCTGAAATCCTAGAATTCGGACACTTACAACTTACCCAAGAATGTATGGACGTCATAAAGCAAGCCAGAAGGCCGTCCACTAGGCACTGCTATGCAAGTAAATGGAAGAGGTTTGTCTGCTACTGCCATCATAATCAGATCCAACCTTTACACGCAACTCCAAAGGACGTAGTGGGTTACTTGCTTCACTTACAAAAATCTAACCTAGCCTTCTCTTCCATTAAAATACACCTTGCGGCAATATCTGCATACCTGCAGACTACCTATTCAACTTCCCTATACAGGATACCAGTCATTAAAGCATTCATGGAAGGCTTTAAAAGAATTATACCACCAAGAACACCACCTGTTCCTTCATGGAACTTAAATGTTGTCTTAACAAGACTCATGGGTCCACCTTTTGAACCCATGCACTCTTGCGAAATACAGTTCCTAACCTGGAAGGTTGCATTTCTCATCGCCATTACATCTCTAAGAAGAGTAAGCGAAATTCAAGCGTTTACAATACAAGAACCTTTTATACAACTACACAAAAATAAAGTCGTCCTAAGGACTAATCCTAAATTTTTACCAAAGGTTGTTTCACCGTTCCACCTAAATCAAACAGTGAACTACCAGTGTTCTTCCCACAGCCAGATTCCGAAGCTGAGAGGGCACTACATACATTAGATGTCAAAAGAGCATTAATGTACTACATTGACAGAACGAAAAACATCAGAAAGACTAAACAACTATTTATTGCATTCCAAAAACCTCATGCAGGAAACCCAATATCAAAACAAGGTATAGCCAGATGGATAGTTAAATGCATCCAAATCTGCTACCTTAAAGCAAAACGACAACTGCCCATTACACCAAGGGCACACTCAACCAGAAAAAAAGGTGCTACCATGGCCTTTCTAGGAAACATCCCAATGCAAGAAATATGTAAGGCAGCCACATGGTCTACACCAAGCACTACTGTGTAGACGTGTTATCCGCACAGCAAGCCACAGTAGGTCAAGCCGTGTTAAGAACATTATTTCAAACCACTTCCATTCCTACAGGCTGAGCCACTGCTTTTGGGGAGATAACTGCTTACTAGTCTATGCAGAACATGTGTATCTACAGCGACAGATGCCTTCGAACTGAAAATGTCACTTACCCAGTGTACATCTGTTCGTGGCATCAGTCGCTGGAGATTCACATGTGCCCACCCACCTCCCCGGGAGCCTGTAGCAGTTTGGAAGTTAGCTTCAACTTTGTACATTTGTATATATATTATTTTAACCTTAAATAGGTACATACTTAGTCACTCCATTGCATGGGCACTATTACTACAACACAACTCCTACCTCACCCTCTGCGGGGAAAACAATCGAAGATGGAGTCGACGCCCATGCGCAATGGAGACAGAAGGAGGAGTCACTCGGTCCCGTGACTCGAAAGACTTCTTCGAAGAAAAACAACTTGTAACACTCCGACCCAACACCAGATGGCGAGCTATGCAGAACATGTGAATCTCCAGCGACTGATGCCACGAACAGATGTACACTGGGTAAGTGACATTTTCATTACCAATAAGTTTATTGATCTGGCTATGGTTCTGGCAAAGCAAGCGATTATGCAAAATTGAAAAGCCAGTCGAGGTCTCAGAGAAGGCACTTGGTGTAGGTACAGGGAACTGGACAAGTGGGCCAGCTACGAAGGTGGAGTCGTATTCCAGGAAGCCAATGGAGGTGGCTCAAGTGTGAGAGATTATAGTGGAATGAATGAGAGACACTGAACCTGACGCAGCAGCACCATCTCCAGAGGGGGGAGGTGATACGGGGATTTGAGGAGCCCCAAATAGGTGGTGATGCCCACCCTAGAGTCCCCATATGGGGGCATGTTGCCTGGGGGTCTGACCTGGAGACCTGCTGGCCCTCACTCCTCAGACCAACCGATACCCTACAGAACCGCGAGACCGGTCCATGATGCAGCTTGGAGGGAGGCAGTGTTTGTGGGGGTGGGGGGGGGGCATTAGGCTGTTGTTGTTACTACTATGTATTTGAAGAATGGATTTACCCTGTGTATAAGCCAAGTCACCTGGCTTTGTGGTAAAAAAGAAAATAAACGCTCTGTTTGCAGCCTGAGCCTAATCACTCGGCAACATAATGTTCAGGTAGCTAATATCAAGATCCTTGGAAAGATGGTAGTGAGTGCAGCTGCTGGGGATCGATAGAGGAGACATCAGGGGTTATAACCTTTTAACGACAGTGAACAGAGCAGGGCTTGCGCTAGAGAAATCAAAATGCAGTGGCATACCTGATCAGCAGGAACCCAAGTACATATAACTCGATTCTTGAGGTAGCGACATTGACTTCCGTTCGGGCAAATAGTCACTTTTAAATCTATGACCATATTCTATCGAGTTGTTAGCAGCCCAAATCCCCGTGTAGTTTAAGGTCTAACAACCAGTTCTTGTTATCTGTGCCAAAAACAAGATCCTTCTCTTTCAGTGACCATTTTATTTCAGACTCCGTTGCAAAAAGTCTCTGGAATGCCTTACTTCAACGTCTTCCCTCTGAACCCATTGCTCTGAGATCCAGAAAAGATACAAAAGTCTTATCTTATTTCCTCTATATCTCAAAAAACATGTTTTCTTAGGTCTGTTCACAGCTATTTCAGCACCAAGAAACTTGAATGTATGCTTGCTGTATGAATACCATGTAATAATAAAATGCAATGCCACAAGTGGGAATAATTTATTCATCGTAACTGAAGCCAACCTTAACTGGTAAACACAAAAAAGTATGCCTCTGAAAGGCTGATTGTCTTGTTTAATATCAGCATTAAGCTATATACAATTTTGGCGTCCAGATTTGAGAGACTAATACCCAATATCATTAACCGAGACCAACTAGGATTCAAAGGAGGCCAACAAACACACTATAGCATTTGTTGCGCCGCATACCTGATGGAGTAGGTGGATGTGTATAAGGAGTAAGCTGACTAGAACTTTTAAGTTAAGCAGAGGAGCCCATCAGTGTTGTCCGCTTACCCCACTCCTTTTCACACTGAGCTTTGAATCATTTCTGCTAAGATTTGAAAGGACCAAAAAATCAAGGGGGTGCTTTTTGGCGGGGAAAACTCACAAAATTTCACTATGTGATACTTTAAGACAACTGCTTACTTGCATGCATTTCAGCAAGTGGCCGGGTTTAAGATAAACGCATCCAAGTCTTAGACATTCTACCTTTCCACTAAGGGACGTTGAAATCTCTGGACACTTTTACGTGTTCAACACTGAAAATAACCGATCTCCACCTTGAAGTTGTCCGATCTGTAGACTGACAATTATCCTCGGATTCTCGGCTCATTGAGAGAAGACCTGAGGAGCTGGATGCCATTTTTGTTAGTGGAGGATAAATATTACCAAAATGAATGCCGTACCGAGGGCCTTGTACTTATTTCAGGCATTTCCCATACTAGTGTTTAGAGACTTATTTACAACCCTAAAAATGATGATGTTATGGTCTAAATAGGGATGAGTTGTGGGAGAGCCCGAGTAGCCTATAAAGTTCTAAGTAGATGTGAGAAAAATAAAGGCCTCTCACTTCCAGACTTCCCCATCTATTCTAAAGCAGGACAACTTAGTACTAACATGAGAGACGCTGACAAATTATGGCTACGCATGAATCGAGCGGTAGTGGGGGATCTAGTTTGGTTCGTAGTTTGGAACTCCAAACTATAGGGACCTGCAAATGCCTACCTTCGTACCTCATCACCCCATCAACAATACACTCTGTGTGACCACATACACCGATCTCCCAATGTTTCTGTCTCCATACACACCAATTTATCATAATCCTGCCTTCAGTTAAGTCAGAACCATTTGATAACTGGAAAGTGCCCGACTGTCTCGGGCAGGTTCAATACAGTTAAAATCAAACTTTTGAGAAGTGCAAATGGGCTTTACATTTAGTATAAGATTAGAGATTCCACTGTAACCAGACTAGACATTGGGTGATGATCGTGGTGATTAAACAGTCAGCAAATCCGTGACCTAACTTAAATAGAGAAATTTGTGACTTTAACAAAAGGGACGAGGCTGTGAACTCTGCTCTCTATACCCTGCTACTAAACCTAAACACTAACGTCTCAAGTACCATTAAAGCTTATTGGGAAGGTGTTAAGCATAAGGAAGAAAATAGTAAACAATGGCAATTCCTCTGGAGATCGCTCTAAGAACATATGTCGTGTAATTGGCAAAGAAGAGCACTATAAGGTTTTATTTATTAATTGGTACCTATGACCCCCACACAATTCATAACGTTTTCCCCATAAACCAGGGATCTCTGTTGGAGGGCTTGTGATGTTAAGGGTGATTTCTATCACATTTGATGAAACTGCCTGCACATGAGAGCGTATAGGGCTGAGATATTAGCCGATGTGAAACAAATACTAGCATATCCCCTTCTAACTGGTTTTAACTTTGTGAGTCTAAGTTTGCATTCACCACAATTGGAATACCAAATAGCATCAAACTGCTTTAATATGTGGAATTGTTTGGGAGCAACCAAAATGACATTAGCATCATTCTGGAAGAAAAAGGAAGTACCACTTCCAGCTCACTGGGACCGAAGATATGGAATATTTTGGCCATGAGACATAAGTGGGAGACTTGAATATCCAGAATAAAACCACTGAGGGCCATTAGACTCCAGTGATAAAACAACTGCTGAATGCATTCTGAGCTATACATATCCACCTAGGCTAAGAAAACGAAACTCAAATTATTATTTTGCTAGGCTAAGGTTTGACAGTTAGCTAGAGACAAATCCAATGCACACTAGACCTATATTTTGGAGTGGTAAATAAAATACAAGTAATTTAAATGTGTGCATTTGTGCAAAGGCTAATTTTGTGAAGGGGGCAGCCATGCAGCAATTCGCAGCCTCTATGTAGGAAAGTACCATCTTTTTAGTATAGTTACCCCTACTTTTTCACTGATGTCAGTGTGTTTAAATTGTAGTTCACCGTAATCCTGCTAACTAGAACTCCTGTGTCTGTGCTCTCTCCTCTAACTCTGGTTGCTAGTAAACTTTTTACATCCACAATTGGCACACTGGTGCACCTATATAAATCCCTACTATATGGTACTTAGGTACCCAGGGCATTGGTACACCACGAGTCTCCCATGGGCTGCAGCATGTTTCGTGCCACCCATGGGAGTCCATGCAAACTGTGTCTGCAGGCCTGTCATTACAGTCTGTGTGAAATAGTGCATGCACCCTTTCACTCCCAATGTAAGGCTTGCCTTGCATCGTGGTCACTGCACTTTGACACTATAAGTCGCCCATCTGGTAGGCCCTTCAGCCCAAGGGCAGGGTGCATATCCCTAAGTGTGCGGGTACCCTTGCATGGGCAGGGTACCCCTACAAACCCCAGATGCCATTCCCTGGGCTTTGTAAATGTGGGGAAGCCATCTTAAGGTGTGTCGTGGACACTGGTCAACACAGGGATCCAACTACATAATGGCTTCTTCAAACCTATGCATGTTTGTTATCAAACATATTGAAATTATGTAAGTACACTCATTCCACTGCTAGTTGCATGATCCCCTGTACTCTATAGGTCCTTTACAGGATCCCCTAGTTCTCCCCATGCAGCCTTACAGGGTGTGGCTGCCAGCTCACGCTGCTGCCGACTCCAGACACTGTTCTGCCCTCCTGCTGGTGAGACTGGCTGAGGCAAAGGAAGGCAGAACAAAATATTTCCTGCAAGTGAGGGGTGTGACCACCTCTCCCTATGTATTAGGAGTCTAAGGGCCGGGGTGAGGTGGCCTCCGAGCGCCACCAAACTGCTTTGAAGGGCACATTTGGTGCCCTCTTTGCATAATCTGGTTTGCACCAGTTCAGGAACTCCCGGTTCCCGCTCTGGGGCGAAACTACTCAAAGGACAGGGGAGTGACCACCCGTGTTCAGCTCCTCCCCTAGGGAGGTGCACAGAGCTCTGCCAGGTGGCCGGTTGATTCTGCCATCTTGGAAGCAAGATGGACAGAGACCCCCGGGAGCATCAGACTAGTTAGGCCAGGTGGATGACGTCCCTGACCCCCTCTGATAGATGGGAAACTTCAGAGAGCGACCAACCCCCTTTACGGGTTACTTAAGGGCTCCCCGAGGGTAGGTCCTCATATTCCTCAATTAAGACTCTACAACGCACTCTCTGCAAGACATCTTCTGCTCCTGGCTTCTGGAACCACTGCTAGTCTGCTTTGGGACCGAAACAAGTCTGCTTCTGATGGGAAGGCTTCCATTGCAACATTGTTTCTCTGGATACTGCAAGAATTCTGCAACAGCCCAAACTGTGCATCGAAAAGGGTCATAAGGACTCTGTTTGCACCTGGAAGCACAAAGGAATCTTCCTTTGAGGGAAGGAGTCACTCCCCTGCATCCGCGGTCATCTCCAGACAACGGAGACTGGCTGGTGGGGTCTGCTCTCCCATGGACATTGAAAGGCTCTGCATCACAGGTGGCGGGTCTGTGGCCTCCTCTGGGTCCTGCTTGTCTTCTGTCCAACTTGGGAGACGGTGCGCCCCTGTTTCTGCCACTGGACTGAAATTGCTGTGCATCGCGACTGTTGCTCTTGCCAAGACTTGTTGACTGTTCCTCTTGGCGATCTCCAGGCACCAGGAAGCCCCAGCCTCCAGCACTCTGCATCTGGAAGCTCAACCCCTCTCCTGCAACTCCTGCGATGTGGGACTTCGGTTTTGTTGTGCTGCTGAGGCCTCCTTGTGACTCCCTGTGTCCTTCGCTTGTGGGTCACTCATGGGGCTCTGACGACTTCTGCTGGCCTCCCTGTGTGCTAAGGGGCAGCCCTAACTTGCCCTCAAGGGAACAGTCTCCTGGACATTGCTGGTCCCCAAAAATTTTGCAAATACAACTTAAGCTCCCGTTTGCATTTGCTAGTGCTTGTGGTGGCCTCACTGGTCACTGACCCTTATGCAATCTGGCGACCGCAAGGGGCAGCTTGTAGGTGACTCTTGGGATCTTCTGCTGCTCCTGGACCCCGCAGCTGGACTTCTTCCTCCACCCGCTTGCAGGAGCTTCACCTCTAGGAGGGTAGGCATTGCTACCTGCTCCACCTGGGCACCTCCGAGGGTGCCAGACTCTGTCCCCTTCCTTTTCAGGTCCTCCACGTCCGAAATCCATCTCTGGGTTCCACCGAGGCTTCCATTGACTTCAGCGAAAGTCCCTTCTCCCCTATTCACCCGGGTCACCTGGTGAAGGTACTCCTGTCTTCTGGGTATCTTTGGGTGGGGTCACTCTCCAACCTACCATGTGCCTGCTGGTTTCCTTGGGCCCACTGGGAAGGGTCCTGAAGCACACAATCTCCAACCGCTACTTCTCTTTGTTAGTCAGTGGGCACATCTGGGTAGGTAACCACTCTGCACATGGTTGCTGGGGGCGCTTATCGTACTTACCTCTAGTGTTTTCATCTACCCCCAGTCCCTAGCTAACTACCACATTTACCTTGCATGGGTTTACTATTTCACATTCCACTTACTTAGTATATTGTTTGCCCCCCCCCCATAGGGTCCTTTATAGTTTATGCTATTTCTGCTAGTTATTTTGTGTATATAGTGTGTGTAGATATCGCCAAATAGAGATATACCAATGCTAGTTTGGTAGTTAGTGCTGTAATAAAGAGTCCTTTATTTTTGCAACACTTGCGTTTTAGTTACTGTTTGACTACTGTGGTATTGCAGGTGCTTTACATTCCTCCTGGATGAGTTTTAGCTGCTTGCCTCAGCTACTGCTAGAGAGCTTTTGCTATCTGGACATCTATTCACTATCACAAAGGTTTGCCTGGACTCCGTATAGGTTGCTATACCGTAGGTGTACTCCACAGTCAGAGCCAGCGTCCTACAAGCTAAATAATATTTTTTAAAGTTTATTTTTGTGTATTTATTTATTTATTTACTTTTGGATTGGGTGGGAAAATAACTCAAGTGCAACATGGAGTACATGGGTTAGGGGAGGCTATTTAAAGGATGAAGCAGCACATGGAGAGAGTAACATGCACTCCCATGGAGTGCTGAAAGGAAAAGTTAAAACGTAGTTCCATGAATGTAAGTAGTGAAAGGCTACATGTCATTCAGTGAAAAGGATGAAAATGAAGCTATTCTCCAGGAGAGGGACACAAAGGAAGAGGAAGGGAAGGGCTCAAATAAGAAGCAAGCGAATTAGATTGACAAAAAGCTAGCCATTGGTAAGCAGTCCCACTATAGGTATTGAGATTGTTCAAAAAAAGTACTTTGACAATGATAACTAAAAGTTGGCTATAAGTAAGACCTAACGAGTTCAAAACTTGAGGTGTCTCAGAAGGACAGAAAAAGTTGGAAGTGCCACTTGGGTAAAGAAGAAACTAAATAGGTCTCTGGGGTCTTTAATACAGAAGGGCAAACTAATAAGGCCAGGTGTTTTGCTGCCTTTCCTTTCTAGGATAGTGACTGAGAGTGCAGAAGATTGGAACTGATTTTCACTTACTTTCTTGGTAGATGAACCTGTAGAGGAATTCCCTGAACTTGTGGACATGCTTGTATCTAATGCATACAAATATGGTGTTGTACTGACTAAGATGGAGGAGTTTCACATCAGCCTGTCGCGTACAGTGGTTCTACGACATCACTGGATAAGCTTGTTCGTCCAATCCCTCAGAGATAAGCTTTTGCCCACACACAGGTAAATCAACTATGTATGTTTGTGCATCTTTGTCGCCTTCTCAGACAGAATGATTTGTGTCTTTACTCCTTTGATAGACTGTATCTGATAGAGACTTCTAGTTGCAGATTCCTTACTTTAGAATTTTGCTCAGGCGTCCGTCTGAATCAAGAAATATTTCTTGAGCAGTATCCCTTCGTGCCCTCGGGTAGGGATGTTCGGCTTCGCATCTTTCATCATGCATGTCTGATATGACATCGCAGGACCTATATAGGCGCCACCCCGGCACACTGACATCAGTTTTTTTCTTTCAGCGACAGTCAACTCAGATCTGAAGAAGAGCTACCCTTCAGTCACTTTTTGACAGGTCTTTTTTGACTTTTTGTTGAGGATTTTGTGAGTCTTGACACACCTGGTGCGCCAAGATGTCGTCACATAAGACGAGGTTCAAACCCTGCAGATCTGTCATCGGACGATGTCCGTGACGGATCCGCACCTTGTGTGCTTGTAGTCTCTGGAGCGCAACCACGACCTGGAGTCGTGCTCTGAGTGCTGGGCAATGAATCCAAAAGCTTTGAGGGAGCGGTCCCTAAAGCTCATTGCAACCAGGCACTCAGCTCCACTTCCCTCCCGATCTTGGCTGAGAGGAAGGTCCAGAGAATGGTTGCAGAGCTCCCATTCTTCATCGTCCCACTCCAAGTCTCGGGACGGTCAGGCAAGTCGAGGCACAAAAAGAAGTAGAGCGCTATTACCCTCTGTCAGCCGACAAGAGAAAAGGAGCATTGTCATTCCTCGGCTCTTCGCCTTCCTGGGATTCTGAGAGCCAGGGCGCCCCTGGCCCAACCCGTGAGTTTTATGAGGCCATGCGCCTCATATTTGGGCAATGCAACTCTGCCAGAGCGCCTTCGAACCCCACAGGGTCGGCAGGAATCCCCTTGGGTTTCGCACCGGTGGCTTCGGCCTCGGATCCGGGAGGCACCCATGGATCTGATCCTGGATCTGAACCAGAGTTGGTTGTACCACTTTAACCTTCTCCGACGCTAGTTCTGACGTCAGTGCTCCTAAGGCCGCCCCCATCCTTATTGCCAACTCCGACAGAGCTGGACCAGCATATTGCGATGCTGATTCAGACTTCAACAGGTACCTTGCTCCCTATGTCGGATCCTGACCCTTATTCTCTTGGTTTGGGGTACAGTAAGGATTGGAAGAGGTCGCTGGAAGATCCCATGGACTGGCGGATGGCCCTGGGTGATGTCAGTGGTCTGGACATTTCCCCTGACACTGGCATGCTTTCTCCCCTACTGTGGCTATGGAGGAGGGAGCGTCCTACTCAGTGGTGGTGAGAAGAACGGCTAAGGTCCTGGGCCTCGAGCTGCCATCAGTGGCAGACAGTGTATGAGGCTGGCTCAGTTTTTGGTGTACCCCTATGGTGTGGCACCTTATTCTGAGTCCAGGCAACCCTTAGTGATAATGTTTTGGTGCCTAGATAACCAAAGCTCTCTAGTCGTAGCTGTGGAGAGCAGCTCAGGCTTTTTTTTGGAGAGGGGTGCAAAGCACTTACTATACCATAACAGTCAGTCTGTGATGTTTACACAAGAAAGAACCACACCAAGTGTTACAAACATAAAGTATTCTTTACTATAACATTAGTACTATCCTAACGTTTGTATATTTCCACCTGGAGATATCTACACACAGACAATATACTTAGAAACAAACAGTAAAAGCATATTAATACATGGGACCCTATTTGGGGGGGCAAACCATATACTAAGAAAGTGGTATAAGAATGTAGGTGCCCAATCAAGGTAAGTGTGTTAGGATCCCCGGGGCTGGGGGAGTACGAAATCACCCAAGGTAAGTAATAGAAATCCCCCAGGCACCCGTGTGCAGAGGTGTTATCTGGCCGGGTGTCCCATAGACTAACACAGGATCGCTGCAGTTGGAGTTCTCAGCATTCAGGACTCTTCCCAGAGGACCCCAAGGAAACCAGTTGCCACAAGGAAGGTTCGATAGTGCCCCCACCCATGGATACCCAGGAAAGTGGAGTACCTACCCCAGGGAGCCCAGATGCATAAGGGTGAAGTGACGTCGGAAACCTTATTTGGAGTCAGTGGGAGCCTCATTTGCCCAGCTGCTGTTGGGATCCATGGACCACGTCGGTGGAACCCAAGGACGGATTCTGGACGAGAAGAACCTGAAAGAGAAGGGGACAGTGTCCAGACTACGCAGAGATGTTGAGGTGGTGCAGTTAGGCAATGCCCGCCCTTCTTGGGGAGAAGTTCCTGCAGGTCAGTGAAGGAAGGAGTACAGCTGCGGAGTCCAGGTGATATAGGAAGCTCCTTGGAGTTGCTGACAAGCTGCCCCATTTTGGTTGCTGGATTGCAGAGGATCAATGGTCGGCAGAGCCACCAACAAGCATTGGCAAAAGCAGGAAGAATCTGCCGCGAACTTTGCAAGATTTTGGGGACCAGCAAGGTCCAACCGACTCGACCCTTGGGCTGCAGGCCATGGGAAACCCCTGGTGTACCAATGCCCTGGGTACCTAAGTACCATATACCAGGTACTTATATGGGGGCACCAGTATGCCAAATGTATGTGTGTTGGGGGGAGGGGAGGGAGTTACCATACAACCAAATTTAGATGAGAGTGTACTGACACTGGGCTCCTGATTAGCAGGATCCCAGTATTCGACAGTCTACACACACTGACACTAGGCAAAAAGTGTGGGTAACTATGCTAGAAAGGATGCCACTTTCCTACAGTCAGGACTAACCTCCTGACAGAGGTGCTTCAGCCTGGGGCTTCCATTTCTGAACCCCTTTAGCCCTTTAATGAAGCCCTCACTGATGTCCTGCTGCGGACCTGGTCTAAACCCAGCACAGGGGCTCCTGTGAAGAGGACAATCGCCGACTGCCATAGACCTGCTCCAAATGACACAGTGTTCTGACACAACACCCACCCCTTGAGAACTTGATCATCCAAGCCTCTACATCCCCACGTGCATTCTCTTCCGCACCCCCGGATAGGGAATCCAAGAGGCTGGATCAGCTTGGAAAGAAGATGTTTTCTTCCTTCATCCTGGCTTTGCTGTCTGTGAATACCACATGCCTTTTGGGCCATTACCCCCATAATTTATGGGACATGGTTGCGCAGGTGCTATCACAGGTCCCGGAGGAGGCCCGGGCCATTCTCTCCCACGCTGTTACTGATGAGAGAGAAGCAGCGAAGTTCACAATACGATGTGGGCTGGATAAGACCGACTCACTAGGCAGATCGGTTGCATCACTGGTGGCCTTGAGGTGCCACGCCTAGTTGAGGACGTCTCGCTTTTCGGGGGATGTCCAATCAACCCTTCGGACATGCCATTTGATGTCACTTGTCTCTTCGGAGACAAAGCAGTTTGGTGCTTGAGCGCTTTAAGGAGTTCCAGGCTACAGCCAAGTCCTTACGCCTCACAGCTGCTCCTCTCCCCCCTCAATTTGCTTTTCACCCTTTTCGTGGCTACAGAAGGGGCACCCAATCAGGTCCGTTACCGTCCAGCCACAGTGCCGCACATGCCGCCCAGCCTCTGCATGGCCAGAGATGTAGGATCCAACGTCCATGTGGATCAGTGAGCCAGTGGTCTACTCAGTCCACCCCGCCCTCCCTGATCTGCTGCTGTCCCCAAACTTTCCTAGTCTGATGCTTCCCCACCAGGGCCCAGTCGGGGCAGGATTCACCATCCCCTGCCCTGCTGGCAGTCCATCGAGTCAAACAGGTGGGTTTTACAAATAGTCCAAAGGGGCAACTCCCTCCCCTTCGAAACTACCCTTCCATCCACGCTACCATCCAATGAACGGATAACAGAGGATCAGCTGGCATTTCTCCGCAAGGAGGTTACCGCTCTCTTGGCCAAAAGAGCATAGAGAGGGTCCCTTTCTGGTGCCCAAAAAGAACCCGGGCCTCCACCCTATCTGTAAGGAAATGCCTCCTTGGCATGGTTACCTCCTGACTTTTTGCCTTTGCTGATGCTATGTTTTGAATTGAAAGTGTGCTGAGGCCTGCTAACCAGGCCCCAGCACCAGTGTTCTTTCCCTAACCTGTACTTTTGTTTACACAATTGGCACACCCTGTGATCCAGGTAAGTCCCTTGTAACTGGTACCCCTGGTACCAAGGGCCCTGATGCCAGGGAAGGTCTCTAAGGGCTGCAGCATATCTTATGCCACCCTGGGGACCCCTCACTCAGCACAGGCACACTGCTTGCCAGCTTGTGTGTGCTGGTGAGGACAAAACGAGTAAGTCGACATGGCACTCCCCTCAGGGTGCCATGCCAACCTCAAACTGCCTATGCAGTATAGATAAGTCACCCCTCTAGCAGGTCTTACAGCCCTAAGGCAGGGTGCACTATACCATGGGTGAGGGCACCAGTGCATGAGCACTGTGCCCCTACAGTGTCTAAGCCAAACCTTAGACATTGTAAGTGCAGGGTAGCCATAAGAGTATATGGTCTGGGAGTCTGTCAAACACAAACTCCACAGCACCATAATGGCTACACTGAAAACTGGGAAGTTTGGTATCAAACTTCTCAGCACAATAAATGCACACTGATGCCAGTGTACATTTTATTGTAAAATACACCCCAGAGGGCACCTTAGAGGTGCCCCCTGAAACCTTAACCAACTACCTGTGTAGGCTGACTGGTTTTAGCAGCCTGCCACACTCGAGACATGTTGCTGGCCACATGGGGAGAGTGCCTTTGTCAGTCTGTGGCTAGTAACAAAGCCTGCACTGGGTGGAGATGCTATCACCTCCCCCAGGCAGGAGCTGTAACACCTGGCGGTGAGCCTCCAAGGCTCACCCCCTTTGTTCCAGCACCACAGGGCATTCCAGCTAGTGGAGTTGCCCGCCCCCTCCGGCCACGGCCCCACTTTTGGCGGCAAGGCCGGAGGAGATAATGAGAAAAACAAGGAGGAGTCACTGACCAGTCAGGACAGCCACTAAGGCAACCTGAGCTGAAGTGACTCTGACTTTTAGGAATCCTCAATCTTGCAGATGGAGGATCCCCCCAATAGGGATAGGAATGTGACCCCCTCCCCTTGGGAGGAGGCACAAAGAGGGTGTAGCCACCCTCAGGGCTAGTAGCCATTGGCTACTGCCCTCCCTGACCTAAACACACCCCTAAATTCTGAATTTAGGGGCTCCCCTGAACCTAGGAACTCCGATTCCTGCAACCTAAGAAGAAGAGGACTGCTGAGCTGAAAAACCCTGCAGAGAAGATGGAGACACCAACTGCCTTGGCCCCAGCTCTACCGGCATGTCTCCCCCCTTCAGAAGAAAACTGCTCCAGCGACGCTTTCCCCAGGACCAGCGACCTCTGAATCCTCAGAGGACTGCCCTGCTCTAAAAGGACCAAGAAACTCCAGAGAACAGCGGCCCTGTTCACCCAAGACTGCAACTTTGTTTCCAAAGAAGCAACTTAAAGACCACAGCATTTCCCGCCAGAAGCGTGAGACTTGCAACTCTGCACCCGACGCCCCCGGCTCGACTTGTGGAGAACCAACACTTCAGGGAGGACTCCCCGGCGACTCCGAGACTGTGAGCAACCAAAGTTGTCCCCCCTGAGCCCCCACAGCGACGCCTGCAGAGGGAATCCCGAGGCTCCCCCTGACCGCGACTGTCTGACTCCCAAATCCCGACGCCTGGAAAAGACCCTGCACCCGCAGCCCCCAGGACCTGAAGGATCGGAACTCCAGTGCAGGAGTGACCCCCAGGAGGCCCTCTCCCTTGCCCAGGTGGTGGCTACCCCGAGGAGCCCCCCCGCTGCCTGCCTGCATCGCTGAAGAGACCCCTTGGTCTCCCATTGATTCCAATAGAAAACCCGACGTGTGTTTGCACACTGCACCCGGCCGCCCCCGTGCTGCTGAGGGTGTACTTCCTGTGCTAACTTGCGCCCCCCGGTGCCCTACAAAACCCCCCTGGTCTGCCCTCCGAAGACGCGGGTACTTACCTGCTGGCAGACTGGAACCGGGGCACCCCCTTCTCCATTGAAGCCTATGCGTTTTGGGCACCACTTTGAACTCTGCACCTGACCGGCCCTGAGCTGCTGGTATGGTAACTTTGGGGTTGCTCTGAACCCCCAACGGTGGGCTACCTTGGACCCAACTTTGAACCCCGTAGGTGGTTTACTTACCTGCAAGAACTAACAATTACTTACCTCCCCTAGGAACTGTGAAAATTGCACTGTCTAGTTTTAAAATAGCTATATGTGTTTTATTTGAAAAGTATATATGCTATTGTGATTATTCAAAGTTCCTAAAGTACTTACCTACAATACCTTTCATGTAAAGTATTACATGTAAAATTTGAACCTGTGGTTCTTAAAATAAACTAAGAAAATATATTTTTCTATACAAAAACCTATTGGCCTGGAATTGTCTCGGAGTGTGTGTTCCTCATTTATTGCCTGTGTATGTACAACAAATGCTTAACACTACTCCTTTGATAAGTCTACTGCTCGACCACACTACCACAAAATAGAGCATTAGTATTATCTCTTTTTGCCACTATCTTACCTCTAAGGGGAACCCTTGGACTCTGTGCATACTATTCCTTACTTTGAAATAGTGCATACAGAGCCAACTTCCTACACTAGCCTAGACCTTTGGTCTCTCAATCTCTTCCTCCGGAAGGAGAAGTTCAAAATACTCACTGTGGCTTAGGCTCTATCTGCCCTGGACCCAAGAGACTGGATGGCAGCGTTGAACTTGCAGGACGCTTATTGCCATATTCCCATCCTGCCTGCCCACAGACATTACTTGCGGTTCACGTTAGGCCACAGGCATTTTCAGTTCACTGTACTTCCCTTTGGCATTACCAGCGCCCCTTGGGTGTTCACCAAGGTGATTGCAGCTTATCTGCTCAGGTCAGGGGTTTGTCTTCCCCTACCTCGATGACTGGCTGTTGAAGGCGGGCTGGCCACAGTCTGTCGTATCCTACCTCCAAACTATGGTGGACCTCCTGCATTTGCTGGGGTTCACTAAAATGTGCCGAAGTCACACCTGACTTCCTCTGAGACACCCCGTTTCATCGTAGCTGTTCTGGACATGGTGCAGTTCCGGGCTTATCTTCCTGAGCGGTGAGTCCATAATCTTCAGGCAATGACACTGATGTTTCAGCCTCTATTCTGGATTTCGTTGAGAATGACTCTAGGGCTGCTGGGCCTCATTGCCTCATGCATCCTGCTGGTGACACATGCCAGATGGCATATGCAGACTCTGCATTGGGACCTGAAGTTCCAGTGGGTGAAGCATCAGTGGAATTTCTCTGACATTGTCCAGACCTCGAAGGGAATTGTGCAAGATCTGTAGTGGTGGATCTTAAACCACGATTGGGTCAGAGGCAGATCCCTCTCCCTTCCCCAATCCGATAAGACAATAGTGACAGACGTGTCACTCCTGGGGTGGGGCGGCCACATGGGAGAGGTGGAGATCAGAGGCATCTGATCTCTGACGGAGTCAGTCTTTTGAATCTCAGGTCGATCAGACTGGCATTGAAAGCATTCCTTCCCTCTCTCAAGGGAAAGTAGTGCAGGTGATCACGGAAAAGGCCCCTGTCATTTGATACTGCAACAAACAGGGCAGGGTGGGGTTGTGGACCCTTTGTGAGGAGGCTCTGCACTTCTGGGCATGGCTTGAACACCAGGGCATTTTCCCGGTGGTTCAACACCTGGCGGGCTCTTTGAGCACCAGAGCAGACAAACTCAGCCAACAGTGCCTGGTCGATCACGGTTGGCGTTTCAATCCGGAAGTGACGCCACGGTCTCTTTCAGCAGTGGGCAGAGCCTTGGTTAGATCTGTTCACCTCTGTAGACAACACGCAGTGTCAGCTGTTTTGCGTTTTGGTGTTTCCAAGTTGGCACTCACTTGGCAACTCTTTTCGTCTTGAGTGAAACTCAGGTCACCTTTATGCCTTTCCGCCCATACCACTTCTGCCCAGAGCTCTCAAGAAGATCAAGAATGACCGGGTCCAAGTAATCCTTGTGGCTCCGGACTGCGCACGAATAGTCTGGTATCCAGACCTATTGAGCATGGCCATCGATCCTCTGATCAGATGTCCTCTTCAGGAGTGTAGGAAGCTGGCCTGGTGTGTGGTGAACACCTATGGTGTTATCACCCTATACCAGGTACAGGTATCCCCTATTAGTGAGGTGTAGTAAGTGTCTAGGAAGCCATGCTCTCTTGAGGTAGCTGTGGATGAGCAGCCACGCCTTATCTAGAAGGCATGCGTAGCTCATGCAGTAACACTTATAGTCACACAGCACTTACACACATGAAAGAACCACACAGTGTTACAAAAATAAAGGTACTTTATTTTAGCGAGACAAATACTAAAATACTATATAGGCAATACTCTACTAGCAGGTCAGTATACACACTATTATATACACCTTAATAATCAGGAATGGGCATAGAAAGTAATAGAAAACAGTGCAATAACAATAGACAATAGTGACCCTAGAGGGAGCCCAAGCCATTTACTGAAAAATGGAATGCGAATGATGGACCCCCACCCAGGTAAGTGGTATCTGTAGAGGGGACCTGTAGGAACTAGTATAAGTATAATAGTGTTCCCACGGCGACTAGGAGAGAAGTGGTAAGTACCTATTTTTTCCCCAAACCCACAGAGAAACTTTGTGAAAGGACTGTGCAAGACCCAAGGAAGACTGCAAGAAACACAAAATGGATCCAGACAAAAGAGGACCTGCAAATGAAGGGGACCAAGTCCAATTCCAGTTGGAGTGTCTGGTTGGGGCAGGAGCCACTACCCATCCTTCCGGAGATGCAGGACCAGGTCGACGGTGAAGACCAGGAGTCGGCTATGCAGCACAGGAGCAGAGGAAGAGTTCCAGAAGTGATGCAGTCAATGTCCCACATCGGAAGAAGAGTTGGATGTTGCCTCCCTCTCCCAAAGGAAATCCTTTCTTCTGCCTTCCCGGGCTTGAGCTGCTCAAGCGGCAGGAGGGCAGAAACCCGTCTGTAGGATGGCAGCAGCGCAGGCTACCTGGGAAAACCCTGCAAACTGTTAGTAGCAAAGCTGGGGTCCTCTAAGGAGCCCCCAGAGTGCATGGAAGCATACAACCAAGACTGGCAACAGTATAGGGGTATGATTCCAACATGTTTGATACCAAACATGCCGAGGTTTGGGGTAACCATTATGTAGCTGGACACAGGTAGTGACCTATGTCCAGTACATGGCTAAAATGGCTTCCCTGCACTCACGAAGTCCAGGAAAATGGAGCTGGAGTTTGTGGGGGCACCTCTGTTCATGCAAGGGTGCCCTCACACACAGGTACTTGCACCCTGCCCTCTGGGCTAGGAGGGCCTGCCAAAGGGGTGACTTACAGTGACCTGGTGCAGTGACCTGTAGTGAAAAGGGTGCATGCACCCTTTCATGCATATTGTAATGGCCGGCCATCAGAGACACTTTGCATGGGCTCCCATGGGTGGCATAATACATGCTGTAGTCCTTGGGAAGCCCCGATGTCCCAATGCCGTGGGTACCTAGGTACCATATACTAGGGACTTATATGGGGGCACCAGTATGCCAATGGTGGGGTGTAAGAAGTTAGTGACAACCAAATCCGAAGAGAGAGAGCACAGTTACTGGGGTCCTGGTTAGGAGGGTACCAGTAAATACAGTCAAAATATATCGACAGCAGGCAAAAAGTGGGGTAACCATGCCAAAAAAGAGGGTATTTCTATATGGAGGATCTTCTGTCGCAGCAGCAGGGGAAGGTTCTCCACCCGAAGTTGTCCAGTCTCCGCCTTATTGCATGGAGATTGAACAGCAGCAATTAACAGCTTTTGACCTTCTGCCCGAAGTATGTGATGTTATCTTGGAAGCCAGGTGTCCCTCCACCAAAACAGTATATACCTGTCGTTGGCATAAATTGGTGGCATGGTGGACAGACAAGTCTGTTGACCCCCTCTCAACCCCACTTTCCGGGGTCTTCTTATTTGCGCTTTGTTTGGCCCGGCAGGGCTCTGCTTTGGGCACCCCCAAAGGTTATCTTCTGAGATTACCTGACCAACACTCTTTGTTTAAGTCTCCTACAGTTAGTAGGCTCCTTAAGGGCCTTAACCACATGCTTCTTACATTACCATTCATCATGCCCCAATGGAATTTGAATGTGGTTCTGACATTTCTCATGTGTGCTCCCTTTGAGCCACTTTATAATTGTTCTCTCAGGCTTCTAACTTTAAAAACAGACTTCCTCATGGCCATTACATCTGCCCATCAGAGTGAGCAAGGTGCAGACATTGTCATCTACGGCTAACTACCTTTCCATCTATCCTGACAAAGTGGTGCTTCGCACACAGGCCTACTTTCTTCTGAAAGTGGTTATGCCCTTCCATGCAGGCCAATCCATCACCTTTACAGAAAAATCGACAGGGTGTGTTGATAGGAATGGCGCTTGCAACTGTCCCACCCCAAATTTAAGAAAGAATCAAAAATGTCTGCACGGTGCTCCTGGAAGGAGGCCCTGTAAGGAAATGCCTCCTTGGCATGGTTACCCCCTGAGTTTTTGCTTTTGCTGATGCCAAGTTATGATTTGAAAGTGTGCTGAGGCCTGCTAACCAGGCCCCAGCACAAGTGTTCTTTCCCTAACCTGTACCTTTGTTTCCACAATTGGCACACCCTGGCATCCAGGTAGGTCCCTTGTAACTGGTACCCTGGTACAAAGGGCCCTGATGCCAGGGAAGGTCTCTAAGGGCTGCAGCATGTCTTATGCCACTCTGGAGACCCCTCACTCAGCACAGACACACTGCTTGCCAGCTTGTGTGTGCTGGTGGGGAGAAAACGACTAAGTCGACATGGCACTCCCCTCAGGGTGCCATGCCAACCTCACACTGCCTATGGCATAGATAAGTCACCCCTCTAGCAGGCCTTACAGCCCAAAGGCAGGGTGCACTATACCATAGGTGAGGGCATAGGTGCATGAGCACTATGCCCCTACAGTGTCTAAGCAAAACCTTAGACATTGTAAGTGCAGGGTAGCCATAAGAGTTTATGGTCTGGGAGTCTGTCATGCACGAACTCCACAGCACCATAATGGCTACACTGAAAACTGGGAAGTTTGGTATCAAACTTCTCAGCACAATAAATGCACACTGATGCCAGTGTACATTTTATTGTGAAATACACCCCACAGGGCATCTTAGAGATGCCCCCTGAAAACATACCCGACTTCCAGTGTGGGCTGACAAGTTTTACCAGCCTGCCACACACCAGACATGTTGCTGGCCACATGGGGAGAGAGCCTTTGTCACTCTGTGGCTAGTAACAAAGCCTGTACTGGGTGGAGGTGCTTCTCACCTCTCCCTGCAGGAACTGTAACACCTGGCGGTGAGCCTCAAAGGCTCACCCCCTTTGTTACAGCGCCCCAGGGCACTCCAGCTAGTGGAGATGCCCGCCCCCTCTGGCCACGGCCCCACTTTTGGCAGCAAGGCCAGAGGAGATAATGAGAAAAACAAGGAGGAGTCACTGGCCAGTCAGGACAGCCTCTAAGGTGCCCTGAGCTGAGGTGACTCTGACTTCTAGAAATCCACCATCTTGCAGATGGAGGATTCCCCCAATAGGATTAGGGATGTGCCCCCCTCCCCTCAGGGAGGAGGCACAAAGAGGGTGTAGCCACCCTCAGGGCCAGTAGCCATTGGCTACTAACCCCCCAGACCTAAACACACCCCTAAATTGAGTATTTAGGGGCTCCCAGAACCTAGCAAGATAGATTCCTGCAACCTGATGACGAAGAAGGACTGCTGACCTGAAAGCCCTGCAGAGAAGACGGAGACACCAACTGCTTTGGCTCCAGCCCTACCGGCCTGTCTCCCCACTTCAAGAAAAACTGCAACAGCGACGCGTTCCCCAGGGTCCAGCGACCTCTGAAGCCTCAGAGGACTACCCTGCATCTAAAAGGACCAAGAACTCCCGAGGACAGCGGCTCTGCTCCAAAGAAGAAACAACTTTGCAACAAAGAAACAACTTTTAAAGGACTCCACGTTTCTCGCCGGTAGCGTGAGACTTTGCACTCTGCACCCGACGCCCCTGGCTCGACCTGCGGAGAAACAACACTACAGGGAGGACTTCCCGGCGACTGCGACCCTGTGAGTAGCCAGAGTTGACCCCCCTGAGCCCCCCCAGCGACGCCTGCAGAGGGAATCAAGAGGCTCCCCCTGACCGCGACTGCCTGCTTCTAAGAACCCGACGCCTGGTAAAGACACTGCACCCGCAGCCCCCAGGACCTGAAGGATCCGACCTCCAGTGCAGAAGCGACCCCCAGGTGGCCCTCTACCTTGCCCAGGTGGTGGCTACTCCTAGGAGCCCCCCCCCCCTTGCCTGCCTGCTTCGCTGAAGAGACCCCTGGGTCTCCCATTGAACTCCATTACAAACCTGACGCCTCCGTGCCTCTGAGGGTGTACTTTTTGTGCTGACTTGTGTCCCCACAAAACCCCCCTGGTCTGCCCTCCGAATTCACCGGTACTTACCTGCTGGCAGACTGGAACCGGGGCACCCCCTTCCCCATTGAAGCCTATGCGTTTTGGGCACCACTTTGTCCTCTGCACCTGACCGGCCCTGAGCTGCTCGTTTGGTATTTTTGGGGTTGCCCTGAACCCCCAACGGTGGGCTACCTTGGACCCAACTTTGAACCCTGTAGGTGGTTTACTTACCTGCAAAACTAACAAACACATACCTCCCCCAGGAACTGTTGAAAATTGCAGTGTCTAGTTTTAAAATAGCTTATTGCCATTTTTGTGAAAACTGTACATGCTATTTTGCTAATTCAAACTTCCTAAAGTACCTAAGTGAAATACCTTTCATTTGAAGTATTACTTGTAAATCTTGAACCTGTGGATCTTAAAATAAACTAAGAAAATATATTTTTCTATACAAAAACCTATTGGCCTGGAATTGTCTTTTGAGTGTGTGTTCCTCATTTATTGCCTGTGTGTGTACAACAAATGCTTAACACTACCCTCTGATAAGCCTACTGCTCGGCCACACTACCACAAAATAGAGCATTAGAATTATCTCTTTTTGCCACTATCCTACCTCTAAGGGGAACCCTCGGACTCTGTGCATGCTATTTCTTACTTTGAAATAGTACATACAGAGCCAACTTCCTACAGGCCCCACCCCACTCCTCCACAAAATCTCAAGAGAGAAAAAGCAATACACATTCCAAGGCACTCATCTCAAATATATATGATCATTGTCCATATCTCTGTGTTCATCAAAACAATTGTTGTTTATTTGATGTATTCTTCAATTTCAATAAATCCAGCCAAGTATTCTTCAATTCCAAACAGTCCAGCCAACACATGCTTCGTCATGCGAACAGTACTTGCTTTGACTTCATCAAGGCTTTTAGGAAATCATAGAAATCATATTCCCATACTATTTTACAATGTCTTCATAATCTTCTGATAAAGAATTAGGTCCTTGTAACAAGTTATTGCAAGCGTTCCTCAAAGTAGGTTCCCATTATTCGATTTGTTCTGTAATCGGTGTCTCAATAAAATATCATGACGGTCGGCATCCCAAGACGCGTGTACGCGTGCAGTCAGTAAGGGACTGCACGCGCACACACATCTTGGGATGCCGACCTGAACTGAAGAATACTTGGCTGGATTGATTGGAATTGAAGAATACATCAAATAAACAATTGTTTTGCTGAACACAGAGATATGGACAAGGATCATATATATTTGATATGAGTGCCTTGGATTGTGTATCAATCCATCACCTTGCCTACTTTTTACACCCCCTCCTTCTAAGGAAGAAGAGAGACTCCACCGCCTGGACCCAAAAAGAGCGTTGGCGTTTTAGCTTGATCGTATCAAAGAGTTCTGGGTGGATGATCACCTCTTTGAATATGTGGGTGTGAAGAAAGGTGAACAAGTGCAGAAGAAAACCATCTCAAGATGAGTCATTCTCTGTATTAAAATGTGCTACGCACTGGCTAACAAGCAACCCATGAAGGGTTTGTTTGCGCACTCAACTCTACGAGAGCGACAGCTGCAACCACTGCATTAGCATACGGAGTTTCAGTCCTGGACATCTGCAGACAGTGACATGGGCATCCATGCACGTGTTCACCAAATACTACTGCCTAGACAGTCAGGTACGGAGGGGCGTGTTCTTTGCCTGTTCCGTCCTGCAGGGCTTTCTAGAATGATATTGGTTCGCAGACCCTCCTCTGGGATGGTATTGCTTGGGTATCAATTCTGAGGTAAGGAATCTGCAACTAGAAGTCTCTATCAGATGAATAAGTTAATTACCTTTGGTAACTCCTTTGCTGGTAGAGACATATTCTAGTTGCAGATTCCTTACTGACCCACTTATCCTCTCCGCTCTGTGAACTGATTTCTAGGGACAGGGACCTCCATTTCAGGGGCCTTGTTTTGATGCACCAGTGGTCAGTTTTCTTCATGGCTCCACACTTTCGGCATAGAAAGTCATGAAAAGAAACTGACGTCAACACTGCGGGGTGGTGCCTATTTAGGTCCTTTGACATTGTATCCGACAAGCATAACACGAATGATGGACGCGGAGCGACCAATGCCACCTGGCGGCTTGCATGGGTACTGCTTGAGAAAAACCTCCAGATTCAGACTGACCCTTGGGGCAAATTCTAAGGTAGGGAATCTGCAACTAGAATATGTTTCTGATGGATACAACTACCTGTGGATTCCTCACCTCATGAATACTCCCATGGCGCCAGCATTCTACGGAAATCTTCTTACTAGTCTCTGCACGTCGACGAGGACGTCACTGTCTCGCACGCGACGCCGTCTGACGTCATACAGGCAATAAGAGGTCCTCGACGACGTGCGGACGTCAGTTCCCTTTTTTCCGTGCATTCGAAACGGTTATCTTCGAGGGAGCAACTGTTACTCTTGCGGTTACAGTGTATATCTTGCTGCGTACTCTTTCTCTGTGGAAATAATGTCGCAGAGAAAGTCTGGATTTAAGCCTTGTCGTGAGTGTGGAGGCAAGATGTCGGTGACGGATCCTCATTCCGATTGCCTTTGGTGTTTGAGCTCCGACCACGACGTCTCGACTTGTGATTCGTGTCAGCACATGAATCCGAAGGCCATTAAAGAACGCGAGGCGAAGCTGTTTATGGCCAAGTCAAAGGAGAAGCATCACAAGAAAAAGTCTTCTCCAAGACATCGGCGTCATCGAGACTCCCGGCGCCGTAGAGAATCTCGGCGTCATTCAAGGGAGGCTCGTTCCAGGTCTCCGGATCGGCGCCGGAGGACATGGGAGGTCAGCCCCACGGTGACGCCGCATCCTTCGACGCCGTTGCTCTCTCCGACGTCTCCAACTTCGCCTGGACAGGCGTCGGTGATTGAGGTATTGGAGCCTCAGGTGTTTTCTCCGGCGCAGACGCCGAGGCCGGCGTCGGGGTCGCCTCCGAGTCAGGCACCCCAGTATCCGGCTTTTCCCACCCCTGGAGCCGATAGTTCCGCATTCTTGAATGCGATGTATGCCATCTTCCAACAGATGGCTCCAGGGGGTGCTCCGGCTGGGCCTTTGGCCTTTTCTTTGGGTGATCCTGCGCCTCTTCGGCCGGCACCCTTTATGCCCTTTCTCCCGTTTGGGAACGTGGGCTCGGCGCCAGTGTCGGCGCCGGTGGCCGCTCCGATGGCTTCGGAGGGATTGGCCCCAGGGATTTCCATCCCGTCGACGTCGAGATTTCGGCCTGTGACTCCGGTGGGTCCATCCGTTTCATCTGCTCTTCAGTCGGCGCCGAAGTTACCTGTGGCGCCGGATGCGGCGTCGGTGGCTTCAGAAGATCGGCGCCGATCTCCGACTTCAGCGGAGGTGTTGTCGACTCCGCGGATTGAGCAACGACTGCATTCAAGGAGGCGTGCTCTCCGGGTACTAGAGGAGCAGGAGTACCAACGAGCCCTAGAGGAAGGAGAGCTAGAGGACTCGGGTGATGGGCTGCGTGGACTGGAGTCGGCCAGTGGGCTGGACACTTCCCCTGAGTGGGACCTTTCGTCCCCGGGGGAATATACCGAGGAAGCTGCTTCCTTTCATACAGTGGTACGGAAGGCAGCTAGTTTTTTGGACCTGCCTTTGCCGGTGGTGGAGGCGAAACAAAACCTTTTGACAGAGGTGTTGCATCCGGCCTCAGCCGCGGCGGAGCCTCTATTACCTTTTAATGACGCTCTGCTGGATCCGGTTTTAGAGGTGTGGAAGAAGCCGGCATCTTCCCCAGCAGTTCACAGAGCCGTGGCCAGGAGGTATCGGACGGCTCCAACTGATCCTGGTTTCCTATCTAGGCACCCTACGCCGGAGAGCTTGGTTGTGCAGGCCTCCTGTTCGTCCAAATCAGCGCCTGGTTCTTTCCCGACGGTGCCTGGGGACAGAGACTCAAAAAAGCTAGAGGCGCAGTCGAAGAAGATTTTTTCGTCCTGCAGTCTGGCGTTAAAAGCCACTAATGCGACCTGTATCCTGGGGAGGTATATTCATGCTCTGATGGATGACATCTCCTCTTCGTTTACAGAGCTTCCCCAGGGTCTTTTGGATCTTGTCTCTGATGCCCAGGCTGCTGCGACCCAAATTATCCAGACGGGACTGGATACCACCGACTCGGTAGCCAGAGCAATGGGCACAACTGTGGTGGAAAGGAGACAGGCCTGGCTACGTAACTCGGGCTTTTCGGCAGATGTACAGTCCACATTGTTGGATCTCCCGTTTGATGGGGACAAACTGTTTGGGGCTAAGGCTGATTCGGCCTTGGAACGTTTTAAGGAGAGCAGGGCCACGGCTAAGTCGTTGGGACTCCAAGCTCCTTCTTCCACGGCCTCTTCCAGATTCTTCAGGAGGTTTCGTGGATTTGGGCGTGGCTCTTCCTCCTCTTCCTTTCGGGGAAGATATCAGCAACCTGCCTCTTCCCACCCCTATAGATCTTTTAGGGGGAGGGGTAGGGTCCGCACCAGGGGAGCCTCTCAGCAGCACTCTGCCTCTTCCTCATCCTCTGGCGGGGTGCAGCAGGGGAAGCAGCCTTAGGCTTCCACCATTTCCCACTCACTCCTCTCCTGTAGGGGGAAGATTACAGCATTTTCTCACCAAATGGGAGACTGTTACGTCGGACACTTGGGTTCTCAGTGTTGTGGGAAAAGGCTACACCCTTCCCTTTCGGGAGTTTCCGCCCCTCATCCCGCCCCGCCCTTCGTATTGTTCACAAGAACACCTCCTGTTGCTAGAACAGGAGGTGGAAGTCCTCCTTTTAAAGGGCGCGGTGGAGTTGGTCCCGGAGCAGGAAAGGGGTCAAGGAGTTTACTCAAGGTATTTCCTGATTCCCAAGAAGGATGGTCGTTTGAGACCAATTCTGGACCTGAGGATCTTGAATTGGTTCCTCAAGCAGGAAAAGTTCAAGATGCTGACCCTAGCACAGGTGCTTTTGGCGTTGAACATGGAAGACTGGATGGTGTCTGTCGACTTGCAGGATGCTTACTTTCATATCCCGATACTCAAGTCACACAGGAAGTATCTCCGGTTTGTGGTGGGATCGCAACACTACCAGTTTGCGGTCCTTCCGTTTGGTCTTACTTCAGCACCTCGAGTCTTCACGAAGGTGATGTCGGTGGTTGCGGCAGAGCTCAGAAGGAAGGGGATAGCAGTATTCCCTTACTTGGACGATTGGTTGATCAAAGCCAAGTCCCCGGAGCTTGTGTTGCGTCATCTGCAGTCAACAACCCAGTTGTTGTTCGACCTGGGCTTTTCGGTGAACAAGCCCAAATCTCACCTGGAGCCCTCTCAGCGCCTCCTGTTCATAGGGGCAGTACTGGATACGACATTGGGTCGGGCCTTTCCTCCGCCTCAGCGGATTCAAGATATTCAGGATTTGGTTCCAATGTTTCGAAACGGAGCGGTAGTTCCAGTCCTCAAGGTCCTTCGTCTGCTCGGTCTTTTTGCCTCCTGCATTCTGTTGGTCACGCATGCTCGCTGGCACATGAGGGCTCTTCAGTGGTGCCTCCGAAGGCAGTGGTCTCAACACAGAGGGGATCTAGAGGGTACTGTCAAGATCTCCAGAGATGCTGCTGTGGATTTGAAGTGGTGGATTGCAAGCAACAATCTTTCACAAGGAAAACCGTTCCAGCAGTCGCCACCAGTGGCCACAGTCATAACGGATGCTTCCACTCTAGGGTGGGGAGCTCATCTGGGGGATCTGGAGATCAAAGGTCTTTGGTCTCCAGAGGAACAGATTTTTCACATCAATCTGTTAGAGTTACGGGCTGTACGTCTGGCTCTCAAGGCCTTCCTCCCTTCCCTTCGTGGTCAGTCGGTACAGGTCCTAACGGACAATACTACCACGATGTGGTACATAAACAAGCAGGGAGGAGTGGGGTCGTACCTTCTCTGCAGAGAAGCTCTTCGACTATGGTCCTGGGCAAAGGACCATCGGATTTGCTTGATAGCAAACCATCTGGCCGGAGTCTTGAACGTGCGTGCGGACAGTCTCAGTCGCCACTTCTCGGCAGACCACGAGTGGCGTCTCCATCCAGATCAAGTCCGTTTAATCTTCCAGAAGTGGGGGTTTCCTCGGGTAGATCTGTTCGCCACTCGAGAGAACGCGCATTGTCCGTTGTTCTGCAGCCTTCAGTATCCGATGCAGGAAGCATTGGGGGACGCGTTTCAAATGACCTGGTGCGGCCAGTTGCTTTACGCGTTTCCTCCCATACCCTTGATTCCTCGAGTATTGAGGAAGATTCGCCAAGACCGGGCTCTAGTAATCGTAATAGCTCCGGATTGGCCAAGGAGGGTGTGGTACTCCGACCTTCTCCAACTCTCAACGTGCCCGCCGCTCCGTCTCCCTTTCAGGGCAGACCTCCTCTCGCAGTCGCAGGGGCAGGTTCTACACCCCAACCTCCAGAGTCTGCACCTACATGCCTGGAGATTGAACGGGGCAACCTGAGTTCCTTCTCTCTCCCGCCTGAGGTAGTGGATGTTATATTAGCGGCCAGGCGACACTCCACTAAATCTATCTACGCTAATAGGTGGTCTAAATTTGTTGCGTGGTGTGGAGAGAGGCAGATTGATCCTTTACAAGCTCATCTATCGGACGTTTTGTCTTTTGCTCTATCTCTGGCGCAGAAAGGTTGTGCAGTGGCTACCATTAAAGGTTATTTATCGGCCTTGTCAGCCTTCATATGTCTTCCAGACCAACCATCTTTATTTAAATCCCCTATTGTTATCAGATTCTTGAAAGGTCTTCTAAATCAATATCCTCCAAAGCCATTCGTTATGCCGCAATGGGATTTGTCCTTAGTCCTGACTTTCCTTATGGGGTCCCCTTTTGAACCTATGCATTCTTGCCCCTTAAGGTATTTGTTTTTAAAAACAGTCTTCCTGATAGCTATAACATCAGCAAGGAGAGTGAGTGAGTTGCAGGCCTTATCAGTAAAACCCCCTTATACAACTTTTTATGGGGATAAGGTGGTGTTGAGGACCAAGGCTGCTTTCCTCCCGAAGGTTGTTTCACCCTTCCATTTGGCTCAGGCAATTACTTTGTCCACGTTCTATCCTCCGCCTCATCCTTCCAAAGAGGAAGAAAGACTGCACCGTCTGGATCCAAAGAGAGCGTTGAGCTTCTTTATCAATAGAACAAAGGATTTCAGGCTGGAGGATCAGCTGTTTATTGGATACGTGGGCAAGAGGAGAGGAAAGGCAGTCCACAAGAGAACACTATCCAGGTGGGTTGTGCATTAAAATATGTTACTCTTTGGCAAAGAAGGATCCTCCTGAGGGCATTAGAGCTCATTCCACCAGAGCTAAGTCGGCCACTTCGGCCTTAGCCAGAGGTGTTCCTGTGGTCGACATCTGCAAGGCCGCAACTTGGTCGTCCCTTCACACTTTTGCAAAACATTACTGTTTGGATTCTGAGGTTAGAAGGGACGGCCATTTTGCACGGTCAGTGCTGCAGGATTTCTTGGTTTGACCATTTAGGCACCCACCGCCGGGCGTGGTACTGCTTTGGGACTCTATTCATGAGGTGAGGAATCCACAGGTAGTTGTATCCATCAGAAGAACGAGTTACTTACCTTCGGTAACGACTTTTCTGGTGGATACATTAGCTACCTGTGGATTCCTCACGGTCCCACCCGCCTCCCCGTTGCCTTTATGGTCTTGCCAAGTAATCCTTGAGTGCGCTCCTCTTGATCTTTGAGGGTGCAATAGATGTATATATATAATATATTTATATATATATATGGGTATATGTGTATATATCTTTATGTATATACTTGGTGTGTGTATATATTTTTAAAAGAAAGAGTTTTATATATATATATATATATTTATGTACATAAAAAAGATTTACAGTTATTCATACAATGTGGTGTATTTTTACAATATAATGGATGTTGCTTTGTTCTTTCATTGCATTGCCTGGTTGTTCTCATGCACGTAAAAAATGATTGGTACTGACGTCCGCACGTCGTCGAGGACCTCTTATTGCCTGTATGACGTCAGACGGCGTCGCGTGCGAGACAGTGACGTCCTCGTCGACGTGCAGAGACTAGTAAGAAGATTTCCGTAGAATGCTGGCGCCATGGGAGTATTCATGAGGTGAGGAATCCACAGGTAGCTAATGTATCCACCAGAAAAGTCGTTACCGAAGGTAAGTAACTCGTTCTTCTACCAGATAAGGCGTTACCGCAGGTAAGTAACTTGTTCATTGTGGCATATCATTAATGACCAGGGATATAAAGTACCCTGATGCTAATAGGAAGCTTCATTTGTCACTTTAATTGGAAAGTTTTTTTTTCCAGTCCTTACCCTAGAGAAGGAAAATAGATCTTCCAAATCACACAGGAAGCAGACTACCCCTGTAACTACCTCAGTCTTGCAGCAAGCTTCTTTATTGCCTTTTCACACAAAGAGTTGATTATGTTCTCTCTCTCTGATGTTGCGCGACTCCTTGGCAAGTACTTTTGGTAGGTAGCTCCAGTCTGAAAGCTGGGTGTCTTCCTCGTTTGGAGGGGTGGAAGGGTTTAATGAGACAGTGAGGATAGATGTTTTTGTTTGAGGGGCAGGAAAGAATAGAAGTGACCTCATATGCCTTCAAGTAGGGGGTGGGTGAAATTTCTGGGCAAATTTCAAAATGGCCAAAACGTGGAATTACAGATAGTCTTTGGATACAAGAAAACTCAGTACAGTTGCTTTTAAGAGCACTGTCAAGTGCAGGATAATTTAATTACCTTTGTGATATGGGCATTCATTGCATTTCAGACTCCTGACTGCTCTTGAGAGCATCTTCCCCAACAGGGAGACCTGTGTGGGGCACCTGCCTGCAGGATCCAATTGGCACTCTAGCAGCGTGGAGCCACACGCAAGCCCTCCTGTGTGAAAAGTTACTGCCAAGCACTATCAAGGGTCATGCATTCTAATGAACTAATGCAGTTAATGTGAAGGTAATTACGTTGCCAGGCACTGACACTAATGGACTGGTCAAGCATTCTTAGTTCCTCGCAATCTTCTGTTACAAACAAGGAATACAGCTGCTGCTGGGTATTCCACTTTTTAGGTCGACCACACAATATCTTTGACTTGTTGTAAGTTTTATGGGCTTTTAATCATGCACTTCTCATGCCCATCACTTTCACCCGTTCGTGAGCTTGCCTTTCAAAAATCATTTTACGTCATTGGCAAATGCTTTATGTTTGTCCTGCTTTGAGGCTGTTTTTGTCACACCTTGCAGACCTTCCCTGTTACATAGATTATTGCATGGTCGCCAATATACTTTAGAGTGGGCAAACTATTTTTTTTTCTTCTTTTGTCTCTCCTCTTCCTGCTGCATGGTAGCCATGGCACTCACAGCACGAACAGGCACAACAGCGGGAACTCAATCGGCGGTATTGAAGCGCTGGTCACATTGTTCACAGTTACCTAATCAGAGTCATTTCTTGGGGCTCTCCCCTTAAAACATTTGAAATTGATAAATGGTTTAGATAAAGCAGAAATCCTCAAAGCGAAAGTGGCTCTCCCAGCACAGCGGGAGAGCTGATATTACAATATTCAGTGCACTCGGGAAAACCCGACTGACAATACTTTGCAGGGCATTACTTTCACAAAACATGTTTGCTCATAACTCAGCCTGTGGTGGTCGTAGGACAATGGGACCACCACCAGAAAGTTCAGCACAATGTGCTCTTTCTGTCTACATCATCTCTGGCTCCCCAGACTATGTTAGTGGGCACTGCAAAATAATAACCCCACCACCATTCATTATATTTTTAAGCTCTCATCCTTGGAACTTTTGTTTTACAGCTGAGAGAAATTATGTTTTATTGGCCTTGTTTATAATATCATTGCAATAGACCTGTTAGTCTTGAAAATGTGCAATACACTATGCCCTTTAGGGGCTAAACATATGCTACACTGCATTACTCTCACCAGCTTCTTTCATGGGGTTATGCCTTTAAGGGGCTAGCAATATGGTTACATGACATGTTTCTTACAAATTATATTTTGTTATGTTTTAAGTATTACAGTTTAATGCCAAACGTTAATTTCTGTTAAAGGTTTATATGATCATTGTATATGTTTTGATAATCTGTCACAAGTATGACCATGATTCATGGCAATTTAACATCCTTATTACACTATGACTGTTTTAACACTCTTGATGTGTTTGGGTGACCCTTCTATTTTATTTCTCCTCTGTGGCTGTCTTGTGTGTTTTTGGGGGGAATTGTGTTAGCCAGCCAGCAACTCTGATGGTGGGGTGGTGAAAGTGGTATTCTATTGGAATTAGCAATGCAGATTTAAATTAGGATGCTAAATAGCAACATATTCATTTTTTGCTTCAGATAGAGCAAGAAGGTAAATAGAAGAGCTTTAGTTATATGCAGTGCAACTGGAATTATTTGACAGGAAAAGTCGAAATTATGAGGCATGGTTGACCAATTTATGTGACAAGAAAGGTTCAGTTATGAATTTGCAATGCCAGTAGTTCTAACTCAAGAAACTGCAAGACCTATTGCATTGCAGATGCTTGTTTTTTTTTTTTTTTTATCAGGGGCAGGCGGATGCAGTAAAAGTGCCTAGTTGACAGGTTTGGCATCCGCTCCCACAGATTAAAAGAAAGAAACTCCACTTGCTCCCCAAATAATGGGAGCTAATTTACAAATACTCAATAACCTACAAACTAGAAGACCCATGTAACAAACACTTATTTATGCACAGAATCATGTGAAATCCAGTTAGAGTGACTCTACCATGACTCTGCAGACCCCAGGGACCTTAGTCCTACTCTGAAGCATAATCCAACCTAATAGTAGTTGTTGGCATGCAGTTAGTGGCCTTTAAGAATTTTGTGATACCTAGCACAAGTAAGTTTGTTCTCTAGGTCCCATCCATGATGCATGAAGAAGGGTAAATATTGAACTGTGGTTGTCAGTAATGGCGTGGAAGCCTGGAAAAAAGGCAGCTTGAGAGCGTTCAGGATCCACAAATGTAAGGATAGACTGCCTGGCAGTGATGGTGTGGTTTTAAGACTGCAGTCTGGTTCCTTGTTGCAGGCCGGAATTTTAAAAAAACAAAAAAAACAATTATGCAGCACTGCCCTCTAATCTGCAGTGACCTTGCAAGTAATGCACTGGGCATGCATAACTGTTCAGTAGTCTATTGTGTTTCCTCTCGAGAAGAATGCCCTGTTCACCACTGGTGAGAAGAAAGCGGGTTCTGTCTGGATCCTCATTGATGAACCAGAAGGAAACCTAAAAGCTCTTAATGGATTTGGGGTGATCTGATCTGAAAGCAGTCTGGATTTGCTTGGCAGCATGAACTGCACAACCAGCTCAATGTGAAAGCCAACATGCTTCATACTCAACTGAATGGGTTGTATTGGCAGTCATTCTTCCACATCCCTTTTCCTCCTTAGGCACCTTAGGGCTGGGTGTAGGAAATACAATTTTTTTGGCATGTTATGTCCAATTTCTGCCCGATTGTCAGTGTGTTTTGACTGTGTCACTGGGATCCTGCTAGTCAGGACCCCAGTGCTTATGGTTTGTGGCCTACATGTCAGTATGTTTTACTGTTTTTCAGTATGCTTGACTGTGGCACTGGAGTCCTGCTACTCAGATCTCCAGTGCTTATGCTCTCTCTGATGCCATATTTGTACTTACATACTGGTAACCCAGTATTCCACTCCAAATTGGTATACTGGACCCCCCCCCCTTATAAGTCCCCAGTGGCATTGGGGCAGCAGGATGTATTTTGCCACCCTTTAGGAGCTAATACAAACACTTCTTCAGGACTGCTATTGCAGCCTGAGTGAAATAGTTTAAGCACTATTTCCAAGCCATTTTCACTGCACCAGGTCACTTATAAGTCACCTGTATATCTGACCTTTAGACCCTGAAGGCTAGATGCATAGTACCTGTGTGTAAGGGCACCCCTGCACTAGCAGAGGTGCCCCCACGTCGACCAGGCCCATTTTCCCAGACTTCGTGAGTGTGGGGACGCCATTATAAGTGTGCACTACATATAGGTCTATACATATATGTAGCTTCACATTTGTAACTCTGAATATGGCCATTTAAGGTGTCTGAGAACTGGAAATTGTACCCCCATACTGATTCTGGTATTGGGGGGCCAATTCCATTCACCCTGGGGGCTCCACCATAGACCCCCAGTACTGCCAAACCAACTCTGAGGTTTCCACTGCAGCCCCAGCTGCTGCCACCTCACAAGACAGGCTTCTGCCCTTCTGGGGCTTGGGGAGCCTAATCCCAGGAAGGCAGACAAAGCATTTCCTTTGGGACAGGGGTGCTACACCCTCTCCCTTTGGAAATAGGTGTTAAAGGCATGGGAGGGGTATCCCCTTTTGGAAGCACAGATGGTGCCCTCCTCACATAATCCAGTCTACACTGATTCAGGGACCCCCAATCCCTGCTCTGGCACGAAACTGGACAAAGGAGAGGGGAGTGACCACTCCCCTGTCCATCACCACCCCAGGGGTGGTGCCCAGAGCTCCTCCAGAGTGTCCCTGGGTTCTGCCATCTTGTTTTCAGGATGGGCAGGGAACTCTAGGAGCATTTGATTGGCCAGTGCCAGCAGGTGACGTCAGAGACCCCTCCTGATAAGTGCTTATCTGGTTAGGTGACCAATCCCCCTCTCAGGGCTATCTGGGGTCTCTCCTCTGGGTGTTTCCTCAGATTCGGATTGCAAGACTCCCGCAGGAATCCTCTCCATCCTTTACTTCATCTTCTACCGACGGATCAACCAATGACTTCTCCAGGAACTCTACAAAACTGCAACAAAGAAGCAAAGATGACTTCTACGACCTTGTTACTTTAGCTTCTGCCATCAACTGCAACAGTTTTCAGGTTGCGCACGCTCCGTGGACTGCCTGTCTTCATCCTGCACCAGAAGAACCGAAGGAATCTCACATGGAGTCACTTCCATGCTTCAGCAGGCACCTCTCTGCAACCACAACCGGTACTCTGGGTCCCCTC
Organism: Pleurodeles waltl; assembly: GCF_031143425.1. Taxonomy (NCBI): domain Eukaryota; kingdom Metazoa; phylum Chordata; class Amphibia; order Caudata; family Salamandridae; genus Pleurodeles; species Pleurodeles waltl. The sequence continues at coordinate 523,045,374 of NC_090451.1, read as the reverse complement.
TCCTGACGACGAGCGTGGATCCTGGAACACAGGTGGTGGACTAAAGGTATACTGACGGTCCAAAGGTCCAGTTCTCCAAATTTGGTGGAGGTAAGAGCTTGCCTCCTCGTGCCAGACAGTACCCCTGTGCACTGCGTTTTTTTGCACTCCTAGGGCTTCTGTGCGCTTTTCCAAGAATTCCTTTGTGCACAGAGGAGCCCAGGTCCCCAGCACTCTGTCCTGCGACGTTCAGCTGCCTGAGTTGTTCTCCGGCGGCATTGGATCCCTTTGTGTAGTGCTGCGATGACCGCCATTTGCAACTCCTTTGCCCCCATGCTGTGGGACTCCTGTGAGCACTGCCTGGTCTTCTTAGGGCTCTCTGAGTTGCTAAGAGCCCCCTCTGTCTCTCCCTTCTGGGTAGAGTCGACCTGGTCCTTTCGTGGCCCGGGCAGCACCATTTTTCGCGAAACGTGAGTTTTGCATTTACCAAGGCTTGTTGGCGGAATCCAGCGATGCAAACCAGACTGTATTTATCCATCCGGCGTGGGACATCTTCTGCACCAACCAGAAACCCGCATCTATCTTCTTTGGTGCAATACTGACTTTGTCTTCTCACCTGTGAGTCTTCTTTTACACCTTCATCCGGGTTAGCAGAGGCTCCTGTTCTCATTGGACTCTTCAGTGCTTCTTGGACTTGATCCTCTTCTTCCACAGGTCTTCAGGTCCAGGAATCTATTGTTGGTGTCTTGCAGTCTCTTCTGGTTCATTCACTGTCTTCTACCACGACTTCTAGTGAGTTTTAGGATACCTGCTGTGTTTTACTCCTGCTTTCCTGGGCTCTGGGGTGGGGTATTTTACTTACCTTTGGTGTTTTGTTAGAATCACAGCGCCCTTCTACACACTACACTTGCCTAGGTGGGAAACCGAATTTTGAATTCCACTATTTTAGTATATGGTTTGTGTTCCCCCTAGGCCCATTGCAACCTATTGTGGTTTTCACTATTTGCACTATTTTCTGATTTTGTACTTACCTGATTTAGGTTACTAGTGTATATTTTGTGTATAATACGTACCTCCTAAGGGAGTATACCCTCTAAGATATATTTGGCATTGTGTCACTAAAATAAAGTACCTTTATTTTTGGTAACACTGAGTATTGTCTTTCATGTGTGTAAGTACTGTGTGACTACAGTGGTATTGCAAGAGCTTTCAGCCTTGGCTGCTCTGCCTACAGCTACCTGTAGACAGCCTGGCTTCTAGACACTGACTACATTGCATTAATAAGGGATAACTGGACCTGGTATAAGGTGTAAATATCTGTGGTACCCACTACAAATCAGGCCAGCCTCCTACACCGGGTGCACAAGGAATGCAGCTAGGCCCTAGGATCAGCTGCAGGGGTAACTGTGCCTCTCCTTCCTGGGACACTGCCAGACTTGTGGGGAGTGGTGGTCCATAGTTCCCCTCTCGGAAGGAAAAGGCCGTCTCCTAAGGAACACTCTGTTACTACTGGGGTTTTCATTCTCTGAAATAAAATTTTAATTTGTGTTCTCTGACCAATGTGTGTGATTTTTTTCCTTCTCTAAGTGGAATCTGACTGTGTTTACCCACCTCAGACATTCAATTCTATGAATGTGTGGTCCTCCGTGTGAAAACCTTATAAACTTTATTCTTTATCTGCTGAATGAAACCTCCCTCATTCATAATAGAAAGCTGTGACATTTCCGTAAGAGCCAACTTTCTGTAAAATGTATCATTGTTGGGTTTTTTCCCCATACTTTGGCATTTGTTTTTCTGTGTTTGTAATCCTGTATTTCTCCTGCTCAGGTTCTTTTGCGTTACCAACCAACTGAAGGTTTACACAAATGAAGAGAGAAACAGGTGAGCGTTTTTTACCACTCTTCTCTTCAGAGTTGGTCCTAATTTTTAAATTCTATATTCCTGAGTACTTATAAGTTGTAGAAGTAAACATTATATTTTCTTGATGGCAGAAGTATTAAATAACATTTAGGTTTTTCAGTGTCTTGCGAGGACTGTATTGTATATTCTGGCACTAATAATGCTAATTCAGTTTCTAGATTATTTTTATCAAGTTGTTTCAAGACTTTGGTAATGTCTTTGCATCATAAAAGGCCACCGCACCTCATTTGCAAGAATGTGCCCTTTATATTTCTGACAGTACCTCGGGACAGTTGAATGCTTCTATACTTTAAGATAACTAACGAGGTGTTCTCAGAGCAAACTGCATGCCTAATGAATCAATGCCAAGATAGGGGCCTAGTCTAACCATGAGTTGACCTCACTGTTTGCCTTTTCAACAACCCCTCCTACCAGCATATGATCTGATGTAATGAATCATGTGGACAATACGGTTACTGGTTGTTACTAAACCTGTTAACATTTAAAAATGTTGTATTAATTTTAACAAAGTATACAAATGTTTACATCCAGGAAAAACACTGGGCCCTCAGTATCCCACCCCCACTTCTCTCCCTGCTAAGACTCCTACATATATCATATCATATTCTCTTGAGACGCAGAGTTGGCTCTTTCTATATACAAAGGATCCCCAGTTTCCCCCAGCCCAGGCACCACTTCATCTCTCAGACCTAAGGTTCAGCTGACTATTTAGTTGTTGGCTTTCTGCTGAGGGTATCTATATTGCTCTAAACCGCCTAGGACAGGTTATATTCTGCTGACAGGAACTCTTATATTGCGCCCTACATTCTACCAAACAGGGGGCCAGATGTACCAAAGGATTTTACCCATTCTGTGTCTATGGGAAAAAGCTTTCGTACATATGGCCCAGGCTCTCTTCCCTCTAAGAGCCTATGTAATTTTCGGAATCCTCTTGAGGTACCACACCTATGTGCCCATTTCAGGTGTGTCAGGGTGACAAGGTTGTGCAACTTAATATTTGTTTAGTTTAGAGTGGTAGAACATTAGTTAATTTCCAGTTGTTTTTTTTTTTTTTTTCCCACTGCACCTCTGGCACCCACCCTAATAGTATACATTGCTGTGTTTTAGGGCGGCACATGCATCTTCTTTCCCTGTATCCATACTGTGGAGTCTAGTTCCCTGTATCCATACTGTGGAGTCTAGTTTCAGTGTGGTGCCATCTAAGTAACATCTTCAGGCTTGCCTCTATTCCCAGAGCACAGGTGATTTTTACACTTGTATTAGTCAAATCATCCTTCCGTTTCATCTCATTAAATTGCACCCCTAGTTCATCTCTCAAAGTCCCCTAGAAGTGTCACCTAATGTCTTCTATCACACTTATAGGAATTCTATAAATATGTGCGATAAATAATTGTTAATGCTTCTGTTGTAAGTGTTTGACCCCTGGAAATCCATAAACCCAAATGTACACATTCTCTTTTTCAAGTTTTCTTAAAGCTAGTGAATAGAAGCCAGATATGGAAGGTGAGCTGTCAAGAGGCCCATCCATGATGGAATTGTTACCCTGTGAACCAGAAAATCACATTATTATGTCATCACACCCTGGGCCATGCTTCTAGAATGCTTTTGCACTTATGCTATGCTCTCTTACTTTCCTTGAAATTAATTTGTATCGTTTGAACATACTTCTGCTGCTTTGTAATACTATTTGACATGTGGTGTTAGCAGGTAGAGTATCTTAAATAATCTACTCAACCTAACTGTAATGTACTTGACCTGTAAATGGGTCTCAAATTGTGTGATCCTAGGCAAATAGTTTACAGTCACCTTTTTCTCACATATGATTGCACCTTCAAATATTTGAGCTCAGCACTTCTGCAGTACAAAAAAACCTCTTTTGTTTTAGTAAGTAGACTAACGTTTGCTGCATGCATCACAAGAATGTAGCCCACATAACCTGGGACTTCTTTCTTTTAGTTTTCTAACAACATTGCCATCAGGGCAGAAGTGTTTCTCAGTTTGTTTAAATACTCGGGGGCATATTTATACTCCATTTGCGCCACATTTGCGTCATTTCTTTTTACGCACATTTGGTGCAAAACTAACTCCCATCTAACATCAAAATATTGGAGTTTGCACCATTTTTTAGATGCATGAATCTACCTTGCGTTAATGAGATGCGAGGTAGGCGTTCCTATCTAAAAAATGGTGCTAACCTCATAGCCCCATACTTAGCCCCCTGAGCTAAAATGACGCACGGGTGGGAGGAGGGGCTAAATAATGGTGCAAAGCTTGCTTTGCACCATTATTTAACGCCTGGGTCACACCAGGTGCCATGGGACCTGTGGACTCATCTCCATGGTCAAACACCATGGAATGGGTCCACAGGTACCCTCCTCAAGCCCCAGGGACACCCCCACCCACATCAGAGGGACACCGGAAGAAGGGGGGACCCCATCCTAGGTAAGTAGGGTAAGTATAGGTAATTAATTGTTTTTAAAAAAAATTGAAATGACATTGGGGGCTCAACTTGGGGCCCCCTGTAAGGCACAGGGTGCAGTGGCCATGCCCACGGGACAATGGTCCCCTGTGCTGGCCATTGGGGTGGCGGCATGACTCCTGTCTTTTATAAGACAGGAGGCATGTGGTATGGATGGTTTTGCGTCAGAAAATGTTGCTTGGCTAGTTAGAGGCATTTCTTTTGCCTCTAGCTCAGCCTAACATCATCTTTTGATGCAAAACCCCCTTCTAGGATACCGCCACCCCCACCCCCACCCAGCTAATGTCATTATTTTTTTTTTTTAAACGCTAGCCCACCCTTTGCACCTGCTTGTGCCATTCCAGAAAAATGGTGCCCGGCAGGTACTCAGAAATGGCGCAAGCCGTTGCTAAACTTTTTGATGCAAAATGTCATCAGTGCAGTTTTGCATCAAAAAGTATAAATATGCCCCTTAATTTTAATAAATATATGTTCGATGGCATCTGTCGCTGTAGATACGCATGTTCTGCAATAGCTCGCCATCTGGTGTTGGGCCGGAGTGTTACAAGTTGTTTTTCTTCGAAGAAGTCTTTCGAGTCACGGGACCGAGTGACTCCTCCTTTTGTCTCCATTGCGCATGGGCGTCGACTCCATCTTCGATTGTTTTTTTTCCGCCATCGGGTTCGGACGTGTTCCTGTCGCTCCGAGTTTCGGAACAGAAAAAATAGTTAATTTCGGAAGATTTTCGTCGGTATTGTTGCGTTCGGGATCGGCGTACTTACATTCAACACCGCATCGAAGATCGAAGAGCTCCGGTGCCCTTCGGGGTAGTTTTTCGATCCTCCGTCGGGGCCTGGTCGGCCCGACCGCGTGCTGAGGAACGCCGATGGAACGGACCCCTTTCCGTTTCTGCCCCAAATGCCACAATAAATACCCCTACACAGACCAACACTTGGTCTGCAACCTGTGCCTGTCACCTGAGCACAGCGAAGACACCTGCGAGGCCTGTCGTGCGTTCCGGTCCCGAAAAACACTCCGAGACCGTCGAGCCAGAAGACTTCAAATGGCGTCCGCACCGACAGCCCGACGGGAGTTCGAGGAACAGGAAGAGGAAGGTACCTTCTCGATCCAAGACTCAGACTCCGAAGGATTCGACGATACACAAACCGTGAGTAAGACGTCGAAAACCACACAAAGAAACATTTACAAGGCCCAGGGGACGCCACTGCCACCAGGCCATGGCTCAACCCATAAAATCGGTGACCGACCGTCGGCACCGAAAAAGGCCCAAACGGTGCCGAGATCGTCCGACTCCGGTCGAGACACCGGCACGCAGCCTTCTCGGGACCGAGAAAGTGCTGGAGACAAGCCTCGACACCGAGATGCCGGTGTGGACACGGCTCGACGCCGAGACAGCGGCACCGAAACAGATCGACGCCGAGAGGTTTCGGCCCCGAAAAGAAAAAAAGTCACCTCGGAGCCGAAAAAACACGCAGACAAAGTTTCCACGCCGAAACAAACTGCAAGCGACCCAGCTTCAGGCTCTTATACAGAAGAGCACTCGCTAACCTCCCAAATGCAGAAGCATAGGTTTGAGGAAGAGCTACAAGCAACTGATGCGGACCATACGCAAAAGCGTATCTTCATTCAGCAGGGGACAGGAAAAATAAGCACCCTTCCCCCCATTAGGAGAAAGAGAAGGTTGGAGTTCCAGACGGAACAAGCACCACAACCAAAAGTGGTGAAAAGAGTTACACCACCACCCTCTCCTCCGCCCGTGATTAACGTTTCACCAGCACAAACGCCATCACACTCCCCAGCTCACACCACCATGAGCCAGGGTGACCAAGACCAGGACGCATGGGACCTATACGACGCCCCAGTGTCAGATAACAGCCCAGAGGCATACCCTACAAAACCATCTCCACCAGAAGACAGCACCGCGTACTCTCAGGTGGTGGCTAGAGCAGCACAATTTCACAACGTAAGCCTCCACTCAGAACAGGTCGAGGATGATTTCTTGTTCAACACACTCTCCTCCACCCACAGCTCCTACCAAAGCCTGCCTATGCTCCCTGGTATGCTCCGGCACGCAAAAGACATATTTAAGGACCCGGTCAAAAGTAGGGCAATCACACCAAGGGTGGAAAAAAAGTATAAGCCGCCTCCTACGGACCCGGCTTTCATCACAACACAGCTGCCACCAGACTCTGTTGTTGTAGGAGCAGCTAGGAAAAGGGCCAACTCTCACACATCTGGAGATGCACCACCCCCAGATAAAGAAAGCCGCAAGTTTGATGCAGCTGGTAAACGAGTCGCAGCACAAGCTGCAAACCAGTGGCGCATCGCGAACTCCCAGGCACTACTTGCGCGCTATGACAGAGCCCACTGGGACGAGATGCAACATCTCATTGAACATCTGCCCAAAGACTTCCAAAATAGGGCAAAACAAGTGGTTGAGGAGGGACAGGCCATCTCCAACAACCAGATCCGCTCCTCCATGGACGCTGCAGATACAGCTGCACGGACAATTAATACATCTGTAACTATCAGAAGGCATGCATGGCTCCGAACGTCTGGATTTAAACCAGAGATTCAACAAGCAGTTCTCAATATGCCTTTTAATGAAAAAGAACTGTTCGGTCCAGAAGTGGACACAGCGATTGAGAAACTCAAAAAAGATACGGACACTGCCAAAGCCATGGGCGCACTCTACTCCCCGCAGAGCAGAGGGAATTACAGCTCATTCCGTAAAACGCCCTTTCGAGGGGGGTTTCGGGGTCAAAGCACACAAGCCAGCACCTCACAAGCCACACCGTCCAGTTACCAAGGACAGTATAGAGGAGGTTTTCGGGGACAATATAGAGGAGGGCAATTCCCTAGAAATAGAGGAAGATTCCAAAGCCCCAAAACCCCTACTACTAAACAGTGACTCACATGTCACTCACCCCCTCCACACAACACCAGTGGGGGGACGAATAGGTCATTATTACACAGCATGGGAAAAAATCACTACAGACACTTGGGTTCTAGCAATTATCCAACATGGTTACTGCATAGAATTTCTACAGTTCCCTCCAAACATACCACCAAAAGCACAAAATTTAACAACACACCATTCCAATCTCCTAGAGATAGAAGTGCAGGCACTATTGCAAAAGAATGCAATCGAATTAGTGCCAAACACACAAATAAACACAGGAGTTTACTCACTGTACTTTCTGATACCAAAGAAGGACAAAACACTGAGACCAATCCTAGACCTCAGAGTAGTCAACACTTTCATCAAATCAGACCACTTCCACATGGTCACACTACAAGAAGTATTGCCATTGCTAAAGCTGCACGACTACATGGCAACTTTAGACCTCAAGGATGCTTATTTCCATATACCAATACACCCATCGCACAGGAAATACCTAAGGTTTGTATTCAAAGGAATACATTACCAATTCAAGGTACTGCCTTTCGGATTAACAACCGCACCAAGAGTCTTTACCAAATGTCTAGCGGTAGTCGCTGCACACATCAGAAGGCAGCAAATACATGTGTTCCCATATCTAGACGACTGGCTAATCAAGGCCCATTCGTTAATAGAGTGCTCAAATCACACAAATCATATCATACAAACCCTCTTCAAACTAGGGTTCACCGTCAATTTCACAAAATCAAAAATTCTGCCACGCAAGGTACAACAATACCTGGGAGCCATAATAGACACATCAAAAGGAGTAGCCACTCCAAGTCCACAAAGAATTCAAAATTTCAACACCATCATACAACGCATGTATCCAACACAAAAAATACAAGCAAAGATGGTATTACAACTCCTAGGCATGATGTCATCATGCATAGCCATTGTCCCAAACGCAAGACTGCACATGAGGCCCTTACAACAATGCCTAGCATCACAGTGGTCTCAAGCACAGGGTCACCTTCTAGATCTGGTGTTAATAGACCGCCAAACTTACCTCTCGCTTCTGTGGTGGAACAACATAAATTTAAACAAGGGGCGGCCTTTCCAAGACCCAGTGCCACAATACGTAATAACAACAGATGCTTCCATGACAGGGTGGGGAGCACACCTCGATCAACACAGCATACAAGGACAATGGAACGTACATCAAACAAAACTGCATATCAATCACCTAGAACTTCTTGCAGTTTTTCAAGCACTAAAAGCTTTCCAACCAATAATAGTTCACAAATACATTCTCGTCAAAACAGACAACATGACAACAATGTATTATCTAAACAAGCAGGGAGGCACGCACTCCACGCAGTTAAGCCTGTTAGCACAAAAAATTTGGCATTGGGCAATTCACAACCAAATTCGCCTAATTGCACAGTTTATACCAGGGATACAAAATCAACTCGCAGACAATCTCTCTCGAGATCACCAACAGGTCCACGAATGGGAAATTCACCCCCAAATACTGAACACTTATTTCAAACTCTGGGGAACACCTCAGATAGACTTGTTTGCGACAAGGGAGAACGCAAAATGCCAAAACTTCGCATCCAGATACCCACACAAACAATCCCAAGGCAATGCCCTATGGATGAACTGGTCAGGGATATTTGCTTACGCTTTTCCTCCTCTCCCTCTCCTTCCTTACCTGGTAAACAAACTCAGTCAAAGCAAACTCAAACTCATATTGATAGCACCAACTTGGGCAAGGCAACCCTGGTACACAACGCTGCTAGACCTATCAGTGGTACCCTGCATCAAATTGCCCAACAGGCCAGATCTGTTGACACAGCACAACCAAAAGATCAGACACCCAGATCCAGCATCGCTGAATCTAGCAATCTGGCTCCTGAAATCCTAGAATTCGGGCACTTACAACTTACCCAAGAATGTATGGAAGTCATAAAACAAGCAAGAAGGCCATCCACCAGGCACTGCTATGCAAGTAAATGGAAGAGGTTTGTTTGCTACTGCCATATTAATCAAATACAACCATTACACACAACTCCAGAACATGTAGTGGGTTACTTGCTTCACTTACAAAAATCTAACCTAGCTTTCTCTTCCATTAAGATTCACCTTGCAGCAATATCTGCATACCTGCAGACTACCTATTCAACTTCCCTATATAAAATACCAGTCATTAAAGCATTCATGGAGGGCCTTAGGAGAATTATACCACCAAGAACACTACCTGTTCCTTCATGGAACCTAAATGTTGTCCTAACTAGACTTATGGGTCCACCATTTGAACCCATGCACTCCTGCGACATACAGTTCCTAACCTGGAAGGTGGCATTTCTCATCGCCATTACTTCCCTGAGAAGAGTAAGCGAGATTCAGGCGTTTACTATACAGGAACCTTTTATACAACTACACAAAAATAAAGTCGTCCTAAGGACCAATCCTAAATTTTTGCCAAAGGTTATTTCACCGTTCCATCTAAATCAAACAGTGGAACTTCCGGTGTTCTTTCCACAGCCAGATACCGTAGCCGAAAGGGCACTACATACATTAGATGTCAAAAGAGCATTAATGTATTACATTGACAGAACAAAGAACATCAGAAAGACTAAACAACTCTTTATTGCATTTCAAAAACCTCATGCAGGAAACCCAATTTCAAAACAAGGTATAGCCAGATGGATAGTTAAATGCATCCAAATCTGCTACCTTAAAGCTAAACGACAGCTGCCCATTACACCAAAGGCACACTCAACCAGAAAGAAAGGTGCTACCATGGCCTTTCTAGGAAACATCCCAATGCAAGAAATATGTAAGGCAGCCACATGGTCTACGCCTCACACATTCACCAAGCACTACTGTGTACACGTGTTATCCGCACAACAAGCCACAGTAGGTCAAGCTGTATTAAGGACATTATTTCAGACTACTTCCACTCCTACAGGCTGATCCACCGCTTTTGGGGAAATAACTGCTTACTAGTCTATTGCAGAACATGCGTATCTACAGCGACAGATGCCATCGAACTGAAAATGTCACTTACCCAGTGTACATCTGTTCGTGGCATCAGTCGCAGTAGATTCGCATGTGCCCACCCGCCTCCCCGGGAGCCTGTAGCAGTTTGGAAGTTACCTTCAATTATTTATATATGTATCATCTCAACCTTAAATAAGTGCATACTTAGTCACTCCATTGCATGGGCACTATTACTACAATTCAACTCCTACCTCACCCTCTGCGGGGAAAAACAATCGAAGATGGAGTCGACGCCCATGCGCAATGGAGACAAAAGGAGGAGTCACTCGGTCCCGTGACTCGAAAGACTTCTTCGAAGAAAAACAACTTGTAACACTCCGGCCCAACACCAGATGGCGAGCTATTGCAGAACATGCGAATCTACTGCGACTGATGCCACGAACAGATGTACACTGGGTAAGTGACATTTTCATACTAAACCATGCTGTGGTAACATATTGTCATCTACACACAGTAACTTTCCAAGACATGTCCGAAAACCTCTCCACTAACTTGCAGCTTTACCGATAAAACTATATAGGGGGTCATTCTGACCCTGGCGGCCGGTGGCCGCCAGGGCCACCGACCACGGGAGCACCGCCAACAGGCTGGCGGTGCTCCCACGAGCATTCTGACCGCGGCGGTTCAGCCGCGGTCAGAAGCGGCAAGTCGGCGGGCTCCCGTCGACTTACCGCTGCTCGGGGGAATCCTTCATGGCGGCGGAGCGCGCTCCGCCGCCATGAGGATTCTGACAGCCCCTACCGCCATCCTGTTCATGGCGGGAAACCCGCCATGAACAGGATGGCGGTAGGGGGTGCCGCGGGGCCCCTGGGGGCCCCTGCCGTGCCCATGCCAATGGCATGGGCACGGCAGGGGCCCCCGTAAGAGGGCCCCTACAAGTATTTCACTGTCTGCTTGGCAGACCGTGAAATACGCGACGGGTGCAAATGCACCCGTCGCACCTTCCCACTCCGCCGGCTCGATTACGAGCCGGCATCCTCGTGGGAAGGTCGTTTTCCCCTGGGCTGGCGGGCGGCCTTTTGGCGGCTGCCCGCCAGCCCAGGGGAAAACTTGAAATACCCGCCGCGGTCTTTTGACCGCGGCGCGGTATTTTGGGGGCGGAATTCTGGCGGGCGGCCTCCGCCGCCCGCCAGCATCAGAATCACCCCCATAGTGTATTAACAATCTGAGAAAATTAGGTTTCAGAAAACATATCCTTTGCACATCAACATGTAAAGTATTCTGATTTGTTTTCACCCTAGTAAATTATTTTTTCGTCACACAAATATAAAAAAGGGCTTTCACAACTACTGAAATATATTTTGAAATGTGTGTGTTAGGGAAAACCTGACACTCTATATCCTTTTATTTTACATTCTAAGCAGCAGGTCACACAGTTCACCCTACAAAGTCCTGAAACTCTGCAGTGAGAAGGAAAATTAATTGTAAGACAAACTGACAACACAGAACACAGAGCAAATGTGACATAAGAACAAGATTTAAAGGCAACTTCTATTGCCCCTCCATCATTCAACTGAACAGAACACCTGTTCAGTGTCAACTCGCCAGAAGGGTCGAATAAGTATTAAATAGCTCGAACTGACTCGCCAAATAAGACTCACCAATGCGAGTGGTCGAGTGGATTTTTGGAGCGCTGGGAGTTACGTTATGGGGCCACTTAGTTCAAAAACTGCCTGTCGCTTACTTGTGTTTGGATTTGTGAATGAATTTACATCGCTTCTTGGGTGTCACTGTTTTTTCCTTTCCCCACATCAGTGGCAATTAGATACTGCTTAGGAGTTAAAAGAGCTGCAGGCAGGGCTGATCACTATTCCCTTCTTTCCCTATTGGGCAACGTTCCATTTGTGTGGCTGTTCACGCCTTTTCAGCCATTCACTTTGACTCTAGTTCTAGTACGTGGTCTTTTCTTCCTGTTTCTCACTATTCAGTTTCTCAGCAGGAAGATCCACCTGACTGATTTCCAAAGTCAATAGAGAGATATGATACTTGGGGCCATATGTACGAACACTTTTTCCCATAGACACAGAATGGTTAAAAACCTTTGTTACATCTGGCCCTTGGTGCCTTGCATGCTGGCAATGGGGAGTGCCCAATGATAATATATTTGCAACTGCTGCATTTTCTAACTCACTGTCTGTAGGCCAAGTATTCTATCTGGTACGGTTGTGTAGATGTCCTTGAACAGCCAACAGGATTGGTAGCCACGGGTAACCATATAAGTATCCTTGGATGTGCTCTGAATTTATTCTGTTGTCCTGTAGTCACAGAAATTAACTATGATATTCTTTTAACAGAAATATTTTCCTTATGCTTGAGATTGATTAGGATAACGGTCTAGTGCTGTGCTGGGTATATTCTGCAATATTAACCCCAGCCCGCAACCCTCCCTCCCCCTGTTTAATCCTTCAGATATTTGAGTTTCCCTTTCATCATGGTTCTCAAGATCTTCAGATTTAAATTGATCTCCTTTCAGAACGTCTTCTAGAACATAACCTTCGAGTTCTGCATGTTTGTGAGTGCTCTCAGATTCTAATTTTATCATTGCTATCTGTTTTGTGTGCCAAGGCATAGACTTCAATTACTGGTGGGAAACATGTTGGTGGCCTTCTAATCCTGTTTCAGATTGTGAAACCCCTTTCACTGATCTTCACTGACTTCCACTTGGCACTAGTGCTTAGTCTTTTTTCAAACCTAAGTTTTTTGGCTGACACAACAGATTGCAGATCCAGGCATGTAGTTGCCTGTCGGCAGTTTGCCTTCCGATATTATTGTACTTGAGTCTATGTGATGAACAAGTGAGAAATATCTTGCTAAAGAAAATGACTGTTGTTTTACATAGGGCATATCAGAACTCAGAACATTTACAGGTTTTAAAGTAGATTTTAGTGATTAAAACACAGCTCTGCTCTTCCTTGCTAAACTTCAAAATGTGCCTAGCAGATTGTCACATCTTCTGTCCATTCCATGCTGTTCACGTATTTTACAGATAAGAGGCAACCACTTTTGGGAATGAATGAAAAGAATCTGAGGCACAGGACATTTAAATTGAATACTTATAATTTAATTAACAAGGCTTTTCTCAGCAGACCTGTGCATGCATCCTAGGCTTATTTTTATATTGGGGTGTGGGGATTGGGGGTCTTTGTGAGGCTTTTCTTTCTTCTGTTTCCTTCAGTCCTCTGTTACGTACTCTAAGCTGTAGAAAATGCTAAGGCTGATGTAGCTGTAACCTGTATCTCTTTCATGTTGATGTGCATTTAAGTTTTTTTCTTGAAGGCCACAAAAGCTCCATACCCTCAAAGGTTATGGGGCAGAGCACGCTCAATATGACTGATGCTGCAACAGTTATGTGAGTGTTGTGCATCGGTTACCTACTTTCAGAAATGCTTTTTTCTGTTGGATACTCTGTATCTAGCTGCAGGTACCTCACCTTTTGAATTCCCTAGTTGCCAGATTGGATCCAGAAATTTTGATAGCAGTTGCTCCTATGTGCCTGCAAGTGGTGCCATCTGTTTCTGCTGCTTCCCTACACTGCTTCCGGAAGTGATAGCAGGGAGCCTTAAATTGGTGCCAACCCTACATGCTGATGTTAGTTTTTTGATGTGGAGTGACTGTGACAAATTGCAAGTTTGATAGTGTGCTGAATCTTAATTCTATGTCAGGACTGGAGGCAAGGATTATGCTTTACTTTCTTTCCTTTAATGAACAACAGAAGAAGTTAGAAGCAAAACAACACTTCTCAGAAAACCCTGGGATGGAACTACAAATTTCAACAGCCAATCCACAACAAGCCAGCCAATATGCTGATGCCCCTCATCAGGCACTTCCTCTTTCTTTCCTGCTTGCGACGAGGATAAGTGCCTTTTATCTTTCTCCGTTATTTTTCTGTAGTTCATTTCAACGTGTAATGTGCGCGCAGGTTTAAAACAGTAAAACGAAGCGGCGAGCTAATTGTGATTGTTTTTTCCTCACAAGGAGCTGCGGGGGTGCTAATCGCTTCCCCAATTGCAGCTCGGGCGCCTGTCAGGTGCTGCGGTGTTCCAGCGCGCCTGAGGAGGGCAGAGCAGGGTTTCTGACGCGCATTGCGCGTCTCGGCCATGTCCATTGGGCTCTGCTCTAACCACTGCGTGAGCCCACGGAATCGCGATCAAGACACCACGCGCCCTGGAAGCCCTGACGCCCTCGTGGGTCGGTAGTTACAGCACGTAACGCTGTGCTTTTCATTTTTCGGCAGCATATGAAACCTGGAGGTCCAGGTCAGTATCGCCTCAAGTTTCTTTAGTAGCGCACGCAAACAAGCGTTTCTCCACTCTGCTGCCGTGGGGCCGGGCCCGGGCATTTGCTTCTCCCATAGATCAAACGGAGGTTGGCCCCAGGGGGGTACCCTGAACAGCCTTTGTTAAGGCCTTCTAAAGTGTTTCTGTAGGGGTTTTTCCCCTGTTGAGCTGCACGCTGTGCCTACTATTGCTGTACTCTGTCCTACAAACACTAACTGCACGATGTGCCGGACATTGCTGGGCTCTGTTTCACCGGCATAGTTCAAGACCCTGTAGTACGGGAGTCATAACGTCCAAAATGCATGGTTAGTGTTATGTGAAGGAATATACCATCTTGGTTCTTCCCATTGATAATGTCGGGGTTTCCTAAGCAACATCTTTTTGGTGGACAAGCGGGGTGGGGGCCAGCGGCCAGTAGTCAACCTGAGGGAATTCAACGGTTGGCTTTTGTACCAGCACTTCAAGATGGAAGGCATACATCTCTTGCGCGACCTTTTGCATCTCAACGATTGGCTGGTACGCCTGGGTCTTCAGGACGAGTACCTTGCAGTACCAATTTTTCCCCCTCATTTTCTTCAATTTCAATGGAAAGGGCAGGTCTACGAATTCACAACTCTACCGTTCGGCCTATCTTCGGCCCCCTGGTGCTTCACCAAGGTCCTGAGGCCAGTAATGGAGCATCTCAGGGCGAGGGGAATGCATCTGATCATCTACCTGGACAATCTTTTGCTGATGAATCTGTGTCCCCTCACATTGCTGGAACAACTGCAATGCACCATCTCTCTTTTCGAGGGTTGGGGTTTCTTGATAAATGCCAAGAAGTCGACTCTGATTCCCTCCAGACAGACCACCTTTCTGGGGTTTGTCATAGACTCAGTAGACAAAACTCTCAGCCTACCCTCTTGCAAAATCACGGAGATCCGTCGGGAGTTAAGGAAGACAATCTCAAGGCCCTCGACATCCCTGCGTCAGATTGCTTGGATAGTGGGTCTTTTATCCTCGTCGATACAGGTGATTTTTCCAGGACCCCTGCATTACAGGGTGCTGCAATGCTTAAAGGCCTCTCACTTGCGCGAGGGCCTCTCTTACTCGGATCAGGTGACTCTGACGGAGGAGGGAAGGAATGAGATGAGATGGTGGCTTTCCCCTATGGAGGCCTGGAACGGCCGAGCGATTTTCGGTTCGGATCCGGACATAATTATAGAATCCAACGCCAGTGGCTCGAGTTGGGGGGCTTGCTGCGGGGACTCAGTCACCGGGGGAAGGTGGTCTTCGCCAAGCGTACCCTCCACATCAAATGTCTGGAGCTTCTCGCAGGTTCTTTTGCTATTCAATGCTGGACCAAGGACAGGGCAAACTGTGCAGTCTTGCTCAAAATGGACAATCGCTCAGTGGTCCACTACATCAGCCACCTGGGGGATCCCAAATCAAAGGCTCTGGCAGATCTGGACAAGGATCTTTGGGCATATTGTCTCACACACAATATCTCAGTCACAGCGGAATATCTTCCGGGGTCCTCGAATCAGATAGCGGACTGGTGTTCAAGGGAGTGGCCAGACATGAATTTGTGGCGTCTAGATCCTGGGGTTTTCGCGAATCTCAGTGCACGGTGGGGTCCGTTCACAATAGGTCTCTTTGCGTCCCGGCTGGATCATCAAGTTCCCCGCTTTGTCAGCTGGAAGCTGGATCCGTTGGCAGTGGCGACAGATGCGTTTCTCCAGGACTGATCAAAGGAGAAGGGTTACGCCTTTCCCCCTTTCGCCATGATAACGCGTCTGACTGCTCACATGCACAGACAGGAGACGCAGGTAGTGGTGATCACTCCGGTTTGGAGATGTCAAGTGTGGTTTCCAGTTCTTCTGGAACTTTTTTGGGATTGTCCAATCCCTCTCCCCAGGATCCGAATATTCTGAAAGATCCCCTGGACAAGAGTCACCCGTTGGTTCTCCAAGGCCTTCTTCCTCTCATGACTTGGAGGATTTCAGGGAAAGATGGAGACTCCCAGGCCTTTCAACGGAAGCTGAAAGATTGCTGGCCGCAGCCTGGGTAGACATCACTTCTAAGAGATACAAATCTGCATGGACAAAGTGGGTACGTTGGTGTCTTCAACGCAAAGAGGATTCCATGGGGTGCGATGTTGTTCCAGTCTTGAATTTCTTGGCTTCCTTGGCTTCCAGGGGAATGGCCTATCGTACTGTTAATGCATATCGCTCTGCTATTTCGGTTGGTCATCTTCCTGTTCAGGGTTTACCTATAGGGGAACATCCTCTGGTGTGTAAATTGTTAAGAGGCATTCACCTGGCTCTCCCTCCACAACCCAGATACTCGAGTTTGTGGGATGTCAATTTAGTTCTTAATCTTTTCCAATCCTGGTAATCAAACTAGTAACCTTTCCAGGAAGGAAATATCGGCCAAACTCGCAATGCTCTTGTGCCTTGTCTCCTGCAGAAGGGTCTCAGATATTAGGGCCCTGGATATTTCCAGTAAGGTTTTTATGCCACAAGGGGCTACCGTTCATGTGTCCAGGAGGACTAAGACGGGTACTAGAATGATTTCTTACCCTGTTTTGATACTTCCCCTAAGTTGTGTGTGGTGCGATGCCTCAAAGCATATGAGATTGCGACTGAGGACATTCGTGCCCCGGGGGAGCGACAGTTGCTTATTTCCATTCTAAAGCCTTTTAAAGCTGTCTCGTCACTGACCATAGCCAGATGGATAAGGTGGGTTATGCAGGAGGCAGGCATCAATGTGGTGCGTTTTGGGGTGCATTCCGTCAGGGGTGCTGTGGCAACTAAGGCTTTTTCTCTGCAGACTGGTCATCTGATTCCAGGTTCAAGAGGTTCTATTTCAAGCCGGTTTTGGGCATGGCATTATTGGTGGTGGATAAGCTTTGAACAAGCATAATCCTCGCCCCTGGTCCTGACATAAAATGACAAATTTCCTAGCTATCGTAACGGAAAGTTTCAATTCTATTAAGGATACGGAGACGAGGATTATTCCCACGTGGATACGGCTCGTTTTTTCCCCACCCAATGGATGCTGTTACCTTATACGGAACACTCTGCTTAAGAGAAAGTATTGTTTTTTCAGAATACTTATACTAAAGCATATGTCAAGGGAATGTGATGTTGAGATATTTTTTTCTGATGTTATTGGCTTCTTGTCTTGCAGCGGATATTAACAAGGTTGTAGTCTAGTTTTCTACTCAGATATGGTGATTTTCTTTCTTGTAGGTGTTGAGGCCAGCAAAGGGGAGTGATTCTTCCGTTATCTTTATCTCGCGTCAAGAAAGAGGAAGTGCCTGAGGAGGGGCATCAGGATATGGACTGGCTTGTTGTGGATTGGCTGTTGAAATTTGTAGTTCCATCCCAGGGTTTTCTGGGAAGTGTTGTTTTGCTTCTGACTTCTGCTGTTGTTCATTAAAGGAAAGAAAGTAAAGCATAATCCTCGCCTCCGTGTCCTTAATAGAATTTAGACTTTCCGTTACAATAGCTAGGAAATTTTTAATTGCAACTTTTCAAGATACCATAAAGCCCCCTCCACAGAATGCGGGAGGTGAGGGAGAAATCTGCTGGTAGGTAGAGCATCCACCAGAAACAGCATTTCCAAAGATGAGTAGCTTGTCCTTCCGATGAATACTTCTAACGTGCAAATTCCTCACCTTTTGAATAGATTCAAAAGCAGTACCTCCCAAAACGTGGAGGGTTTGAGTGGTGGTCTTGCATCAGGAAGTCCTTCAAGATTGCGTGATCAAAATGTCCCTCTCTGCTGACTGGATTTTCTAGTCTAGACAGTAATGCATGATGAATTTGTTATAGAAGCTGATGTAACAGAGTGGCAGATGTCCTACAGTGGAACTCCTGTTGCCAGTGCTGTTATGTTGGCCTTATCTCTGGTGGAATGAGCCGAAGGCCCTCAAGAGTATCCTTTTTTGGCAGGGCAAGCATGGTTTTATGCACCAGAGGAACCACCAGGGCATGGTTTGCTTCTAGACCACTTTTCCATTCTTAGCACTGGCAGAGCCAATGAAAAGCTGATCTACCTCTGAATGCTTCTTTGTGCACTCAATGTAAAAACAAGGCTGCTTTGGAGTCCAACTGGTGGGGCCTTGCTC
Source organism: Pleurodeles waltl (assembly GCF_031143425.1). Classification (NCBI taxonomy): domain Eukaryota; kingdom Metazoa; phylum Chordata; class Amphibia; order Caudata; family Salamandridae; genus Pleurodeles; species Pleurodeles waltl. The sequence continues at coordinate 523,026,655 of NC_090451.1, read as the reverse complement.
CCTTAGATGAGTGAGTCGGAACGCAAAAGGTGAGTGAGAGGCTGTCTCTCATGGAAGAATGACACCATCTTTGACAAGAAGGAAGCACACATTTGCAGCACCAGTTTGTCAGTAACAGAAGTAATATATAGAGATTGTTCTGATGGCACCTATAGCACAACAGAGAGATCCCTTGAAATGTGAGCCACCTGCATTGTTGTAGCACTTCCTGACATAGCATCCATGACTTCACCCCACCCTACTTGTTGCAGTACTGCATGGTGGTTATGTTGAAAATCATGACCTGAACCATCTTCCCCTTGATTGACAGGAGGAAGGCAGTCAGAGCTGGCCTGATGGCATGAAGTTCTAGAATTGTGATATGATGACTAAGCCTCGCTGTAGACCTAAGGCCCCCCTGATCTCAACCAGTCAAGAAGAAGTGGTAGGAGAACTAGTGCACCTGATTGTGGCCACAGCCTCTGCTGCCACTGTCCTTTACTCCTAACTTAACAGGCTACCTGCTGATTAGTGCCCCGATTTATTGATGGAACCTCATCAAATATTGTGCTCAACTGGGCAATCCCATACAACATGCTTGAATTTACCATTTACTTTATTGCAGTAGAAGAAGGAGGATTTGCTAACCATACCCATACGCCATAACCTGGTTGGGGGAAAATAGTTTCTGTGTAAGTCTTTAAATTGTATTAATCACAAGTGGGCAGGTGGCCAGAGTGTAGGAAGCCTTCTTCGCTTCTGTCCAATTCTCATAGTCAAGTTATCCCACATCGCTTTCCCATTTTTCCAAGATATTAGTGAAGTGGTCTGGAGTGTTAGCTATTGGTGATCTGAAGAGTCTAGAAATTCTCTTCTTGCCTACCCGCTCCGGTGTTATCTTCGTTTCTGTGGGGGTTAAACTCGGGTAACATTATTAGTTTACTTTTGTATGCATCCAAGGCATGTCCGGTTTGGAAGTAGCAGAATAATTGTTAATTAGAGCGCTGACACTGGACAACTGATAGAATAATTTTATGCAGTCAGAGGCCCATACTGTACCCAGTTTCGAGATTCCTATTTAAGGTGCCTAGGTTGGAAGCCCTCAAGTTGTTACCTGTGCTAGCCATGAACCACACCACGTGGAGTTTGTTCATTAAGAGTTCGAACCTCTAGATGTGTTGCAGTGCTTTGCACCAGCACAGCACTGGCAGTTTTGTGATGTATGGAACTGTGTGAGGGAATATTTTCCCGTGACTTATTGACAGCACGTCATGCGGCCCTGATCATCCGATCCTCTTTGCTGCTGAAGATTCAATTGTTGATTGGGACCAAGTGGGAGACCCACTAATATTACCGAAAATTGGGGTCCCCCAACCACCTTCCTATTTCCATAATTAACCCTATGACTTTCCACTAGACCATAAAAAAAATCCTCAATGAGATCGAAGATTTGGAAGAATCAGGCCGTGGGGGGGGGGGGGGCGAATCGGAAGTTTTTTAGGGTGTATAGAAATTGTGTTAGCAATACTGTCTTGAACATTGCATGCCCCATAGTGGTTAGTGACATTGACAAAGACTATATAATCCCCTCTCCAACGCACCAACGCCAGTTCCTTTTTTTTCGCGCTTCCAATACAGATCTGGAGTGGTTATTAGACCGTTTTGGCCTATCTCAACATTCTTGTTTATAGGAGGCTCGCCTGGTTTGTAGTGGGTACCTAAGGTACCTACACCTTATACCAGGTCCAGTTATCCCTTATTAGTGAAATGTAGTCAGTGTCTAGAAGCCAGGCTTTCTAGGGGTAGCTGTAGGCACAGCAGCCAAGGCTGAACTATGAGACATTCAAAGCTCTTGCAATACCACTGTAGTCACACAGTACTTACACACAAGAAAGACAATACTCAGTGTTACCAAAAATAAAGGTACTTTATTTTAGTGACACAAGGCCAGAAATATATTAGAGGCTATATTCCCCTAAGAGGTAAGTATTGTATATAAAATATACACTAGTAACAAAAAGCAGGTAAGTAAACAGTCATAAAATTGTGCAAATAGTGAAAATCACCATAGGTTACAATGGGCCTAGGGGGAACACAAACCATATACTAAAATAGTGGAATGCGAATGTCTGTTTCCCACCTAGGCAAGAGTAGTGTGTAGAGGGGCGCTGGAAGTGTAAGAAAACACCAAAGGCAAGTAAAGTACCCCACCCCAGAGCCCAGGAAAGCAGGAGTAAAGTACAGCAAGTTTCCTCAAAACGCACTAGAAGTTGTGATAAAGAATGATGCAAAAACCAAGCAAGACTGTAAGACACCAATGAAAGATTCCTGGACTTGAAGACCTGCGGAAAGAGGAGACCAAGTCCAAGGGTCTCTGAGGAGTCCAGGCGTAACAGGAGCCCCTCCTAACCCGGATGAAGGTGCAAAAGTGGATTCTCCGGTTCGAAGAAAAAGTCAGAAATGCCCCAAAGAAGACAGCTGCGGGTTCCTGCTTGGTACAAAAGAGATGTCCCACGTCAAATAGATGTATGCAGGCTGGTTTTCGTCATTGGATGCCGCCAACAAGCCTTGGCTCATGCAAAAGACAGGTTTGGCGGGAAAAGGCACTACCTGGGCCCAGGAGAAACCTGGGGGTCTCATCCCGGACTGAGGAGACAGAGGGGGCTCTCAGCACTTCAGAGAGCCCCCAGAAGACCAGGCAGCACCCACAGGAGTCCCAGGACACAGGGACAAAGGAGTTGCAAATCGTGGTCGTCGCAGCACTACAAAAAAGGAGCCCACACTGCTGGAGAACAACTCACTGAGTTGACCGTCGCAGGATAGGGTGCAGGGGACCTGGACTACGATGTGCACAAAATTCCTTGGAGAAGCGCACAGAAGCTCTAGGAGCTGCAAAACACATAGTTCACAGGGGTACTGTCTGGCTCAGGAAGGCAAGCTCTCATCTCCACCAAATTTGGACAGTTGGGCCTTTGGACAGTCAAGGTCACTTAGGTTCACCACCTGTGTTCCAGGATCCACGCTCTTCGTCAGGAGAGGGGACCCAGAGTACCGGTCGTCGCTGCAGAGAGGTGCTTGCTGAGGCAGGGAAGTGACTCCGTCACTCCATGGGAGATTCCTTCGGTCCTTCTGGTGCAGGATGAAGACAGGCAGTCCTTGGAGTGTGCACGACCTGGAAACTGTTGCAGTTGCTGGCAGCAGCTGAAGTTACAGAGTTGCAGTAGCCTTCTTGGATACTTTGTTACAGTTGTAGAGTTCCTGGAGCAGTTCTGCGGTTGATCCGTCGGTAGAAGGTAAAGCAGAGGTTGCAGAGGGTTCCTGCTGGAATCTTGCAATCTGAATCCAGAGGAGAGACCCTAAATAGCCATGAGAGGGGGATTGGTCACCTAACCAGGTAAGCACCTATCAGGAGTGGTCTCTGACGTTACCTGTTGGCAGTGACCATTCACATGCTCCCAGAGTTCCCTGACCATCCTGAAAAACAAGATGGCAGAACCCAGGGACACTCTGGAGGAGCTCTGGGCACCACCCCTGGGGTGGTGATGGACAGGGGAGTGGTCACTCCCCTTTCCTTAGTCCAGTTTTGCACCAGAGGAGTGACTGGGGGTCCCTGAACCGGTGTAGCCTGGATTATGCAAGGAGGGCACTATCTGTGCCCTTCAAAGCATTTCCAGAGGCTCTGGGAGGATACCCCTCCCATACCTGTAACACCTATTTCCAAAGGGAGAGGTTGTAACACCCCTCTCCTAAAGGAAATGCATTGTTCTGCCTCCCTGGGATTGGGCTTGCCAAGCCCCAGGAGGGCAGAAGCCTTTCTGTGAGGTGGCAGCAGCCGGGGCTGCAGTGGAAACCTCAGAGAGGTGGATGGCATTACTGGGGGTCCATAGTGGAGCCCCCAGGGTGCATGGAATTGCACCCCCCAATTCCAGAACCAGATTCGGGGTACAATTTCCAGTTCCTAGACACCTCCCATTGCCATATTTGGGGTTACCATTGTGAAGCTTCATATATGTATTGCTCTATATGTAGTGCACACTTATAATGGCGTCCCTGCACTCACAAGGTCTGGCAAAATGGCCTGGACGAAGTGTGGGCACCTCTGCTAGTGCAGGGGTGCCCTCACACACAGGTACTATGCACCTAGCCTTCAGGATCTGAAGGTTAGGCATATAGGTGACTTATAAGTTACCTGGTGCAGTGAAAAGGGCTGTGAAATACTGCTTACACGATTTCACTCAGGCTGCAATGGCAGTCCTGAAGAAGTGTTTGTATGAGCTCCTTATGGGTGGCAAAAGAAATGCTAGAGCCCATAAGGATCTCCTGGAACCCTGATGCCCTGGGTACCTAGGTACCATACACTAGGGAATTATAAGCGGGGTCCAGTATGCCAATTTGGAGTGAAATATGTAGTCACTAGACTATAGTGACAAATTTGGAAACAGAGAGAGCATAAGCACTGGAGTTCTGATTAACAGGACTCCAGTGACACAGTCAAGCATACTGACAAAACAGTAAAACATACTGACATGCAGGCCATAAACCATAAGCACTGAGGTCCAGACAAGCAGGATCCCAGTGACACAGTCAAAACACAGACAATCAGGCAGAAAGTGGGGGTAACATGCCAAGAAAGATGGTACTTTCCTACATTGTCGAAGGAAAGTGTGCCCTTTTTCTTCTGTCTTTGGGGTTTAAGCCCCGTGGGCTCTGTGGCAGGCAGATGTTGGTCACAGACTCACATACTATTTGTATGTGGTGCCTCAGGGAGTACCACGACTCCAAGGAGTGTAGCAGCTGCCATCATCTTCACCCGAAAGCATTGAGGGAGTGTCTCATGAGGATTCTGGCGGCGTCGGTCTCCTTCGAGGTCCCGGAGCAATCGCAGAACCAATCTAGGAGCCGTTCCTGTGAGTGTCCGTAGAAGGGGAAGACCTTGAAACACAAACGGTCAAAGTCAACTTCATCACGTAAGTCCTGTGTTTCCGACGCCATCTCCCAGCCTTCGGCTGCGGAGTCAACACAAGAGTTCGCCCTGCACCTCCCTGATTTCCCTGGAGCCATGGCGACTCTGAGCCAGAAGAGGGATTATTATAACTCCCTCAGTGCCATCTTTAGGCCCCAGTTTACCTCTGGTATGCTTTCCAGCCCCTAAGAGGTGAGAGGTGTCCTAACTGAATCCTCGCCTGGTGTTCTCCCTCTGCGTCAGTTAGGTCCTTTTAATCCATACTCTGATCAGTGCCGGTGCACAGCCCTTCGGGGTTTCCACCTGCGACGCTGGAGTCTGATCACCCAACGATAACACTGATGTTGACGGCACCGAACCGATCACCCTCTCTGACACCGAGACAACGGCGCTGGACAGCATTGGATGCTGTGCCGGTGGCACCGACCAGCTTGGACACCTTCCCTCCTCTTTCTACACAGCCCTTTGTTGTTTTTTCTACAGGGGAACAGACTTTTGAAGGTGAAGGAGATGATATGAGGTGTCGGAACCCTAGGAACAAGAAAGTCCAACTTCCTCTAGAGGTTAATTGACTGACTGACCTAGGTGAGGCTAGTGGTCTTGAATCCTCCTGAGCTTCAGATCTCCTCCCCACCCAGCATTGCTACAGAAGTGAGCTCCTCTTTTGCTGAGGTGTTGAGGTCTTAGACTGGCAGCTTCCCTTGGTGGAGGTGACCACAGTCCCCTTGGTGAATGTGCTTCACCACGGCCAAACGGGAGTAGAGCTTGTGCTCACCTATGGTGAGTCACTGTATGACCTTTTGTTAGGGACCTGAGCTAAGCCCTTTTCGGGGGCCCCCGTAGACCAGTCCATAGCCCAAAGACACCGGCTCCACCCCTGGGGACCCTGCCTTTCTCTCCCGACACCCAACTCCAAGATGTTTTGTGGTGCAGGCCCATACGGCCTCCTCTGACCCTAGCCCCTAGCATCCTCCCTAACGTTCCTCTGGACAGGGAGTGCAGATGTCTGGAAACTTGTGGAAGAAATATTTTCTCCTCAGCCAGCTCAGCATTGCAATCTTTAAAAACTGGCTGTGTTCTGGGCCGCTTTTCCCATGTATTGTGTGATTCGGTGGCGCGCTTGCTGCCTCCTCTTCCAGAGGAGACCCAGAGCAAACTCATCCAGATATTACAGGATGGGTGAGAAGCAGCTAAATATAAAATGAAATGTGGTATGGATACCGCGGGCTCAGTGGGTCGGGCTATGGCTTAGTCAGTAGCGCTGCGCCATCGTGCCTGGCTATGCCAGTCTAGTTTTTCGCAGGCTGTCCAGAACACCTTGGAGGCCATGACCTTCGAAGCCACCCACCTGTTCGGTATACATGCCGATTTGGCATTCGAACGCTTTATGGACAGTCAGAGTGAAAGAGACTCTTAAATATTAGAGGGAGCGGGGTTCTGGTTGCAGTACCCCAAATCCACCCCTCCACAAGCACACTTTTTGCCTGTTTTTTAGATGCAACTTCCAGTGAAGTGCACTTGGTTCCTGATAACCAGGCCCCCAGTGCCACTGTTCCTACCCTAGAACAAGACACCTGGTCACTTGATCCTCAAGTGACCTGGCCCTTCAGCCCCCCTGGAAGCCCCTAATAAATGGTACCCCTGGTAGCTAGGGTGTGGGTACTGAAAAGGGCCCCTTAGAGCTGCAGCACAACTTGTGCCACTCCCCAGTACCAACCTTATGCAGACTGTGTTACAAGATGCTCCCCAAATTGAAAACACAACATCTCACACCCTTGTGTGACATGTCCCTTAAAAACACTGCTTTTAATATCTGTAAGTCACCCCTACAGCAGGCTTTCGGCCCTAAGGCAGGGTGCATTATATTACAAGTGAGGGCATATGTGCATAAGCAAATATTCCCCCACTATGTCTTTGTTGACTCTTACACATAGTAAGAGTAAAGGGAAGTCATTTTAAATACATGTGCTGGACACTGGTCACTACGAGTTCCTCAGCTGCATGATGGCTTCTCTGAACCCAGGGATGTGTGGTATCAAACATCACATATTAATATACCCTCACTGATTCCAGTGATGGATTTATTAATACATGAACCAGGAGTGCACATTAGAGGTGCCCCATTACAAACCTACTGTAAGAAGCTGGCACTCTCCCCAATTGGTATTACAGAGGCAAAAGTAGATAGAACTAATGCTCTATTTTGTGGTAGTGTGTGTAAGCAGTTAGGCTTTTCAGAGGGTAGTGCTAAGCATTTGTTGTGCTCACATAGGCAACAAATGAGAGGGACACTCAAAGAATAAAGCCAAGACCAATTTAGAGAAATAACATTTCTTGTTATATATGTTTCACACCAAGAATTCAGTTTCAAGCATAAATACTTTGCAGTTTCAAAAATCAACACTTAGTGCAATTTTTTAGTTTAGCAATATTATCCTTTGGGAGGAAAACAAGAATGCAGTTTGCAGGTAAGTACACATCTTTCAAATCCAGTCTTCGGGGTTTTAGGTCAACACCAGCCAGGGTTCAAATCAGTACCAAGAGTGCACCCACAGCAGCACAGGGTTCGCCAAGTGCAGAGGTCAAATTTGGAGTTGTGTGCCCAGTAATAACCAATGGAGACTGGGGGTGAATGAAAATGCGATGCTCATGGGTGAGTAAAGTGGTGTCATAGGTTGATCTCCTGGCGTTGAGGTAAGCACAGAGGGGCCACAAGACATCACCAAACTGCTGCACGGCTGGGTGCAGAGTGCCAACACAGCGTCAGGCGCCCAATGCAAGTCAATGTGGGAGATACGTTTTGGAAAAAGGCTGCAGGCTTTGATCAGGAGGCTGAATGAAGAAAACCCACAGCTGCCCAGGTAAGTTCTGATGCTAGGAGAGGTAGGGACACCGACGGTCCAGCTCCCCAAGGCCAAGGGACTGCAAGTGCAGAAGTGTCCTTTGGGGTCAGGAACAGTTTATCATGCAGGTCAGGATTAGGGGTTGTTTTCGATTTGAGGCTGCAGGCTTTGAGGCAGAGGTCATCCCACGCTTGACTCAGACTCTGAATCGCTGGGCCACTTGAACTCTGGTTGTGGGCGTCGGTGCAGAGGTGGGTCCATAGGCAGTTTTGCGGTTCCTCAGGGCAGAGATCTTTTCTTTTTAAGTTGCTTTCTTCTTGAACAGGCCCGTTGTTCTTGGGAGATCCTGATCTTTGTCGAAGGCAGTCAGTCCTCCCAAAGTTTCGGAGGTCGCTGGGCTGCAAGACCGGTTGTTTCTTTGGTGCAGGATTGTTGAGGGCTGCAGACAGGCCGGTAGGGCTGTGGCTGAGTCAGTTGGTGTCTGTAGTCTTCTCTGCTAGTGCGACTCTGTAGTGTCCGGCTCTTCTTAGGTCTTCAGGAATCTGAGTTCTAGGGTTCAGAGGTGCCACCTAAATACTGAATTTAAGGGCATTACAGGGAGTGCCAGGTGATAGCCAATTGGTTACACACCTTTAGAGTGACTACACCCCTTTTATGACCACTTCTGTTGGGAAGTGGGCATAACACTAACCCTAGTGGCCTAACTCCTTCCAAACAAGATGGGGGAATTTAAAAAGTAGTGTCCACTTCTTTTCGTCCACCTTAGGGGTGGGACTTGCATGACGTGGGTACTCCTCTTAATGTAACTATTTTTCCCGCCTGTGCTGCCGCCAAAAGTGAGGTCAGGACAGGGAGGTTGGTTATCTCCATCATTTAGAGTGACCTGGTACGGATTACAAAGGAGTCAAGGCCTGTGAAGCTCCCCGCCCTGGAATGCTGATACTGCCTGGGAGAGGAGGTCACACCTCTGCCCAGAGTAGGCCTTTGTTCTGAGCCCTCAAGAGCGTTGGCTCTCACCTCAGGGCACCAGAACTCTGTCTAAGGTGGCTGCACTGGTTTTGACCAGTCAGTGTCCATGCTAGGTTTTCATGGGGCACCTCTAAGGTGCTCTCTGAGTGCATGTATTAATAAATCCATCAGTTAATTCAGTGATGGTTTATTAATACAAGGTGACTGATATCAAACATCAAAATCTTCAGTGCCCCTATGTATGTCCCTAGTATATGGTACCCAGGTACCCAGGGCACTAGGATACCAGGGGATCCCTATGGGCTCTAGCATATATTATGCCACCCATAGGGAGCCCATGCAAAGTGTTCTGCAGGCCTGCCATGGCAGCTTGCGTGAAAGGGGTGCTGTAAGGAAATGCCTCCTTGGCATGGTTACCCCCTAACGTTTTGCCTTTGCTGATGCTAAGTTATGATTGAAAGTGTGCTGGGACCTTGCTAACTAGGCCCCAGCACCAGTGTTCTTTCCCTAAACTGTACCTGTGTCTCCACAATTGGCACAACCCTGGCACTCAGGTAAGTCCCTTGTAACTGGTACCCCTGGTACCAAGGGCCCTGATGCCAGGAAAGGTCTCTAAGGGCTGCAGCATGTCTTATGCCACCCTGGGGACCCCTCAGTCAGCACATGCACACTGCCTCACAGCTTGTGTGTGCTGGTGGGGTGAAAATGACTAAGTTGATATGGCAGTCCCCTCAGAGTGCCATGCCAACCTCACACTGCCTGTGGCATAGGTAAGTCACCCCTCTAGCAGGCCTTACAGCCCTAAGGCAGAGTGCACTATACCACAGGTGAGGGTATATGTGCATGAGCACTATGCCCCTACAGTGCCTAAGCAAAACCTTAGACATTGTAAGTGCAGGGTAGCCATAAGAGTATATGGTCTGGGAGTTTGTCAAACACAAACTCCACAGTTCCATAATGGCTACACTGAAAACTGGGAGGTTTGGTATCAAACTTCTCAGCACAATAAATGCACACTGATGCCAGTGTGCAATTTATTGTAAAATACACCCAGAGGGCATCTTAGAGATGCCCCCTGAATACATACCCAACTTCTAGTGTAGACTGACCAGTTCCTGCCAGCCTGCCACACACCAGACATGTTGCTGGCCACATGGGTAGAGTGCCTTTGTCACTCTGTGGCCAGAAACAAAGCCTGTACTGGGTGGAGGTGCTTCTCACATCCCCCTGCAGGAACTGTAACACCTGGCGGTGAGCCTCAAAGGTTCACCCCTTTTGTTACAGTGCCCCAGGGCATCCCAGTTAGTGGAGATGCCTGCCCCTCCGGCCACTGCCCCAACTTCTGGCAGCAAGGCTGGAGGAGATAATGAGAAAAACAGGGAGGAGTCACCCACTAGTCAGGACAGCCCCTAAGGTGTCCTGAGGTGACCCCTGCCTTGAGAAATCCTCCGTCTTGAGTTTGGAGGATTCTGAGGATTCCCCCAATAGGATTAGGGATGTGCCCCCCTCCCCACAGGGAGGAGGCACAAAGAGGGTGTAGCCACCCTCAAGGACAGTAGCCATTGGCTACTGCCCTCCCAGACCTAAACACACCCCTAAATTCAGTATTTAGGGGCTCCCCAGATCCCAGGAAATCAGATTCCTGCAACCTGAAGAAACAAGAAGGACTGCTGACCTACAAGCCTGCAGAGAAGGAGGAAGACGACAACTCCTTTGGCCCCAGCCCTACCGGCCTGTCTCCAACTTCGAAAACCTGCTCCAGCGACACATCCAACAGGGACCAGCGACCTCTGAAGCCTCAGAGGACTGCCCTGGACTAAAGGACCAAGAAAATCCCATGAGCAGTGTCCCTGTTCAAAACCAGCTACTTCTTTGCAACAAAGAAGCAACTTCCAAGGACTTCACATTTCCCGCCGGAAGCGTGAGACTCTACACTCTGCACCCGACGCCCCCGGCTCGACCTGCAGAAAACCAACACCTCAGGGAGGACTCGCCGGCGACTGCGAGCCCGTGAGTAACCAGAGACGACCCCCCTGAGCCCCCACAGCGGCGCCTGCAGAGAGAATCCAGAGGCTCCCCCTGACCGACGCCTGGAACCAACACTGCACCCGCAGCCCCCAGGACCTGAAGGAACCGAACTTCGACGCAGGAGTGACCCCCAGGCGACCCTCTGCCTTGCCCAGGTGGTGGATGTCCCGAGAAGACCCCCCTGTGCCTGCCTGCACCGCTAGAGTGACCCCCGGGTCCCTCCATTGAAACCTATACAAAACCCGACACCTGCTTTGCACACTGCACCCGGCCGCCCCTGTGCCGCTGAAGGTGTGTTTTGTGTGCCTATTTGTGCCCCCCCCCCCCCCCAGTGCTCTACAAAACGCCCTGGTCTGCCCCCCGAGGACACAGATTCTTACCTGCTGGCAGACTGGAACCGGAGCACCCCTGTTCTCCTTAGGCACCTATGTATTTTGGGCACCTCTTTGACCTCTGCACCTGACCGGCCCTGAGCTGCTGGTGTGGTACCTTTGGGGTTGCCTTGAATCCCCAACAGTGGGCTGCCTATGCCCCAGGACTGAGACTTGTAAGTGTTTTACTTACCTCCTAACCTAACCTTTACTTACCTCCCTCAGGAACTGTTGATTTTTTCACTGTGTCCACTTTGAAAATATCTTATTGCCATTTTCACAAAGATTGTACATGATATTGTTTTCATTTAAAGTTCCTAAAGTATCTAAGTGAAGTACCTTACTTTTAAAGTATTACCTGTAAATCTTGAACCTGTGGTTCTTAAAATAAACTAAGAAAATATATTTTTCAATATAAAAACCTATTGGCCTGGAGTAAGTCTTTGAGTGTGTATTCCTCATTTATTGTGTGTGTGTGTGTGTGTGTGTGTGTGCATACAACAAATGCTTAACACTACCCTCTGATAAGCCTACTGCTCGGCCACACTACCATAAAATAGAGCATTAGAATTATCTACTTTTGCCACTATCTTACCTCTAAGGGGAACCCTTGGACTCTGTGCACACTATTTCTTACTTTGAAATAATATATACAGAGCCAACATCCTACAGGTGCACACACCCATTTTCACTACAGGTTACTGCACCAGGTCACTGTAAGTCACCTCTATGGCAGGCACTCTCAGCCCAGAGGGCAGGGTGCAGATACCTGTGTGTGAGGGGACCCCTGCACTAGCAGAGGTGCCCCAATGTACTCCAGCTCCATTTTTCTTGACTTTGTGAGTGCGGGACACCATTTTACGCGTGTACTGGACATAGGTCACTATCTATGTCCAGCTACATAATGATAACACCGAACGTGGGCATGTTTGGTATCAAACATGTTGGAATCATACCCCATTACTGTTGCAAGTATTGGAATTATGATTCCATGCACTCTGTGGGGCTCCTTAGAGAACCCCCAGCATTGCTACCACCAGTCTTCTAGGGTTTTCTGGGCAACCCAAGGTGCTGCCACCCCTCAGACAGGTTTCTGCCCTCCTGCTGTTTAATCTGATCTAGTTCAGAAAGGCAGAACAAAGGGTTTCCTTTGGGAGAGGGAGGTGACACCCCCCTCCCTTTGTAAATATGTATGACTGGCTTGGTATGCTTTGAAGGGCACATTGGGTTCCCTCCGTGCATAAACCAGTCTGCACCAGTTCAGGGACCCCCAGTCCTTGCTCTGGCGCCAAACTGGACAATGGAAAGGGGAGTGACCACTCACCTCTCCATCACCACCCCAGGGGTAGTGCCCAGAGCTCCTCCAGAGGGTCCCTGGGTTCTGCCATCTTGAATCCAAGGTTGGCAGGGAACTCTGGGAGCATCTTAGTGGCCAGGCCAGGCAGATGACGTCAGAACCCCCTCCTGATAGGTGGTCACCTGGCTAGGTGACCAATCCCCCTTTCAGGACTATTTAGGGTCTCTCTCTTGTGTGGGTCCTCAGATTCAGCTTGCAGGATCCCAGCAGGACTCCTCTGCAACGTTACTTCGACTTATAGCCACTGGAACCGCGACTGGACGCCCCAGGAACCTACAATTTGCATCCACGAAGACTCTTCCTGCAACATTGTTTCCATTGCTCCTTCCAGCTTCTGCAAAATTTCCCCGGCTGTGCATCCTCTGAGGGTGGCAAGTCTTCAACCTGCACGAGAAGGAAGAAGGAATCTCCCTTGCAATGGAGGAATCACTTCCCTGCATCCACTGGCACCTACTGCAACGACGACTGGCTGCGTAGATCTCCTCTCATCCTGAGCTGCTTGGATCCTGCATCATGGGTGGTGGTCCGGAGTACTCCTGTTGGTCCTCTCTGCCAGCTGTCTAATTTCAGTGGAGGTAATCCCTTACCTTTCCACGCAGGACAGTATCCCTGTGCACTGCGTCCCTTGCAGCTGCCATGGCTTGTTTGTATCTCCTCCAAGAGATCTTCAGGCTGCGTGTAGCTCCAGACCCCAGCACTCCTTCCTGTGACGCCCAGCCCTCTGTGTGGTTCTCCTACTGCATGAGACCCTTCTTCAGTCGTGCTGCGTGGGCTCTTCTGCGACTCCTGTGTCCCCATCCTGTGGGTGCTGCCTTTGCTTCTGTGGGCTCTTTGTGTCGCTGAGGGTCCCCTCTGACTCCCCCTCCTGGGTTGAGTCCTCCTGGGCCTTGCTGGTCCCCAGCAGCTCCACTTTTCGCCAGCCGTGACATTTGCTTTTGCTAAGGCTTGTTGATGGAATTCTTGCACCAACACCCAACTGCAGTTATTCTTCCTGCATGGGATGTCGTGTGCATCCCTCAGAAACTCTTCTCGGCTCCAGGGCTGCAGTGCTGACCTTCTTCTCATCACTATCGACCAACTCCTGCAACTACAGCTGGGTAGGCAGTAGTTCCTACTCCTCCTGGACACCACTGTGACTCTTGGACTTGGTTCCCTCCCTCCACAGGTCTTCCTCTCCAGGAATCCACTGCTGGTTTCTTGCAGCCTTGTCTGGGTGTCTTCTTTTCTTATTTTTCTTCATTTTGGGTGGTTTGGGGAAATTCCAGTGATTTATCCCTGCTTTCCTGGTCACTGGGGGGGTAATGTGTTACTTACATTTGTGGTTCCCTAGCACTCTCAGCTCCCCTCTACACATTCCACACACCTAGATGGGGGTCCTGTGATCGCATTCCATTTTTTTAGTATATGAGAGAGAGAGAGAGAGAGAGAGAGAGAGACAGCAACCGCAAGGGGCACACAGTGGCACTGGCAGCGCAGAGACAGCCAAGGAAGAGGCGGCAGCCAGCAATGTGCCAAGAAAGCTGCACCGGAATGTGGGCTGAGACAACAAAAAAGGAAAACAGAAGAACACAGGAGAGGCAGTAGCAGTGTTGACGTGCCCAAGATCTAGCAAGAAGGCAAACAACGGTGAGCAAATCAGCGTGATAGTGCAAGAATACTTAAAAACATTTGTGCCAGTGCTGTTTGCGAATAAATGAGGCTTGGGCAGAACAGGTGGGAATAGGGAGGTGTCACTCAAAAAGGCCAGGGTCACGCAAGGCTCCACTAACAGGAGGACCCCGTCACCTGTGGCTGAGGTGGGCAATCAAGGGTGCCAATCACCACAGAGGGTGGAGTTGGAGATGTCAGGAGTAAGAATTGAGGCACTACCTACACAGGTACTGGGAGCGGACCCAGGAATAAAAGGGCAGAGTCAGGCCAATACAGCCACAGGAGGTTTGTCCCCAGAAAGCGTACAAAAAGAGTGGCCTAAGAAGGCATTACATTGTCACCAGGGCCCATGGTCTGGCCAGCATGATTCAGCTGTCTATCAAGTAGCACATTTGGCGCAGGGAGTTCATTGACATATTCCCACTCCTAGAGATACAGGTAGAGAGTCTCTATCTGACCACTGTGGACAAAAAAGAAGAGAGGAAAGAAAAGTATAGGATAGGGAAAGAGAGAAACTTCGATAACTGGTTGGACGCCTTTAGGATCATGGCCTGTATCATTGAGAAGTTCCTGCACTGCGCAAAAGATCTTTGGTTATATCTTTTATTTAGGAAAGTACCCTCTTTTTGGCATGGTTACCCCCACTTTTTGTTTGCTGCCAGTGTGCTTAGACTGTCTTCACCGGGTTCCTGCTAAACGGGACCCAAGTGATCGTGCTCTCTCCCTCCAAATGTGATTACCTAGGATCTTTGTGTACTCCACAATTGGCTAACTGGTGTCGCCATATAAGTCCCTAGAATATGGTACTTAGGTACCCAGTGCACTGGGACGCCAGCCCCCCCTCCCCATGGGCTGCAGCATGTATTATGCCACCCATGGGAGCCCATGCAAAATGTGTCTGCAGGCCTGCTATTGCAGCCTGCTTGAAAAGATGCATGCACCCTTTCACCACAGGTCACTACACCAGGTCACTGTAAGTCACCCCTATGGTAGGCCCTTCCAACCCAAAGGGCAGGGTGCAGATCCCTGTGTGTGGGGGCACCCCTGCATCAACAGAGGTGCCACCACGAACTCCAGTTGCATTGCACTGGACTTCGTAAGCGTGGGGAAACCATTTTACCCGTGACTTGGGCACAGGTCACTACCTATGTCCAGCTACATAATGGTAACTTTAAACCTGGGCATGTTTGGTATCAAATATGCCGGAATCATACCCCAATACTGTTGCCAGTATTGATTGCATGATTCCATGCACTCTCTGGGCTGCTTAGAGGGACCCCCATTATTGCTCCTACCAGTCTTCCAGGGCTTTCCAGGCAGGCCGCGCAGCTGTAGCCCCTCAGACAGGTTTCTGCCCTCCTGCTGCTTGACCAGCTCAGGCGGGGGAAGGCAGAACAAAGGATTTCCTGTGGAAGAGGGAAGGCACACCCTCTCCCTTGGAAATAGGTGTTACAAGACTTGGGAAGTGTAGCCTCCCCAAGCCACCATTTTGCTTTGAATTGCACATTTGGTGCCCTCTTTGCATAAACCGGTATGCACCAGTCCAGGAACCCCCCGATCCCTGCTCTGGCGTGAAACTGGACAAAGGAAAGGGGAGTCACTCCCCTGTCCATCACCACCCCGGGGGTGGTGCCCTGAGCTCCTCCAGGTGGCCACTTGATTTTGCCATCTTGAAACAAAGAGGTGGAGACGCCCCAGGGAACATCTGAGTGGCCAGGTCAGGCAGGTGATGTCACAGCCCCATCCTGGTAGGTGGTCACCTTGTGAGGTGACCAAATCCCCCTTTAAGGGCTATTTAGGGACCCCCTTGCAGGTGGGTCCCCAGATTTGACGTGCAAGACTCCACCAGGACTCCTGCATCGTTTACTTCTGCTCCTGGCCCCTCGAACAGCAACTGGACACCCCAGGAACTGACAAGACTGCAACTCTGGAGATGATCTTGCCTTGCAACATTGTTTCTCCAGCTCCTTCCAGCAACTGCAACATTTCCCCGGCTGTGGTTCCTCTGAGGTCGGCAAGACTTCAGCTGCACTAGGAATCCAGAAGGAATCTCCCTTGGAGTAAAGTAGTCACTCCCCTGCATCTGCAGGCACCTACCACAACGATGTCAAGCTTCGTGGATCTGCAGTCCTCTGGAACTGCGTGGATCCTGCATCACAGGTGGTGCTCTGGAGTGGTCCCCTGCGTCCTCTCTGCCCAACTCTTGAGACGGTGTGCCCTTGCCTTTCCTTGCAGTACACCTGTGCACCGCAACTCTTTCAGCAACCAAGGCATGTTGTCTCCTGCTCCAAGTGATCTTCAGGCTCCGAGTAACCCCGGCCTCCAGCACTTCATCCTGCCAAGTACAGTCTGCTCCAACGATGTGGAACTCCTTTCCAGGTGTGCTGTTTTAGCCTCACTGCAACTTAGTGTGCCTACTGCCAGAGGGTGGCCTGTGGGGGCTGTGACTGCTTCTGCTGGCTGTCCCGACTGCTGAGGGTTAGCTCAGACTCCCCTCCAAGGGTCGAGTCCCCGTGAATTTGCTGGATCGCTTCAGCCTTGCAACTCTTCTGTTGTTTCTTTTTGCATTTGCCAAGGCTTGTTGGTGGTTCGCCTAAACCACTGACCATCTGCAATCTGACAAACTAGGTAGGACTCCATCTGCACTGCTTCAAGGACTGCTCTGTAGCTCCTGGACACCACAGCTGGTCGTCTTCTTCCCCCATCGACCTGGATCTTCATCCATAGAAAGATGGGTAGTGGTTCCTGCCCCAACTGGACACTCCATCGTGGATAGGACTCTGTCCCCTTCCTTTTCAGGTCCTCTTCTTCCAGAATCCACCTTTGGTTTCCTCTGGTCTGGTCCTTTTCTTGCACAATCCATTTTCCAAGTCCTTTTGTTAGTGCTTGGGAAGACCAGATATTTACCTCTGCTCTCCTGGGGGTCATTCAGGTACTCACCTCTTGGGGTCCCTAGTTCTTCCAGCTCCCCTCTAACTACTCCATATCATTGGGTGGGGGACTTCACTTTGCATTCCACTATTTTAGTGTATGGTTTGGTCCTCCCCTAGGGCCCTAACTATTTTTCACTAATTCTTGCCAGTGCTTGTTGTTTCTTCTGCCAGTTCGTAATTGTTACTGTGTGTATGTATGTATGTGTGTGTGTATATATATATATAAATATATGTTCGATGGCATGTGTAGCTTCAGATACATATGCTGTGCACATCCCGCCATCTAGTGTTGAGCTCGGAGTGTTACAAGTTGTTTTTCTTCGAAGAAGTCTTTTCGAGTCACTAGATCGAGGGACTCCTCCCCTTTCGGCTCCATTGCGCATGGGCGTCGACTCCATCTTAGATTGTTTTCTTTCCGCCATCGGGTTCGGACGTGTTCCTCTTCGCTCCGTGTTTCGGTTCGGAAAGTTAGTTAAATCTCGGAAAATTCGACTGTATTGTTTGCGTTCGGTATCGGGTTAGTTACAACAGATCGACACCGAATTTTGAACAGCTCCGGTGGCCCTTCGGGGTTTTCGATTCCCCGGTGGGGCATGGTCGGCCCGACCTTGTGCGTCTTCAAGGCTAATGGAACGGACCCCATTCCGCTTCTGCCCCGAATGTCACAACAAATATCCTTACACAGATTAGCATCTGGTCTGTAATTTGTGTTTGTCTCCCGAACACAAAGAGGATACCTGTGGGGCCTCTCCATCGTTTCAGTCGAGGAAAACGCTAAGAGACCGAAGAGCAAGAAGACTACAAATGGCGTCGGCAGGACAACAACACTTGGAAGAAGAAGAAACCTTCTCCATCGCGGATTCGGACTCGGACGAGGTCGATCCCGAACAGACGCTGAGAACCATGAGTAAGACGTCACTGCCCAAAACTCACGGGAAATTCACTAAAGCCCAGGGGACGCCACTGCCAACAGGCCATGGCTTAACCCGAAAATTAGGTGACCGACCATCGGCACCGAAAAAGGGCACACATGTGTCGAAGTCATCCGACTCCGGCCGAGATACCGGCACAGAACAGACTCGACTCGAAGACACCGGGTCAGAGCAATCTCGACACCGAGAGGGCGGCACCGAAATGAGTTGGCACCGAGAGATCGGTGCACTGAGAGATCGGTACACCGAAAGGCAAAAAAGTGTCTTCTGAGCCGAAAAAGACGGTCGAAAAGGTTTCCATACCGAAACATCCGGCCTTGGAACCAAAACCAAGTTCCTACACCGAGGAACAGGGCCTGTCCTCACAGATGCAAGGACACAGATTCGGACAGGAGCTAGAGGCAGGGGGGCCAGATTACACTCAAAGGAGGCTCCACATTCAGAAGGACACAGGAAAAATCAGTACTCTCCCTCCAATCCGATTTAAAAGGAAACTTGCCTTCCAAGAGAAAGACAAGCAACCACAAGCAAAGGTGGCAAAAGAAATAACTCCGCCACCATCCCCACAACGCTCACCACAACCATCACTGGTAGCCACTCCACCAATGATGCAGTCTCCAACTCATACAGGAATGAGTCAGGATGATCCTGACGCATGGGATCTTTATGATGCGCCTGTGTCAGATAACAGTCCCGACTGTTATCCAGCGAGACCGTTACCAACTGAGGACAGTACTGCCTACACACAGGTGGTGTCAAGAGCAGCTGCGTTTCACAATGTCACCCTGCACGCAGAACCAGTAGAAGATGACTTTCTGTTTAATACACTGTCGTCCGCACATAGCCAGTACCAGAGTCTCCCTATGTTACCGGGAATGCTGAAACACTCAAAACAAGTGTTTCAGGAGCCTGTGAAAGGCAGGGCCATTACTCCAAGGGTGGAGAAAAAGTGCAAACCGCCACCAACAGACCCTGTGTACATAACGCAGCAATTAACACCAGACTCAGTGGTAGTAGGGGCAGCTCGCAAAAGAGCGAACTCACACACCTCAGGAGATGCACCACTACCAGACAAGGAAAGTCGCAAGTTCGACGCAGCTGGGTAAAGGGTCGCGGCACAGGCAGCCAACCAATGGCGCATTGCCAACTCACAGGCCTTGCTGGCTAGATATGATAGGGCTCATTGGGACGAAATGCAACATTTCATAGAACACCTACCCAAAGAGTTCCAAAAGAGGGCACAACAAGTGGTGGAAGAAGGCCAGAGTATCTCTAACAATCAGATACGGTCAGCAATGGATGCAGCTGACACAACTGCTAGGACTGTTAATACAGCAGTCACCATACGGAGACATGCATGGCTACGCACCTCAGGATTCAAGCCGGAAATTCAACAAGTGGTGCTGAGTATGCCTTTTAACGGACAACAGTTGTTTGGGCCGGAGGTGGACACTGCTGTCGAAAAACTTAAAAAGGACACAGATACGGCCATAGCCATGTGCGCACTCTACTCCCCACAGAGCAGAGGCACATTTCGTAAATCACAGTTTAGAGGGGGGTTTCGGGGACAGAGAACAGAACCCTCAACCTCACAAACAAGACCCACTTACCAGAGTCAATATCAGAGGGGAATTTTTCGGGGACAATACAGAGGGGGACAATTCCCAAAAAATAGAGGGAAGTTCCAGAGTCCCAAAACACAGCAAAATAAACAGTGACTTCAGCGTCACAAATCCCCAACACATAACACCAGTGGGGGGGAGACTAACCAATTTTTACAAAAACTGGCAAGAAATAACAACAGACATGTGGGTCCTAGCCATTATCCAACATGGTTATTGCATAGAATTTCTACAATTCCCTCCAAATGTCCCACCGAAAACGCACAACATGTCCAAACAACACATGGATCTATTACAACTGGAGGTCCAAGCGTTGTTGCAAAAAGATCCAATAGAGCTAGTACCAATTCCTCAGAAAGGAACAGGAGTTTACTCCCTGTACTTTCTCATACCCAAAAAAGACAAAACTCTAAGACCTATCCTAGATCTCAGAACATTAAACTTCTACATCAAATCAGATCACTTTCACATGGTGACACTGCAAGACGTGATCCCATTGCTCAAACAACAAGACTACATGACAACACTAGACCTCAAGGATGCGTATTTCCATATACCTATACATCCTTCCCACAGAAAGTACTTTTGTAATGGTGGTTTGTAATCCAAGGGGTACATTACCAGTTCAAAGTGTTGCCATTCGGAATAACAACAGCGCCAAGAGTTTTTACAAAATGCCCGGCCGTAGTGGCAGCCCATATCAGAAGGCAGCAAATGCATGTGTTCCCGTACCTAGACGATTGGTTAATCAAAACCAATACGCTAGAACGGTGTTCACAACACACAAAGTATGTCATAGAAACCCTTCACAGGCTAGGTTTCTCACTCAACTACAACAAATCACACCTACAGCCGTGTCAAATACAACAGTACTTAGGAGAAACAATCAACAAAACAAAAGGGATTGCCACTCCAAGTCCACAAAGGGTACAGGCATTCCAAAACGTAATACAAGCCATGCACCCAAAACAAAAGTTCCAGGTAAAATTAGTGATGAAGCTACTAGGCATGATGTCCTCATGCATAGCCATTGTCCGAAACGCAAGATTACACATGCGGCCCTTACAACAGTGCCTAGCATCACAATGGTCACAAGCACAGGGTCAACTTCAAGATCTAGTGTTGATAGACCGCCAAACATACACCTCGCTTCAATGGTGGAACACTATAAACTTAAACAGAGGGCGTCCTTTTCAAGACCCAGTGCCTCAATACGTAATCACAACGGGTGCTTCCTTGATAGGGTGGGGAGCACACCTCAACCAACACAGCATCCAAGGACAATGGGACACTCAGCAGAGACAGCATCATATAAATCACTTAGAACTACTAGCAGTATTTCTAGTGTTGAAAGCATTTCAACCTATAATAACCCACAAACACATTCTTGTCAGAACAGACAACATGACAACAATGTATTAGCTGAACAAACAAGGAGTGACACACTCGACACAGTTGTCTCTCTTAGCACAAAAAATATGGCATTGGGCGATTCACAACCACATTCGTCTAATAGCGCAGTTCATACCAGGAATTCAAAACCAGTTAGCCGACAATCTCTCTCGGGATCACCAACAGATCCACGAATGGGAAATTCATCCCCAAATACTAAAGACTTAATTCCAAAGATGGGGAACACCGCAAATAGATCTTTTTGCAACAAAAGAAAACGCAAAATGCCAAAACTTCGCATCCAGGTACCCACAGGCTCACTCTCAAGGCAATGTGTTATGGATGAGTTGGTCAGGGATATTTGCATACGCTTTTCCCCCTCTCCCACTCCTTCCATATCTAGTAAACAAATTGAGTCAAAACAAACTCATACTAATAGCACCAACTTGGGCACGACAACCTTGGTACACAACACTACTAGACCTCTCAGTAGTGCCTCCTATCAAACTGCCAAACAGACCAGATCCGTTAACTCAACACAAACAACAGATCAGACACCCGAATCCAGCATCGCTGAATCTAGCAATTTGGCTCCTGAAATCTTAGAATTCGGACACCTAGACCTTACACACAAATGTATGGAGGTCATAAAACAAGCTAGAAAACCAACCACAAGACATTTCTACGCAAATAAGTGGAAAAGATTTGTTTATTACTGCCATAATAATCAAATTCAACCATTACACGCATCTGCTAAAAACATCGTAAGCTACCTACTACACTTGCAAAAGTAAAAATTAGCTTTTTCATCCATTAAAATACATCTCACTGCAATTTCAGCTTATCTGCAAATTACGCACTCAACTTCATTATTCAGAATACCAGTCATAAAAGCTTTTATTGAGGGTCTGAAAAGAATTATCCCACCAAGAACACCACCAATTCCTTCGTGGAACCTCAACATTGTATTAACACGACTCATGGGTCCACCTTTTGAACCCATGCACTCATGTGAGATACAATACTTAACATGGAAAGTAGCATTTCTAATAGCTATCACATCTCTCAGAAGAGTAAGTGAAATACAAGCCTTTACCATACAAGAACCCTTTATTCAAATACACAAGCATAAAGTAGTTCTATGAACAAATCCTAAATTCTTACCTAAGGTCATATCACCGTTCCACTTAAATCAAACAGTGGAACTCCCAGTGTTCTTTCCAGAACCAGATTCTGTAGCTGAGAGAGCATTACATACATTAGACATCAAGAGGGCACTAATGTACTACATTGATAGAACAAAACAAATTCTCAAAACAAAACAATTGTTTGTTGCTTTCCAAAAACCTCATACAGGGAATCCAATATCCAAACAAGGCATTGCCAGATGGATAGTTAAATGTATTCAAACCTGTTATATAAAAGCAAAAAGAGAACTGCCTATTACACCAAAGGCACACTCAACTAGAAAGAAAGGTGCTACCATGGCCTTTCTAGGAAACATACCAATGACTGAAATCTGTAAGGCAGCCACATGGTCTACACCTCATACATTTACCAAGCATTACTGCTTGGATGTGTTAACAACACAGCAAGCCACAGTAGGACAAGCAGTATTACGGACTTTATTTCAAACAACTTCAACTGCTACAGGCTGAACCACCGCTTTTGGGGAGATAACTGCTTACTAGTCTATGCACAGCATGTGTATCTGCAGCTACACATGCCATCGAACGAAAAATGTCACTTACCCAGTGTACATCTGTTTGTGGCATGAGACGCTGCAGATTCACATGTGCCCTCCCACCTCCCCGGGACCCTGTAGCCGTTTTAAGTTGAGAAAAATTGGTCTTGAACATTTGAAAATTTGTAAATATATCACTTTTAACCACATTATGTACATACATATTTACTCCATTGCATGGGCACTATTACTATATACACAACTCCTACCTCACCCTCTGTGGGGACAACAATCTAAGATGGAGTAGACGCCCATGCGCAATGGAGCCAAAAAGGGGGGAGTCCCTCGATCTCGTGACTCGAAAAGACTTTGTTGAAGAAAAACTTGTAACACTCCGAGCCCAACACTAGATGGCGGGATGTGCACAGCATGTGAATCTGCAGCGTCTCATGCCACGAACAGATGTACACTGGGTAAGTGACATTTTCCATATATATATATATATATATATATATATATATATAGTGTACTTACCTCCATTTGGGGGACTGCGTATAAGTAATCTAAAGTACGTTTATTTTTGTTACACTGTGTGGAACCCTTCATGTGTGATAAGTTGCTGTGTGACTATTGTGGTATTGCATAAGCTTTGTGTGTCTCCTCTATAAGTCTTGGCTGCTCGTCCACAGCTACCTCTAGTGAGCCGTGGCTTCTTAGACACTGCCTACATTCACTAATAGGGTTTGCCTAGACCTGGCATAAGTTGCCAACACTATAGGTGTCCACAACACACCAGGCCAGCTTCCTACATCTTTGGTTATATCTTTGATTATATCTTTGGTTATACACAAGGCAGTTCGTTGGGGATGCATGGTTGGATTATGATAAAGGTTTCAGGCTAAAGATGCAAGCTCACCCAGAAATGGAGTGGGACGAGGAAGACGTGGCAGGGTATGTGCACAAGATGATGATGGCGAGGAAGGCCAGGAACGGGGCGGGGAAGATTGAACAGCCCCTTCGTGGGAGCTATGAGAAGAGGAAACATGAGAAGCATAAGCCCTATTACAAGCAGCCACACTACACAAGCTGGAAGGGAACACAGTCAGGAAAAGGCGCATTGTCGATTTGTTATAAGTAGAACAAGGACAAATGTACCTGGGGAGCAGCGTACAAATTCAGGCACATATGCTCAATATGCTGGGGCGGAAGCCCAGCAGCGGAATACAAGAAAGGCAAGGTAGCAAGCCACAAGAGGGACAAAGAGAAAAAGAGGTAGCCCTAGTGAATGCAAAGCTTTGCTAGGGGAAGAAGTGGAGTTGGCTAGGTCCAGTACAACTACATACAGGCTGAGGCAAGTAGCCAACGAATACGAGAACCAAGTAGATGCCAAATTACTGTGTGAAGGCTTTGAACAAGGATTTAGAATCCCATCCAAAGGAAGGGACCCCAGAACGGCTCCAAGAAACCTCCTATCTGCATCTTGTACCCAGAGGTAGTCAGGAAGAAAATCAACAAGGAAAAGGATATGGGGAGGGTGGAAGGACCGTTAAAAGGCGGCGGTTCTTCGGGCCTGATCATATCATCCCTAGGCGTAGTACCAAGAAAGAACAGGGCCGGTTCAAATTAATCAACCACCTTTCATATCCAGAAGGCAGATCAGTGAACGACAGAATAGCCCCGTAGGATTTCACGGTGGGGTATGCATCAGTTGACGACGGATTTAACATGGTGCCCTAAATAGGGCGACAGGCCTTGATGGTGAAAACAGACATTGAATCTGCTTTAAGACTACTCGGGTCCATCAAGAGAGCTATCACCTACTGGGTTTTAAGTTTTAAGGGACACTTATTGACAAGGCACTGCCCATGGGTTGCTCTACTTCATGTGCCTATTTTGAACGTTTTAGCACCTTCCTAGAGTGGACACTGCATAAGTGACTACCAGGAGGCAGTAAGCTGCACTACTTAGATGATTTCCTGTTTGTAGACATGCCAGATAGGCTGGAATGTGGCGAACTGCTAAGGGCTTTCCAAACCCTAGCAGCAGAGCTAGGAGTGCCATTGGCGGATGACTGTCAATACTAAAGAACAGGTGGTGCGCCAAGGAATGGCCCCGAGAGTGGGCTAGGGCAGGCCTCACCAGAAACATCACACTACTGGAACTGTTCCCCCTAGGGATAGCCCTAACAATATGACCAGATCAGCTCATGAACTTGAAGATAACTCTCTGGTCAGATAATCAGGCGGTGGTGCAAGCTGTTAACAAAGGGGTAGCCCAGTGCCCACAAGTATTGAAACTGCTTAGACACTTGGTTAAGCTGCAGCTAGCAAACAACCTAGACATCAGGGCGATGCATGTCCCCAAAGTAAGTAATGCTAAAGCAGATGCACACTCTCGCTTCCAGATGGAGAAATTCAAGAGACTGGTAGCGGAAGCAGAGCAGGGGATGACACCAATCCCGAGTGACGTGTGAGGTTTGGTAGAAGCAATCTGTCCCACTTAATAGAGCACACTTTAGCCCCTAAGACAGCCAAACATATGCAACATACACACAGACATTCCAGAAGGTAACAGGGCTGAGATTGTTTGACAATCATGAGGCTACAAGCAGGGCATCAGAGGGTTTCATACAGTGGGTGTTCAACCAGAAGAAGTCAGTCATGGGCGCAAGCACATCGAACAGCGGTGGCGCATTTTAGCAGAATAGTAATGGGAAGGGACGCCACCAGCTCACACTATGTAACGGCAGCCATGAAAGGGTGGCGGTGGGGGAGGCTGGAGGGGCCTACCCAGGATGCAAGGTGCCATATCGAATTCCACACACTGAAGCTGCTGATGAGGGCACTGGATGCGTTGTGTGCAGATAGTTTTGAGAACACGCTGTTCAAAGGAGCTTTCATGCTGGCATTCTTTGGGGCATTTAGAATAAGCGAGCTGGTGGCTCCTTCGAAGATGGGGGGAATCCGAGGCATGCCTGCAAAGTTAGGATGTGCAGATATGCATGGGGTAGATGCAAATGCTGTTGAGGAGATCCAGAATGGACCAGCTGGGTAAGGGAGCCAAGGTGGAGCTGAGGTGCCTGGACAATCACAATTTATGCCCGGTATGCAATGTCAAGAGATGCTCACTGAAGAGACCAGTAGGAAACGTGTAGGAAAGTACCACCTTGCCTGGCATGTTACCCCCATATTTCACTGTATATATGTTGTTTTAGTGTATGTGTCACAGGGACCCTGCCAGCCAGGGCCCCAGTGCTCATAAGTGTGCCCTGTATGTGTTCCCTGTGTGATGACTAACTGTCTCACTGAGGCTCTGCTAATCAGAACCTCAGTGGTTATGCTCTCTCTGCTTTCTAAATTGTCACTAACAGGCTAGTGACCAATTTCACCAATTCACATTGGCATACTGGAACACCCTTATAAATCCCTAGTATATGGTACTGAGGTACCCAGGGTATTGGGGTTCCAGGAGATCCCTATGGGCTGCAGCATTTCCTTTGCCACCCATAGGGAGCTCTGACAATTCTTACACAGGCCTGCCACTGCAGCCTGAGTGAAATAACGTCCACGTTATCTCACCGCCATTTACCAGTGCACTTAAGTAACTTATAAGTTACCTATATGTCTAACCTTCACCTGGTGAAGGTTGGGTGCAAAGTTACTTAGTGTGTGGGCACCCTGGCACTAGCAAAGGTGCCCCCACATCGTTCAGGGCAAATTCCCCGGACTTTGTGAGTGCGGGGACACCATTTCACGCGTGCACTATACATAGGTCACTACCTATGTATAGCGTCACAGTGGTAACTCCGAACATGGCCATGTAACATGTCTAAGATCATGGAATTGTCACCCCAATGCCATTCTGGCATTGGGAAGACAATTCCATGATCCCCCGGGGTCTCTAGCACAGAACCCGGGTACTGCCAAACTGCCTTTCCGGGGTCTCCACTGCAGCTGCTGCCAACCCCTCAGACAGGTTTCTGACCTCCTGGTGTCCAGGCAGCCCTGGCCCAGGAAGGCAGAACAAAGGATTTCCTCTTAGAGAGGGTGTGACACCCTCTCCCTTTGGAAATAGATGTGAAGGCTGGGGAGGAGTAGCCTCCCCCAGCCTCTGGAAATGCTTTGATGAGCACAGATGGTGCCCATCTCTGCATAAGCCAGTCTACACCGGTTCAGGGATCCCCCAGCCCTGCTCTGGCGCGACACTGGACTAAGGAAAGGGGAGTGACCACTCCCCTGACCTGCACCTCCCAGGGGAGGTGCCCAGAGCTCCTCCAGCGTGCCCCAGACCTCTGTCATCTTGGATTCAGAGGTGTGCTGGCACACTGGACTGCTCTGAGTAGCCAGGGCCAGCAGGTGACGTCAGAGACTCCTTCTGATAGGCTCTTACCTTTCTTACTTGCCTATCCTCCTTCCTAGGTAGCCAAACCTCCTTTTCTGGCTATTTAGGGGAATTCTTTGGGGAATTCTTTGGGGAATTCTTCAGATACCGAATGCAAGAGCTCACCAGAATTCCTCTGCATCTCCCTCTTCACCTTCTGTCAAAGGATCGACCACTGACTGCTCAGGACGCCTGCAAAACCGCAGCAAAGTAGCAAAGACGACTACTTCAACCTTGTATCGCTTCATCCTGTCGGCTTTCTCGACTGTTTCCTGGTGGTGCATGCTCTGGGGGTAGCCTGCCTCCTTTCTGCACCAGGAGCTCTGAAGAAATCTCCCGTGGGTCGACGGAATCTTCCCCCTGCAACCGCAGGCAAGAAAAGACTGCATCACCGGTCCTCTGGGTCCCCTCTCAGCACGACGAGCGTGGTCCCTGGAACTCAGCAACTCTGTCCAAGTGACTCCCACAGTCCAGTGACTCTTCAGTCCAAGTTTGGTGGAGGTAAGTCCTTGCCTCCCCACGCTAGACTGCATTGCTGGGTACCGTGTGATTTGCAGCTGCTCCGGCTCCTGTGCACTCTTCCAGGATTTCCTTTGTGCACAGCCAAGCCTGGGTCCCTGACACTCTAACCTGCAGTGCACAACCTTCCGAGTTGTCCTCCGGCGTCGTGGGACTCCCTTTTCTGACTTCGGGTGGACTCCAGTTCACTCCTCTTCTAAGTGCCTGATGCGGTGCTTCTGTGAGGGCTCCCTGACTTGCTGGGCGCCCCCTTTGTCTCCTCACCCAAGTGGCGACATGCTGGTCCCTCCTGGGCCACAGCAGCATCCAAAAACCCTAACCGCGACCCTTGCATCCAGCAAGGCTTGTTTGCGGTCTTTCTGCATGAGAATACCTCTGCAAGCTTCTTCACGACGTGGGACATCCATCCTCCAAAGGGGAAGTTCCTAGTCCTCTTCGTTCTTGCAGAACACAAAGCTTCTTCCATCCGGTGGCAGCTTCCTTGCACCCTCAGCTGGCATTTCCTGGGCATCTGCCCACTCTCGACACTGTCGTGACTCTTGGACTTGGTCCCCTTGTCTTACAGGTACTCAGGTCCGGAAATCCACTGTTGTTGCATTGCTGGTGTTGGTCTTCCTTGCAGAATCCCCCTATCACGACTTCTGTGCTCTCTGGGGGTTGTAGGTGCACGTTACACCTACCTTTCAGGGTCTTGGGGTGGGCTATTTTTCTAACCCTCACTGTTTTCTTACAGTCCCAGCGACCCTCTACAAGCTCACATAGGTTTGGGGTCCGTTCATGGTTCGCATTCCACTTTTGGAGTATATGGTTTGTGGTGCCCCTATACCTATGTGCTCCTATTGCAACCTATTGTAACTTAACACTGCTTGCATTACTTCCTTTTGCC
The DNA here is from genome assembly GCF_031143425.1 of Pleurodeles waltl. Lineage (NCBI taxonomy): Eukaryota > Metazoa > Chordata > Amphibia > Caudata > Salamandridae > Pleurodeles > Pleurodeles waltl. The sequence continues at coordinate 522,998,147 of NC_090451.1, read as the reverse complement.
ATTACTGCATATTTTTGGTATTGTGTACATATATCTTGTGTATATTTGGCATCCTCATACTGAGGGTACTCACTGAGATACTTTTGGCATATTGTCATAAAAATAAAGTCCCTTTATTTTTAGTATATCTCTGTATTGTGTTTTCTTATGATATTGTGCATATGACACCAGTGGTATAGTAGGAGCTTTGCATGTCTCCTAGTTCAGCCTAAGCTGCTCTGCTATAGCTACTTTCTATCAGCCTAAGGTGCTAGAAACACCTTTTCTACACTAATAAGGGATAACTGGACCTGGTACAGAGTATAAGTACCCTTTGGTACCCACTACAAGCCAGGCCAGCCTCCTACAAAACGGCATACTGCTTCTGCACAAAAACGGAGACAGCTTGGGCATCTTCCAGTTTAAGGCATTGCTGAAGAAGGCACTGTCTAAAGCAGGGTTGTCAGCTGACAGCTTTGGCACACACTCATTCCACATAGGGGCGGCAAATTCTGCAGCCCACTATGGAGTGTCGGTCGCAGGCATTAACGCGGTGGGTAGGTGGTACTCCAATACATTTAGGAGCTACATCAGGTGTCAACACCCACCACACCTCCCCCTCCTCCCACATGCACACACACGCCCAAGAAACCAATAAGAACCCGGGCTCTGCAAAAGGGGTATGGGGAAACAACTGGGGGGCAAGTGGCTGACATTACTGCGCTTGCATCACCAACAGGTATGAAGCGCAGGACAGCATGGGTGGTTGGCCACTCATTTGTGAAAAGAACCCAGACGTGGTGGAACTGTAAGGGACCCAGGAAGGACCTATGCCCACAGCAGACAGACAGATATCGAGTGGTTTAGGCAGCCAGGGATAACGTGGGAGCAACTATGTTCTACACTGGAGAAGCTTCAAGCAAACCAGCCCCATAAGCCAGACATTTTATTCATACACCTGGGGGCAACGATCTGGGGCAAATGGGCAGGAGGGAGATCCTGGTGTGCATTAGGGGGGATCTGATGCAAGCAGCCAGACTCTTTGGTAGCACAATGTTAATTTGATCAGAGATCATTCCCAGGCAGTAGTGGAGGGGAGCTGAGTCAGCGAATGCACTGGATTAATCAAGAAAGAAGCTGGACATGGCAGTGGAAAGGTTTTGCATGGCTAATGTCTGGGAAAGCATCAAGCATGGCCTCATAAACCTGCAGAGGCCGGAGTACTTCAAAGAGGACAAGGTGCACTTGTCCGCAGAAGGGACAGAGGTATTCTTGTCCAACCTCTGGGCAGACTGAAACTAGCAGGCTGCGAATAGGGGATCAAAGTTTTTAGGGGGAGCCGCCAAAGGCGGCGTGGGAGTGAAAGTGTAAGGAGTAGGAGGAGCCCACACATGACATGGTAGGTGCAGGTTAAGACAGTTGGTGATACACGAAACATGGCACCTACAGCCTAGGTCCACCAGAGGCCAGGACACAACGAATCACTAAGACGGTGAGTAAAGCCTAAAAAGGTTTAAAGGAGTACCCCCAACAAGAAAGGTCAAACGCCTGTGCCACGACTAATGTACTCAAAACTAAACCGTTTGATTTATGGCTAAGTGATTTATGGTCTTGCTACATATATAATTGTCTGAGTGATTTATGTTGGGCCTACCAACAGCAATGATTTATAGCCCTGTGTCATGGCTCATAAATGTCAGAGTGATTTATGACAGGAGAAAATATGTCAAAGTGATTTATGACCGGCCCAAATGATTTATGGCCCCTCCCAATAAAGAATGGCAGGGGGGGGGGGCTTTGTACTATAAATTAATGCTTAATAAACTGCGGCCCAAGTTTTTTCAACACCCATGTGTGTATCATTGCGTGTGTTTCAGGAGTAGGCCCCATGCCGGGTTTAGGGTGAGGGCCCGCACCCAAAGGGGGCTAGAGGGCCCCATTGGAAACCCTGCTAAGGCTCGGGAGAAGGCACCCCAGACAAGAAAGGTGGGCAAAAAAACAAAACAAAATGTGCCAGCAGGAAGTGGCACTCCCACCCCCTTTGCGGCTGCTGGACAGAAAAGAGAAGTGGGGGACGACAAAAGTGCCAAACGGACAGCAAAGGGCGTGAAGCAGAGGGCCAATGTTAGGCCTTGTTTGGTTTCAAAGGTTGCCTCTTCACACTTAAAAGGTAGTGAGGGATCTATTAAGGGGGCTGCCCCAGATGGGACCCTTCTTTCAGCAGGGCGGCCTGGCAGCAATTCAAAGAGAAAACCCACCCACCTACACCAAAAAAATAAATAAAAAAAAGGTGGGGAGGGGTAAAAGGAGGACAAAAATGGTCACAACAAATCCAGGTTGTCGCAGGATGGGGAGTTGCAAGGAGAAAGGCGGTGTATGCGTAAGGAGGAGGCCACACCCAACGCGGCAGGGTGGCAGAACTACTTACCTTGGGATGCCTTGGCAGGGTAAGACAGTTGGTGGAGGGGGTACACGAAATATGACGCTCGCAGCCCAGGTCCACCGGAGGCTAGGACACAACGAATCACCAAGGTTTTAATTTAATCCTAAAAAGGTGAAAAGGACTAGGGGAGGCCTATGTGCTAATAATCAATGTTTAATAAACTACAGCCAAAATGTTTCCAACATCATGTTGCCTATGTGTGTATCATTGCATGTGTTTCAGGAGAAGGCCTCATGTCTGGGTTTATGCATTCGCCATCTTGGCTGTCAAGCCATGCCCTCCTCAAAAAAAAAAAAATATATCTCTTTTGTTCCCTGTCGTACTCGGTTCTCATTATATCAGCCGCCACAGGAGATATTGTCTGTGGTTGAGGCTCACACTATTATCAGTGGACTGATGGTTCTGAAAACTAGGTTTATTTTCCAGTGCATGTGATACATTACTTGTCTTAGCTGCTTCTAAGATCTTTCAAAATCAACAGTAATGGATGGAAGGTGAAAACCTACCTGATAACCCCTTGGAAATTTTTCCGGGCTGAGACTATCTTATTTAGAGTGATAAAATTTCCTGCGTTTATCAGTAGAAACTTGAATTTTCTTACTGATTTCTAATATTCTCATCTATTTGTCTTGCTGTCCTACGCCTCTTCTTCTTGGTTTCTGCTTTGTGTCCTTTTCTTTGACATGCATATCACCCTTCTGCTTCTCTCGTTATCTCTTGATGTCTTTTTGCCCCGCTGCTTCCTTCCAGCAATTGTCTTCCTCTGTTTTTCTGCGACCATTACTCTCATCTTCTGTGATTGTTTTTTTTTTTTTTTTTTTTTTTTTTTTTTTGCTTTACCTCATATCATCTGTTTTCTTCCTCTATTCTAAAGCTTTATTACCCTGTCTGCACTGACCTGCTTGAAACTTAGTTGTTCTTTTATCCTTGTTCAGGACCTTTCTTGGGTTAGAAGTCTCATCAGGCTATGCCGAGCTACAGGACCTCGTCTGGGAGGTCGACAGAGTCCTGCAAGAGTTTGATCTGGAAACCTTTTATGAGGTAATCTGGTTTGTGCTTTAGTCCAGGTTTATACTTTATTTCTTGGCGTGAAATGGCCATGAATCGGGTTTTTTTTGGGGGGGGGTCACATTTATTATTTTCCCCACAAGATTCTGTACACTTCACCAACAACCCATCAGTATCACTAAAAAAAAAAAGACTACGCTGTGCACAAAATGTACATCTCCCCTCACCCCAGAGAAAGTCGTGTCTTAGTTCCAAGAGGGATATGAGGGAAATCGTACTAGTACCAGTGTTTACGTGCAGCACAGAGGGATGCTTGATTATACCATTGAGTGTGTGCAGTGTGCCGTTGAGAGAAAGTACCTTGATAGGAGTGAGTATGTAATGTTGAGAACACTGGGGGAGGCCATGATCTGACAACAATCAGTGTATATTCTGTATTGCAGTGGGCTGTTAGGTTGTACTTGTACCAGAGTGTGTTCTGTACTCCATTAAGCTGTGATCTGATAGCAGTGAATGTGTGTGATGTTTTGATGAAGGCTTTTAATGCACTCTGCTGAATGAGGCTGTGATCTGGCACCAATGAGTGCATGTTTGCTATGTGGTGGAGGCTGTGTTATGGTGCTTGTAGGAAGCTGGCCTGATATCTGTTGAGCACCTATGGTGTTATCACCTTATACCATGTTCAGGTATCCCCAATTAATGAGGTGTAGTCAGTGTCTAGGAAGTCAGGGCTCTCTAGAGGTAGTTGTGAATGAGCAGCCAAGGCTTATCTAGGAGACATGCAAAGCTTATGCAATGCCACTGTAGTCACACATCACTTACACACATGAGGGAACCACACAGTATTACACAAATAAAGGTACTTTATTATTGTAACACAAACCAAAAATACTGTATAGGCAATACCCCAACTGGAGGTAACTAAACACACTATTAGGAGTCAGTGATTAGCATAAAAGGCAATAGAAAAAAGTGAAAACAATAGTAAGTACTGCAGACCTTTGGGGGAGGGGGGCAAATGTAGGAGGCTGGCCTGGCTTGTAGTGGGTACCAAGGGGTACTTACACTCTGTACCAGGTCCAGTTATCCCTTATTAGTTTAGAAGAGGTGTTTCTAGCAGCTTAGGCTGATAGAAGGTAGCTATAGCAGAGCAGCTTAGGCTGAATTAGGAGACATGCAAAGCTCCTACTATACCACTGGTGTCATATGCACAATATCATAAGAAAACACAATACACAGATATACTAAAAATAAAGGGACTTTATTTTTATGACAATATGCCAAAAGTATCTCAGTGAGTACCCTCAGTATGAGGATGCCAAATATACACAAGATATATGTACACAATACCAAAAATATGCAGTAATAGCAAAAGGAAGTAATGCAAGCAGTGTAAAGTTACAAAAGATTGCAATAGGAGCACATAGGTATAGGGGCAACACAAACCATACACTCCAAAAGTGGAATGCGAACCACGAATGGACCCCAAACCTATGTGAGCTTGTAGAGGGTCGCTGGGGCTGTAAGAAACAGTGAGGGTTAGAAAAATAGCCCACCCCAAGACCCTGTAAGGTAGGTGTGAAGTGCACCTACAACCCCCAGAGAGCACAGAAGTCATGATAGGGGGATTCTGCAAGGAAAACCAACACCAGCAAAGCAACAACAGTGGATTTCCGGACCTGAGTACCTGTAAGAGAAGGGGACCAAGTCCAAGAGTCGCGACAGTGTCGAGAGTGGGCAGATGCCCAGGAAATGCCAGCTGAGGGTGCAAAGGAGCTGCCACCGGATGGAAGAAGCTTGGTGTTTTGCAAGAACGAAGAGGACTAGGAACTTCCCCTTTGGAGGATGGATGTCCCACGTCGTGAAGAAGCTTGCAGAGGTGTTCCCACGCAGAAAGACCGCAAACAAGCCTTGCTAGCTGTAAGGGCCGCGGTTAGGGTTTTTGGATGCTGCTGTGGCCCAGGAGGGACCAGGATGTCGCCACTTGGATGAGGAGACAGAGGGGGCGCCCAGCAAGTCAGGGAGCCCTCACAGAAGCAGGCAGCACCCGCAGAAGTACCGGATCAGGCACTTAGGAGTGAACCGGAGTCCACCCGAAGTCAGAAAAGGGAGTGCCACGACGCCGGAGGACAACTCAGAAGGTTGTGCACTGCAGGTTAGAGTGTCGGGGACCCAGGTTTGGCTGTGCACGAAGGAAATCCTGGAAGAGTGCACAGGAGCCGGAGCAGCTGCAAATCACACGGTACCCAGCAATGCAGTCTAGCGTGGGGAGGCAAGGACTTACCTCCACCAAACTTGGACTGAAGAGTCACTGGACTGTGAGAGTCACTTGGACAGAGTTGCTGAGTTCCAGGGACCACGCTCGTCCTGCTGAGAGGGGACCCAGAGGACCGGTGATGCAGTCTTTTGTTGCCTGCGGTTGCAGGGGGAAGATTCCGTCGACCCACAGGAGATTTCTTCAGAGCTCCTGGTGCAAGAAGGAGGCAGGCTACCCCCAGAGCATGCACCACCAGGAAACAGTCGAGAAAGCCAGCAGGATGAAGCGATACAAGGTTGCAGTAGTCGTCTTTGCTACTTTGTTGCGGTTTTGCAGGCGTCCTGAGCAGTCAGCGGTCAATCCTTTGGCAGAAGGTGAAGGAAGAGGGAGATGCAGAGGAACTCTGGTGAGCTCTTGCATTCGGTATCTGAAGAATTCCCCAAAGCAGAGACCCTAAATAGCCAAAAAAGGAGGTTTGGCTACCTAGGAAGGAGGATAGGCTAGTAAGAAAAGTAAGAGCCTATCAGAAGGAGTCTCTGACGTCACCTGATGGCACTGGCCACTCAGAGCAGTCCAGTGTGCCAACAACACCTCTGTTTCCAAGATGGCAGAGGTCTGGGGCACACTGGAGGAGCTCTGGGCACCTCCCCTGGGAGGTGCAGGACAGGGGAGTGGTCACTCCCCTTCCCTTTGTCCAGTTTCACGCCAGAGCAGGGCTGGGGGATCCCTAAACCATTGTAGACTGGCTTATGCAGAGATGGGCAGCATCTGTGCCCATCAAAGCATTTCCAGAGGCTGGGGGAGGCTACTCCTCCCCAGCCTTCACATCTATTTCCAAAGGGAGAGGGTGTCACACCCTCTCTCAGAGGAAATCCTTTGTTCTGCCTTCCTGGGCCAGGTCTGCCTGGACACCAGGAGGGCAGAAACCTGTCTGAGGGGTTGGCAGCAGCAGCAGCTGCAGTGGAGACCCCGGAAAGGCAGTTTGGCAGTACCCGGGTTCTGTGCTAGAGACCCCGGGGGATCATGGAATTGTCTTCCCAATGCTAGAATGGCATTGGGGTGATAATTCCATGATCTTAGACATGTTACATGGCCATGTTCGGATTTACCATTGTGACGCTATACATAGGTAGTGACCTATGTATAGTGCACGCGTGAAATGGTGTCCCCGCTCTCACAAAGTCAGGGGAATTTGCCCTGAACAATGTGGGGGCACCTTGGCTAGTGCCAGGGTGCCCACACACTAAGTAACTTTGCACCCAACCTTCACCAGGTGAAGGTTAGACATATAGGTGGCTTATAAGTTACTTATGTGCAGTGTAAAATGGCTGTGAAATAATGTGGGCATTATTTCACTCAGGCTGCAGTGGCAGGCCTGTGTACGAATTGTCAGAGCTCCCTATGGGTGGCAAAAGAAATGCTGCAGCCCATAGGGATCTCCTGAAACCCCAATACCCTGGGTACCTCAGTACCATATACTAGGGAATTATAAGGGTGTTCCAGTATGCCAATGTGAATTGGTGAAATTGGTCACTAGCCTGTTAGTGACAATTTAGAAAGCAGAGAGAGCATAACCACTGAGGTTCTGGTTAGCAGAGCCTCAGTGAGCCAGTTAGGCATCACACAGGGAACACATACATATAGGCCACAAACTTATGAGCACTGGGGTCCTGGCTAACAGGGTCCCAGTGACACATAACAAACATACTGAAAACATAGGGTTTTCACTATGAGCACTGGGCCCTGGCTAGCAGGATCCCAGTGAGACAGCGAAAACACCCTGACATATACTCACAAACAGGCCAACAGTGGGGGTAACAAGGCTAGAAAGAGGCTACTTTCTCACAGCAAACCATATACTAAGTAGAATGCGAAAGTCAGACCCCCACCCAAGGAAGTAGAATCGGTAGAGGAGAGTTGGAGGAACTAGGAACCTCAAAATGTAAGTACCAGAGTGCCCCCCATCAACCAGGAGAAAAGAGGAAAGTTTCTGGTTCTCCCTAAAACCACCAAAAGGACTTCAGAAGAGGATTTTGCAAGACCCAGACAAGACTGCAAGAAACCAAAGGTGGATCCTGGTAGAGGAAGACCTGTAAAGGTAGCGAGCCAAGTCCAGTCCGCGTTGGAGTGTCCGGTTGTGGCAGGAGCCACTACTGTGGGTGCAGGACCAGGTCAACGGTGGATGAAGATGGTCATCAGTGCAGCACCGGAGCAGCAGAAGTGTTGCAGTCGATGCCCCACGTTGGAAGGAGAGTGGTGTGGAAAAAACACCTACAAGCCTTTGCAATGGCAGGAGTCGTGGATGAAGAAATTCAGGGCTGCCGGGGACCAGCAAGGTCCAAGGGGGCTCAACCCATGGAGAGGAGACCCAGGTGACCTTCAGCAGTGAGAAGAGTCTCAGGAAGAGGAGGAAGCCCCCACAGGCGACCCACAGGTAGCAAGCACAGGAGTTGCGGCGAGGCCCACACAGAGCACCTAGAAAGGAATCCCACACCCCTGGAGAAGCATGCAGAGGGCTGTGCGTCGCAGGGAAAAATGCTGGGCGCTGGGGCAACACGGAACCTGAAGATTCCTTGGAGAAGATGCCAACAAGCCTTAGTAGCTGCAAGAGATGCGGTGCACAGGGGTACAGTCCTGCGTGGAGAGGTAAGGTCTTACTGTCTCCCAAGTTTGACAGCTGGTAGAGAGGACCAAGGGTCCACTCCAGACCGCCACCCGTGATGCAGGATCCACGCAGCTCTGGTGAGGAGGAGACCCACGCAGCCGGTCATCGTGTCAGTTGGTGCCTGTGGATGCAGGGGAGTGACTCCTTCACTCCAAGGGAGATTCCTTCTTGCTTCTTGTGCAGACTGAAGACTCGTCGCCCTCAGAGGATGCACAGCCGGGGAAATGTTGCAATTGCTGGAAGGAGCCAGAGAAACAATGTTGCAGAGCAGAGTTGTGCCTGTAGTTGCAGATTGTAGTTGCAACTGAACCCCCTAGAGGGTCCAGTTGCAGTTCCAGTGGCCGGAAGGTGAAGTAAACGGTGCAGAGGAGTCCTGCTGGCATCTTGCAAATCGAATCTGAGGACCCACCCAAGAGGGTAACCCTAAATAGCTCAGGAAAGGAGATTGATCACCTAGCACGGTGACCTCCTTTCAGGAGGGGGCTATGATGTCACCTGCCTGTCCTGGCTGCTCAGATGCTCCCAGAGGCCTCCGACCATCTACTTGCACCCTGCCCTCTGGTGTAGGAGGGCCTGTCATAGGGGTGACTTACAGTGACCTGGTGTAGTAACCTGTAGTGAAAGGGTGCATGCACCTTTTCATGCAGGCTGCAATGGCAGGCCTGCAGGCACATTTTGAATGGGCTCCCATGGGTGGCATAATACATGCCGCAGCCCATGGGGAACCCCTGGTGTCCCAATGCTCTGGTACCTAGGTACCATTGTGAGAAAGTAGCCTCTTTCTAGCCTTTTTACCCCCACTTTTGGCCTGTTTGTGAGCAGGGGTGTGGAATTTATGAAAATATCTACTTGTCCAGGGGACAGGTTGCTTCTCAAATCTACTTGTCCTGTAAAAAGATCTACTTGTCCCTTTGGTGCCATGTAGTGTGGCGACAAATTATGGCAGCAATTAATAGCCTCTCTGATTATCCCAGGGCTACTACCATAGTAGGGCTTGAATACTTGGAGTTTCAATCCCTACTGTAGCAATTTCCTTATTTTGCCACCTTTCTGCAGATCTACATACTGGGGCTGGAGGAAGCAGTAAGCAATAGTTCCAGGGCTGGAATGCCTTTGAGTCTGCAAACCTACTAACCTGCATGTTTTAAAGATTTTTACCAGCTTCTCTCTAATATTTTCCCATAATAAGAAAGGTTGGACATTTACTCCTGACAATGGCAGAATTAGAACTTCTTCCAGGGTTGGGAAGAAAGTGGCTGGAGGGAAAATGAACTTGCAAATGCTCAATAGATTTTCACATGAGCAAATCTACACATCGTATTTACCCATGCTAAAATACAGTTCACAAATATTTTATAGGGGTACAACATATACCATGGGTGCACTTTTGTGACTTTCTTTAAGAATTTGGGGCCACAAGTAGGTAGGTTCAGATTTGTGACCTGCAAATTGCGAGTCGCAAATCCGAATGTAGGATGGTGTCCTTGACACCATCTGTGATTCGCAAGGGCTTCGCAAATGCCCACATCATGAATAATCATGAGGTGGGTCGCAATTTGCGACCCCCTCGCGAATGGTGGCCTGCTGGAGACAGCAGACCACCATGTCTGTGACTGCTTTTCAATAAAGCAGGTTTTTTTTTTTTTTTTTTGTAATGCAGCCCGTTTTCCTTAAAAGGAAAACGAGATGCATAACAAAAACGAAAAATGAAACGTTTTCGTTTCATTTTTTCAGAGCAGGCAGTGGTCCGCAGGACCACTGCCTGCTCTGAAAATATGTTTACAGTGACATTCACAATGGGGGAAGGGGTCCCATGGGGATCCCTTCCCTTTTGCAAAAGTGTTAGCACCCATTTGAAATGGGTGCAAACTGCGATTGGTTTGCGCCCGCGTTCGCGGTCACAAAACAATCCTACATTGCACTGCGAGTTGCAATTAGGAAGGGAACACCCCTTACTAATTGCGAGTCGAAACCCTTTTTGTGATTCGGTAACCAGGTTACTGAATCGCAAAACTGGGTTTGTGCATCGCAATGTGCTTTTTGCACGTCGCAAACAGCGAAAGTCGCTGTTTGCGACATGCAAAAAGCTACCTACATGTGGGTCTTGGTCCCTAATTAGGTCTGGTGTTAACAAAGACATTTTGTTTTTATTAAACTTCTATTTCTCTCTCTTTCGGCTGGCTTTACTGTGAGTGATCGCATTCTGCTCTTCCACAAGGAGCATATTGGCACACAAAGTAGTTTTGTTCAGTGTCAGGAACTACAGTGGCAATCAGTGACGTAACGAAACTGGAGGGTGCCCCTTTGCAAAGAACATGGAGGAGCCCCCTCTCCAGACTCACTCAGGGCAGGTGCTGTGCTGAAGGGGCCCCCTGGAGGGCAGCTGCGGGCCTTTGTTATGCCGCTGGTGGCAACGTGTGCTTTAAGAGTTCAAAAACTTTTTGGGGGGGTTTTGCCAATGTTTGTTACAATGTTGAGGGCCTGGTAGCTCCCACAACAATAAAGTGTTACAAAAGCCATGTCAAAACAAGACACGCATTGATGAAACTAAAAGACTTATAAAAATATGTCAGATCAGTTGGCTTTGTCAGTGTTTGTTTATTTTCATGCTTCCCATAATCTTGTTGAAAATGGTTACACTGATTTTCCATTAGAAATATTTTTGGGAAATACTAGCATGCATCAACACATTTTACTAAATGACACTTCATTTGCATATAATCAGAGAGCATTCTGGGAGCATTATACTTAGCCTCTTAGCCTAAACTTTTCAAACGTGTGTACACGTTTTTTTTTTTTGTACTGGAACCAACGTCAGTAGTGAAGTGTGACCTTAAAACATTTATTTACAGCACGCACCCTAATAATGAAGGCTTTCAAATAATGAACCATAAATACAAGTTCGAACAGCATTATCTTTTGGAAACACATTACCTCAACTGCAGAGAGTTCCACTCTCTGTAAACAGGCAGCCAAAGGGTTTGTGCTGCAGGGGGTTGGGCCTACTTGTCCCAAGGACAAAGTAAACATAAAAACTTGTTGCCCTTGACCCCAAACAAGATGTCCCGGGCGATAGGAATTCCACATCCCTGGTGAGTATATGTCAGGGTGTTTTCACTGTCTCACTGGGATCCTGCTAGCCAGGGCCCAGTGCTCATAGTGAAAACCCTATGTTTTCAGTATGTTTGTTATGTGTCACTGGGACCCTGCTAGCCAGGACTCCAGTGCTCATAAGTTTGTGACCTATATCTATGTGTTCCCTGTGTGATGCCTAACTGTCTCACTGAGGCTCTGCTAACCAGACCCTCAGTGGTTATGCTCTCTCTTTGCTTTCCAAATTGTCACTAACAGGCTAGTGACCAATTTAACCAACTCACATTGGCATACTGGAACACCCTTATAATTCCCTAGTATATGGTACTGAGGTACCCAGGGTATTGGGGTTCCAGGAGATCCCTATGGGCTGCAGCATTTCTTTTGCCACCCATAGGGAGCTCTGACAATTCTTACACAGGCCTGCCACTGCAGCCTGAGTGAAATAACGTCCACGTTATTTCACAGCCATTTACCACTGCACTTAAGTAACTTATAAGTCACCTATATGTCTAACCTTTACCTGGTAAAGGTTGGGTGCTAAGTTACTTAGTGTGTGGGCACCCTGGCACTAGCCAAGGTGCCCCCACATCGTTCAGGGCAAATTCCCCGGACTTTGTGAGTGTGGGGACACCATTACACGTGTGCACTATACATAGGTCACTACCTATGTATGGCGTCACAATGGTAACTCCGAACATGGCCATGTAACATGTCTAAGATCTATGGCATTGGGGAGACAATTCCATGATCCCCCGAGTCTCTAGCACAGACCCGGGTACTGCCAAACTACCTTTCCCGGGGTTTCACTGCAGCTGCTGCTGCTGCCAACCCCTCAGACAGATTTCTGCCCTCCTGGGGTCCAGCCAGGCTTGGCCCAGGAAGGCAGAACAAAGGACTTCCTCAGAGAGAGGGTGTTACACCCTCTCCCTTTGGAAAAAGGTGTCAGGGCTGGGAGGAGTAGCCTCCCCCAGCCTCTGAAAATGCTTTGATGGGCACAGATGGTGCCCATCTCTGCATAAGCCAGTCTACACCTGTTCAGGGATCGCCCAGCCGTGCTCTGGCGCGAAACTGGACAAAGGAAAGGGGAGTGACCACTCCCCTGACCTGCACCTCCCAGGGGAGGTGCCCAGAGCTCCTCCAGTGTGCTCCAGACCTCTGCCATCTTGGAAACAGAGGTGCTGCTGGCACACTGGACTGCTCTGAGTGGCCAGTGCCAGCAGGTGACGTCAGAGACTCCTTCTGATAGGCTCTTACCTGTGTTGCTAGCCTATCCTCCCTCCTAGGTAGCCAAACCTCCTTTTCTGGCTATTTAGGGTCTCTGCTTTGGGGAATTCTTCAGATAACGAATGCAAGAGCTCATCAGAGTTCCTCTGCATCTCTTTCTTCACCTTCTGCCAAGGAATCGACCGCTGACTGCTCAGGACGCCTGCAAAACCACAACAAAGTAGCAAAGACGACTACTGCAACCTTGTATCGATCCTGCCGCCTTCTCGACTGTTTTCCTGGTGGTGCATGCTGTGGGGGTAGTCTGCCTCCTTTCTGCACTAGAAGCTCCGAAGAAATCTCCCGTGGGGCGACGGAATCCTCCCTCTGCAACCGCAGGCACCAAAAGAACTGCATCACCGGTCCTCTGGGTCCCCTCTCAGCACGACGAGCGTGGTCCCTGGAACTCAGCAACTCTGTCCAAGTGACTCCCACAGTCCAGTGACTCTTCAGTCCAAGTTTGATGGAGGTAAGTCCTTACCTCCCCACGCTAGACTGCATTGCTGGGTACTGCGTGATTTGCAGCTGCTCCGGCTCCTGTGCACTCTTCCAGGATTTCCTTTGTGCACAGCCAAGCCTGGGTCCCCGACACTCTAACCTGCAGTGCACAACCTCCTGAGTTGTCCTCCGGCATCGTGGGATCTCCTTTTGTGTCTTCGGGTGAGCTCCTGTTCACTCCTCTTCGTAGTGCCTGTTCCGGCACTTCTGCGGGTGCTGCCTGCTTCTGTGAGGGCTTCCTATCTTGCTGGGCGCCCCCTCTGTCTCCTCACGCAATTGGCGACATCCTGGTCCCTCCTGGGCTACAGCAGCATCCAAAAACCTTAACCGTGACCCTTGCAGCTAGCAAGGCTTGTTTGCGATCTTTCTGCGTGGGAACACCTCTGCAAGCTTCTTCATGACGTGGGACATCCATCCTCCAAAGGGGACGTTTCTAGCCCTCTTCGTTCTTGCAGAATCCACAGCTTCTACCATCCGGTGGCAGCTTCTCTGCATCCTCAGCTGGCATTTCCTGGGCATCTGCCCAATCTCGACTTTGTCGCAACTCTTGGACTTGGTCCCCTTGGTCCACAGGTACTCTCGTCCGGAAATCCACTTTGGTTGCATTGCTGGTGTTGTTCTTCCTTGCAGAATTCCCCTATCACGACTTCTGTGCTCTCTGGGGAATATAGGTGCACTTTACACCTACTTTTCAGGGTCTTGGGGTGGGCTATTCTTCTAACCCTCACTGTTTTCTTACAGTCCCAGTGACCCTCTACAAGCTCACATAGGTTTGGGGTCCATTCGTGGTTCGCATTCCACTTTTGGAGTATATGGTTTGTGTTGCCCCTATACCTATGTGCTCCTGTTGCAATCTATTGTGACTGTACATTGCTTGCATTACTTCCTTTTGCTATTAATGCATATTTTTGGTATTGTGTACATGTATCTTGTGTGTATTTGCTATCCTCATACTGAGGGTACTCACTGAGATACTTTTGGCATATTGTCATGAAAATAAAGTACCTTTATTTTTAGTATATCTGTGTATTGTGTTTTCTTATGATATTGTGCATATGACACCAGTGGTATAGTAGGAGCTTTGCATGTCTCCTAGTTCAGCCTAAGCTGCTCAGCTATAGCTACCTTCTATCAGCCTAAGCTGCTAGAAACACCTCTTTTACACTAATAAGGGATAACTGGTCCTGGCACAGAGTGTAAGTACCCCTTGGTACCCACTACAAGCCAGGCCAGACTCCTACAACCATATACTAGGGACTTACATGGGGGCACCAGTATGCCAATTGTAGGGTGTACTAAGTATGGAAAGCCCAAATTTAGAGGGAGAGAGCATAGTCACTGGGGTCCTGGTTAGCAGGATCCTAGTGAACACAGTCAAAACACACTGACATCAGGCGAAAAGTGGGGGTAACCATGCCAAAAAGAGGGTACTTTGTATGAATCTTTGTGCTGCCCTTTAGGAAGCTGTGATTGGATATAATCCTGTACCTTGCTAAAGGTTACGGTGTGAGCCTTTACAGTGTGCTAGGACAAAAGTGTGTTCAAACCAGGGAGCTCGTGCAATGTACAGAAAAAGAGTATCTCCTGATCAGGGCTGAGCTGATAAACCCAGCGAACACGACCAACAGATATGCAAATTCCCACTAATCAAATTTTTTGTATGTAAATTTATAACATACATATCCATTGTAGATATCATGAAAATGCCATTGGTTTTTATAATAGCAGCCAATTAATCAGTTTGCTTTTGTCTGACATTTCCATGCTTGCATTTTTACCATGTGCGATATGTCCATGTTTTCTGTGGACCCCCAGGAGTTGCACTTTTTAGCTTACTGAGCCAATTGCTCATGTTCATGTTAGAGTTCTTTTTTTCAACCACATACAAATGGAAGGTTGTGTTCTAGACAAACGCTATTTGTCAACAACTAAAAGTTGTACAATACAAAAATTATGTCATCTGAGAAACTTCTTACTCAGTACTTACACTTAGGGCAATGTCTATGAAACATGCCAGCTTTTGGATACTTAAAACACAACACGCAAATCCACAGACCTCTTCATATTAACAGGCTGATTCTCCTTGCATTTGTCCCTTTATATATATATATATACATATATATATATATATATATATATATATATAATACAGGGAGTGCAGAATTATTAGGCAAATTAGTATTTTGACCACATCATCCTCTTTATGCATGTTGTCTTACTCCAAGCTGTATAGGCTCGAAAGCCTACTACCAATTAAGCATATTAGGTGATGTGCATCTCTGTAATGAGAAGGGGTGTGGTCTAATGACATCAACACCCTATATCAGGTGTGCATAATTATTAGGCAACTTCCTTTCCTTTGGCAAAATGGGTCAAAAGAAGGACTTGACAGGCTCAGAAAAGTCAAAAATAGTGAGATATCTTGCAGAGGGATGCAGCACTCTTAAAATTGCAAAGCTTCTAAAGCGTGATCATCGAACAATCAAGCGTTTCATTCAAAATAGTCAACAGGGTCGCAAGAAGCGTGTGGAAAAACCAAGGCGCAAAATAACTGCCCATGAACTGAGAAAAGTCAAGCGTGCAGCTGCCACGATGCCACTTGCCACCAGTTTGGCCATATTTCAGAGCTGCAACATCACTGGAGTGCCCAAAAGCACAAGGTGTGCAATACTCAGAGACATGGCCAAGGTAAGAAAGCCTGAAAGACGACCACCACTGAACAAGACACACAAGCTGAAACGTCAAGACTGGGCCAATAAATATCTCAAGACTGATTTTTCTAAGGTTTTATGGACTGATGAAATGAGAGTGAGTCTTGATGGGCCAGATGGATGGGCCCGTGGCTGGATTGGTAAAGGGCAGAGAGCTCCAGTCCGACTCAGACGCCAGCAAGGTGGAGGTGGAGTACTGGTTTGGGCTGGTATCATCAAAGATGAGCTTGTGGGGCCTTTTCGGGTTGAGGATGGAGTCAAGCTCAACTCCCAGTCCTACTGCCAGTTCCTGGAAGACACCTTCTTCAAGCAGTGGTACAGGAAGAAGTCTGCATCCTTTAAGAAAAACATGATTTTCATGCAGGACAATGCTCCATCACACGCGTCCAAGTACTCCACAGCGTGGCTGGCAAGAAAGGGTATAAAAGAAGGAAATCTAATGACATGGCCTCCTTGTTCACCTGATCTGAACCCCATTGAGAACCTGTGGTCCATCATCAAATGTGAGATTTACAAGGAGGGAAAACAGTACACCTCTCTGAACAGTGTCTGGGAGGCTGTGGTTGCTGCTGCACGCAATGTTGATGGTGAACAGATCAAAACACTGACAGAATCCATGGATGGCAGGCTTTTGAGTGTCCTTGCAAAGAAAGGTGGCTATATTGGTCACTGATTTGTTTTTGTTTTGTTTTTGAATGTCAGAAATGTATATTTGTGAATGTTGAGATGTTATGTTGGTTTCACTGGTAATAATAAATAATTGAAATGGGTATATATTTTTTTTTTGTTAAGTTGCCTAATAATTATGAACAGTAATAGTCACCTGCACTCACAGATATCCCCCTAACATAGCTAAAACTAAAAACAAACTAAAAACTACTTCCAAAAATATTCAGCTTTGATATTAATTAGTTTTTTGGGTTCATTGAGAACATGGTTGTTGTTCAATAATAAAATTAATCCTCAAAAATACAACTTGCCTAATAATTCTGCACTCCCTGTATATATATATATATGTTCGATGGCATGTTTAGCTGCAGAAACACATGCTTTGCACATCCCGCCATCTAGTGTTGGGCTCAGAGTGTTACAAGTTGTTTTTCTTCGAAGAAGTCTTTCGAGTCACGAGATCGAGGGACTCCTCCCCTTTCGCTCCATTGCGCATGGGCGTCGACTCCATCTTAGATTGTTTTTTTTCCGCCATCGTGTTCAGGCGTGTTCCTTTTCGCTCCACGTTTCGGTTCGGAAAAATAGTTAGAATCTCTGAAAATTTGACGATATTGTTTGCGTTCGGTATCGGGTTAGTTACAACAGATCGACCCCGAGTTTGGAAGAGCTCCGGTGGCCCTTCGGGGTTTTCCATCCCCCGTCGGGGCCTGGTCGGCCCGACCACGTGTCTCTTCAAGGCTAATGGAACGGACCCCATTCCGCTTCTGCCCCAGATGTCACAACAAGTATCCGTATACAGATCAGCCTCTGGTCTGTAACTTGTGTTTGTCTCCAGAACACAAAGAAGATACTTGTGAAGCCTGTCGAGCGTTTCGGTCGAGGAAAACATTAAGAGACCGAAGAGCAAGAAGACTGCAAAAGGCGTCGGCGCCGACAGGACAACGACACTTGGAGGAAGAGGAAGAAACCTTCTCCATCGAGGATTCGGTCTCGGACGAGGACGATCCCGAACAGACGCCGAAAACCGTGAGTAAGACGTCGACACACAAGACTCACGGAAAAACCACTAAAGCCCAGGGGACGCCACCGCCAGCAGGCCATGGCTTAACCCGAAAAATAGGTGACCGAACATCTGCACCGAAAAAGGGCACGCATGTGTCGAAGGCATCCGACTCCGGTCGAGATACTGGCACAGAGCAGACTCGACCCCGAGACAGCGGGTCAGAGCAAGTTCGGCACTGAGAGGGCGGCACCGAAACGACTCGGCACCGAGAGGCTGGAACGCCGAAAATTAAGAAAGTGTCGTCGGAGCCGAGAAAGACTGCCGAAAAAGTTTCCATACCGAAACATCCGGCCTCGGAACAAAAAACGAGTTCCTACACAGAGGAACAGGGACTGCCCTCACAAATGCAAGGACATAGGTTCGGACAAGAACTAGAGTCAATGGAGCCAGATTACACTCGGAGAAGGCTCCACATCCAAAAGGACACAGGGAAGAGAAGTACTCGTCCCCCAATTCGGATGAAAAGAAAACTTGCCTTCCAAGAGAAAGACAAGCAGCCACAGGCAAAGGTGGCAAGACAAGTAACCCCACCACCATCTCCACCACGCTCAACACATACATCACCGGCAGCCACTCCACCACTGATCCAGTCCCCAACTCATACTGGAATGAGTCAGGATGATCCCGACGCATGGGATCTTTACGATGCGCCAGTATCAGATAACAGCCCAGACTGTTATCCGGCGAGACCGTTGCCACCTGAGGACAGTACAGCCTACACACAGGTGGTGTCAAGAGCAGCGGCGTTTCATAATGTCACCCTGCTTGCAGAACCTATTGAGGATGACTTTTTGTTTAACACACTATCCTCCACACACAGTCAATACCAAAGTCTCCCTATGCTACCTGGAATGCTAGAACACTCCAAACAGGTATTTCAGGAGCCTGTGAAGGGCAGGGCCATAACTCCAAGGGTGGAGAAGAAATACAAGCCGCCGCCAACAGGCCCTGTATACATCACGCAGCAATTAACACCAGACTCTGTGGTAGTAGGGGCAGCTCGCAAGAGAGCGAACTCTCACACCTCAGGAGATGCACCACCTCCAGACAAGGAGAGTCGCAAGTTCGACGCTGCGGGGAAGAGGGTTGCAGCACAAGCGGCCAACCAATGGTGCATTGCCAACTCACAGGCATTACTGGCGAGATATGATAGGGCTCATTGGGACGAAATGCAACATTTCATTGAGCACTTGCCCAAAGAGTTCCAGAAAAGGGCACAACAAGTGGTGGAGGAAGGACAGAGTATCTCCAACAATCAGATACGCTCTGCAATGGATGCAGCAGATACAGCTGTTAGGTCAATAAATACAGCAGTGACTATAAGGAGACACGCATGGTTGCGTACGTCAGGATTTAAGCCGGAAATTCAACAAGCCGTGTTAAATAAGCCATTTAACGGACAGCAGTTGTTTGGGCCGGAGGTGGACACTGCTATCGAAAAACTTTAAAAGGACAGTGATACGGCCAAAGCCATGGGCGCACTCTACTCCCCACAGAGCAGAGGCACATTTCGTAAAACCCAGTTTAGAGGGGGGTTTCGAGGACAAAGCACGGAACCCACAACCTCACAAACAAGGCCCACTTATCAGAGCCAATATCAGCGGGGACGTTTTCGGGGACAATATAGAGGGGGGCAATTTCAAAAGAGTAGAGGGAAGTTCCAAAGTCCCAAAACTCCTCAAAACAAGCAGTGACTTCGACGTCACAAATGCCCAACACATAACACCAGAGGGGGGGAGACTAACCAAGTTCTACAAACATTGGGAAGAAATTACAACAGACACTTGGGTCCTAGCAATTATCCAGCATGGTTATTGCATAGAATTTCTCAAAATCCCTCCAAATGTCCCACCAAAAACACACAATATGTCAAAACAACACATAGATCTCCTACAACTAGAGGTCCAAGCGTTGTTACAAAAAGAAGCAATAGAACTGGTACCAATCCATCAGAGAGGAACAGGAGTTTACACGATGTACTTTCTCATACCCAAAAAGGACAAAACTCTAAGACCTATATTAGATCTCAGAACATTAAATATCTAAATCAAATCAGATCACTTTCACATGGTGACATTACAGGATGTAATCCCATTGCTCAAACAGCAAGACTACATGACAACACTAGACCTAAAGGATGCATACTTCCATATAACGATACATCCTTCACACAGAAAGTACTTAAGGTTCGTATTCCAAGGGGTACATTACCAATTCAAGGTGTTGCCATTCGGGATAACAACTGCGCCAAGAGTTTTTACAAAATGCCTGGCAGTACTGGCTGCTCATATAAGGAGCCAGCAAATACATGTGTTCCCGTACCTAGACGATTGGTTAATCAAAACCAACACGCAAGAACGGTGTTCACAACACACAAAGTATGTCAAAGAAACCCTCCACAAACTAGGTTTCTCACTCAACTACAGAAAGTCACACCTTCAGCCGTGTCAAACACAGCAATACTTAGGGGCGACAATCTACACAACAAAAGGGATTGCCACTCCAAGTCCACAAAGGGTACAAGCATTTCACAATGTAATACAGGTCATGTATCCAAAACAAAAGATACAAGTCAAGATGGTGATGAAACTACTAGGCATGATGTCCTCATGCATAGCCATTGTCCCAAACGCAAGGTTGTACATGCGGCCCTTACAACAGTGCCTAGCATCACAATGGTCACAGGCACAGGGTCAACTTCTAGATCTAGTGTTGATAGACCGCCAAACACACACCTCGCTTCAATGGTGGAACAATATAAACTTAAACCAAGGGCGGCCTTTCCAAGACCCAGTGCCTCAATACGTAATAACGACGGATGCCTCCATGATAGGGTGGGGAGCACACCTCAACCAACACAGCATCCAAGGACAATGGGACACTCAGCAGAGACAGTTTCACATAGATCACTTAGAACTACTGGCAGTATTTCTAGCGTTGAAAGCATTTCAACCTATAATATGCCACAAACACATTCTTGTCAAAACAGACAACATGACAACAATGTACTATCTGAACAAACAGGGAGGAACACACTCGACACAGTTGTGTCTCCTAGCACAGAGAATATGGCATTGGGCGATTCACAACCACATTCGCCTAATAGCACAGTTTATTCCAGGGATTCAGAATCAGTTAGCAGACAATCTCTCTCGGGATCACCAACAAATCCACGAATGGGAGATTCACCCCCAAATACTAAACACTTACTTCCAAAGATGGGGAACACAACAAATAGACCTATTTGCAACAAAAGAAAACGCAAAATGCCAAAACTTCGCATCCAGGTACCCACAAGATCAATCTCAGGGCAATGCGTTATGGATGAGTTGTTCAGGGATATTTGCATACGCTTTTCCCCCTCTCCCACTCCTTCCGTATCTAGTAAACAAATTGAGTCAAAACAAACTCAAACTCATACTTATAGCACCAACCTGGGCAAGACAACCTTGGTTCACAACACTACTAGACCTCTCAGTAGTGCCTCATGTCAAGCTTCCAAGCAGACCAGATCTGTTAACTCAACACAAACAACAGATCAGGCATCCAAATCCAGCATCACTGAATCTAGCAATTTGGCTCCTGAAGTCTTAGAATTTGGACACTTAGACCTTACACAGGAATGTATGGAGGTCATAAAACAAGCTAGGAAACCAACCACAAGACATTGCTATGCAAATAAGTGGAAAAGATTTGTTTATTATTGCCATAATAATCAAATTCAGCCATTACACGCATCTGCTAAAGACATCGTAAGCTACTTACTACATTTGCAAAAGTCAAATCTAGCTTTTTCATCCATTAAAATACATCTTACCGCAATTTCAGCTTATCTGCAAATTACGCACTCAACTTCATTATTTAGGATCCCAGTCATAAAAGCATTTATGGAAGGCCTAAAGAGAATTATACCACCAAGAACACCACCAGTTCCTTCGTGGCATCTCAACATTGTTCTAACACGACTCATGGGTCCACCTTTTGAACCCATGCACTCGTGTGAGATGCAATACTTAACATGGAAAGTTGCATTTCTAATTGCCATCACATCTCTAAGAAGAGTAAGTGAGATACAAGCATTTACCATACAAGAACCATTTATTCAGATACACAAGCATAAAGTCGTTTTTCGAACAAATCCTAAATTCTTACCAAAAGTCATATCACCGTTCCACTTGAATCAAACAGTAGAACTACCAGTGTTCTTCCCAGAGCCAGATTCTGTAGCTGAAAGAGCACTACATACATTAGACATCAAAAGAGCGTTAATGTACTACATTGACAGAACAAAACAAATTCGGAAAACAAAACAATTGTTTGTTGCTTTCCAAAAACCTCATACAGGAAATCCAATTTCCAAACAAGGCATTGCTAGATGGATAGTTAAATGTATCAAACCTGTTATCTCAAAGCAAAAAGAGAACTGCCTATTACACAAGGGCACACTCAACTAGAAAGAAAGGTGCTACCATGGCCTTTCTAGGAAACATTCCAATGACTGACATATGTAAGGCAGCCACATGGTCTACGCCTCATACGTTTACCAAGCACTACTGCGTGGATGTGTTAACAGCACAACAAGCCACAGTAGGACAAGCAGTACTACGAACTTTGTTTCAAACAACTTCAACTCCTACAGGCTGAACCACCGCTTTTGGGGAGATAACTGCTTACTAGTCTATGCAAAGCATGTGTATCTGCAGCTACACATGCCATCGAACGGAAAATGTCACTTACCCAGTGTACATCTGTTCGTGGCATGAGATGCTGCAGATTCACATGCGCCCGCCCGCCTCCCCTGGAGCCTGTAGCCGTTTGAATTTGATCTTGAACATTTGTAAATTTGTAAATATATCGCTTTAAACCACATTATGTACATAAATATTTACTCCATTGCATGGGCACTATTACTATAATACACAACTCCTACCTCACCCTCTGCGGGGAAAACAATCTAAGATGGAGTCGACGCCCATGCGCAATGGAGCCGAAAGGGGAGGAGTCCCTCGATCTTGTGACTCGAAAGACTTCTTCGAAGAAAAACAACTTGTAACACTCCGAGCCCAACACTAGATGGCGGGATGTGCAAAGCATGTGAATCTACAGCGTCTCATGCCACGAACAGATGTACACTGGGTAAGTGACATTTTCCATATATATATATATATATATATATATATATATATTTATATATGTTCGATGGCATGTGTAGCTGCAGATACACATGCTTTGCACATCCCGCCATCTAGTGTTGGGCTCGGAGTGTTACAAGTTGTTTTTCTTCGAAGAAGTCTTTCGAGTCACGAGATCGAGGGACTCCTCCACTTTCGGCTCCATTGCGCATGGGCGTCAACTCCATCTTAGATTGTTTTTTTTCCGCCATCGGGTTCGGACGTGTTCCTTTTCGCTCCGTGTTTCGGTTCGGGAAAGTTAGTTAGAATCTCGGAAAATTTGACGGTATTGTTTGCGTTCGGTATCGGGTTAGTTACTACAGATCGACACCGACTTTTGAAGAGCTCCGGTGGCCCTTCGGGGTTTTTTCGATCCCCCGTCGGAGCCTGGTCGGCCTGGCCACGTGTCTCTTCAAGGCTGATGGAACGGACCCCATTCCGCGTCTGCCCAAAATGTCACAACAAGTATCCGTATACAGATCAGCACGTGGTCTGTAACTTGTGTTTGTCTCCAGAACACAATTTGAACTTAAGTGAAATATGAAATTTTTTAAATAAATAAATCACAACATGAACAATGTATACATAGTCCAAAAGTCCGGCACATATTGGCTACATGCCATTGTTCGTGGGCCAATGTGCATAAACACATGGGCAAAGCCCACACACGAGACCCGATTCCATTGGAGAGAACACTGCTGGGGCATCAGATAATAAAACCACAGGCACCTCAGGGGGAAGGGAAGGGGGGGCACCTCAGCCACATGAGTCCACGACGCCAGATCCACGAGGGGCCTCCATGCCCACTGTACCATCCTGGGGAGTGCAAAGCCACAGTCTCTCAAGTCTCTACAGTGGGTGGATTGCCCACTGTACCATCCTGGGGAGTGCAAAGCCACAGTCTCACAAGTCTTTTCAGTGGGTGGATTGCCCACTGTACCATCCTGGGGAGTGCAAAGCCACAGTCCATCTGGTGGATTACAGACTCCACTGGTTATGGAGGAGGCATGGTGCCCAGAGTGCTTCGTGAAGCCCTGCCCGACACAGATCCGGCCCTGCCAATGGGCCAGCGGTGCTTGAGATGAAGGGCCCAGCGGAGCGGTGCTTGACAGGAGGGGTGCAGAGACGGCGGGGCCCAGCGGAGCGGTGCTTGACAGGAAGGGCCCAGCGGAGCGGTGCTGGACAGGAAGGGCCCAGCGGAGCGGTGCCTGACAGGAGGGGCCCAGCGGAGCGGTGCAGAGACGGCGGGGCCCAGCGGAGCGGTGCTTGAGATGAAGGGCCCAGCGGAGCGGTGCTTGAGATGAAGGGCCCAGCGGAGCGGTGCTTGAGATGAAGGGCCCAGCGGAGTGGTGCAGAGACGGCGGGGCCCAGCGGAGCGGTGCTTGAGATGAAGGGCCCAGCGGAGCGGTGCAGAGACGGCGGGGCCCAGCGGAGCGGTGCTTGAGATGAAGGGCCCAGCGGAGTGGTGCTTGAGATGAAGGGCCCAGCGGAGCGGTGCCTGACAGGAGGGGTCCAGCGGAGCGGTGCAGAGACGGCGGGGCCCAGCGGAGCGGTGCTTGACAGGAAGGGCCCAGCAGAGCGGTGCTTGACAGGAAGGGCCCAGCGGAGCGGTGCTTGACAGGAAGGGCCCAGTGGAGCAGTGCTTGACAGGAAGGGCCCAGCGGAGCGGTGTTTGACAGGAAGGGCCCAGCGGAGCGGTGCAGAGACAGCGGGGCCCAGCGGAGCGGTGCTTGAGATGAAGGGCCCAGCGGACCGGTGCTTGACAGGAAGGGCCCAGCGGAGCGGTGCAGAGACGGCGGGGCCCAGCGGAGCAGTGCTTGACAGGAAGGGCCCAGCGGAGCGGTGCTTGACAGGAAGGGCCCAGCGGAGCGGTGCTTGACAGGAATGGCCCAGCGGAGCGGTGCTTGACAGGAATGGCCCAGCGGAGCGGTGCAGAGACGGCGGGGCCCACGGAGCGGTGCTTGAGATGAAGGGCCCAGCGGAACGGTGCTTGAGATGAAGGGCCCAGCGGAACGGTGCTTGAGATGAATGGCCCAGCGGAGCGGTGCCTGACAGGAGGGGCCCAGCAGAGCGGTGCAGAGACGGCGCGGCCCAGCGGAGCGGTGCTTGACAGGAAGGGCCCAGCGGAGCGGTGCTTGACAGGAAGGGCCCAGCGGAGCGGAGCGGTGCAGAGACGGCGGGGCCCAGCGGAGCGGTGCTTGAGATGAAGGGCCCAGCGGAGCGGTGCTTGACAGGAAGGGCCCAGCGGAGTGGTGCAGAGACGGCGGGGCCCAGCGGAGCGGTGCTTGACAGGAAGGGCCCAGCGGAGCGGTGCTTGACAGGAAGGGCCCAGCGGAGCGGTGCTTGACAGGAAGGGCCCAGCGGAGCGGTGCTTGACAGGAAGGGCCCAGCGGACCGGTGCTTGAGATGAAGGGCCCAGCGGAGCGGTGCTTGAGATGAAGGGCCCAGCGGAGCGGTGCTTGAGATGAAGGGCCCAGCGGAGCGGTGCAGAGACGGCGGGGCCCTGTTCAGTGGTGCTTCTCACGGCGGGGCCCTGTTCAGTGGTGCTTCTCACGGCGGGGCCCTGTTTAGCGGTGCTTCTCACGGCGGGGCCCTGTTTAGCGGTGCTTCTCACGGCGGGGCCCTGTTTAGCGGTGCTTCTCACGGCGGGCCCTGTTCAGCGGTGCTTCTCACAGCGGGGCCCTGTTCAGCGGTGCTTCTCACGGCGGGGCCCTGTTCAGCGGTGCTTGTCTTGTGTTCCTAGGGAACCAGATCTGGGCAATCATTCCCGCTCAGTCGCCATCCGACCTATCGCTTGCGGGGCCCTCCTGTGCTGGACTCCTGGGCCCGTGGGTGTCCTCCGTCACACCCCAAATGGGGCTGGTGGGGCCCTCCTGGGCAGCTCGCCTGCTGCCGGACTTGTCCGCCCTGCTGCCCTTGCCACCCTTGGACGAATCTCTGGGGCCCTTGCCTCCCTTTGTGGATGGGCCAGGTGACGGTGCAAGGGTGGTGTCCTTGGGGGCAGCCGTCTCAGGCCTGTCGCGCCGGCCCTTCCCTTTTTTGGTTCTTTTCCCAGGGGGTGGGCTGGCTGTCCCCTTGCTGCTGGCCGATGTTACTGCCCTAGGAGCTGGTGGCCTCCAATAGCCCTGAACGATGGTCCTAGTAGGTGCAGGGCTTGTGGTGGCTGAGGTGCTGTTTGGACTCTTACGAGATGGAGGGGGTGGGTCAGGTGATGCAAAGAGGTTAATTTTGGAGAGGAACAACTTTTTAGGAGCAATGGGAAGGGTAGGTGCAGTGGGTATGGGAGTGGAGGGAGAGGATGTGGTTGTAGGAGAGTCAAGTGTGCTGTCTTTGGGTGCAGGTGCTTGTGCTGGAGGCTGTGGTGAGGTGGATGGCTGTTGGGTGGGTGGCTGCCGGCGTTTGTGTGGCTTGGAAGAGGGAGTGACAGACACACTGGGAGAGGACACAGGGGACGTGTAAATGGCAGTGGGGGTGGTGACTGCACGTGTGTGGACTGTTCTGGTGGGTGTGGTGGTGATGGACGTAGTGGCTGATGGTGGTGTGCATGCAGGTGTGAGTGGAGACGTCACAGGGAGGGAGGAGGGAGACGAGGAGGAGGGGGACACAGAGGAGGCAGTGGCTGTTGGCATGTCTGCATGTGGATGTTGCTTGGGTGAATGCTTGTGTGATCTGTGGTGCTTATGTCTGGATGAGCTGCCCTTGGGTGTTGAGGTGTGTGCAGGCTGGTCTGTAGGTGTGTCTGGGATAGGCAGAGGAACAGGGGAGTGGGACTGGGTTGAGGAAGTTGGAGGGGGGAGGCCAGAGACAGGGACAATTGCTGCCGTCAGTGCTGAGGCCAGAGCGTTGAACGATCGCTGATGGGCAGCCTGACCCGAATGAATGCCCTCCAGGTATGCATTGCTCCGATGCACCTCCCTTTCTACCCCCTGGATGGCATTCAAAAGGGTAGACTGCCCAACAATGAGCGTCTGGAGGAGGTCAATGATCTCCGCACTGAGGGAAGCAGGGGTAACTGGGGCAGGACCTGAGGTGCCAGGGGCGAAGGAGATGGCCGGCTTCCTGCCCGAGCGGGCACGGGGCGGAAGCTGAGGGCCTGCTGGGAGGGCGGAGCTGGTGCGCAGGGTGGCGGCTGTACCTGTTGTTGTGGTGGGCACGGATGTTGCCGCCACCACAAGGGAGCTCCCTTCCGAGGACGTTTCGGTGTCGCTGACGTCTCCACGGGTCCCCGTTGTGGAGCCCCCCTCGCCCTCCGTCTCACTGGTTAACTCCGAGTCGGTTGCAGGGCCCTCCGGGGCCACGTGAGATGCAGCTCCCTCGTGCGCCGATGCCACTTCTCCTCCGCCTGATGATGCTAATGCACACATGAACAGGAAAACCAAAAAAAAGGGGCGGGGAGAAGAAAGAAAGACATGTTGAGTGCATGCATTGGCGGCACCGTTGGCGGAGAGGACAGAGACAGAAGCCCCCTGCACTACGCCGCGCACTCGGGGTACACTACTCAATTATAGTGACTTGGCCTACAAGTCTATGGACGACAAATGCACACATAGGTGAGCCCGGGCCATAGATAGCTGTACTTAGCACCCTACAGAGGTGGGGGGCGGGGGCACAGGGCCATGTCTAACGGAGGGGCCTAGCCTACAGAAACCGCCCTGGCCTAGAGATAGCCACAGCCCTCCTCCCCCACCCAGACGCCTCCACTGTGCGCTAATATAGCGGAATGTGCTGATACTCACCCCCTTGTGTCTGCTGTGATGTCCTCACGCGCCCATCCAAATCGGGGTAGGCCACCGCCAGGATCCCGGACATCAGGGGGGTCAATTGACGACTGGCACCCCTCCTACGTTGGGAGGCCATCCCCAGCAGAGCCTCAGCGGTCTTTCTGCTCCCGCGGCGGATGTCCTCCCACCTCTTGCGGCAGTGAGTGCCCCGTCTGTTGTGGACCCCCAGGGCCCGGACGTCGTTGGCGATGGCACGCCAAATGTCGATCTTCTGATGGGCGCTGACCTATGTGACATGTACAGGGTTGAAAAATAAATATCATCACTTTTCTGCATGGTCGATGTGCGCGCCCCCCCCCCCCCCCCCAACCTTGCCATGTGGCACATGGTCTCATCTGTCGTGCGTTGCACTCTTCATTCGCTCCCCTCCCCACCATCTTACATCCACCCCACTCAACACAGGCATAGCCCATACTACGTGCTCCCAGTGTACTTACCTGTTGGTCTGGAGGACCATAGAGTAGCGCATACTGGGGGAGGACCCCATCAACAAGTTTATCCAATTCCTCAGATGTGAAGGCAGGGGCCCTTTCCCCAGTCGCAGCAGCCATTGTCTCTTCCAGACCGAGTTCACAGCAGCACTTGCAGTATAGGTCCTCTCCTGTGGATGATCAGGTCTCGAGTGATTACGCAAGTAGAAAATGGCGGTCACGCCCGCGGCGGTGCGTACCTCGACCGCCGGCGCACATCGTCATTGGCTCCTGAGACCCATAGGGTTCAATGTTAACCAATGCTGCTTTGCGCCGCGGTCTTCGACCGCCTACCGCCACGGTGTGCCACGCCAGCGCATTGACCTCACATCCCATTGTCACACTTCACAGGTCAGGCAGCCGCCATTTCAAGGGCCCACATGGCTGAATTTCTACGGCGTCACACAGGCCTAGGCCTTGCATTGCCACTCATACAAGCCATTCAATGCATAGCGAATCGTGCACTGTGCAAGCTGTGGTTACGTACGTGTGGGTTGCTTGACTCTGTGCTCCATGTTGTCCTTCCTAGGCACCGTCCGCTGGGACTTGCGAGGAGATGGAGGAATCCTCCCGTGTACAGACCGCTGGTGGACCTGTCGACAATGGAAGAAAGACATGTCATACTTACATACAGACTTGACCGAGCCACTATACAGGAACTGTGTGCCCAGCTGGAGCCAGACCTGATGTCCCCCATTCGCCAACCCACAGGGATTCCCCCTCTGGTGCAGGTTCTGTCAGTACTCCATTTTTTGGCAAGTGGATCATTCCAAACAACAGTGGCCATATCATCAGGGATGTCTCAGCCTATGTTTTCTAAGGTTTTGGCCAGAGTGTTGTCTGCCCTGATGAAATACATGCGGAGCTACATTGTTTTCCCTGAGGTGGCCGATTTGGCTACAGTGAAGGGTGATTTCTATGCCCATGGACATATCCCCAACATCATTGGTGCCATTGATGGGACCCATGTGGCCTTGGTTCCCCCCAGTGGAAGTGAGCAGGTGTACAGGAACAGAAAAAGTTATCATTCTTTGAATGTCCAGGTGGTCTGTTTGGCTGACCAGTACATCTCCCATGTAAATGCCAAGTTCCCTGGGTCAGTGCATGACGCGTACATCATGCGAAATAGCAGCATCCCTTATGTGATGGAACAGCTACAGAGACACTGTGTGTGGCTAATAGGTGACTCTGGTTACCCCAACCTGTCGTGGCTACTTACCCCAGTGAGGAATCCCAGGACAAGGGCAGAGGAACGCTACAATGAGGCCCATGGGCGAACTAGGAGGATTATAGAAAGAACCTTCGGCCTCCTGAAGGCCAGGTTTAGGTGCCTGCATATGACAGGGGGATCCCTAATGTACTCACCAAAGAAGGTGTGCCATATCATCGTGGCCTGCTGTATGCTTCACAACCTGGCTTTGCGACGCCAGGTGCCTTTCCTGCAGGAGGATGGTCCAGATGGTGGTGTTGTAGCAGCTGTGGAGCCTGTGGAGAGTGAAGAGGAGGAGGACGACGGGGACGACACAGACAACAGGGACACAGTGATACAACAGTATTTTCAGTAGCACACAGGTACGAATCAACCACGCCATTTTACATTTACTTAAAGTCTCCTGCCTCTCTACTGTCTGAGTTCCCCCCCAGTTCCTGTTAACTGAGTTGTGACTTTCCCTTCCGTTTTCAGAGCTGTGGGCCCCACTGCGTGACCTCTGCTTTGTTTGCCCATGGACTACAGCTGTGTGACAGTGGTATGTTGTCATCACAATGTAACTGAACATTTTGGCACCGTTATGTCTAATACATTTGTTCAAAATACAAGCAGACTCCAGATTTTTTTAGTGCAAGAAGTGATTTAATTCAAGTGCTAAATTTAAGGAACATGATTGTAAAACGGGGATGGGTGATGGTGGAGTAATGTCCATGGCAGAGTCCAGTTCTCAGTCGCACAGGTGCATTGTCCATATGCCTGTGGAAGGATGGAGCAGGGGCAGTTCAAGGTTGGACAGGGTGACAATGTGGGACAGTGGGATGACAACAGGGGGTATCGTTTGCTGGCGGGGGTCTTGCAATCCTACTCTGCCTTCTTGTGAGATCTCAGGTTCCGCTTGCGGGGTGGTTCTTCTTCTGCAGGAGGTGGGGTTCTGGTGGCCTGTCGTTGTGTGGGGGCCTCGTGTCCACTAGCGCCGGCGGAGGTGGTAGGCTGTTCCTGGTCCAGGCTAGTGACAGGGGCCCTTTGTGGTGCCACATGGTCCCGCAATGTGGTGACTATCTGGGTTAGGGCCACGACGATGGTCCCCATTGCGGAACTAATGTTCCTCAGTTCCTCTCTGAACCCCATGTACTGTTGCTCCTGCATGACCTGGATCTCCTGGAACCAGGCCAGTACCGTAGCCATCGTCTCCTGGGAGTGGTGGTATGCTCCCATGATGGAGGAGAGGGCCTCTTGGAGAGTCGGTTCCCTGGGCCTGTCCCCCCCGTCGCACAGCAGCCCTCCCAGTTCCCCTGTTTCCCTGGGACTCTGTCCCCTGGACGGTGTGCCCACTACCACTGCCCCCAGGTCCCTGTTGTTGTTGGGGTGGTGGGTCAACCTGGGTGCCCTGTAGTGGTGGACACACCGCTGATTGACGTGTCCTGGGGACAGAGGCATGGGCCCGCTGGGTGGGAGCTGTGCTGGTGTTCCCAGAGGGGGTTAGGTCTGGTGTAGCCTGTGGCTGTCTGTGGGGAACCGACTGTCCCGAGGTCCCCGATGGGCCGGGCTGGTCATCAGGGTCCAGGGAGACAGAGCTGCTGTCATCACTGGGGGCCTCTTCTGGGGGTGGGATGGACATCTCTGGACCCTCCGTGGCGGTGTGGTGGCGTTTGGGTCCTGCAGGGGTATAAGAGTATGGTTATTGCTTCTGTGTGTGGCATTTCGTGTAATGGGTGGGTGGCCGTGTCCCCCAGTGCTGGCATTCCCTTGTGGGGGCTTTTGTGACAGTGGCTTGTGGGGGTGATGGGTGTGTGCAGTGGGCATGCTTTGGGGATGGGTGTCCATGCTTTGGGGACGCACGCAGGGCTAGGTTTTGGGATGGGTGGGATGTGATGGTGAGCCATTTGCAAGGAGTTGGTGTGATGGGGGTGGGGGTGAGGGTGGGGGTATGATTTGGCATGCAGGTGGGGTGGGGGGAATGGAGTAGTGAAGATTTGACTTACCAGAGTCCATTCCTCCGCCTACTCCTGCGAGGCCCTCAGGATGCAGGATGTGCAAGACTTCCTCCTCCCATGCTGTGAATTCTGGGGGAGTAGGTGGGGGTCCGCCGCCAGTCTTCTGCACCGCAATGTTGTGCCTTGATACCATGGAACGCACCTTCCCCCGTAGGTCGTTCCACCGCTTCCTGATGTCGTCCCGATTGCGTGGATGCTGTCCCACAGCGTTGACCCTGTCCACTATTCTTTGCCATAGCTCCATCTTCCTGGCAATGGTGGTGTGCTGCACCTGTGCCCCGAAGAGCTGGGGCTCTACACAAACTATTTCCTCCACCATGACCCTGAGTTCTGCGTCAGAGAACCTGGGGTGTCTTTGGGGTGCCATGGGGTGGTGGAGGTGAGGGGTGGTGTATGTGTTGTAGAGTGTGGTGAGTGTGGTGGTGTATGGTGTTTTGTGCGTGGAAATTGTGTGGTTGATGTTGTGATTTGCCTCTGTGTGATGGTGTACTCTATGCTGTGCTCTCTCTCTCTGTCCTTCACTCGCAATTGTGGTCGTAGGGGTTTGTGGGTGATGTGGGTGTGTGTTTTATATTTAATTGGGTGTGTGGTAGCGGTGTGTGTATGTGTCTCAGGTGTGTGTATTTTGAATTATCCAATGTGGTAGTGTTTTGTAAAGGTGTGTGTATTTTGACCGCAGCGGTGTGTACCGCCAATGGAATACCGCGGTTGAAAGACCGCTGCAGGGATTTGTGGGTCAGAATGGTATGGGCGTATTTCTGTTGGCGTGACGGTGGAGGTTTGGTCATCGCCAGTTTCCCGCTGACCTTTGGTGTGGCGGACTTTTGTGGTTGTCGGGTTTTTGGCAGTTTGCCAGTTGCGGGTCAGAATGACCGTGGCGGTTTACCGCGGCCGCGGCGGTGTTATGGCGGCCTTCTGGCCGGCGGTAAGCGACTTTTACCGCCGAGGTCAGAATGACCCCCAATATGTCAAAACAACACATGGATCTTCTAGGACTAGAGATCCGGGCATTGCTACAAAAAGGAGCAATATAATTAGTACCAATTCAACAAAAAGGAACAGGAGTTTACTCTCTGTACTTTCTCATACCCAAAAAGGACAAAACACTGAGACCTATATTAGATCTCAGAACATTAAATACCTACATCAAATCAGACCACTTTCACATGGTGACATTACAAGACGTAATCCCACTGCTCAAGCAACAAGACTACATGACAACACTAGATCTAAAGGATGCATATTTCCATATACCAATACATCCTTCACACAGAAAGTACCTAAGATTTGTATTCCAAGGGGTACATTACCATTTCAAGGTGTTGCCATTCGGAATAACAACTGCGCCAAGAGTTTTTACAAAATGCCTGGCAGTAGTAGCTGCGCATATCAGAAGGCAGCAAATACATGTGTTCCCGTACCTAGACGATTGGTTAATCAAAACCAACACACTAGAACGGTGTTTACAACACACAAAGTACGTCATAGAAACCCTACACAAACTAGGTTTCTCAGTCAACTACACAAAGTCACACCTTCAGCCGTGTCAAACACAGCAATACTTAGGGGCAACAATCGACACAGCAAAAGCGATTGCCACTCCAAGTCCACAAAGAGTACAAGCATTTCACAATGTAATACAGGTCATGTATCCAAACCAAAGAATACAAGTCAAAATAATAATGAAACTCCTAGGCATGATGTCCTCATGCATAGCCATTGTCCCAAACGCAAAATTGCACATGCGGCCCTTACAACAGTGCCTAGCATCACAATGGTCACAAGCACAGGGTCAACTTCTAGATCTAGTGTTGATAGACCGCCAAACATGCACCTCGCTTCAATGGTGGAACAATATAAATTTAAACCAAGGGCGGCCTTTTCAAGACCCAGTGCCTCAATACGTAATTACTACAGATGCCTCCATGATAGGGTGGGGAGCACACCTCAATCAACACAGCATTCAGGGACAATGGGACTCTCGTCAAAAACAGTTTCACATAAATCACTTAGAACTATTGGCAGTATTTCTAGCGTTAAAAGCATTTCAACCAATAATAAGCCACAAACACATTCTTGTCAAAACAGACAACATGACAACAATGTATTACCTAAACAAACAGGGAGGAACACACTCAACACAGTTATGTCTCCTGACACAGAAAATATGGCATTGGGCGATACACAACCACATTCGCCTAATAGCACAGTTCATTCCAGGGATACAGAATCAATTAGCATACAATCTCTCTCGGGATCACCAACAGATCCACGAATGGGAGATTAACCCCCAAGTACTACACACTTACTTCCAAAATTGGGGAACACCACAAATAGACCTGTTTGCAACAAAAGAAAACGCAAAATGCCAAAACTTCGCATCCAGGTACCCACAGGATCAGTCTCTGGGCAATGCGTTATGGATGAGTTGGTCAGGGATATTTGCATACCCTTTTCCCCCTCTCCCACTCCTTCCATATCTAGCAAACAAGTTGAGTCAAAACAAACTCAAACTCATAGCACCAACTTGGGCAAGACAACCTTGGTACACAACACTACTAGACCTCTCAGTAGTGCCTCATATCAAACTACCAAACAGACCAGATCTGTTAACTCAACACAATCAACAGATCAGACACCCCAATCCAGCATCGCTGAATCTAGCAATTTGGCTTCTGAAGTCTTAGAGTTCGGACATTTAGACCTTACACAAGAATGCATGGAAGTCATAAAACAAGCTAGAAAACCAACCACTAGACATTGCTATGCAAATAAGTGGAAAAGGTTTGTTTATTATTGCCATAATAATCAAATTCAATCCTTACACGCATCTGCTAAAAACATCGTAAGCTACTTGCTACATTTGCAAAAATCAAAACTATCTTTTTCATCCATTAAGATACATCTTACTGCAATTTCAGCTTACCTGCAAATTACCCACTCATCTTCACTGTTTAGGATACCAGTCATAAAAGCCTTTATGGAAGGCCTAAAAAGAATTATACCACCAAGAACACCACCAGTTCCTTCACAGAACCTCAACATTGTCTTAACACGACTCATGGGGCCACCTTTTGAGCCCATGCACTCATGTGAAATGCAATATTTAACATGGAAAGTTGCATTTCTAATTGCCATCACAGCTCTAAGAAGAGTCAGTGAAATCTAAGCATTTACCATACAAGAACCATTTATTCAAATACACAAGCATAAAGTAGTTCTACGGACAAATCCATTTTTTTTACCAAAAGTCATATCCCCGTTCCACTTGAATCAAACAGTGGAACTACCAGTGTTCTTCCCACAGCCAGATTCTGTAGCTGAGAGAGCACTACATACATTAGACATCAAAAGAGCGTTAATGTACTACATTGACAGAACAAAACAAATTCGGAAAACAAAACAATTATTTGTTGCTTTCCAAAAACCTCATTCAGGAAATCCAATTTCCAAACAAGGCATTGCTAGATGGATAGTTAAATGTATTCAAACCTGTTATCTCAAAGCAAAAAGAGAACTGCCTATTACACCGAGGGCACACTCAACTAGAAAGAAAGGTGCTACCATGGCCTTTCTAGGAAACATTCCAATGACTGAAATATGTAAGGCAGCCACATGGTCTACGCCTCATACGTTTACCAAGCACTACTGCGTGGATGTGTTAACAGCACAACAAGCCACAGTAGGACAAGCAGTACTACGAACTTTGTTTCAAACAACTTCAACTCCTACAGGCTGAACCACCGCTTTTGGGGAGATAACTGCTTACTAGCCTATGCAAAGCATGTGTATCTGCAGCTACACATGCCATCGAACGGAAAATGTCACTTACCCAGTGTACATCTGTTCATGGCATGAGACGCTGCAGATTCACTTGCGCCCACCCGCCTCCACGGGAGCCTGTAGCCGTTTCGAAGTTGATCTTGAACATTTGTAAATTTGTAAATATATCACTTTAAACTACATTATGTACATACATGTTTACTCCATTGCATGGGCACTATTACTGTAATACACAACTCCTACCTCACCCTCTGCGGGGAAAACAATCTAAGATAGAGTCGACGCCCATGCGCAATGGAGCCGAAAGGGGAGGAGTCCCTCGATCTCGTGACTCAAAAGACTTCTTCGAAGAAAAACAACTTGTAACACTCCGAGCCCGACACTAGATGGCGGGATGTGCAAAGCATGTGAATCTGCAGCGTCTCATGCCACGAACAGATGTACACTGGGTAAGTGACATTTTCCATATATTGATTTGTTACTTTTTCCCATAAATGTGCTTTGGAGGAGGCGAGGACCCAAGATGGTGCCCCTCACCTGAGCTCCTGGATTGCGGCATCCGATGCCACCTAATATCACCACTTAGCCGGTACTGCAGGGGCTGCCGTGTCCAAGATCGGAGGTGCCTGGGACTGCACGAAGCTCTCCAGAGTCCAGGGAACACATCTGCCCTGCTGAAAGCCAGACCGCTGTGCTGACAAGAGGGGTGCCTGCAGGACGGCGCAAGACTCTGTAGCAGTGCGCCGAGCCTGACCAGGCGTACTAGGCCTGTGGTTTAAATCTGGGCTGTGGGGCCTACCCAGCGGGACGTATCTGTGTCTGGAGACTCTCCCACCATACACTGTAGCACTGCAACCACCGGCAGGGAACGCAGAGGAGTCACCCCACCTTCCACTCATTCCCTGCTGCTCGACATAGTCTCTGTCCTGTAGAGGCAGAGGAGGGCCGATGTATCCACCGACTGCTGCCACCTTTGAGGGGGAGTCGTCAATGGACTCTTCCCGCAACAAGCCCCAAAGGGCTTCCACCATCAAGGAGATTGTAAACAGTTTCAAGCCCACAAAAACTGGTGGCCTAGCGGAGAACCCAGGGGAGACGCTGTAAGGATAGGCTACAACGACAGATCTTATCGTCCCTGCCATGAAGGAAGACACTCCTCCAAGAGATAAGTAAAGAGATTTCGGTCATCCACACCATCTTTACCAAGGCCCTCATGGTCACGGAGCCTGACCAGTCTGAAGGTAGTGGAGACCTGCATTGATATGGTGGATGAAGCAGTGATGCAGCGGGATCAGAAGCACGACGAGTTAGCTGAAAGGGTCATTGCAGTGGAGACTCACCAGCACACACTATCTTATGCCTTGGAAGACTATGAAAACCGATCCCGCTGCAATAATATTTCGATCTGGGGCGTGAGTGCCACTATTCCCAATTCCGAACTCAAAAGCTGTGTACGAGCCCCGTTCTGCCACAACCTTCACAACGCTACAGACCAGGATTTTACCCTCGATCGCACACATCGGGTCTTCTCTCACGAGCTGTGGAATCATCTTGCTCCAGCTGTTCTAACCAGGGTCCATTTCTACCAGATCAAAGAAGCAATAATTAAAGCAGCCAGGACCTTAGACTCTGTATCGTTTTGAGGGGATACGATCTCACTGTTTCAAGACCTCTCTGTTCAAACTCTAGCTAAAGAACACTCCTTTAGAGGTGTGCCTCGCTATCTGTGAGAGAAGAAAGTCCTATACCGCTGGAGCTTCCATTTGCAGCTGATCTTCACCATCAGCAATAAGAAAGGCGCTGGACAGATGCCAGATGATACCTGAGCTTTGCTGCATATGTTCCCCCACCCCTTTTGCTGCAACCCCCCACCCCCCCCCGCCCACCCCACCTTGCTGGGGACAGCGGGGTCCATCAGAGGTTATGAGTTCCCTAAATGTGATCCGATTGCGG
Source organism: Pleurodeles waltl (assembly GCF_031143425.1). NCBI lineage: Eukaryota > Metazoa > Chordata > Amphibia > Caudata > Salamandridae > Pleurodeles > Pleurodeles waltl. The sequence goes on along the minus strand of NC_090451.1, from coordinate 522,961,133 downwards.
AATGTCCTGTGGAAAATGACCCAGAGATTGCCCAAGTCCAACACGATGGGGTGACCAATGAACGCATTTGTCATCAATGGATAGTGACTGATGATGTAACTGATGTCCTTTCGCTCATTTGGAGTGACCTGGAGCAGAGTGATTTCTAACTGTATCTATCTGCCCCAAGTGGTTGAAACTGGTGGGCCACACATGCTGGCCTGTGTGACTCCTGCGGCTGCTGCTTGGCTCCCTACTGACACACAGGGATATCCTTTAGTTTTGCTATTGGGGCAGATGGGTGGGGCCCCGGAGCCATTTTGGGAGTAGCCCCCCTGCACCCATTTTCCAGGCTGATGACATCCATTCGGCCACTGTGTGCTGTTATTTTTGTTGTTCATGATGTCAGTGCTTTCTTCTTGGTTGGTTTTCCTATTATTGATCTTGTTTTCTATACCATGTTTTCTCCAGGGTGTATGCACTTTCCTTACGTGAGCATGACAAGATTGTGGTATATCTGCAGGGGTGGTTGGCCACATACTCAGACCTAGGCCCCTCACTTACATATACATATTAATGTTATCGCTGTTGAGACTTTGCCCCCCCTCCCACCAGACCATTCAACAACCCAATCTAGGCTCATTGAATATTCAGGGGTGAACTCCCAATTAAATTAAAGCACTTCTAAAATGGCTCCATACTAAGGAGGTGGATTTAACCATGACCCAAGCGACACATTCCTACTGGTACCCACTCCAGTTGCATGGATCCACTCACACAAATACTAAGTGAGTGTCCCTCCTGTTCAGGCGTGGCCTACCCATCTCTCTGGATTGCACACAAGTGGACAAGGAGGGTAGAGTGATTGGCGCAAGAGCCTATATGGGCACCTGCCTCTTCACCTTCTTCTGTACTTATGGGCCTAATGAACGCAAGAACGAGTTTTATGACTCCTTACTTCCACAAATCACATGTTTTGCTGCTGGTGATCTAATCATCGGACGTGATTTTAATACAATCTTGAAGCGGGAGCTTGAATGTTCGTTGGCACGCTTCAACATGCACCTGATTCTTCCATCCCTATCCCAAGGGATGCTGGACCTACATTTAATAGACATATGGAGGGAGACCCTCGGAGAGTGAGGAGATGGGAGGGGGGACTATATCTTATATTCCAATGTGCCTAAAACACATACACGGATCAATTTCTTTCTTGTCTCCCAGTCACGCACTCTGAGAGCCACTGTTGGTACCCATATCCTGTTCGATCAAGCACCAGTGTTCCTGCTGCTAGATATAAGCGCCCTTTCTCAACGATTGACTTCCCTGTGGTATGTCAACAGAATTGCATCTCAGGATCCGGTGTTGAGAGACTCGATACGAGAATCTCTCAGCGACTAGTTTAAAGAAAACAGTACAGAAGACATAACGTGCAACCCTGTGGGATGCAGCCAAGGTGGTTTTACGAGGGCATAAAGTACACGTCCACTGTTACCAAATTGGCCAAAACCAAGAGAGCGGATCTGGGGGACTGCCTTGCTGGGCTTCAGGCTCAGCACAAAACTACAGGTTCTTGGAGGGTCTATAGTGGACTAAGACATGTGCACAGAGAAATGGAACAGCTATGCATTTACGACATAGCCCGGAAACTCCTCTATATCAAGCAGAGATACTATGAGAAAGGTGATAAGGCCAACAGGCATGGGCGTATAAACTGCGATTAAAACAAATGAGGAAACATTTGATAAAGGTAATACCAGCACAGACCCATCTGAAATCCTTGAGCTCTTCACGTCTTACTACTCCACACTATATCAAGCCCAACCTCCCTCCGTCAACATTTGCAATGATTATCTGAGGAATTTCAGTTTCCCACACTCCTTCAAGAGCTGGAAGTCCCCGTCGCACCAGGTGAGGTGGGGGCGGCCATACTGCAACCGAAACCCAAAAAGACTCCAGGTCCTGAGGTGTTTTCTGTGTCATTTTACAAAGCGTACTGCGAATCACTGGCAGAACCTCTGTCCAGGGTCTTTAACTCCTTCCTGCAGACTAAAAGAGTGACACCAACCATGCTAGACTCAACGGCTACCCAACTTTTGAAACTGGGTAAGGTCCCCTCACTCTGCTCGTCCTATCAGCCCATTGTACTACTCAACTTTGATGTGAAAATCTTCACCTCTATTTTGATATCCCGGCTATACACGGTTTGGTTGTTGCTGTTATCTAGCTGCCATTTGGGATTTATACTGAACAGACACACTAGGGACAATGTCGACATTCGGGCTGTTTTGTCCACTTGTCTGTTTCCGACTTGGATAAGTTGGTTCTTTGCACCTGTCAATCCTCTTTACCCAATGTGGTCTATGTTATTGTCAGGGTTTCACTCCTCCCCATCTTCTTTCCTCTTTTGCTTCTGCAGTTGACGACTGAGGGCTTATGACTTTTGGGTGTCAAGAACAACTTGTCTTCAGCCAGTCTGAGTTAGCATCTTATAGGAATACTGATGTTGGCTCGCACAGTAATGTTTCATGGCCTGCCTTGAATAAGGAAAGCTGTTAATGAAAACATTGACTTGTAATTACCACAGTGCGGTGGGGAAGTTATGCTGATATGACAGAAGCATGCCCCTTCTGTAATGAAAGCAAAGAACTTCAGGTGTGAGAACTGAATGGACTTTATAAATGGGTGCTGGGAGGCAGTTCCCCAAGAGGTGCATATAGTTGGGAGCGAATTTTGAAGTTACAGGCACCAACACACGTACTATATTGCTTGGGTAGAGGGGGCACTAACCCCATCTAGGTGTCGGGCAAATAGTGGAAACTACTATCTTGGGAAATTGACATATCACAGAACAAAGCTGATCTGCTCTACCTTCTGTGGTAGGAAGCAAAACAACTTATAGCAACTACTAGGCCAAGGTCTGAAGAGGAGAGGCTTGCATCCATGCTTAACCTTTCACTCCCTTGATTCGGGTGAGCAACTTGACACCTAAGTCGCAGGCTACAAGCCTTCCAATATTCAGAGGATATAGGGCTCTGTTGTGAATCTCAGTATAGCTGATAGAGAAAACAGCAGTGGGGAGGCAAAGCCTGGTGGTTGTAGAAATTGTCCACATAAAAACTAAGTTGAAGATAGGGTTCATGTTAATTGACCACACAAACAATGCCTTGTACGCTAATTTTTCACAGATTTTCTTTCTCACACAAAGACGGGCTTTTGTTTCCTACTACCCACTTTTTTAACTTCTTTGAACAGCTGCTACTGCTCAAAGAGCCAGGTCTTGAGGTGTTTTCTGAAGGTGGGCAGGTCCTGGATCTGTCTTAGGTCAGACGGGAGGGTGTTCCAGGTCTTGGCGGCGAGGTAAGAGAAAGATCTGCCGCCGTAGGATCTGCGCTGGATGCGGGGGATGGAGGCGAGGGCGAGGTTGGTGGAGCGGAGTTGCCGGGTGGGGGTGTAGAAGCGGAGTCTGCTGTTCAGGTAGGTTGGTCCGGTGTTGTGAAGTGGTTTGTGTGCGTGGGTGAGAAGCTTGAAGGTGATACTCTTGTCGACGGAGAGCCAGTGTAGGTTTCTTAGGTTGAGGGGGGGATATAAGGGTGGGGGGGTGATGTGGCGATGGATGTTGAGGACGAGTCGGGCGGAGGCGCTACAGGTGTTTGGACGGGATGCCTGCGTAGAGTACGTTGCCGTAGTCGAGCCTGCTGCTGACGAGGGCCGGAGTTACTGTTTTTCTTATTTCGGTTGGGATCCATTTGTAGATTCTGCAAAGCATGCAGAGGGTGTTGTAACAGGAAGAGGAGATGGCGTTGACTTGTTTTGACATGGAGAGGCGTGAGTCGAGGATGAAGCCGAGGTTTCGTGCGTGGTTGGTTGGTATCGGTGGGGTGCCCAGCGAGGCTGGCCACCATGAGTCGTCCCAAGCGGAGGGGGTGGGCCCAAGGATGAGAACCTCTGTTTTGTCCGAGTTCAATTTCTATGAATTCCTGCTCTCATCTTATCACACTTATCTACTCATCACTCTTATGTCATGTCTCTATCAAACTATCCTCCATTCTCACTCTGACTCATCCCAAATCCCTTCTACCACTTTCATCTCCTAAATATCTCTGCCTAAGCTCTTCCCTCCACCTCCACATCTAACTCACCAAACCTCACTCTACCTCTGTGACCTCCCACACAACCCTACTAAATTCTCCTGCATTCATCTCACCCTGCTACTATGCTCTCCCTAACCCTTCCACATACTCTTCCCCCTCTGCCCCCCTTTATTCATCCCAAGCCTTTGGGTTGAGTAAATGAAGGATATACTCCCAATTAACACTTCTGGATTTCTTTCCTCCTCCACCCCTCCATTACTCCAGTCAATCTAACTAACAAACTCTCATATCCGCAGCTCAAATTAACTCATAATAATACTAAAACTGTACTCATTATTAAACGATACTAATCCATCACTAATTCTTGTTGGGTTTCGGAGTAGCGTGCTACTCATCGAAAAGCGCTTTGACGCCTCTTCAGGGGTAGTAAGCGCTATATAAATACGATTACAATACAATACAATACAATACTGGCAGTAAATGTTCTAGACCTGGCAGAGCATACCCGTACCACAATTGTCCTTCTCTCAATTGACTCGCTGAAGGCCGTTGATTTGCTGAACTGGGAGTTACTCTCTGCAGCCCTCTCGAAGGCCAGACTGGGCGCGCATATGACGACTTAACCTGCTGGTGAATGATATAGCCCCAAGGTCTCTGCACCAATATCGCTACACTGAGGCACCAGACAATAGTGCCCTCTGTCACCACTTACCTTCGTAAGCGGCCTCGGGCTTTCGTTTTAATTATGCAAAGTCCACAGGTATAGGAGTGGCGGACCCCACCGGAGTGTCTCAGCACTTATTGACCGAATCTGGTCTCTCGTGGGATGCCTCCGCCCTGCGTTACTTAAGAATAACGCTCACGAATTCCACGCGCACACTATATGTTAGTATCTCACCCGTGTTAGAAGCGATTCACAAAGATTTATATCGAAGGGGGAGGCTTGAGATTTCCTGGCTTGGCCTCATTGATAGAATTAAAATGAATTACCTCCCTCAACTACTTTGTCACTCACACTCTGCCCCTGTTGATACCCACAGCTGCTCCAGTTTGTACGGCACAATTCCACTTTGACAGTGTCATGGCAGAGACTCTACAGGAGCACGTTGGACCACGGTGGAGTTGCGTCCCAACTCCAATCTGCCTTAGATTGGCACTGTCTCCCTCACACTAAACCCTGGATGCTCTTCGAGAACAGCCGTTCCCCCATCACCTCAAACCGCATCATGTAAATGAGACTCCTAAGCCAGGGGACAAAATTAGCCAGCATCAGACTCTCCCCATCACGCAAACTCCAGAGCTCCCACCCGGGCATGAAGGACACCACTTTTGAAAATTGGAGGGTGGGGGTGGTGGTGGTGGGTGCCCCCGCTACTGGGTGACCTATATTGTGACTGGGCCACACTAGACAGGCATGCATGTAGACTACTCTTCCACCTATTCAAAGCAGACGAGTTCTGCTTCACTGTGCGAACACTGGAATGGTCAAGAAAAAGGTAAGCAGGGTCAAAACTCCCCTTGGTCAACTGTTTACCCAGGGTTGTCCGAAGAAGAGTATCACTTGCATATACACAGCCCTTTGGAGCCTTTCACAGCCAAAAAAAACCCGCATATCAGTCACGTTAGGAGCCTGACCTCGAAACAGCAATATCAGATGAGACCTGGCAGTGACTGTCGACACGGGTGGCGGGGCTATCTATTTGCCTCCATTACAAAGCTAACACAAAGTACTTCTCAGGTGGTACTTTACCCCAGTGAGCATACATGCTATGGCAGCAGCTTCTGACCTTTGCTGGGGGGGCTGCGGGGAGCAGGGCACACATTTCCATATGTGGTGGCAGTGTGCGTAGGTGAAGCGATTCTGGGGTGAGGTGTTCCATTAAATCCACCTGATTTGCTTGGTGATTCTCCCACTAGACCCACTGATGCTACTGTTGGGCTAGGCAGGGGGAAATTCGGCTTACTCCTACTCGACCCACAGGGGCCACTCACCTCCTTTCTTTTGGCAGCGCTCCTCACAGTAGCTCACATTTGGACGAACGCCCTCAATTCGGGCCTTACACTGTGGTGGACCAAGGTTTGGCACATTCAGGCAACGGAACGCTTGATTGCGTTACTTAATGATAAAATGTTTAAGTATAAAAGGATTTGGCTACCGTTCAAAACCTACGGCAAAAAGAACAGGACCCGTTTGACCCCTGTGACTGCTATGCCCAGTAGCCTGGAGTGCGCTCGCCTGGGAGGGCGTTAGGCTCCACATGATACATCACATGAAGAGGCCTAAAAACTTTTCGGACTTCTGCTTGTTAATATGCAAATACAATATGTTGGTACATGTGTTTGTGAACATTGTGCCTCCTCTTTGAACTGTTACACCCTGTATTTACTGATGGTACACCAAACCTGTCACAACTCAATGCTGTAATCATCCTGGATTCTTTTTTGTGAAAACTCCAAAATAACGTGTTTTTAAAAAACAAATGTACTTTGGGCAAATATTGGTTTAAAAATTCCTTCTGGAGGAAAGTCTGCATCACATGAGTTTATGCCGTATTGTATATGCCTAGCCTTAAATGACTGGAACAAGGATGGTCTTTTATTTCTCTTTTCTTGTGCTCCCCTTTCCATATCCCAGTGCTGTCTCATTTTGTCTTCTGCACTCTTTTCCTTATCTATGGTCATTCAACATATTTCTGTATTTTTCCTTAGTGTCCGTAATCTTTTATTCCTTAGGCTGTCTGAGCTCCAACCATTGCCTCCGGTAGAATCTCTTCTCTTCTCTTAACGACCTCTGTACTGCCCAGGGCTGTCTTTTGTCATTGCAAGATGTCTAGGATCTTTCTACTCCTGTCTTCCTTATCTGTGCCGATATATATTCCTCTTTGAAGTCTTGCTCTTTTTTTGTATCCTGTTTCCTTCTGCTGCTTCTCTCCCCGTCCACATTTTTTTAACCTCTATCCAATCACTCATTCTGTTTTTCTAATTTGTGTCTCCTGTACCTCTTTATTCTCCTCTCTTCGGTCCTTCTGGCCACTCTTTTCGAGTCTTGTATTTGAGGATCAGTTTAAAATACCCTGCTTATACAGCATATCCCTTCATATGGCTAATGTTTCTATGAGCTACACATGCCGGATATCACTAGAATTCAATTAAATGGTGATCTGTTTATTGACCTTGGTTGGATGGAAGGCTGAGTCTTCTAAGACTTTATTCAAACTTGTGCTCCTTAGATCGCAGCATATGTCAAACTTGAGTGGTTATTCATTAAGTCATCTGGCTAACATTACTCCTCCTTTGTGGAATGTCCCCGTTTTCCTGCACCATCCTCTATTGTCTCTTTACTCTTCTCGGAGGTTTCAGGTTCTCCGGCATCACTTCCCTGCACTTATCTCTTTTCCACCTTTAATAAGAGCCTCCTTATTGCTGCTTTTGCCCTCTCCAGTGCCTTTCTCCTTCTAACTTTTGTCTCTGGGTCTTTCCCCTTAACCATCAAGTGACTCTCTTCTCTAATTTCTCTGTCTTACTCCTGTCTTCCTTTCTCTGTTCCTCTCACATGTTTCCTCTATCTAGTGTCTTTCTCGTTTCCACCCGATTTCTTGTGGCTTATTCTTAACGTCCTCTGTCCACTGTGTAGTGGTTCTTCACCTCTAGTAGGTGTCCTTTTCCCCACTATATCTCTAGCGTCACTTCCTTTCTTCTCCTCACTGCAGTATCTCAGTGGAGAGCAGGCTCTGTACATGGCTAAATCCCTGCAGTTTTCTTTGTTCCCCACCCGAGTCTCTCGGTCTGACATTCATCTTCTCTTTATCTCCAATAGTCTTGTTTTTTAATCCCATGCCTGTTGACTAGTGTTTCCTTTTGCAGGTCCATCTCTCATCTATTTCTGCAGCTTTGAGCCTTATCTCCATCTCACTCTAAACCATCTGTGCTTCTTTTCTTTACTCTGTAGCACAGCCAGAGTCACGAGGCTGCTGGTTGTGCACCCCCTAGACATGACAAGTCCTGCCTTTGGAAAGGACCGACTTGGGCAGAATCATCCTTTGTGTAGCATAGAAAGAAAAGTGCCCAGAGAAGGCTAGAGAGGCAGCTGGGGTGGATCCAGGATAGATGGGTGAACAGTGATAGAACCCCTTCAGGAAGCACTGCAGAGAAGGTGCAGTGAGAGCCGATGTTGGAAAACTAAAGATGGCAGGCAAGCAACAACTGAGTAGTAGATAAAGAAGACTTATTGCTACCATGTGTCTCCTCTGCGTGATATTCTCTTCTGCGCAATGGTATGGAGGAGAGTTCAATACATTTGGCACACCTGAGGAGTGACACTTGGCAAAGCAGTGTTAATATCAATTGGCTTGATAGGCCCAACCTTAGTTCTGATTTCAGTGACCTTTTACTACAGACAGGGTGGGAGACACTCCCTTGAACAAGTGAATGCACCATGAGGATGTGAGGGCGTGCAGTGTGTTTTAGAGGGACCTCAAAGCCATTGGGTTATTGTGTGCCTGAAGAGGGAGTGTGGGCATTGCCTTAATAAACACCAGTGAGTTTGTGCTGGTTACCAGTGGGGGCCACACTTCAAGCGACTGAATGTGTGCAGTGTGTTTGGCGTGAGTGTGTTCTGATAAACTGTGTCTGTTCTGTACTTTGTAAGATTGCTTGCAATGCTAGTCTGGACCTGCAGTGTAGTAGAAGAGGCTGTGCCGTGAAGCCATAGAGGAGATTGTCTCATTTCAGATATTGTGTAGTGCATCAGATATGTTTGTGTGCTGATGTCCCCATCCATGTCATTGCCTTTCCAGGAGAAAGTGTGTAGTGGGCATATCTGTCCGCTTTAGTACCATTGAATATTTTCTGTGTGCCAGAAAAAAGAAAGGATGTAACCATGTTCTAATATGTCTGTATTAAGGGAACGATATCTTCTGTCAATTGTGTTGTGTGCTGATTGAGGGGAAGTGCGCTGTATTGCATTCTTTAAGTGCAGTAGTTGTACACCTGTGCCCATTGTGTGCCGCAAAGTGAAGTGAAAGTGTCTCGTACCAGTGAGTGTCTAGGTCTTTTACTAAAAGGGCTAGTCCTCATGATTGTGCAGTCTACCAGGGGACGACATGCCTTACAACAGTGATTTTGTGCAGTCTGCCTTGGGTGTAGAAGGCTAATGTATCATGATGCTAGTCATCATATACACTGCAGGGGAAAGCTGAATTGTGTTTACCAGTGCTTTTATATGTTATATTTTGGGGCTTGACACCAGTGTCTGTATACAGTGCACCAACAGGATGCTGTGCCTTGACCAGTTACTATATAAAGTGTGCTATAGTAAGTACATCTCTTTACACCAGCAGACGTTACACACTGACACTGATGATCATATGCAGTGTGGTGAGGAAGAATACCGGGCATGGTACCTACTGCGCCAAATGAGGCTACGCCTTGGTAAAAGGCATGCAAAGAGTTCTGTTCCCGTATCCCAGGCTCGAATGCAGTGTATATCAATGTACTGATAGAAATGGTTTTGGGTAACTATGCACAAGGTTGTAGAAGATCTATCAGAGACTGTGCTCAGTATCCTGCAGGGTCGTGCGGCACTAATTTCAGGCTCTGCTAAGAACATTGTTTTTTTTTTTTTTTTAAATAGAATCCCTCCTTCCATCTTAGCCTGGGTTGGTGTGTTGGGGACGCAACTGAGAAACTGAATGCAAAGTGCCTACAGGAACTTCAGGTAATGACTGAAACTACTAAACATTAATTAGGTAGAACGTACATTATTCCAGCTGTTCGTGTTTACATGATTTTTACCTCTTGGTATATGAGTTTGGGAGTGAGTGATGTATCCTTGTTTTGCTTTCACTAATGACGAGCTGACAAAAATCTCTGAAATGCACTTCTTAGTTTAAAGAAGACATTTATTATTACTTCACCACCAGGTTCCTAAAAATGAAGGAGATTAGTAGGTCGAAGGCACACGTTTAAAAATAGTCACAGCAATGAAAGTAAAATATATCAAAATTATTCTCAACTGTAATGTACACAGCATATATATGTGATTATATTACAGCATAATTGCAAAGCAAAGGATAAAGTAAAAATTAATCACCGTAGGGCCTGCCAAGCTCTTCATCTTTCTCATGCCAGCAAGAAGATGACCCCATTCGACTGCGAGAAAGAGATATCCACCCTCACAGGACAAGTGTGTGTGTCAGACATTCAACGTCTAATCCTGACCGAGGTCATGGAAATTCCCTCGCTACTGAGCAGGGCCACCTTTTTTATACCTTTAAAAAACCGAAAGAGTTTCCTGGAGAAAACCCCTCCTCTCCGATGGAAATATTCAAACATGCTGGCTACTGTAGGTCAGAGTTGGATGAAAATTTTTGAAAATTGGCCAACCTTTCAAGGCTCTCTTTCCAAGGCCGAACTGTTCCCTGCACTGAAGAAAACAAAAAATATGTACTTTCTTATGCTATTGTGTTCGGTAAGAGAAAATACGAAGAAACAAGCTTAGTTTACCATGTGGAAAAACACAGCTCAACTGAAATACCTCAACTGCAATGTCTAACGCCACGATAAAGCCAATAGGCAGCTAAACTGCATACAAAATGTAATCTGCAACTGGTGAACACTGAACAACTAATATAGAAAGTGGTGCAACACAAAGTCAGTGGTCAAACACATCTATTTTCATTACAATCCTTCAGGGCACCACTGCTATTATACCTAAAACAGTAGATTTGAAACTGGAGGACAACCAAGCTCTGTTCTTATGACCACCATTTTTGATGCATGGGCTCAGCTGACTAGATTTTAAAGCATTAAGGATTTCTGGGGTTAGTAGGATGAATAGGCATAGAATATTTTATTTGCTGTAAATTGTGGCAAGGAGCCTAAAGGAAAATTCATTTGTTGCATACTGATGGAGGGTGTGAAATATTAAGATATTGCCTTGTGTGAGCTATGGAGGGCTGGAGCGGTGGCGGATGCTAGTGCATACTATAGTATGCCCAGTTGTGCTGGATCACTACTCAGATGGGAGTAAGGTAAGAGGCATTTTATGATGTGACAGATTTTGATTGAATACTGTGTCTAAAGAGAATGGCGTAAGAATGTTGAAACAATCAGCTGTCAATCCGCGTCTTTGAACCTTGACAGAAGAGTTAATGAGAATGTAGAGAGGTTCAAGCTGACCACCTGCTTTCCCATGCAGGGAGAGTAAAAACGTCTGGTACAGTTGCCCTTCCAAAAACATACTTTTACAGAAATGAAATGCAGTTTTTAGAGTACATAACCTATTTCAGCAAACATTGTTGCTCATTGGCAATATACCACAAAGTTATGTATTTGTAACAGATGTGTCTCAAAGTGTGATGTCTTTGTGCTTATTCATGTCTTGTCATGTCCTGGATAATGTGGATGGTGATGTAGTTTGCCCTTTGCTTGGGGCGGTGTTTTGGTTGCTTTGCTTACCATAAGTGACTAATTTCAGTTATAATGTAACCATGTCTGCCAGCTGAAAAGCTGTTATCAGTGTATAAAGCAGTTCGATGGCATGTGTAGCTGCAGATACACATGCTGTGCACATCCCGCCATCTGGTGTTGGGCTCGGAGTGTTACAAGTTGTTTTTCTTCAAAGAAGTCTTTTCGAGTCACGAGACCGAGGGACTCCTCCCATTTCGACTCCATTGCGCATGGGCGTCGACTCCATCTTAGATTGTTTTTTTTCTGCCATCGGGTTCGGACGTGTTCCTTTTCGCTCCGTGTTTTGGGTCGGAAAGTTAGTTAGAATCTCAGAAAAAACGTCGGTATTGTTTGCGTTCGGTATCGGGTTAGTTACAACAGATCGACACCGAATTTAGAAGAGTTCCGGTGGCCCTTCGGGGTTTTTTCGATCCCCCGTCGGGGCCTGGTCGACCCGGCCACGTGTGAATTCAAGGCTGATGGAACGGACCCCATTCCGCTTCTGTCCAAAATGCCATAACAAGTATCCGTATACGGATCAGCATCTGGTCTGTAACTTGTGCTTGTCCCCAGAGCACAAGGAAGATACTTGTGAGGCCTGTCGAGCGTTTCAGTCCAGAAAGACGTTAAGAGACCGAAGAGCCAGAAGACTGCAGATGGCGTAGACGCCGACAGAACAAGAGCGTTTCGAGGAAGAAGAGGAAGCTTTCTCTATCCAAGAGTCGGACTCGGAAGACCTCGAGGCCGAAGAAACGCCGAAAACCGTGAGTAAGACGTCGAAACATAAGACTCACGAGAAGTTAACAAAAGCCCAGGGGATGCCACCGCCAACAGGCCATGGCTTAACCCAAACAAGCGGTGACCGAGCCAAGGCACCGAAAAAGGGCACGCTGGTGTCGAAGTCATCCGACTCCGGTCGAGATATCGCCACACAGCAATCTCGGACCTGAGACAGCGGCACCGAACAAATTCGGCATCGAGACACCACCACGCTGAAAATTACAAAGGTTTCTTCGGAGCCTTAAAAGACCTCCGAAAAAGTTTCGGTTCCGAAACATCCAGCTTCGGAGCCGAAAACAGGTTCCTATACAGAGGAACAAGGATTGGCCTCCCAAATGAAAAAACATAGATTTGGAGAGGAACTTCAAGCTGTAGAGCCAGACTATACTCAAAGGAGGCTCCACATTCATCAAGACACAGGGAAGATAACCTCTCTTCCTCCAATTAAGATCAAAATAAAACTTGCCTTTCACGAAAAGGAGAAGGAGCCACAGGCAAAGGTGGCAAAGAAAACAACTCCACCACCTTCTCCACCACCATCAGTGCACACATCACCAGTAGCAACTCCTCCACTGATGCACTCCCCGACTCATACTGCCATGAGTCAAGATGATCCCGATGCATGGGACCTTTACGATGCTCCAGTATCGGACAACAGCCCAGACTCGTACCCTACCAGGCCGTCCCCTCCTGAGGACAGTACATCTTACACACAGGTGATCGCAAGGGCAGCTGCTTTCCATAACGTCACCTTGCATTCAGAACCAATTGAGGATGACTTCTTGTTTAACACGCTAACCTCCACTCATAGCCAGTACCAAAGACTACCTATGCTCCCAGGAATGCTAAAACATTCAAAACAAATCTTTCAAGATCCTGTTAAAGGCCAAGCCATAACTCCAAGAGTGGAGAAAAAATACAAGCCACCGCCAACAGATCCTGTTTATATTACAACGCAGTTAACTCCAGACTCAGTAGTTGTCGGGGCAGCTCGTAAGAGAGCAAACTCTCATACCTCGGGAGACGCACCACCTCCAGACAAAGAGAGTTCCAAATTTGATGCTGCAGGCAAAAGGGTTGCAGCACAAGCAGCAAACCAATGGCGCATTGCCAATTCACAAGCGCTTTTGGCAAGATATGACAGAGCGCACTGGGATGAGATGCAACATTTGATAGAACACTTACCCAAGGAGTTCCAAAAAAGAGCACAACAAGTGGTGGAAGAAGGACAAAGTATCTCTAATAATCAGATACGGTCTTCAATGGATGCAGCAGATACGGCTGCATGGACAGTAAATACTGCAATAACAATAAGAAGGCACGCATGGCTCCGCACGTCAGGTTTCAAGCCAGAAATTCAACAAGCCGTGCTAAATATGCCATTCAATGAACAGCAGTTGTTTGGGCCGGAAGTCAACACTGCTATTGAGAAACTCAAGAAGGACACTGATACGGCAAAAGCCATGGGCGCACTCTACTCCCCGCAGAGCAGAGGCACCTTTCGCAAAACACCTTTTAGGGGAGGGTTTCGAGGACAACCTACAGAAACCACAACATCACAAACAAGGCCCACTTACCAAAGCCAATATCAGCGGGGAAGTTTTCGGGGGCAATATAGAGGGGGACAATTCCAAAGAGGTAGATGAAAATTCCAAAGCCCCAAAAGTCCTCAAAATAGGCAGTGACTCACAAGTCACCCATCCCCATCACATAACACCTGTGGGGGGAATACAAACATTGGGGGGAGATAACAACAGATACTTGGGTACTAGCAATTATCCAGTATGGTTATTGCATAGAATTTTGAGAATTCCCTCCAACAGTCCCACCGAAAACACACAGTATGTCGAAACAACATATAAATCTTCTAGGATTAGAAGTTCAAGCATTGCTCCAAAAAGACGCAATAGAATTAGTACCAAAACAAGAACTAAACACAGGAGTTTACTCACTGTACTTTTTAATACCCAAAAAAGACAAAACTCTAAGACCTATACTAGATCTCAGAATATTAAATACATACATCAAATCAGACCACTTTCACATGGTTACATTACAAGAAGTAATCCCACTGCTCAAACAACAAGACTACATGACAACACTGGATCTAAAGGATGCATATTTCCATATACCAATACATCCTTCACACAGAAAGTACCTAAGGTTTGTATTCCAAGGGATACATTACCAATTCAAAGTGTTGCCATTCGGAATAACAACTGCACCAAGAGTTTTTACAAAATGTCTAGCAGTAGTAGCTGCACATATCAGAAGGCAGCAAATACATGTGTTCCCGTACCTAGACGATTGGTTAATCAAAACCAACACGCAAAAACAGTGTTCACGACACACAAATTAAGTCATAGAAACCCTACACAAACTAGGTTTCTCAATCAATTACTCAAAGTCACACCTTCTGCTGTGTCAAACACAGCAATACCTAGGAGCAACAATCAACACAGTAAAAGGGATTGCCACTCCAAGTCCACAAAGAGTCCAAACATTCCAAAATGTAATACAAGCCATGTATCCAAACCAGATGATACAGGTCAAATTAGTAATGAAACTCCTAGGCATGATGTCCTCATGCATAGCCATTGTCCCAAACGCAAGGTTGCACATGCGGCCCTTACAACAGTGCCTAGCATCACAGTGGTCACAAGCACAGGGTCAACTTCTAGATCTGGTGTAGATAGACCGCCAAACATACATCTCGCTTCAATGGTGGAACAGTATAAATTTAAACCAAGGGCGGCCTTTTCAAGACCCAGTGCCACAATGCGTAATAACAACAGATGCATCCATGACAGGGTGGGGAGCACACCTCAATCAGCACAGCATCCAAGGACAATGGAACATTCAGCAAAAACAGTTTCATATAAACCACTTAGAACTGTTAGCGGTGTTTCTAGCTCTGAAAGCATTTCAACCCATATTAACCCACAAATACACTCTTGTCAAAACAGACAACATGACAACAATGTATTACCTAAACAAACAAGGAGGAACACACTCAACACAGGTGTGTCTCCTAACACAAAAAATATGGCATTGGGCGATTCACAACCACATTTGCCTAATAGCACAATTTATTCCAGGGATTCAGAATCAGTTAGCAGACAATCTCTCTCGGGATCACCAACAGATCCACGAATGGGAAATTCACCCCCAAATACTGAACACTTACTTCAAAATGTGGGGAACGCCACAAATAGATCTATTTGCAACAAAAGAAAACTCAAAATGCCAAAACTTCGCATCCAGGTACCCACAACATCAGTCTCAGGGCAATGCACTATGGATGAACTGGTCAGGGATATTTGCATACGCTTTTCCCCCTCTCCCACTTCTTCCATATCTAGTAAACAAGTTGAGTCAAAACAAACTCAAACTCATACTAATAGCACCAACATGGGCAAGGCAACCGTGGTACACAACACTACTAGACCTTACAGTAGTACCTCATATCAAACTGCCAAACAGACCAGATCTGTTAACACAACACAAACAACAGATCAGACATCCAAATCCAGCATCGCTGAATCTAGCAATTTGGCTCCTGAAATCCTAGAATTCGGGCACTTAGACCTCACACAGGAATGTATGGAGGTCATAAAACAGGCTAGAAAACCTACCACTAGACACTGTTATGCAAATAAGTGGAAAAGATTTGTTTATTACTGCCATAATAATCAAATTCAACCTTTACACGCATCTGCAAAAGAGATAGTAGGATACTTACTACATTTGCAAAAATCTAAACTAGCTTTCTCTTCCATTAAAATACATCTTACAGCAATTTCAGCTTACCTGCAAATTACGCACTCAACTTCATTATTTAGGATACCAGTCATAAAAGCATTTATGGAAGGCCTAAAGAGAATTATACCACCAAGAACACCACCAGTTCCTTCATGGAACCTCAACATTGTCTTAACACGACTCATGGGTCCACCTTTTGAGCCCATGCACTCTTGTGAAATGCAATACTTAACGTGGAAAGTTGCATTTTTAATTGCCATCACATCTCTAAGAAGAGTGAGTGAGATTCAAGCATTTACCATTCAAGAACCATTTATTCAAATACACAAAAATAAAGTTGTTCTACGGACCAATCCTAAATTTTTACCAAAAGTAATCTCACCATTCCACTTGAATCAAACGGTAGAATTACCAGTGTTCTTCACACAGCCAGATTCGGTAGCTGAAAGAGCACTACATACATTAGACATCAAAAGTGCACTAATGTACTACATTGACAGAACAAAAATAATTCGAAAGACAAAACAACTATTTGTCGCCTTTCAAAAACCTCATACAGGAAATCCTATTTCAAAACAATGCATTGCTGGATGGATAGTTAAGTGCATTCAAACCTGCTATCTTAAAGCTAAAAGAGAACTGCCTATTACACCAAAGGCACACTCAACCAGAAAGAAAGGTGCTACCATGGCCTTTCTAGGAAATATTCCAATGAATGAAATATGTAAGGCAGCAACATGGTCTACGCCTCATACATTTACCAAGCACTACTGTGTAGATGTGTTAACTGCACAACAGGCAACAGTAGGTCAAGCTGTACTAAGAACATTATTTCAAACTACTTCAACTCCTACAGGCTGAACCACTGCTTTTTGGGGAGATAACTGCTTATTAGTCTATGCACAGCATGTGTATCTGCAGCTACACATGCCATCGAACGGAAAATGTCACTTACCGAGTGTACATCTGTTCGTGGCATTAGTTGCTGCAGATTCACATGCGCCCACCCGCCTCCCCGGGAGCCTGTAGCCGTTTAGAAGTAGATCTTAAACATTTGTACATTTGTAAATATATTACTTAAAACTTCATTAAGTACATACGCATTCACTCCATTGCTTGGGCACTATTACTAGCATACACAACTCCTACCTCACCCTCTGCGGGGAAAACAATCTAAGATGGAGTTGACGCCCATGCGCAATGGAGTCGAAATGGGAGGAGTCCCTCGGTCTCGTGACTCGAAAAGACTTCTTCGAAGAAAAACAACTTGTAACACTCCGAGCCCAACACCAGATGGCGGGATGTGCACAGCATGTGAATCTGCAGTGACTAATGCCACGAACAGATGTACAATGGGTAAGTGACATTTTCCTTCTTTGACAGGGAGAACTCCCCAGGTAAATGAGAAGCCCTGATCATCATACTCCCGAAGAAGGGGAGAGCTCCTTTGGATACTGTAGGAAAGTACCCTCTTTTTGGCATCTCCCTTGGAGTGAAGGAGTCACTTTCCTGCATCCGCAGGCACCAACTGCAACATCGACCGGCCACGTGGATCCTCTCTCCTGAAACTCTGCTTGGATCCTGCAACACAGGTGGTGGTCTTGAGTGGTCCCCTTGGTTCCCTCTACCAGCTGTCCAACTTTGGAGGTGGTGAGTCTTTGCCTCTTCTTTCAGGACAGTACCCCTGTGCACCGCGACTTTTGCAGCTACCAAGTCTTGTTGGCTCTTCTTTAAAGGATCTTCAGGCTCTGTGTAGCCCCGGCCCCCAGCACTCTTCCCTGCAATGCGTGGTCTGCCTGCTGTTCCAGTGACGTAGGACTCCTTTCCAGGTGTGCTAAGTGGGCCTCACTGCGACTCCTGTGCCTGTTGCCTATGTGTTGCCTGTAGGGGCTCCATCCTCGACTTCTTGCTGTTCCGACTGCTGGGGTTGCCTGGGACTCCCCTCCATAAGTTGAGTCTCCACGGACCTTCCTGGTCCCCAGCAGCTCTGCAATTTCTCTTCTGCAACTATTGCCTTTGCCAAGGCTTGTTGGTGGTTTTTCCACACCACTGACAGACTGCAACTTCTCTTCCGACGTGGGACATCGACTGCATCACTTCTGGAACTCTTCCTCTTCTCCTGTGCTGCATTGCTGACTGCTGGTCCTGCATCTCCAGAAGGGGGGGTAGTGGCTCCTGCCCCAACTGGACACTCCAAATGGAACTCAGCTTGTTCCCCTTCATTTGCAGGTTCTCTTCTGTCTGGATCCATCTTCTGTTTTTTGCAGTCTTGCTTGGGTCTTGCACAGTCCTTTTGTAAAGTCTTTGTGGGTTTGGGAAAAAACAGGTACTTACCTCTTCTCTCCTGGTCGCGGGGGGCACTCTGGTACTTAACTTTTGGGGTTCCTAGTTTCTCCAGCTCCCCTCTACAGATTCCACTTACCTGGGTGAGGGTCCATCATTCGCATTCCATTTGTTTTTTAGAATATGGTTTGGGCTCCCCCTTGGGACACTATTGTTATTGTACTGTTTTCTTTTACTTTCTATGCTCACTCCTGACAACTAAGGTTTATCTAATGGTGTGTTTACTTGCCTGCTAATAAGAGTATTGCCTATATAGTACTTTAGTATTTGTATCATCAAAATAAAGTACCTTTATTTTTGTAACACTGTGTGGTTCTTTCATGTGTGTAAGTGCTGTGTGAATTTGCATGTCTCCTAGATAAGCCTTGGCTGCTCATCCACAGCTACCTCTAGAGAGCCTCATTACATAGACAATGACTACACCTCACTGATAGGGGATTCTTGGTATAGGCTGATAACACCATAGGTGCTCACCACACACCAGGCCAGCTTCCTACAGATGCCATCTCCTGTTAATCAAGACTGTAAAATACGGAGTCGCGAATTAGCTAATCAGGTGCTGCCATTCTTAACGAAACTCGTCACATGGATCAGAATGGGTTCATCCCAACAGGTAGCACATTGCTAAATGTGCATAGGTTATTCACTATGATAGACACTGTAGTGTCAACGGAAGAGGGTTAAGTTGCGGTATCCTTGGACATTGAGAAGTCCTTCTACACGGTCAGTTGGCCCTACTTGGAATTAGTGCTAGAGCATATGGGCATCTGCCCAGTGTTCCAGAGATAGGTGAGATTGCTATGTTTGAGACCAAAGGCTAGAGTGCGTGTAGACAAGTTATATTGACAGAATTTTCCTATAGCGCGTGGCACTCTGGTGTTGGAGCCACTGTCCTGCACACTGCAGTAGAGAGCTTTGAGTGGATCATTCCCCAAGGTGGGGACCACCAATTAATATCACTATTTGCTGATGACGCATAAGTGTATTTACGCAAACCTGGGGAGACATTGCGTGGACTGATGACGACTCTAGTCCACTTTGGAAGCAATCAGATCACAGACAAAACTGGATTAAGTCCTGTATTACTCCTCTGAGGAAGCCATCATTGCGCCACCAGATAGTTCCCCACAATACTAGATTGTCGTAGGCGCCTGACACAAATATCTCTGGTTCCAATGCAACATGATCTGGTGCAGTTCATCCTAGGCAGGATCCTGAAGACTGCTAGACTGTCCTTGCCATTTTGGTCTGCAGTACTTTTGTCACCAACGAGCCGCATAGCAATTGTCAAAATACTCATCCTGCCACGGTTGCTGTACATGTTCTCTGCTATCCCGCTTCTGTTGCCGCCCACCTTCCTTCTGGACTTGCACACAATGTTGTTGGATTAGATTGGGAGGGGGCAAGTGGGGGGAAAAAAGTAGGACTCTACAAGACACAACTCCCACTCCTGCAGGAAGGGTTGTGGTTCCCCTAACTATGAATGGTATTATGAAGTAGCACAGCTGCACTGGTCACTCCTCTTGCTGCCCGGAACGTATTGCATTCAAGCAAGTGATGGGGTGTGGCGGATTAGTGTAATGGCTCTTTACAAGCCCACTGATACATTATTGCCCAGAACTTATGTGGTCGCATAAGCCTGTTGGATTAAATTCTTGCATGTCAGAGGGGGTCCTACTCTGTACTCTTCATTGCTGCCGTTGTGGGAGCTACCAGGCACAAAAGACATCGCTGGTATGTTTGATACTCAGCCTTGGTGTGCAGCTGGCATTATGAAGGTAGGGTGCTTGTACTTACAAGCTTTAAAGTGCACATTTGCACACCTGATGGAAACCTACAAAAAAAGCCCAACTCTTTTTCTGACATATGGAGCATTGGCGCATGCACTGGCTGATACTTGGGACTAGGTGAAGCCACAGCTAAAAGCAATACTACTCTACTTACTAATGGTGGAGAAGGGCACCGGGCTGTAGCAAGCTTGTATGCCGCATTGCAAGTAAAGCTAGTTAAACCATGTGAGGGTATAAGTGCCAGGTGGGCCCAGTGTTTGCAGACTGATATTACGGACAAGCAGTGGACTGATGCCAAAAGATATCCTAAAATAGTCTTGCAGAGCTCAAGGTTCAAGTTGCTTCAATTTAATTATTTGCCCCAATCTTAACTTTCTCAAAGAGCATAGGTCGCATGTCCCCAGGCTCACTTTCAGTATATCTTTGGTGTAATACCCCAAAAGCAGTCTTTTATCCCATGGTATTAGAATACCTGGACATTCGAAAATCTTGAACTAGAATTCCAACTCATGTTTCGGACTTGGTGAGGAGGGAGCTGAATCTTAACCCAGGATTCTACCTATTAGGCTGGATAAGTAGGAATAAAAAGAATAAATTAGAGTGCTGCATGTTTTATCCTAGAACTGACACTATACAAATGCTGTATTGTAATGTCATGGAAGTCCTCTGAACACCCTTAACCATCTCTGTGGCTAACAGACCTCTGGAAGTGGGCTGTAGCGAAACAGGCAGCCAAGGGAGATTCCTTCTTCTTGTGCAGGCTAAAGAGTTGCTGTCTTCTGAGGATGCACGGCTGGGGAAATGTTGCAAAGCTGGTAGGAGCCATGGAAGCAAAGTTGTGGGTTGCAGCGTTGTCGGTTCCTGGAGGGTCCAGTCGCAGTTCCAGTAGCCAGAAGTCAAAGTGGAGGTTGCAGAGGAATCCTGCTGGAGTCTTGCAAGCCAAATCTGAGGATCCACCCAAGAGAGAGACCCTAAATAGCACTGAAAGGGGGATTGGTCACCTATCCAGGTAAGCACCTATCAGGAGGGTGCTCTGATGTCACCTGCCTAGCCTGGCCACTCAGATGCTCCCAGAGTTCCCTGTAAACCTTAGAAACAAGATGGCAGAACCCAGGGGCCCTCTGCAGGAGCTCTGAGCACCACCCCTAGGGCGGTGATGGGCAAGGGGAGTGGTCACTCCCCTTTCTATTGTCCAATATCACGCCAGAGCAGGGACTGAGGGTCCCTGAACTGGTGTGGACTGGTTATGCACGGAGGGCACGAAATGTGCCCTTCAAATCATACTACCCCTCCCAAGCCATTCACACTGATTTCTAAAGGGAGAGGGTGTTAACTCCCTCTCCCAAAGGAAATCATTTGTTCTGCTTTCCTGGGCTTGATTAGATCAAGCAGCAGGAGGGCAAAAACCTGTCTGAGGGGGTAGCAGCAGCTTGGGCTGCCCAGAAAGCCCTGTAAGACTGGTGGTAGTAATGCTAGGGGTCCTCTAAGGAGCCCCCAGAGTGCATGGAATCATACTTCCAATACTTTCAACAGTATTGGGGTATGTTTCCGACATGTTTGATACCCAACATGCCCAGTTTCAGTGTTACCATTATGTAGCTAGACATAGGTAGTGACCATGTCCAGTACACGTGTAAAATGGCGTCCCACACTCACAAAGTCCTGGAAAATGGGCCTGGAGCTTGTGGGGGCACCTCTGCTAGTGCAGGAGTCCCCTCACTCACGTACATGCACCCTGCCCTCTGGGCTGAGAGGGCCTATAGGGTGACTTACAGTGACCTGTAGTGAAAACGGGTGTTTGCACCCGTTTCACGCAGACTGCAATGGCAGGCCTGCAGAACACTTTGCATGGGCTCCCTATGGGTGGCAGAATAACTGCTGCAGCCAATAGGGATCCCCTGGTACCCCAATGCTCTGGGTACCTATGTACCATATATTAGGGGCTTAAATGGGGGCACCAGTATGCCAAATGTGGGGTGAAAAAGGTACAAGCAACCAAGTTTAAAGGAGGAAGCATAATCAATGGGTTGTGGGTAGCAAGGTCCCAGTGCACACAGTCAAACACACTGACAAACAGGCAAAAAGTGGGCGTAACCAAGCTAGAAAGAGGCTACTTTCCTACAGAATGCACCAGTGCACACAATAGACTTAAAGCAACATTGTAATCCCTAACTTCATTTGCAATAAAAATCGGTTTCAAGTAATGTTTCCTAAGGCCATCATAAAATATACAAAATAAAGTAAAGTGCTGTATGCTCTGTTTCGAGGTACCTTCACACGGACACTGTACCAAGTCTCTGAGCCACTGCTTCATGGCGGGGAAAGCGACGAGAAAATGTACCATACCCAATCGCAGCTGTCCGAGTACGTTGCAGTACTAGATCATCATCCAAGAGGTTCAAGATCAACTGTTGCAGTAGCAGCATGCTCTGCTCTCCCCTGCATTGACCACACTAACACTGGTAGAAGAAGAACGCAGTAGATCGGGATGAACACAAGGGAAAAGGAGTTTGGAAACAAGATAGAATAAAAGGCTAAAACAATTTACTAAAATAACAAACATGAAGATCCACTATCCTCCAGAAATCCCACTTGGACCTACAGAAAGAGTAATAATAAGGAAATTATTTAGTACAGATAGCATGACAGTTATATCACCCCAAAAGGAAACTGACAGATGCTACCTAAAAGGGTACCAAGCATTTGCCAAAAGTGGGGAAGCAAGATACTGCACCTGCTAATCAAGCACATTGGAGGAGGGGCAACACACTATGACCTCACAAAGATGTATACAAACAAGAATATTACATGTGTACATACATTACTTGTCACAGCTCAATATTATACATCACAACACATAACTTGTGTAGAGTATCAGCCTTCATACCTAGTAGATGCGTGGTCTCCCCTAGTTTGCTGACAAAGTGCACACCAATGTTTAGGGTTTCTACTCACACAATAGCACACCAGATTGCACAAAAATTAAGAGTTAATAACCTAGCATAGCTATTTTTAGAATGTTCGGCAGCTTGAATGCACAGAGTTTTCGCCAGTGGTGATAGGTACCAATCTTTTCTTAATTCAGGTTTGTGGCCAGAGGCCCAAGCAAGGCAAGAAAAGCCCATACCAATGTGTGCAGCAGCCGCAGGACTAATATCAAAGCGGGAGACCTCTAAATACAGTACTTATCATATCCAGATGAAGAATGTGGTCTTAATTCAGAGGCTGTGTTTTAGATGCATCAAACCTGGATTCCGTTATACGAAGCATCGAATGTTCAGGAGCCAGGATACTTCATGTTCAGAGCTTTAAAGATGGCCATCCCAAGTTGTTGTTGTGGATGATTTGGCAGCTGAGGAAGGCTCACTGTTGTTGTGAATGACTTGCCTCATGTTTTAAGGATGACTCGACCACTGAGGGTGACTCACCAGTATTCAGCCCCCTTTCTCATGTTGTGACTGACTCACCAACTGAGGATGACTCACCAGTTTTCAGGCCCCTGTCCAAGATGTGGGGGGTGAAATCTGAGACAGAGGTCAATTAAAACATAAACCACCATATATGTAGGTAGAGAGATCCCCTAATACCCTGTCCAAAATGTGACCTGGGGTGTTGAGGTCTATATCTTACATACCCTAGACTATGGTGAACTGAAAGTGTGCGCAGAAGGACACGTGAATGCAAGTGCTTAAAGTGTGGATGAGAACACCGAATACTAAAGAAGGCGACAAGAGGACCACAGGTGTGTAGGCAAAGGCCACCAGCACAATTCTCAAGTGGCAAGGATAGTGGCTATCCGTGAATTCCTGACAGCAACCTAGTAAGTACAAAATGGTGTTGGGTGTTAGATATCAAGGTCAAATACTGTTGGAGGTCCTCCTGAGAAGTAAGTGACATATAAGAAACAACATTGGATTTCTTAGATTCAGTAAGGACACTATTTTCAGACCTCTCACCTAAAAAATGGGCCTTAACTCCGTTCTTATGGAAGGCTAACACTCTATGTGGGTCTTGGAGAACAGGGATACTGAATAATGATTTAAAAATGTCATTAATATGGGAAAGCCAGGGGATATTGAAGGCATTCTCCTCAACCTGTAGAGGACCACCACCCATAAAGCCCCACAGACCCCCTCCATTGAGAGCAGCAGACAGTGCTTTTGTCTTGTAGATATTCATCATTATCTTAACAGGATGAATACCTTCTTTTCGGGAGAACCTAAAGACTCCTTCGCATACGCTGCTTATGTTAGAACTGACATTTTGAATATGTTGGGACCATGAGCCATTATTGATGAAAAGGATACCCTTACAAATGGGAAACCCCTAATAAAGAAAGTCCTGCACTTATGACCGTTTTTTCCCACATGCCATTGTAAATTTCTTGCCTTTATTGAGCTTTGGTTTTCTAGTCTCCATAGAATCAGCAAACGTGTCCATCAGACTCTGCAACTGATTGGGATCCTTGACATTGGGACCACATCGTCAGCAAACAGTAACACAGGAACCGAACAAACAGCAACTATAGGCGCGTCGGCTTGCAGAGACCTCAGTACATCGTCCACCCCATTAATATAAAGGGAAATTAAAAACGGAGCCTTGTCTAATTCCCCTGTTGACACTAAACGATGGGGAACATCAAACCATAAGAATTAGTTAGATTTACTTCCTTCTCATATTTATGCTTATTTCTCCTTTTCCCTTTACTTTCGGTTTCACTTCTGGCTTTATGTGAAGATCATACACATTATAACAATCATTGCTAATTAAGTATTGTTCATTATGACTTTGCCTTTAATGTTTTAACACTTGACAAAAGTTCACTTTCGGTTTTGTTTCCTGTTTTAGGTGAACATCATTAAAAGTATGCCAGTCATCGGTATATAAATATTGTTCATTACAACACTTTCGATTTTGTTTCTCGCTTTATGAGAACATCACGAAAATCATCAATATATTAATAGTGTTCGTTACGACTTTGATTTCACTGGTTCAGCACTTGACAAAAATTCACTTTCGATTCCGTTTCTCGCTTTATGAGAACATCATGAAATTAGGAAAATCATCAATATATTAATAGTTTTTGTTACGACTTTGATTTCACTGGTTTAAAACTTCACAAAAGTTCACGGGCGATTTGCCCTGCTATAGAAAGTCAAAAATCCAAACCTTAAACGTTTGAACTTGCTGATGGATTTCCACTCTTTTGATCCTATAAATAACAATTGATCTCATACCTAACGGTGACTGAAAACATTCGGGGAATTCAGCTTGTGCAACACGCAATGATACACTGACTCTCTGGGGACTGGGAACGAAGAGCTTCCCAGGAAAACAAGCACGATCAGAGACAACACTAGACCTCCGTCTCCGCCGTGAATAACCTGTACATGTGAGTGGGGCAAGGCTGCTTTTAGGTGGGTCACTGCCAATGGTGTCCAACCCCCTTTCAGGGTTACTTAAGGGCTCCCCTGTAGGTGGGTCCTTGGATTCGTCGAGCAAGACTCTACAAGGAACTCTCTGCAAGATATCTTCTGCTCCTGGCCTCTGGAACCGTTGCTGGTCTGCTTTGGAACCAAAACAAGTCTGCTTCTGGTTGGAAGGCTCCCATGGCAACATTGTTTCTCAGGATCCAGCAAGAATTCTGCAAAATCCAAGGCTGGGTATCTTCCAGGGTCACAAGGACTCTGTTTCCACCTGGAAGCACACTGGAATCTCCCTTGGAGTGAAGGAGTCACTTTCCTGCATCCGCAGGCACCTCAAGACAACGTTGACTGGTTGGTGAGGTCTGCTGTCCCACGGACATTAAAAGGCTCTGCCTCACAGGTGGTGGTTCTGTTGCCTCCTCTGGGTCCTGCCTATCTTCTAACCAACTTAGGAAACGGTGGGCCCCTACTCCTGCCACTAGACTGAAACCACTGTGCACTGTGACTGTCGCTCTTGCCAAGGCTTCTTGGCTCTTCCTCCAAGAGCTCTTCGAGAACCGAGAAGACCAAGCTTCCAGCACTCTGCAGTCTGAAGATCAGCCTCCGTTCTGCAACTCCTGCCACTTGGGACTTCTGTTTTGTTGTGCTGCTGAGGCCTCCTTGTGACTCCTTGTGTCCATCACCTGTTTTTCACTTGTGGTGGGATCCAACGACCTCTGCTGGCCTCCCTGTGTGCTGAGGGCCAACCATTACTCCCCTTCAAGGGTAGAGTCTCCTGGGCGTTGCTGGTCCCCAAAACCATGCAAATCCATCTTCAGTTCCTGCCTGCATTTGCCAGTGCTTGTTGGTGGCCTTGCTGGTCACTGACTTTCCAGTAATCCGAGGACCGACGTGGGACAGCTCGTAGGTGACGCCTAGGATCTTCTGCAGCTCCTGAACTCCGCAGCTGGACTTCTTCTTTCACCAACCTGCAGGAGCTTAACCTCTAGGAGGCTGGACATTGCCACCTGCACCACCTGGGCACCTCTGTGGGTGCTGGACTCTGTCCTCTTCCTTTTCAGGTCTTCTGTGTCTGGAATCCATCCTTGGATTCCACCGGCCTAGTCCATGGGTCGCGATAGCAGCTGGACAACCAACGCCTCTGTTGATTTCAGTGGGGGTTTCTTACATCCTTTTCACCCCCAACATCCGGGTCCCCTGGGATAGGTACTCCTGTCTTCTCGGTATTCTTTGGTGGGGAAACTCTTCAACCTTCCTCCTGTCTTTGGGTTACCTCGGGGTCCACTAGGAAGGGTCCTGAAACTCATGAATTCCACCCGCGACTTTACTGTGTTAGTCTATGGGACGACCGGGTTGGTAATCACTCTGAACCTGGTCGTTAGGGACACTTGCTGTACTTACCTCTGGTGTATTCGTTCTTCCCCAGCCCCTAGCTAACTACCACACCAACTTTGGTTGGGTTCCCTATTTTGCATTCCACTCATTTAGTATATGGTTAGGCCTCCCCATAGGGCCCTGTACATTTTATGCTATTTCTGCTTGTTCTTTGGTGTATATATTGTGTGTAGATATCTCCAAATGGAGCTATACCAATGCTAGTCTAGTAGTTAGTGCTGTAATAAAGAATCCTTTATTTTTGCAACACTTGTGTGTTTTTTTTTTTTGTTGGGGTTACTGTCTGACTACTGTGGTATTGCAAGTGCTTTACATTCCTCCTGGATATGCTTCAGATGCTCGCTTCAGCCACCCCTAGAGAGCTTTTGCTATCTGGACACCTAAACACTATCACTAAGGGTTGCCTGGACTTAGTATTGGGTGACACGCCATAGGTGTACACCATAAACTGAGCCAGCCAGCCTCCTACACCTTGCTTGTGCCAATTGGTTTCCTCAGGGTCCTACAGGAAGGGCCCTGAATCCTGAAACTTTCAGCCGCGACAGTCCTGTGTTAGCCTATGGGACACCCGGTTACATAAAACCTCTGCACAAGGGCGCCTGGGGGGTTTCTATTACTTACCTTGGGTGATTTTGTACTACCCCAGCCCCTGGGATCTTAACACACTTACCTTGGCTGGGCACTTCCGTTCTTATACCACTTTCTTAGTATATGGTTCCCACCTCCCCCCCCCCCCCAGTAGGGTTCCATGTATTTCTGTGCTTCTCCTGTTTGTTTCTAAGTATATTGTCTGTGTGTATATATATATCTCTAAGTTGAGATATACATATGTTAGGATAGTGCTAGTGTTATAATAAAGACTACTTTATTGTTGTAACACTTGGTGTGGTTCTTTCTTGTGTGAAAATCACTGACTACTGTGGCATTGTAAGTGCTTTACCCTTCTCCTTGATAAGCCTGAGCTGCTCTGCACAGCTACCATAGAGAGCTTTGGTTATCTAGGCACCAAAACACTATCACTAAGGGTTGCCTTACTCAGTGTAGAGTGACACACCATAGGTGTACACCAGAAACTGAGCCAGCCTCCTACAGTCGCCGGATATGACGTCACAGGTCGTATATAGGTGCCACCCCGGCACACTGACATCAGTTCTTTTCTTTCCGTGCCAGCCTAAGCGCAGATCTGGAGAGAGCTACCCTTACAGTCTCTTTTTGACTGGCCTTTCGACTTGTCGAAGTTTTTTTTACTTCTGGTGCATCAAGATGTCATCCTGTAAGAACAGCTTCAGATGTTGACCCTTATTCCTATGGGTAGAACTTTGGTGAGGGTAGGGAGGGGTCGCTGGACCCTTTAAAATTCCAGCTTGAAGACCCTATCAACTGTGCGAAGCCAGCAGGCTGGATACCTCCCCTGACCCTGGTATGCTTTCTCCCCCTACCATGGCTACAGAGGAGGGGGCTTCCTACTCCATGGTGGTGAGGAGAGCGGCCGAGGACTTGGGCATCGAGCTCCCTTCGATGGTCGTCAGGACTAATCTCCTGTCTGAGGTGTTTCAACCTGGGGCTTCCACATCAGAACCCCTTTTGCCCTTCAATGAAGCCCTCATGAATATCCTGCTGGGGACCTGGTCCAAACCCGGCACAGAGGCTCCTGTTAATACAACATTAGCACGCCATAGGCTTGTGCCCAGCGACCTGGCTTTCCTGAACCAACACCATACCCCCAAGATCTTGGTCCTCCAAGCCTCCACGTCCCATGGCGCGTTCCCTTCTGCTCCCCCGGATAGGGAATCAAAGAGGCTGGATCACCTTGGGAAGAAGTTGTTCTCTCCCTCTAGCCTGGCATTGCGGTGTGTGAACACTGTATGTCTTTTGGGCCATTTCACCCATACCTTATGGGACACAGTAGCGCAAGTGCTGCCACAGGTCCCGGGGGAGGCTAAGGCCTTTCTCTCCCCGGCTGATGGAAGAGACTCAACAAGTTCACAATCAGATGTGGGCTGGATACGTCCAACTCGCTGGGCAGATCTATTGCTTCAACGGTGGCCGTAAGGCGCCACGCCTGGTTATGGACAGCTGGCTTTTCAGTGGATGTTCAATCTCTCTGATGGATATGCTCTTTAATGGCACCTGTCTCTTCAGGGACAAAGCAGACTCTGCGCTCGAGTGCTTTAAGGAGTCCTGGGCTATGGCCTGGTCCCTTGGCCTTGCTGATGCCACTCGCCCCCCTCAGTCTGCTTTTCACCCCTTTTCTGGCTATGGAAGGGGCCGCCAACCACATCCATTCCCTGCCAGCCACCGTGCTGCGCACGCTGCTCCACCTCTGCGTGGCCGGGGACCTGGAATCCAGCGTTCGCATGGAGCTGGGAGCCAGTGGTCTAGCCAGTCCACACCCCGCCCCACATCTGCAGCCTCTGAGCCTTCCAGATCTGGCGCTTCCCGACCAGGGACCAGTCGGTGGCAGAATTCACCATCACCTGCCCCGCTGAAACGCCATCACCTCAGACAGGTGGGCTTTGCAAATAGTCCATAGGGGCTACTTCCTCCCCTTCAAGATTACACATCCATCCATGCCACCATTTTACGATCGGATGACTGAGGATCTCTTGGCACTTCTCTGCGAGGTTACCCCTCTCTTGGCCAAGGAAGCCATAGAGAAGATCCCTGTGCCAGAAGTAGGTTGTGGTTATTATTCCCGCTGCCCAAAAAGGGCAAAGGCCTTCGTCCTATCCTTGACCTCCTGTCCTTCAGTTGCTTCCTCAGGAAGGAGAAGTTAAGAATGCTCACTCTGGCTTGGGTCCTATCTATCCTGGAGACTGGGCGCTTATTTCCATATTCCCTTCCTGCCTGCCCACAGACGTTACCTGCGGTTCGTGGTAGGTAATGAGCATTTTCAATTCACCGTGCTTCCCTTTGGTCTTACCAGCGTCCCTTGGGTGTTCACCAAAGTGATGGCGGTGGTCGCAGCTCATCTGCACAGGTTAGATGATTCAGCCTTTCCCTACCTAGACGACTGACTGTAGAAGGTGAGCCCGCACCAGGCTCTCATCTCCCACCTCCAGACTGCGGCGGACCTCCTGCATTCCCCGGAGTTCACTATAAACGTGCAGAAGTCACACCTGACTCCTTCTCAGATGCTCCATTTAATCGGAGCTGTTTTGGACACAGTGCAGTTTCAGGCCTATCCTCCCGAGCGGCGAGTCCAGGATATTCAGGTTATGATACCGAAGTTTCACCTCCCTGCTAGATTTCGGTGAGAATGACTCTGAGGCTGCTGGGCCTTATGGCCTCCTGCATCCTGCTGGTGACTCATGCCAGATGGCATATGCAGGCTCTGTAGTGGGACCTGAAGTTCCAGTGGGCGCAGCATCAGAGTCCAAATCTCAGAGGGGGCTGTGCAAGATCTGCAGTGGGGCTTTGGAATCGTGATTGGATCAGAGGTAGAACCCTCTCCCTTTCCCAACCAGATACGACTGTAGTCATCTGTCTGTAGTGACAGATGCATCACTCCGGGGATGGGGTGGCCACATGGGAGAGGCGGAGATCAGAGGCTTCTGCTCTCCAGCCGAGTCCATGCTCCATATCAACCTTTTTGAGCTCTGGGTAGTTCATTGAAAGCATTCCTTCCCTCTTTCAAAGGGAACGTGGTGCAGGTGTACACAGACAACACCACCGCCATGTGGTACTGCAACAAACAGAGCGGTGTGAAGTCTTACCCATCTCTTTCCTCCTTCCCAACTCATAATGCCCCAATGGGATTTTAACTTAGTTCTTACCTATCTGATGTGCGCTCCCTTTGAGTCACTTCATAACTGTCCACTTCGCCTACTTGCTCTAAAAACAGTCTTCCTTGTAGCTGAGTGAGGTGCAGGCGCTTTCTTCAAAGCCGCCTTTTATCTCCATCCACCCTAGCAAGGTGGTGCTTCGTACTAGGGCTTTTTCTACCTGAAGTGGTCATGCCCTTTAATGTAGAGCAATCAATCACTTTGCCTACTTTTTACGTGCCTCCACATCCTTCTAAGGAAAAGGAGAGACTCCACCGTCTGGACCCAAAAAGTGCTTTGGCGTTGAACCTTGATCGAAAAAAAGAGTTCTGGGTGGATGATCAACTCATTGTAGGCTATGTGGGTGCGCCGAAAAGTCGGGCAGTGCAGAAGAGTACCATCTCTAGATGGGTGGTTCTTTACAGTAAAATGTGTTACGCATTGGCTACCCAAGGGCTTGCGTGCTCATGCTACCGGAGCAACAACTGGAGTTCCAGTCATGGGTATCTGCCAGGAAGAAACATTGGTGTCTTTGCACATGTTTACTAAACACTACTGCCTGGACAGTCAGGTCTGGAGGGATGGGTACTTTGCCCTTTCGGTCCTGGAGGATTTCCTAGTATGATATTGGTTCGCAGACCCTCCTCCAGGGATGGTACTGCTTGGGTGTCTATTCTAAGGTAAGGAATCTGCAACTAGAAGTCTCCATCAGATACACAGGTTACTTACCTTTGGTAACAAGTTATCTGGTAGAGCTATATTGTAGTTGAAGATTCCTTACCAACCCACTCATCCTCCAAGCTCTGCGAACTGATTTCCAGGGACAGGGAATTCCATTTCAGGGCCCTAGTCTGTTCTCTTCATGGCTCTGCGCATTTGCCGTAGAAAGTCGTGAAAAGAAACTAACGTCAGCGCGCCGGGATGTCCATATATATGACCTGCGATATATCCGCCGACCACGATGCCAATTGTGGATGCAGAACCGACCAATGCCACTGTAAGGAAATGGCTCCCTGTTGCAGTTACCCCCCAACTTTTTGCCTGATACTGATGCTGACTTGATTGAGAAGTGTGCTGGGACCCTGCTAACCAGGCCCCAGCATCAGTGTTCTTTCACCTAAAATGTACCATTGTCTCCACAATTGGCACAACCCTGGCACCCAGGTAAGTCCCTTGTAACTGGTACCCCTGGTACCAAGGGCCCTGATGCCAGGGAAGGTCTCTAAGGGCTGCAGCATGTCTTATGCCACCCTAGGGACCCCTCACTCAGCACACACACTGCTTGCCAGCTTGTGTGTGCTGGTGGGGAGAAAATGACTAAGTCGACATGGCACTCCCCTCAGGGTGCCATGCCAACCTCACACTGCCTGTGGCATAGGTAAGTCACCCCTCTAGCAGGCCTTACAGCCCTAAGGCAGGATGCACTATACCCCAGGTGAGGGCATAGGTGCATGAGCACTGTGCCCCTACAGTGTCTAAGCAAAACCTTAGACATTGTAAGTGCAGGGTAGCCATAAGAGTATATGGTCTGGGAGTCTGTCAAAACGAACTCCACAGCTCCATAATGGCTACACTGAATACTGGGAAGTTTGGTATCAAACGTCTCAGAATAATAAACCCACACTGATGCCAGTGTTGGATTTATTAAAAAATGCACACAGAGGGCATCTTAGAGATGCCCCCTGTATTTTACCCAATTGTTCAGTGCAGGACTGACTGGTCTGTGCCAGCCTGCTGCTGAGAGACGAGTTTCTGACTCCATGTGGTGAGAGCCTTTGTGCTCTCTGAGGAGAGAAACAAAGCCTGCTCTGGGTGGAGGTGCTTCACACCTTCCCCCTGCAGGAACTGTAACACCTAGCAGTGAGCCTCAAAGCCTCAGGCTTCGTGTTACAATGACCCAGGGCACTCCAGCTAGTGGAGATGCCTGCCCCCTGGACACAGCCCCAACTTTTGGCGGCAAGTCCAAGGGAAATAATGAGAAAAACAAGGAGGAGTCACCCACCAGTCAGGAGAGCCCCTAAGGTGCCCTGAGCTGCGGTGACCCCTGCCTTTAGGAATCCTCCATCTTGGTTTTGGAGGATTTCCCCAATAGGATTAGGGATGTGCCCCCCTCCCCTCAGGGAGGAGGCACAAAGAGGGTGTAGCCACCCTCAAGGACAGTAGCCATTGGCTACTGTCCTCCCAGAACTAAACACACCCCTAAAATCAGTATTTAGGGGCTCCCCAGAACCTAGGAAAACAGATTCCTGCAACCTGAAGACGAAGAAGGACTGCTGACCTGAAGCCCTGCAGAGAAGACGGAGACACCAACTGCTTTGGCCCCAGCCCTACCGGCCTGTCTCCCCACTTCAAGAAAAACTGCAACAGTGACGCGTTCCACAGCGTCCAGCGACCTCTGAAGCCTCAGAGGACTACCCTGCATCTAAAAGGACCAAGAACTCCTGAGGACAGCGGCTTTGCTCCAAAGAAGAAACATCTTTGCAACAAAGAAGCAACTTTTAAAGACAACACGTTTCCCGCCGGAAGCGTGAGACTTTGCACTCTGCACCCGACGCCCCCGGCTCGACCTGCGGAGAAACAACACTACAGGGAGAACTCCCCGGCGACTACGACCCTGTGAGTAGCCAGAGTTGACTCCCCTGAGCCCCCCCAGCGACCCCTGCAGAGAGAATTCAGAGGCTCCCCCTGACCGCGACTGCCTGCTTCAAAGAACCTGACGCCTGGTAAAGACACTGCACCCGCAGCCTCCAGGACCTGAAGGATCCGACCCCCAGGTGACCCTCTCCCTTGCCCAGGTGGTGGCTACCCTGATGAGCCCCCCCCCCTTGCCTGCCTGCTTCACTGGAGAGAACCCTGGGTCTCCCATTGAAACCAATTGCAAACCTGATGCCTGTTTGCACTCTGCACCCGGCAGCCCCCGTGCCACTGAGGGTGTACTGTTTGTGCTGACTTGTTCCCCCCCAGTGCCCTACAAACCCCCCCTGGTCTGCCCTCCAAAGACACGGGTACCTAACTGCTGGCAGACTGGAACCAGGGCACCCCCTTCTCCATTGAAGCCTATGCGTTTTGGGCACCACTTTTACCTCTGCACCTGACCGGCCCTGAGCTGCTGTTGTGGTACCTTTGGGGTTGCTCTGAACCCCCAATGGTGGGCTACCTTGGACCCAACTTTGAACCCTGTAGGTGGTTTACTTACCTGCAAAACTAACCAACACTTACCTCCCCCAGGAACTGTTGAAAATTGCACTGTGTCCAGTTTTAAAATAGCTTATTGCCATTTGTGTGAAAACTGTATATGCTGTTTTGCTAATTCAAAGTTCCTAAGTGAAATACCTTTCATTTAAAGTATTGTTTGTAAATCTTGAACCTGTGGTTCTTAAAATAAACTAAGAAAATATATTTTTTTATATAAAAACCTATAGGCCTAGAATTGTCTTTTGAGTGTGTGTTCCTCATTTATTGCCTGTGTGTGTACAACAAGTGCTTAACACTACCCTCTGATAAGCCTACTGCTCGACCACACTACCACAAAATAGAGCATTAGAATTATCTCTTTTTGCCACTATCTTACCTCTAAGGGAAACCCTTGGACTCTGTGCATGCTATTTCTTACTTTGAAATAGTACATACAGAGCCAACTTCCTACAGCCACCTAACGTCACACAAGTGTATTGCTTGAAGAAAAATCTCCAGATCCAGACTGACGCATGGAGGAAATTCTAAGGGTAGAAATCTGCAACTAGAATATGTCTCTGCCAGATAATTTTTTACCTAAGGTAAGTAACTTGTTCTCGCTCCTCTAACAGGATGTTGATTTATCAAGGGAGATGCATGATTGTATAACATACTACCCCATGTAGAGAATACTTACTCCATCTAGTGTTACAGGGGAAGAGTTTACAATGTCTGTTATTCTACTGTTAATTACTTCTGCGTTTTTTAATTAATTAATTGCCTGACATGCTAACCAGGACCCCAGTGCCAAATCTTTTTCCCACAAAACTTCACAATTGTTTTTCCCAATTGGCAAAATCTCTAGCACCCACTGCAAGTCCCTAGTAAATGGTACCCCTAATACCTAGGGGCTGCAGCACGAACTGTGCCACCCTAAGGGACCCCTCACCAAGCACATGACCAGCTGCCATTGCAGGCTGCGAGTCTTGGTGCAGAGAAAAGTGAAAACATGACGTGCCATGTCTCATAAGCACTGCATGTAATATATGTAGGTCACTCCTCTAGCAGACCTTCCAGCCTTAAGGCAGGGTGCATTATAATACATGTGAGGGCATATCTGCACGAGCAGATATGCCCCTGCTATGTCTTTGTTGATTCTCAGACATAGTAAGTGACCAGGGAAGCCATTTTAAATGCATGTGCTGGACACTGGTCACTACGAGTTCCCCAGTTACACGATGGCTTCTCTGAATATAGGGATGTGTGGTATCAACATCTCAGATTATTTAACCCCCAATGATGCCAGTGAGGGATTTATTAATTACTTCACCCAGAGGGCAACTTAGAGGTACCCCCTGAAAACCTACCAGCTATTAGTGGGTTGAATGACTGGTCCTGATCAGTTCAGCCACTATAGACTTGATTCTGGTCCCCCAAGGTGAGAGCCAGTGCTCTTGAGCTCCAGAGACAAAAGCCTGCACTAGGTGGGAATGTTATCACTTCACCTAGGCAAGATATACATTCCAGGGCAGAAAGCTTCAAAGGCATAGCCGCCTTTGTAATGCAACCCAGGTCTCTACAGATGATAGAGATGACCGACTGCCCCCCTTCCCCGCCCGCCCGCCTGTCCTGACCCCAGGCAGATGAGGAAGTGTGCCCACTTCATGCCAGTCCCACCCTAAGGTGGATGAGCTGAAGTGGACACTACTTTTAAAATTCCTCCATCTTGTTTGGAAGGAACTAGGCCACTAGGGTTATGGTTATGCCCACTTCTCCACGGGAATGGTTATAGAAAGGGTGTAGTCACCCTAAAGGTGGGCAGCCCATTGGCTACCACCTGGCATTCTGTGTAACACCCCTAAATGAAGTATTTAGGTGGCACTCCTGAACCCTAGCACTCCAATCCTGACGACCTAAGAAGCAAAGGACAAAGAAGAGTCACACCTGCGGAAGAGGAAAAGTAGAAGCAGCTGACTGGGAACCAGCCCCTCCCGTCTGCCTTTCGACCTTGGCAAACTGTGCCCAAAAGACGACTCATCTTGCAACTGAGCCTCCAAGAAAACCAGGAAGACTGCCTGCCTTTCTTAATGACTCAAGACTCCCATGAGCAGTGGCTCTGCTTTCCAACAAAATCTCAAGAAAGGACTTTGCACCCTAAATGACCTCAGCAGCTGACACCACGACCTGAGGTGAAGTCAACCAACAGTGCCAGCAACGTTCCCCAACTGTCCAGAGTCCAAGTCCAGTGTGGTGTCACCCATCTAGGACTCCCCCAAGTCACCTGCAGCCCCTGCACGCTGGCCTCTTCTCCCGCAGCCTTGTGGTGAGCGAAAGCCCAAGACCACCAGCAACCTCTGCACCCTTCGTCCCTGACTCTATCTGAGTGCCAACAACGTCCCCTGGATCCCCTGAGCTTGAGTCTAGCCTGGGTGCCCCCCTGCTGGACTCCCCAACAACGCCTGCAGCATCAACACACAGGACCCCCTGACCGCGAGTGCTCCCGGATAAAGAAACCTAACACCTAAGGACATCCCAGCATCTGTTGTCTCTGGGCCCTGGCGAAAAGGACCAAAGGTTCACCTATGTCGCCGAGCACCCCAAGTCTACAACCTACCTGTTTGTTGTCCCCGACTGCTTCTAGCCAGAGCCTGAAACCTGTCTTCATGAATACCAAACTCCCATAGGAAATCATTGGGCACCCAACGCCATACTGCACACGGCCACCCCGGTGCTGCAGAAGTGTCCTGCTGGTGTTATTCTGATCAGTGCCTAGTACTTACCTAACTCCCTGAGATTGGCTTTGTAAGTCGTTGTTAACCCTGTGTTTGCTGAACATTGTTTTCCTCCATAGGTTAACATTGAAGAACTCTGAGAATTGCACTAAGTGTTGATTTTTGAAACTGAAAAGTATTTATGTTTAAAAAAATGCTTACCTGATTACGAAGTTCCTGGGTTTGAAACATATATAAAAAGAAGTTATTTTTCTAATTTGGTCTCAGATTTATTCTTTGAGTATGTGTCTCATTTATTGCCTCTGAGTACAAACAAATGCTTAACTTTACCCTCTGATAAGCCTAACTGCTCTACCCACACAACCACAAAGAAGAGCATTAGTCCGATCTACCTTTGCCTCTGCAAACCAATTGGGGATCCACTGGACTCCTCCCGGTGAACTTGTTTTTAGTGCACCATATAGAGAGATAAATCCCTACAGTTTGTCAATTACTTTTTGTAGATTTGTTATAATATACAGATTTTTCATATTTTTTCAATGTATTCATTTTCTAATTTGCAAACCTGTTCAGGCATTTTGAATTGTGAATCATTTTATCCAGTTTGTAACCTATTTTGACTCCCTTTTTTCAGCAGGGCCTTGTGATTGTGAAAGAGTGTCCTCATCGCCCCTAGAGGTGGTATGATTCACCTTACCCTCATATGGCCATAAGAATATTTTTGCAGAACAAAGTTCATAAACCATTAATGTTTTTTTCACTACTTGTAGTGGCTGCAAACGCAAATAATCTTCAAGCATTGTTAGCCTATCAATTCACTATAAATGGCAAAGCTGGTTTAAAAACTACGTCAGTCAGTAGAACACAAAAATGCATCTAAGTCAGATTCTGTTTTTGGTATAAAAAATATAGGTTGCCAACCTTTTTGTGAATCTAACAGGACATATTTTAGATTTCTATACATTTGGTAACTTTTTCACAGTTGTATCCATTTACTTTAACACTATTAGACAGATTTATGCTGAACCAAAGAAAAGCTGTATGCTGGACCAAGACCTATTTTACCAAGTTTAATTTAATTCAGGCCATCAGTTTATGCAACAGAAGAGAGCAAAATTTGCTTTGGTGCTTTGGGAACTCATTCTTCTTCCTTGTTCTCACATCCCCAAACAACCTGCAAAATAACATAAAGGATTAACCTAAAATAGGTTAATTCATCTTTAAAACATAATGGATTAACAGCCAAAGTTTGTAGCAAAGCACATTATTTTGATGTGCAATTTACCCATATCTACACAGTGGCCACCACTCCCTCTGTAATTTAAACAGTAGAGCAGGCCCCTCCACCATGTGTCTGTGGTTGAGTGTTTTTTACATTGGAACTAAGATTTTTCTAGATTAAACTTTGTATCAAAAACATGCTTTCTTTAACTTATTAAAAAAAAGTAACGGTACCCTTTATATTTAGGTAGTACTCGCGTATAAGAATGGGAATGTCCCCGGCATGGCACACAGGTGTAATTCCTTTGCCCGAGTTCCTAACTTTGTCTGTCTGGTGCCTGACTTTTATTTTGGCTCTAACGCCACAATAATCTAAGTGTGATCATAGAGGCCTGACCATGACTGCATGAGGTCTTGAACTAGTCCTATGACTGGAGAGGTGCCCCAAGCATGCCCTTATAATGGACAGAAGAGAAGACTACTATCCCAGTCCTGGGTATAACCTATAAAGAGGTGGTGGCAGCGTACTGTGTTTTGAGAACGATACTGTGTCCTACAGTGTAGTCTGCTGGCCCTTCTTATGGTGACTTCTGCTGTAATGTGAATTCCCAGAACCTTGCACTGAAATCCATCGAGAATGTTGAGCGTGTGTGTATTGTGCATTTGACAACTTTGCAGTAGAATAACTCTGTTGGGGACGGCTTCCTGTAAAAATTCTGTAAGGACTTTTGTAGTGTGGAGGGGGGGTGTAGTTGCACTCTGGTCACAGGAGTGTCTCAGTCTTCCCCAGTGCTTCATGGTAAGTATAATTCAGGGTAGTCCATAACTTAGTTTTGCTAGCTGCTGTGAGAATCATCACTTTACACAAAGGCTGTCTGGAGAGCAGCCTGAGAGGGGCTCTTGAAAACCATCCCAAACTGGTTCTGAAGTTTGAGAGAGTTGATCCACATCCACTGTCTAGAAAATCTTTATAAAAGTGGGACCCACACTATGCCACTTTATCATTCCAAGTCCTTCACAACCTAGGAAGGGAGTGCCCGCAGAGATCTCAGAAGACTGCTGTGTGACCAGAACTGGTGTCTGCCTGACATACATTCTCCCTGAGGTGAGGCGACGTCACTTTAACTGTGCACTTTTTGCAAGAGGAGATCAGGTTCTGCCTTAGGGCCTAGAATCCTGCTTCCCTGCTTAAGATAGGTAGGGTCTGCCTGCCTAACCCTATAGGAGGAGTAGTGCATATGTCCACTGAACTGAGAGTCATCCAGGAAGCTGATTGGCTGAGAGTGAAGTCAGGATTGACCCGTGCTGCATAGAATCCCCAGGTCTCTCAGAAGGTACCCGACTGGTAGTCCAAAAAAACTGAAAAAAGCACACCAGCCTGATCATGGCTGCATCAGCCAAGGTGTTTTTCAGCCCGGTTGAGGTACACCTGCTTTGGTGATTATGTTGGCCTAGTCACGGCTGAAACGTCCCTGGGGATTATACTACCCCCATTGGAGCCAATACTTATTTCAACATCCACTAACAGCCCAAGTGTGGCTACATCATTCTCATCGGCCGGAAGATGCTGCAGCAGCCAGACATGCGCAGAAGCTCCAGGTCCACTGATCGATGCAAAACTGAATGCAGTTGGGCATGCAAGAAGAGTCAGGGCCCAAGCCCTGTCTCCTCTGCGACTTCCATGCACTGCCTCCAACTACCACAGGTTTCATCCAGCAGGTGGATAACTAAGCCACTAGATCTGCACTAGTCTAACTCGTACACCACTAGTGGGTAGAAAATGTGGTTACACATTCAATGTTTGGAACAGCGGAATCTGATCCCAAGCGTGATTCATGCTTCTTACTTTATTATTGGTTGTGAAGGGGCGGAAGCTTCTTAAGGGGTCACCAAAATATGGAATCGGCATGTGTTGTGCAGGAAAGTGACATCTTTCTGGCATAGTTGCCCCCACATTTAGCCTGATGTCAGTGTGTTTGGACTGTAGTTCACTGGGATCCTCCTAAACAGAACCCAGTGACTGCTCTCTTCCCTAATTTTAGTTGTTGGTAACCTTTCCCAACCACATTCGGCATACTGATGCACCCATGTAAGTCCCTAGTATATGGTACCTAGGGCATTGTTACACCATGGGTCCGCTATGGGCTGCAGCATGTATTATGCTACCCTTGGGAGCCCATGCAAACCGTGACTGCAGGCCTGCCATTGCAGCCTCTGTGAAAGGGTGCATGCACCTTTTCACTGCCAAACCTAACCACTGTACTTAGACATTATAAGTCTCTCCTCTGGTAGTCCCTTTAGCCCAAGGACAGGGTGCATGTCTCTAAGCATGAGGGTACCCCTGCATGAGCAGGGTGCCCCTACAGACCCCAGGCCAATTCCTGGACTCTGTACATGCGGGGAAGCCATCTTAATGTACATAGTGGACACTGGTCAACATGCAAGGTCCAATTACATAACGGCTTCTCTGAACCTAGGCATGTTTTGTATAAAGCATGTTGGAATCATGCAATGACACAGATTCTAGTGTTAGTTGCATGACACCATGTACTCTGGGGTTTTCATAGGGGATCCACAGTTCTGCAAGTGCAACCTTACGGGATTTAGCTGCTGCTGACCCCAGACACTGTTCCTCCCTCCTGCTGGTGAGCCAGGCTCAGGCTGGAGGAGCAAAACAAAGGATTTCCTACAAGTAGGAGTCTAAGGGCTGGGGTGAGGTGGCCTCTGAGCGCCACCAGACTGCTTTGAAGAGTACATTTGGTGCTCTTCTTGCATAATCCGGTTTGCACCAGTTCAGGAACTCCTGGTCCCCGCTCTGGTGCGAAACTACCCAAAAGACAGGGCAGTGACTCCTCCTCCCTGTCCAGCTCCTTCCCCTTGAAAATAAGATGTGCAGAGGTCCCAGGAGCATCTGACTGGTTAGGCCAGATAGATGATGTCCCTGACCCCCTCTGATAGGTGGGTCACTGCAGAGTGTGACCAACCCCTTTTAAGGTTACTTTAGGACTCCCTCACGAGTCAGTCCTCCGATTCGTTGAGCAAGACTATTCAGGGAACTGTCTGCAAGACATCTTCTGCTCGTGTCCTCTGGAACCGCTGCTGGTCTTCCCTGAAACCAAACAAGTCTGCTTCTGGTGGGAAGGCTCCCATTGCAACATTGTTTCTCTGGATCCTGCAAGAATTCTGCAACATCCAAGGTTGTGCATCCTCCAGGGTCACAAGGGCTCTGATTGCACTAGGAAGCAGGAAGGAATCTCTCTTGGAATAAAGGAGTCACTCCCCTGCAACCGTAGTCACCTCAAGACAACGTCGACCTGGGAGTGGGATCTGCTGTCCATGTACATCTCAAGATCCTGCAACAGAGCTTGTTAGTCTGTGGCCTCCTCTGGGTCCTGCTTGTCTTCTCTCCAAGTTGGGAGACTGTGGGCTCCTGCCACTGGACTGGCACCCCTTTGCACCACGACTGTGACTCTTCCTCCGGGAGATCTTCAGGCTTCAAGAAGCCCTGGCCTCCAGCGCTCCGCAATATTTTAGATCAGCCCTTGTCCTGCAGCGCCTACAACTTCTGTTTTGTTGTGCTGGTAAGGCCTTGTGATTCCTTGTGTTCAGCGCCTGTGGGACACTCTTGGAGGCTCCATCGACTTTGGTTAGCCTTCCTGTGTGCTGAGGGCCAGCTCTGACTCCGCCTCCTAGGTAGAGTCTCCTGGACCTTGCTGGTC
Source organism: Pleurodeles waltl (assembly GCF_031143425.1). Classification (NCBI taxonomy): domain Eukaryota; kingdom Metazoa; phylum Chordata; class Amphibia; order Caudata; family Salamandridae; genus Pleurodeles; species Pleurodeles waltl. The sequence goes on along the minus strand of NC_090451.1, from coordinate 522,919,505 downwards.
CCCAAAACTTTGCAAACTCTTCTTCAGCTCCTGTTTGCATTTGCCAGTACTTGTTGGTGATCTGGCTGGTCACAAACCCTCCTTCAGTCCGGCGACCGTTGAGGGACAGCTCATAGTCGACTCCTGGGATCTTCTGCAGTGCCTGGACCCCGCAGCTAGACCTCTTCCTCCACCGACTTGCAGGAACTCCATCTTCAGGAGGGGGGCATTGCCACCTGCACCACCTGGGCACCTCCAAGGGTGCTGGATCCTTTGCAGGTCCTCCACGTCCGGAATCCATCCCTGGGTTCCACCGGCCTGGTCCACAGATCGTGACAGCAGCTAGACAATCCGAGGCATCTACAGTCTTCGGAGAGAGTTCCTTCACTCTGCATCTGGGTCCCTGGTGTAGTTACTCCTGTTTTCTGGATATCCTGGGATAGGGCCACTCTTCATCCATCCTCTTGCCTGCTGGTTTCCTCTGGGTCTCCTGGGAAGGGTCCTGAATCCCACTAACTCTAACCACTACTCTCTGTGTTAGCCTATGGGACAACTGGGTGGGTAACTATCTTACTCCTGGTTGCTGGGGTCACTTACTGTGCTTACCTCGGGTGTTCCTAACCACCCCTAGCTAACTACCACACTTGGCTAGAGTCACTATTTCACATTCCACTTTTTTAGTATATGGTTTGGCCCTCCCCTAGGGCCCTATATACAGGGAGTGCAGAATTATTAGGCAAGTTGTATTTTTGAGGATTAATTTTATTATTGAACAACAACCATGTTCTCAATGAACCCAAAAAACTCATTAATATCAAAGCTGAATATTTTTGGAAGTAGTTTTTAGTTTGTTTTTAGTTTTGGCTATGTTAGGGGGATATCTGTGTGTGCAGGTGACTATTACTGTGCATAATTATTAGGCAACTTAACAAAAAACAAATATATACCCATTTCAATTATTTATTATTACCAGTGAAACCAATATAACATCTCAACATTCACAAATATACATTTCTGACATTCAAAAACAAAACAAAAACAAATCAGTGACCAATATAGCCACCTTTCTTTGCAAGGGCACTCAAAAGCCTGCCATCCATGGATTCTGTCAGTGTTTTGATCTGTTCACCATCAACATTGCGTGCAGCAGCAACCACAGCCTCCCAGACACTGTTCAGAGAGGTGTACTGTTTTCCCTCCTTGTAAATCTCACATTTGATGATGGACCACAGGTTCTCAATGGGGTTCAGATCAGGTGAACAAGGAGGCCATGTCATTAGATTTCCTTCTTTTATACCCTTTCTTGCCAGCCACGCTGTGGAGTACTTGGACGCGTGTGATGGAGCATTGTCCTGCATGAAAATCATGTTTTTCTTGAAGGATGCAGACTTCTTCCTGTACCACTGCTTGAAGAAGGTGTCTTCCAGGAACTGGCAGTAGGACTGGGAGTTGAGCTTGACTCCATCCTCAACCCGAAAAGGCCCCACAAGCTCATCTTTGATGATACCAGCCCAAACCAGTACTCCACCTCCACCTTGCTGGCGTCTGAGTCGGACTGGAGCTCTCTGCCCTTTACCAATCCAGCCACGGGCCCATCCATCTGGCCCATCAAGACTCACTCTCATTTCATCAGTCCATAAAACCTTATAAAAATCAGTCTTGAGATATTTCTTGGCCCAGTCTTGACGTTTCAGCTTGTGTGTCTTGTTCAGTGGTGGTCGTCTTTCAGCCTTTCTTACCTTGGCCATGTCTCTGAGTATTGCACACCTTGTGCTTTTGGGCACTCCAGTGATGTTGCAGCTCTGAGGCAAGTGGCATCGTGGCAGCTGCACGCTTGACTTTTCTCAGTTCATGGGCAGTTATTTGCGCCTTGGTTTTTCCACACGCTTCTTGCGACCCTGTTGACTATTTTGAATGAAACGCTTGATTGTTCGATGATCACGCTTCAGAAGCTTTGCAATTTTAAGAGTGCTGCATCCCTCTGCATGATATCTCACTATTTTTGACTTTTCTGAGCCTGTCAAGTCCTTCTTTTGACCCATTTTGCCAAAGGAAAGGAAGTTGCCTAATAATTATGCACACCTGATATAGGGTGTTGATGTCATTAGACCACACCCCTTCTCATTACAGAGATGCACATCACCTAATATGCTTAATTGGTAGTAGGCTTTCGAGCCTATACAGCTTGGAGTAAGACAACATGCATAAAGAGGATGATGTGGTCAAAATACTCATTTGCCTAATAATTCTGCACTCCCTGTATCTCTATGCTATTTCTGATGGTTATTTTGTGTATATATATTGTGTGTAATATCTCCGAAGGGAGATATACCAATGTCTGTTTAGTAGTAGTGCTGTAATAAAGTATCCTTAATGTTTTGCAACAATTGTGTGGTTCTTTCGTGTGAGTAAGTTCTGTCTTACTACTGTGGTATTGCAAGTGCTTTATATACCTCCTGGATACGCTTTAGTTGCTCGCCTAGGCTACCCCCGGAGAGCTTCTGCTATCTGGACACTTATTCACTATCTCTAAGGGTTGCCTGGACTCAGAATAGGGTGCCCCGCCATAGGTGTACACCATAAACTGAACCAGCTCCCACATGCAGCACCATGGACAGTGGAAAATTGTAACTAGAAACACTGCGCTGTATACTGGATTGAATTGCGTAGTATTTGGTACTGCTGTGAGATTAAAAGGTGCTTCCTTATTTTTTTAAAGAGCATGCACTGGGATGTCTATTGAAGTTATTGTGTCTTTCGGTTGGTTGTGTTCTAAGCTTGTGCCCCCACCCCCCTTACTACCTCCCTGAGAAGCCTGTGACTGCTCGCCCTAGCTACCAGTCAAGAGTGGAAAGGGTTGGTTGTGGTCTAGTTTGCAAAGCCATATTAGGATGGCTCCCAGGATACCAGTGGCAAAAAAACCTCAACCACAGGTGGGACCCCATCTGCCCTGTGGCTGCCCAAGTGGATTCTGACACCAGGTAAGTAGCTGGCTTTGCTGTTTTTCCTTGACCTCACCCTAGCTGCCTAGACAGGAAATACTTCTATTGTGTGAATATCCGGTTACAGTTAAATAGTGCCTTGTGCTTCATATCAGGAGTTCTTATTGATATGCAACAGGTAGATGTTGGTAAATCCCGCACCAGCCTGCTGTCTCCCTGCTGATCTCCACCCTTTATTTTCATTGATAGTTCCCAGAAACCTTTCACGTAAATGTATTCCTTATAATAAACTCCAGATGTGAAAAGTACACCTTCTCTGTTGAAATTATGATGCATCTTGGATAATGACTTATTACAGCTTTGTCACTTTGTTGGTGACCAGAACTGTGTGTAATTTAGAAAACTCATTGACTTTCACATTACTTGCTGCAGGAGCAGGTTACTTAGGACTTTCTCAGGAAAGTCAGCGTTTGTGGCATTAGTCGTATTTTGGGAAGCAGTGCCCTCATGATGAATACATCTTGAAATGGAGTTGTATATGATGATGGTTGTTGCAGTGGAAGTTGACGGTTAAAAGGAAATAATGTTATTGTTGTTAATCTACTTGGATCATTGTCAAAGAAATATTGCAGTGAATTACCGGGCAAAGTAACTGAACTACAAATATCATGTTGTCTGACTTAAATCTAAATCGAGAGAAACCTGTTGAAGCCCCCACCCCCTGCATTAACTTTCCCATGTGATAATTGAAAGGTCAAACGTCTAGATTTTGTGCCAAGGAGAAACACAATAGCTGAGCATAGAATACTGGTTGTATTGTCTTGTTCCCCATGGTCCTGAGAAAGGCAGTGGAATTTCGGTTTCTCCTCAGCTGTCATTCCTGCCCTCTTCTGTCTATCTGCTCTTGAAAATCCAGCTGGTGTCGACCCTGTCATCAGCAGTCATCTGTTGTCATGTTGCTGACAGGAGATTGCAGTCCATGCCTACAGATTGTGTCATGGTCGATGTCAGCAATGAACTGGCTATCCGCTCTTACACTGAGGGTAGAGTAAGTGGTTGTAGGACTGGAAGCGGTGAAGGTGGTTTGGCCATATGGAAGATTTTTTTTCAATAATATTTGCTCGTGTGGACATTTGTTCGCTCCACACTCCTTTCTTGCTGCATACATACTGCATGAAATGTATTCACTGGGAGGGTGCACACCTGGGTCCATTTACAATATAGATTGTATATGGGTCCTTCTCATTATTGGGGTATTCCACGTCTGAATAACATCATACTCAACTCAAGTGGTTAATGCGTGCACAAACAAAAACGGATCCTAGAATAGGCTGTTTTCGGGGGATTTCTCCCATGCTAATGCATGCCAATAATGGTGTCATCTGTACGCACTTATAACTACTCACACTGTGGGAATGAAAACTGGTTATTACAGCATAATATACGGTATGGAATGTTTGAAAATTACAATAAAATCTATTTTAAAAAAACATCGACAACTCAAGGTTCGCTATTGTCAGTTTGTCACGTTGAGCCCTTTGTGGAAAATCACACGGTTATTGGTAACTAACCTCTGTACTTTGATATGTATATGATAATGTACTTTGATACTTTGACAGCTACTCGTGTTCCCCCACAATAAATGAGTGTGCATAGGTGCACAGCCAAGGACTGTAAGCAGGCAGTGGATGTGAGTCCTTAAGGCATTTAGTAATGTGCTGCAAAATTGGGGAAAAATAGGATCAGAAGCTGAATTATAATGTTTTTCATTTTGTAAATTCCATTGATCATTCAATGTTCTGGACGTCTGGTTGCACCTCCAGATTCAGATGTCAATTTGCATGAGGAATCGTGCATGTGTAGATCTGGCCAAGGGGTTGCAGTATTCTGGAACTTTTAAGCAAACTTCTCTAGCTCTCACTTTTCCTTGTGTTTTCCAGGAAGCAGTTGATGGGTTTGAGGACTCTGCAATCCTGCTGAGGCTTCATGTTGAAGAGGTCCGCTGCAAGGCTGGCAACAAGATCTTCTCCATCCCCTTGCGGTGAAGATATGGCCTGTCACCCTGCCAACTTCTCTGCTCAGATGTGACCTCACCTCTGTGTTCCATGACTTTGCCCGGTTTATGGTGCTTCCTTAGGGATTGTGCCCTGGCTGAACATTGGCAACTGTTGGCAGGTGTTGGATTTGCCTAATAGGTTGTTGAAGCAATGCAGATAGTGGGGTGCCAGCTTCTGGAGCACCTTATTGGTTTATTAGTCAGATGAGATCTTGCTATTTCAGACGTAACTCTGATCATAGAGACTCAAAAGGCTGAATTTAAAATATATTTTTATGTAAATAAAATGTTTACTTTTATTTTCACTTTGTTATTGTTCATATCTGTTGTTATGTCCAGTGGGGAAGGGATTTCCGTCTTGGTTATTGTCCTGAAAAGAGATTTGAAAGCTTGAGGTGTAGTGAAGAGACTTTGATCTGTCTAAGGCTAATGCTTTGATGTCTAGTGAGTAAGACATCTAAACCCAGGAACAGTGCCTGGAAAGTCCCACAGCTGCAGAGAGGTTATTGAAGGCAGTGCACACTAGCAAAGGCCATTTCTTGAACAATGAAATGCAGTTACTTAATGCAGGAAAAACATATCATCAAACCAGGGCACTATACTATCTAACGTAATGCTGTTGTATAAGATGACTGAATGTGGAAGGAAAAATGTGTACCACTAATAGAGGGGGACATCCATGGAATATCCCAGCAGGTATGCTTGAAGCTTCACTCGTATGCTCTAGCTGGAAGCCTTACACATCGCTAGCTAGCATGCTAAGTGTTTAAGCTTTCCCTTTTTGTCCAGAATTTTGAATTAAATTTAGAACAGATATGAAGAGTACAAAAATAATTTGTTGCATACAATAAAGACTAGACAGGTTAGCAAGTTATTAGTAAAATACTTTCTACTTTCGTTTACGAAATTATTAAATCCCAATTCCAAAACATTTATTTAAGAGAATTAATTGTGAATAGACTGAAATGTTTGTGGGGGAAAGATACGTTTTGTCATTGAATTTTTTTCTATAGAGTGAATTCAACCAGTTAGTTGGCGATTGAAATCAAAAGCCGTCATAGAGATGTTCAATTTTCATACATTCTATCCTTCTTATATTCAACATGCATTATAACATTCTGCATGTAAGCATGTTCATGCAGAGTGTTTTCACATTATGCATGTAAACAGGTTAGACCATAGTTGACTGGAGGAAAGCAAGCATCTACCAGAGTTTTTGGTTCAGGTTTTCACACTTTCAAAGTTGGTAGGTCAAGCCATATACATGCTCTGTGAAAAAACGGATTTGTTTTTCCAGTTGCATATTATTAAGCCATAGTGGTAAGATCCTGTAATAATTCATCTTTTCTCTGTAACTTCAAGTTCTATTTGTCAGTAAACAAGTGCACAAGACCATATCGATGTGAAGGTTATAATAGAATAAAACTGTTTGATATACATAACTTTGGATTAAAATGGTCTCAACATTGAGCAATCTGCTGTCATGTGCAAAGGATATCCTATTCTTTCAGTGCCAGCAAATACCTTATTCACGAAGACTCAGTTTATGGAGCATACATTTAAGTCTCTGTGATTAAGAATCTTGTTTGCATAAACATTAGAGATATTTTAGCTTTGTCGGTGTGGAGTGAGCCATTTTTCTATTGTGGTCACTCTAGTGTTTTATTCTCCATTTTAGATATTGGATTTTCTATAAGGGCCTTTATGTTGAAATTACAATCTTGTGTTTCAGTTTTTGTTCCAAATTCCTAAGGGGAATTTCTCAGTCCATCATAATCGCAGAATTAGTTTGTGTAATGCTATGACCTTAGGTTAGTGTTGGGAAGAAAGAACCAGTGTCTAAAGGTTCCATTTCAATCTTCATTTATTATTTGGTAAATTAAAATTACAGAGGCAAGACATCTTTCTGATTCGACATGCTTTGCTGATTAAATCACTTCTTTTGCATTTACTTTAGAATAACTGTTTCACATCCACTGATGGCAAAGAGCAAACTGACAGCAGAAGGCACTGTTGTTTTGAGAGTGAAATTCATCTAAAATGTAACATACGGGACAGACAATCTCTAACCAAAAAAAAAAGCAATGAGTCATGATAAAGAATCAGCTCTTAACTTATTTCTTTTTGAAGATACGCGAGTCCTAAAGGATAAGCAGTTAGCAGTTCGAAAGTATACCCAAGACTGATGTTCTTCATAGCCAACCATGTAGTAAACATTGTTTACCCCCTTCGCTTCCAGGCCTTTCCCCCCTCTTGTGGCAGGCCTTTTTTGCCTATTTAGAATAGTTCTCGCTTAGGCCCTCATAACTTTTTGTCCACATAGGCTACCCACGCCAAATTTCTGACCTTTTTTTCCAACATCCTAGGCATTCTAGAGGTATCCAGACTCTGTGGGTTCGCCTGAAGGAGACCAAGAAATTAGCCAAACTACAGTAAAAATTTCGTTTTAAAAACAAAATTGAAAAAAGGGCTGCAGAAGAAGGCTTGTGTTTTTTTCCCTGAAAATGGCATCAATAAAGGGTTTGTGGTGCTACAATCACCAGCTTCCCAGCTTTCAGGAACAGGCAGACTTGAATCAGAAAACCCAATTTTTCAACACAATTTTGGCCTTTTACTGGGACGTACCCCATTTTTACAATTTGTTTGTGTTTTCAGCCTCCTTCCAGTCTGTGACAGAAATGGGTGTGAAACCAATGCTGGATCCCAGAAACCTAAACATGTCTGAAAAGTAGACAAAATTTTGAATTCAGTAATGGGTAATTTGTGTCGATCCTACAAGGGTTTTCTGCAGAAAATAACAACTGAAATAAACAAATATTTAAATTGAGGTGAAAAAAACAGCCATTTTTCTCTACGTTTTACTCTGTAACTTTTTCCTGCAATGTCAGATTTTTGAAAGCAATATACTGTTACGTCCGCTGGACTCTTCTGGTTGCGGGGATATATAGGGCTTGTAGGTTCATCAAGAACCCTAGGCACCCAGAGCCAATAAATGAGCTGCACCTTGTAGTGGGTTTTCATTCTATACCGGGTATACAGCAATTCATTTGCTGAAATATAGAGAGTCAAAAATAGGTATCAAGAAAACCTTTGTATTTCCAAAATGTGCACAAGATAAGGTGTTGAGGAGCAGTGGTTATTTGCACATCTCTGAATTCTGGGGTGCCCATACTAGCATGTGAATTACAGGGCATTTCTCAGATAAACGTCTTTTTTACACACTGTCTTATATTTGGAAGGAACATATGTAGAGAAAGACAAGGGGCAATAACACTTGTTTTGATATTCTATGTTCCCCCAAGTCTCCCGATAAAAATGGTACCTCACTTGTGTGGGTAGCCTTAGTGCCCGCAACAGGAAATGCTCCAAAACACAACGTGGACACATCACATTTTTCTACAGAAAACAGGTGTTTTTTGCAAAGTGCCTACCTGTGGATTTTGGCCTCTAGCTCAGCCGGCACCTAGGGAAACCTACCAAACCGGTGCATTTTTAAAAAACTAGAGACCTCGGGGAATCCAGGATGGGGTGACTTGTGGGGCTCTCACCAGGTTCTGTTACCCAGAATCCTTTGCAAACCTCAAAGTGTGGCTAAAAAAATACTTCTTCCTCACATTTCGGTGACAGAAAGTTGTGGAATCTGAGAGGAGCCACAATTTCCTTCCACCCAGCGTTCCTTCAAGTCTCCCGATTAAAATGGTAACTCACTTGTGTGGGTAGGCCTAGTGCCCGCGACAGGAAATGCCCCAAAACACAAAGTGGATAAATCACATTTTCTCAAAGAAAACAGAGGTGTTTTTTGCAAAGTGCCTACCTGTGGACTTTGGCCTCTAGCTCAGCCGCCACCTGGGGAAACCTACCAAACCTGTGCATTTTTGAAAACTAGAGACCTAGGGGAATCCAAGATGGGGTGACTTGTCGGTCTCTCACCAGGTTCTGTTACCCAGAATCCTTTGCAAACCTCAAAATGTGGCTACAAAAAAACACTTTTTCCTCACACTTCGGTGACAGAAAGTTGTGGAATCTGAGAGGAGCCACAAATTTCCTTCCACCCAGCCTTTCCCCAAGTCTCCCGATAAAAATGGTACCTCACTTGTGTGGGTAGGCCTAGTGCCGCGACAGGAAATGCCCCGGCTGATTGGGCCTCACTGCAATTTACTGTGCCTGCTGCCAGTGGGTTGCCTGTGAGGGCTGCGACTGCTTCTGCTGATTTTCCTGACCTCTGAGGGTCAGCCCGGACTCCCCTCCAAAGGGTTGAATCCCTGGACCTTGCTGGTTCTCTTCAGCCTTGCAACTCTTCTTTTGCCTCCTCTTGCATTTGCCAAGGCTTGTTGGTGGTTCTCCTATCCACTGACCAACTGCGACCCGACAACTGACGTGGGACACCATCTGCACCGCTTCAGGTGCTCCTCTGCAGCTCCTGGATTCCACAGCTGGTCTTCTCTTTCCCTGTCGACCCGGATCTTTATCCACAGAAGGGTGGGTAGCGGCTCCTGCCCTGACTGGACACGCCATTGTGGACTGGACTCTGTCCCCTTCTTTAGCAGGTCCTCTTCTTCCAGAACCCACCTTTGGTTTCCTCTGGTCTGGTCCTGTTCTTGTACAATCCACTTTCTAAGTCCTCTTGTGAGTCCTTGGGAAAGCCAGGTACGTACCTCTGCTCTCCTGGTCGCTGCAGGGGTCACTAAGGTACTTACCTCTTGGGGTCACGAGTTCTCCCAGCTCCCCTCTAACTACCTCATATCCTTGGGTGGAGGACTTCACGTCGTATTCCACTATTTTAGTATATGGCTTGGCCCTCCCCAGGGCCCTACTTATTTGCTACAATTCTTGCCAATGCTTGTTGTTTCTATGCTAATTTCTGATTGCTATTGTGTATACATATATTGTATACTTACCTCTGGTTATGGGGACTGCCTATAAGTAATCTAATGTAGTGTTACTGTAATAAAGTACCTTTATTTTTGTAACACTGTGTGGTTCCTTTCATGTGTGATGAGCTACTGTGTGACTTTTGTAGTATTGCTTAAGTTTTGCATGTCTCCTAGATACGTCTTGGCTGCTCATCCACAGCTACCTCTGGAGAGCCCTAGCTTTGTAGACACTGTTTTCATTCACCAATAGGGGTTGCCTGGACCTGGTATAAGGTGCCAACACTATAGGTGTGCACCACACACCAAGCCAGCTTCCTGCAGTGGACACCTACGAAGGGCCTCATCTACGGTGGCCTTATCTACCATGGCCTCATCTACGAATGGCATCATCTACGAATGGCATCATTGACGGATGAAGGCCTCGTCGATGACAAACATCGCCTACGTCAGCTTAGTTGTTTATGAATTTGATCTCAATGACAATACAATTTAGGACAAAACACGTATTTGTCAACACAAACAAAATGCATATAATCTAGGACAATTTAGTGTCAAGAATTAAGATACTAATATGAGCATGTCTACAGTAGTCAGCAATATATAAAGGGGCACTATGTGGAGAAATTACACCACTCCGCCTCCAACTGAAGAGCACGGGTCAGGTCCATGTAGCTCTAGTACTAGACCTACAAGGCATGTTAAACCCACAACTGGTGGGTTCTCCCACCAGATGAATTTTTGTGGTTTCTATAACCTTGGGAGCGTGCGGCCAAACACTTCCAGCTTTGTGTAGCAAACAAGAAATTAGTTTGTTTTTTCTTTATAATTTTAAATAGGAAAGCTGTAAAAACCTATTCCAATTGTTGATATATCCAGGAGGAATTACAGTCATGGAAAACTCTGTCACTCATAATACCTCCTAACCAGCAAGGACACATTCTCATCTATGTCCAGTGCTCCTGTATGGGCTGGTAATACTGGGCAGGTGTCCACTGGCCAGATGTGGTCAGACATAGCCACATAGATGAAATGTTTGTCACAAGGTAAAGGACCAAAAACAAAATGCTGCTGCAGGGGGGGTGAAAAGTCCTCCTCTGAAAATATAGATTGCGCTGCAATTAGAGCTTCAACAGGATTCCCACAACTGGCAGGGTAAGTGGTCCCTGGATGCTAAGGTTGGTTCAAGGCCACAACATTTATAATTTGAGGTGCAAATATATATAATATTTTTATCGTACCATGCCGACGCTCTGTTTGGCAAGTGGATCAACAACTCCTTGCAAGCAGTCAAAGCTGACTGCAAGATCTTTTGGCGCATTACGATTTCAAAAGAAACAGTCTTTAGAGGGACCCACGAAAGACACTTATCCGTATTAAGGATACCAGAAGTATCTGACTTATCAACCTTCTCAGGAGCCCTTAGGCTAGCTTACCTACCGTTACAATGTTCTAGTGCTGATTACACCATCCTGTGAGGGAAACCATTCCAAACATTTTGTCATCTATGGTGGAAAACAGCAAATAAGTCCTGTATCTTTCCACATATAGAAAGATGTTACAGTTCACCCAGATTCTGCACACTATTCCACCAAAATGAGGGCTCCCACATCATCTTCTTTGGGAGGGAGTGCTAGCTAAACTAACCAAAGGATCCATAGAGAAAGGTCTCCATTCTCAGCAAGGATCCATCCATCTGACCTTCGGAAATTAAACCAGTATTTCCAAAAACAATCCTTTTACGTGGTCACCCTCTCCTACAGCATGACATCTCTGAATTTACAGGATTCATACTTCTGCATTCCCACCCACTCATCAGAGTTCTTCCATTTGGCTTAAAATCAGCTTTTTTTCAGGAAGGACGGTCATCGGGTATTCTCCTACTTCAGCAACTTGTTGATGAAAGCACCAAGGGCATTTCAAGCGTCCAAGGCCACAGAGGCTTGCCTAAAGTTGTTTCAAACTAAGTTTCCGTGTGAATTATCAAAGATGATCAACTTTTCCATCCAAGAAGATACTGTTACTGGGCCTCAACAGTAGATGCTGTCCAAAAACAAAGACTTATCCAAAGGAAAGCAACAAAGGCTCTAGGAACTGTCTCTCAAAAAATAATAATCTGTGCATCTTTTCAATTAGCTTTTAGGCATCATATCCTCCGCATTCAATATGATCGTTCTTGTACGCCTGAAAATGAAAGCCTTACAGGAGCAGAAACAAAAACAAGATTCAATCAAATTAATCATTTGAGGGCCTGGTGAATTTCACATAGGTATGATGGAAGCTCTAGTCTGGTGGTCTCAGACTACAGATGCTTCCCTGGAAAGCTGGGGCAGTCGTCTACAGAACCTCTAATTCAAGAAAAGTGGTCTCTGCTCCAGAAGAGCATACATATCAGTCGCCTAGATCTCAAAGCCATCTGCTCAGTCTCCAAACTTTCCTGCCAATGATAGCAGAGTCTTCGGTGTTAGTTCGCACAGACATTGCCACCAGTATGCAATACATGAATAAACAAAGCGGCACAAGATCATTGCCGCTGTCAAAAGAAGATCAGGAAATCTGGAGCCGGCTAACAATACACAGGATAACTGTTCGGGCCCACATGTTCCCTGGACTACAAATCTTATAGCAGACATGCTAAGTAAAACTGGAAACAGCATCCACGAAGGGGAGTTTGATCAGTCGGCTGTAAGTATGATCTTTTTGTTCTGGGGCAAACCGGCTCTGCATCCCTTCACAACAAACGAAACCCACAAATGCCAGTTTTATGCAAGTTGGCATCCACATCCAGGATTGTGGGGGAATGCTTTTTGATAGATGGTTCAGAAACTATGCCTACCTTTTACCCTGATTTCTTGCCAAGAGGAAAGCAAAGCAGTGTTGTCTCATCCTGAGAGCCCTCAGGTGGCCCGCGTAGCATTGGTTCACAGAGTTTCTCCTGCTGTCAGAATGCAACCACATTCACCTACCAACATTCTGTAAACTTTTGACGATTAAATAATGCCAGGCCCTTCATCCTGACCGACCTGTCTCCTTTTATGTGCATGGCTCCTAACTTCAATGAATTCAAAGATCTCAATATTCCTCAGGAATGCAGGTATATTCTCTCCAACTCAAAGTGGAAGCCACGATAAAGACACATAAGCATTAAGGGAAACGTTTCTGCCTATGGCACCAGAAATTAAACCCACATCCTCTACTAGCATAATCTAGCAAATAACTACCCTGTCTCCTCTCATTAGCTCAGTCACGGTTAGCACATGAGTCCGTTAAGGTACGACTTACAGCAATAACAAGGTATAGATGTTCATCACATTTTCTCTTTCTACTGAAGAATCATCAAACAGTACATAAAAGAAATATTCAGAGTTTTTTCCTACAGTGAGGGCTTCTTTCTGAGACTGGCACCTGAACATAGTTCTGTTTCAACTCGGGAAGAGTTAATTTGAACCCTTTCACAGAACACACCTCATATTTCTCACATGAAAGGTCATCTTGTTACTAGCGCTCACTCCGAAAAGTAGGGTGGAGGAGATGCAGGCTTTTTCAACTCAAGAACCTTCTTGCGTCTCACAGGCAATTTAGTACTTCTCTGAACCAATCCAAATATTTATTCCCAAGGTTCCTTCAGATTTTGCCTCAGTGAACCTATAATATTTCAGACTTTTCTTCTGAGTTCAGCATCACCAGCTGAGAGGTCTATTCATACGCTAGGCATCAAGTGATATCTAAAATTTTACTTACATCACACTAAACAACTCATGTGAACTGACCAGCTGTTGGACTTAGATGGACACACTTGTAAGGGTGCTCCAGTCACAGTGGCAACCATAGCTCAAAGAATTTCATCTGCAATTCAAAGACTAGCAAGCCCCTCACAGAGAAAACTAGGGAGCATTCAGCTGGGACAGTTTCCACCTCAACTACTTTGTTTGCTTAAGTACCTATGGAGAAGATATGACGTGCTGTGACTTGGAAAGGTGTGCATATAATTCATGCAGCTTTATTACCTGGAATCAGCGCAGTGATGAAGCCAGTTGGACAGGTTTTACTACACCACTTATTTCAATAAGGGCAGCCTCTTTTGGTTCCACGTGTTTATGTATTCATGCAAGTTTTAATGTATGATGTGTATATATGTGTTTATATATTAATGTATTCAATTGCAAATGAATGTTATGTACATATTTTCTATCCACCATCCACTGTTTGCGCTAATACTATAAGATATACAAATACAGTAACTGCTCGCTGTTTCTGATTCAAGCATGTAAATCTATGAAAGATCCAATACTGCAGAAGAAAATAAGTTATTTACCTGTAACTGCAGTTCTTCAGTATTGGTAGCTTTCATAGATTCACATGTGATCCACCCTCCTCCCTGGAGAGGCTCCCCTTATAGCTCAGTATTATTTATTACCACTTGTGCTTGAAAATCTGAGGGACTCAGCCTCTGTTGGAGTGTTCTAGAGGGTGCTGTTGCCTGATTGGTTATAGTTAAAGTTTGGTCCTTTTTTTAAAAGGACATGGATAGGCTATTAAACTGATTTTTGTTATTGCCATTATAGCCTATGATATATATATATATATATATATATATATATATATATATATATATATGTTCGGTGGCATGTGTAGCTGCAGATACACATGCTGTGCACATCCCGCCATCTGGTGTTGGGGTTTGGAGTGTTACAAGTTGTTTTTCTTCGAAGAAGTCTTTTCGAGTCACGAGATCGAGGGACTCCTCCCATTTCGGCTCCATTGCGCATGGGCGTCGACTCCATCTTAGATTGTTTTTTTTCCGCCATCGGGTTCGGACGTGTTCCTTTTCGCTCCGTGTTTCGGGTCGGAAAGTTAGTTAGAATCTCGGAAAAATCGTCGGTATTGTTTGCGTTCGGTATCGGGTTAGTTATAACAGATCGACACCGACTTTTGAAGAGCTCCGGTGGCCTGGTCGGCCCGGCCACGTGTTTCTTCAAGGCTGATGGAACGGACCCCATTCCGCTTCTGCCCAAAATGTCATAACAAGTATCCATATACAGATCAGCATCTGGTCTGTAACTTGTGTCTGTCTCCAGAGCACAAGGAGGATACCTGTGAAGCCTGTCGAGCGTTTCGGTCGAGAAAGACATTAAGAGACTGAAGAGCAAGAAGACTGCAGATGGCGTCGGCGCCGACAGGACAAGGGCGTTTCGAGGAGGAAGAAGAAAGATTCTCCATCCATGAATCGGACTCGGACGAGCTCGATCCCGAAGAAACGCCGAAAATCGTGAGTAAGACGTCGAAACATAAAACTCACGAGAAGACAACAAAAGCCCAGGGGACGCCACCGCCAACAGGCCATGGCTTAACCCGAAAAATAGGTGACTGATCATCGGCACCGAAAAAGGGCATGCATGTGGCGAAGTCATCCGACTCCGGTCGAGATACCGCCACACAGCAATCTCGGGCCCGAGACAGCGGCTCCAAACAGATTCGGCACCGAGACAGTGGCACCGAAATGGTTCGGCACCGAGAAACCACGACGCCGAAAATAAAGAAGGTTGCCTCGGAGCCCAAAAAGGCGACCGAAAAGATTTTGATTCCGAAACATCCAGCCTCGGAACCGAAAACAGGTTCCTACACAGAGGAACAGGGATTGTCCTCCCAGATGCAAGGACATAAGTTCGGAGAGGAACTTCAATCTGTTGAGCCAGACTACACTCAAAGAAGGCTCCACATTCAAAAAGACACAGGGAAGATAAGCACTCTTCCCCCAATTAAGATGAAAAGAAGACTTGCCTTTCAAGAAAAGGACAAGCAGCCACAGGCAAAGGTGGCAAGACAAACAACTCCACCACCATCAATGCACACATCACCGGTAGCCACTCCACCACTGATGCAATCCCTGACTCATACTGCAATGAGTCAAGATGATCCTGATGCATGGGACCTTTATGATGCTCCTGTATCAGATAACAGCCCAGACTGTTACCCTACAAGGCCGTCGCCACCTGAAGACAGTACATCCTACACGCAGGTGGTCTCAAGGGCAGCTGCGTTTCATAACGTCACCTTGCATTCAGAACCAATTGAGGATGACTTTTTATTTAATACACTCTCCTCCACTCATAGCCAATACCAAAGCTTACCTATGCTCCCGGGAATGCTAAAACATTCAAAACAAATATTTCAGCAGGCAGAGCCATAACTCCAAGGGTGGAAAAAAAGTACAAGCCACCACCAACAGACCCTGTTTATATTACGCAGCAATTAACACCAGATTCTGTGGTTGTTGGGGCAGCTCGCAAGAGAGCAAACTCTCATACCTCGGGAGATGCACCACCTCCAGACAAGGAGAGTCGCAAATTCGATGCTGCGGGTAAAAGAGTTGCAGCACAAGCAGCAAACCAATGGCGTATTGCCAATTCACAAGCACTTTTGGCAAGATACGATAGAGCTCATTGGGACGAAATGCATCATTTCATACAGCACTTACCCAAAGAGTTCCAAAAAAGGGCACAACAAGTGGTAGAAGAAGGACAAAGTATCTCCAATAATCAGATATGGTCATCAATGGACGCAGCAGATACAGCTGCAAGAACAGTAAATACTGCAATAACAATAAGGAGACACGCATGGTTGCGTACGTCAGGATTCAAGCCGGAAATACAACAAGCCGTGCTGAATATGCCCTTTAATGAACAGCAGTTGTTTGGGCCGGAAGTCGACACCGCTATTGAAAAACTCAAAAAAGATACTGATACCGCAAAAGCCATGGGCGCACTCTACTCCCCACAAAGCAGAGGCACATTTCGCAAAACGCCATTTAGGGGAGGGTTTCGAGGTCAACCTACAGAGGCCACAACCTCACAAGCAAGGCCTGCTTTTCAAAGCCAATACCAGCGGGGAAGTTTTCGGGGGCAATATACAGGGAGTGCAGAATTATTAGGCAAATGAGTATTTTGACCACATCATCCTCTTTATGCATGTTGTCTTACTCCAAGCTGTATAGGCTCGAAAGCCTACTACCAATTAAGCATATTAGGTGATGTGCATCTCTGTAATGAGAAGGGGTGTGGTCTAATGACATCAACACCCTATATCAGGTGTGCATAATTATTAGGCAACTTCCTTTCCTTTGGCAAAATGGGTCAAAAGAAGGACTTGACAGGCTCAGAAAAGTCAAAAATAGTGAGATATCTTGCAGAGGGATGCAGCACTCTTAAAATTGCAAAGCTTCTGAAGCGTGATCATCGAACAATCAAGCGTTTCATTCAAAATAGTCAACAGGGTCGCAAGAAGCGTGTGGAAAAACCAAGGCGCAAAATAACTGCCCATGAACTGAGAAAAGTCAAGCGTGCAGCTGCCACGATGCCACTTGCCACCAGTTTGGCCATATTTCAGAGCTGCAACATCACTGGAGTGCCCAAAAGCACAAGGTGTGCAATACTCAGAGACATGGCCAAGGTAAGAAAGGCTGAAAGACGACCACCACTGAACAAGACACACAAGCTGAAACGTCAAGACTGGGCCAATAAATATCTCAAGACTGATTTTTCTAAGGTTTTATGGACTGATGAAATGAGAGTGAGTCTTTATGGGCCAGATGGATGGGCCCGTGGCTGGATTGGTAAAGGACAGAGAGCTCCAGTCCGACTCAGACGCCAGCAAGGTGGAGGTGGAGTACTGGTTTGGGCTGGTATCATCAAAGATGAGCTTGTGGGGCCTTTTCGGGTTGAGGATGGAGTCAAGCTCAACTCCCAGTCCTACTGCCAGTTCCTGGAAGACACCTTCTTCAAGCAGTGGTACAGGAAGAAGCCTGCATCCTTCAAGAAAAACATGATTTTCATGCAGGGCAATGCTCCATCACACGCGTCCAAGTACTCCACAGCGTGGCTGGCAAGAAAGGGTATAAAAGAAGGAAATCTAATGACATGGCCTCCTTGTTCACCTGATCTGAACCCCATTGAGAACCTGTGGTCCATCATCAAATGTGAGATTTACAAGGAGGGAAAACAGTACACCTCTCTGAACAGTGTCTGGGAGGCTGTGGTTGCTGCTGCACGCAATGTTGATGGTGAACAGATCAAAACACTGACAGAATCCATGGATGGCAGGCTTTTGAGTGTCCTTGCAAAGAAAGGTGGCTATATTGGTCACTGATTTGTTTTTGTTTTGTTTTTGAATGTCAGAAATGTATATTTGTGAATGTTGAGATGTTATATTGGTTTCACTGGTAATAATAAATAATTGAAATGGGTATATATTTGTTTTTTGTTAAGTTGCCTAATAATTATGCACAGTAATAGTCACCTGCACACACAGATATCCCCCTAACATAGCTAAAACTAAAAACAAACTAAAAACGACTTCCAAAAATATTCAGCTTTGATATTAATGAGTTTTTTGGGTTCATTGAGAACATGGTTGTTGTTCAATAATAAAATTAATCCTCAAAAATACAACTTGCCTAATAATTCTGCACTCCCTGTAGAGGGACACAATTCCAAAAAAATAGAGGGAAGTTCCAAAGCCCCAAAACCCCTCAAAACAAACAGTGACTTCCAAGTCACACATCCCCAACACATAACACCTGTGGGGGGGGGAGACTAAGACAATTTTACAAACATTGGGAGGAGATAACAACAGACACTTGGGTACTGGCAATTATCCAGCATGGTTATTGCATAGAATTTCTCAAATTCCCTCCAAACGTACCACCGAAAACACACAATATGTCAAAACAACATATAGATCTTCTAGGACTAGAAGTTCAGGCATTACTACTAAAAGAAGCAATAGAATTGGTACCAGAACACCAGAAAGGAACAGGAGTTTACTCTCTGTACTTTCTCATACCCAAAAAAGACAAGACTCTGAGACCTATATTAGATCTCCGAACATTAAATACCTACATCAAATCAGATCACTTTCACATGGTGACATTACAAGATGTAATCCCACTACTCAAACAACAAGACTACATGACAACACTAGACCTAAAGGATGCATATTTCCATATACCGATACATCCTTCACACAGAAAGTACTTAAGGTTTGTATTCCAAGGGATACATTACAAATTCAAGGTGTTGCCATTCGGAATAACAACTGCACCAAGAGTTTTTACAAAGTGCCTAGCAGTCGTAGCTGCACATATCAGAAGGCAGCAAATACATGTGTTCCCGTACCTAGACGATTGGTTAATCAAAACCAACACGCTAGAAAGGTGTTCACAACACACAGAGTATGTCATAGAAACCCTCCACAAACTAGGTTTCACAATCAACTACACAAAGTCACACCTTCTGCTGTGTCAAACACAGCAATACTTAGGGGCGACAATCATCACAGCAACTTGCCACTCCAAGTCCACAAAGAATTCAGGCATTTCACAATGTATCCAAATTAAAAAATACAAGTCAAAATGGTGATGAAACTCTTAGGCATGATGTCCTCATGCATAGCCATTGTCCCAAACGCAAGGTTGCACATGCGGCCCTTGCAACAGTGCCTAGCATCACAGTGGTCACAGGCACAGGGTCAAATTCTAGATCTGGTGTTTGTAGACCGCCAAACATACACCTCGCTTCAATGGTGGAACAGTATAAATTTAAACCAAGGGCAGCCTTTCCAAGACCCAGTGCCACAATATGTAATAACAACAGATGCTTCCATGATAGGGTGGGGAGCACACCTCAATTAATACAGCATCCAAGGACAATGGGACACTCACCAAAAACAGTTTCACATAAATCACTTAGAACTATTGGCAGTATTTCTAGCGCTGAAAGCATTTCAACCCATAATAAGCTACAAACACATTCTTGTCAAAACAGACAACATGACAACGATGTATTACCTAAACAAACAGGGAGGCACACACTCAACACAGTTGTGTCTCCTGGCACAGAAAATATGGCATTGGGCGATTCACAACCACATTCGCCTAATAGCACAATTTATTCCAGGAATTCAGAACCAGCTAGCGGACAATCTTTCTCGGGATCACCAACAGATCCACGAATGGGAGATTCACCCCCAAATACTGAATACTTACTTCCAGATTTGGGGTACACCACAAATAGATCTATTTGCAACAAAGGAAAACGCAAAATGCCAAAACTTCGCATCCAGGTATCCACAAGATCAGTCTCAGGGCAATGCGTTATGGATGAGTTGTCAGGGATATTTGCTTACGCTTTTCCCCCTCTCCCACTCCTTCCATATCTAGTAAACAAGCTGAGTCAAAACAAACTCAAACTCATACTAATAGCACCAACATGGGCAAGGCAACCTTGGTACACAACACTACTAGACCTCTCAGTAGTGCCTCATGTCAAACTAACAAACATACCAGACCTGTTAACGCAACACAAACAACAGATCAGAAACCCAAATCCAGCATCGCTGAATCTAGCAATCTGGCTCCTGAAGTCCTAGAATTCGGACATTTAGACCTTACACAGGAATGTATGGAGGTCATAAAACAAGCTAGGAAACCTACCACTAGACATTGCTATGCAAATAAGTGGAAAAGATTTGTTTATTACTGCCATAATAATCAAATTCAACCCTTACACGCATCTGCCAAAGACATCGTAGGATACTTACTACATTTGCAAAAATCAAAGCTAGCTTTTTCATTCATTAAAATACATTTCACAGCAATTTCAGCTTACCTGCAAATCACGCACTCAATTTCTCTATTTAGAATACCAGTCATAAAAGCATTTATGGAAGGTCTAAAGAGAATTATACCACCAAGAACACCACCAGTTCCTTCATGGAACCTCAACATTGTCTTAACACGACTCATGGGTCCACCTTTTGAGCCCATGCACTCTTGTGAAATGCAATACTTAACATGGAAAGTTGCATTTTTAATTGCCATCACATCTTTAAGAAGAGTAAGTGAGATTCAAGCATTTACCATACAAGAACCATTTATTCAAATACACAAGCATAAAGTAGTTCTACGAACAAATCCTAAATTTTTACCAAAAGTCATATCACCGTTCCACTTAAATCAAACAGTAGAATTACCAGTGTTCTTCCCACAGCCAGACTCTGTAGCTGAAAGAGCACTACATACATTAGACATCAAAAGAGCGTTAATGTACTACATTGACAGAACAAAACTAATTCGCAAAACAAAACAATTATTTATTGCTTACCAAAAACCTCATACAGGAAATCCAATTTCTAAGCAAGGCATTGCTAGATGGATAGTTAAGTGCATTCAAACCTGTTATCTTAAAGCAAAAAGAGAACTGCCTATTACACCAAAGGCACACTCAACTAGAAAGAAAGGTGCTACCATGGCCTTTCTAGGAAATATTCCTATGACAGAAATATGTAAGGCAGCTACATGGTCTACGCCTCATACATTTACCAAACACTACTGTGCAGACGTGCTAACAACACAGCAAGCCACAGTAGGACAAGCAGTACTACAAACATTGTTTCAGACAACTTCAACTCCTACAGGCTGAACCACCGCTTTTGGGGAGATAACTGCTTACTAGTCTATGCACAGCATGTGTATCTGCAGCTACACATGCCACCGAACGGAAAATGTCACTTACCCAGTGTACATCTGTTCGTGGCATTAGTCGCTGCAGATTCACATGCGCCCACCTCCCCTCCCCGGGAGCCTGTAGCCGTTTAGAAGTTGATCTTGAACATCTGTATATTTGTAAATATATATATATTACTTTAAACTACATTATGTACATACGTATTCACTCCATTGCATGGGCACTATTACTAGCATATACAACTCCTACCTCACCCTCTGCGGGGGAAAACAATCTAAGATGGAGTCGACGCCCATGCGCAATGGAGCCGAAATGGGAGGAGTCCTTCGATCTCGTGACTCGAAAAGACTTCTTAGAAGAAAAACAACTTGTAACACTCCGAGCCCAACACCAGATGGCGGGATGTGCACAGCATGTGAATCTGCAGCGACTAATGCCACGAACAGATGTACACTGGGTAAGTGACATTTTCCATATATATATATATATATATATATATATATATATATATATATATAGTGCTTTATTGAATATTGAATTACCGTGGGACTTCAACGACGGGGAATGATTCAAGCATGTGAATCTATGAAAGATACTAATACTAGAGAACTGCAGTTACAGGTAAGTAACTTATTTTGTTTATCTTGAGTCAAAAACAGAATGTATGCCAATGTGACCCCTCCACATTACACCATCATCAACAATCCACCTGGGGTGCTGCAAACCCTCAAATGCTTAAACATGACAGTAACTCTGAAAATCAGTCTGACAACCACTTTCCACTGGAATTCCCAGAATAAGATATAGTTGTCAGTATTATTCACCGATTCAGCACCCTTTCTCCAGTCTTCAGTGTGTTATTGTTTTAATTAATTTGTAGAGCAGTCTCATCCTAAATTCTTAATTACTAAAATCATAAAACTATATTAAAGCAATATGTGAATGACTTTGTAAATACCATGCTATTATGCTATGTCAACCACTAGAGTCATCCAGTGGCTCCAGCAAGTGGTGTCAGCTGTCGGGATTATTCACCATGTGTGCATCCGTGCTTTTCAAAAGCTTAATTAGCCCTGGTGCATGCTCTTGCCGGGGTTTTCACTTCAGCAGCTCTTGGAGACTATCACAGCCAAAAAAACAAGCATTTGCAATGGAATGGTTTTGCATTTGCTTGAGTTAGCTATTATTGTTGTAAATTCATAACTGGATTTTTCGTGCCATATAAACTGGTCTACCCTGCCTCATAATTTGGTCTTTTCTTGCCACATAATTCCATTTGCTCTGCATGTAACTAAAGCAATTCCATTTACCTCCTTCCTCTATCTGAAGCCAATAATGAAAAGGTTGCCATTTAGCATCCTAATTTAAATGTCCCGTGCTAATTCCAATAGAATACCACTTTCACCATTCCACCATTAGATGTGCTGGCTGGCTAACACAATTCCCCAAAAAAACACAAAACAGCCACAGAGTAACGAGAGAAATAAACCCAAATAGATCAAGAGTGTTCAAACAGTCATAGTGTAATAAGGATATTAAGTTGGCCTGAATCATGGTGTAAGGAAATGCCTCCTTGGCATGGTTACCCCCTGACTTTTTGCCTTTGCTGATGCCAAGTTATGATTTGAAAGTGTGCTGAGGCCTGCTAATCAGGCCCCAGCACCAGTGTTCTTTCCCTAACCTGTACCTTTGTTTCCACAATTGGCACACCCTGGAACCCAGGTAAGTCCCTTGTAACTGGTACCCCTGGTACCAAGGGCCCTGATGCCAGGGAAGGTCTTTAAGGGCTGCAGCATGTCTTGTGCCACCCTAGGGACCCCTCACTCAGCACAGACACACTGCTTACCAGCTTGTGTGTGCTGGTGGGGAGAAAATGACTAAGACAACATGGCACTCCCCTCAGGGTGCCATGCCAATCTCACACTGCCTGTGGCATAGGTAAGTCACCCCTCTAGCAGGCCTTACAGCCCTAAGGCAGGGTGCACTATACCACAGGTGAGGGCATAGGTGCATGAGCACTATGCCCCTACAGTGTCTAAGCGAAACCTTAGACATTGTAAGTGCAGGGTGGCCATAAGAATATATGGTCTGGGAGTCTGTCAAAAACGAACTCCACAACTCCATAATGGCTACACTGAATACTGGGAAGTTTGGTATCAAACTTCTCAGAATAATAAACCCACACTGATGCCATTGTTGGTTTTATTAAAAAATGCACACAGAGTGCATCTTAGAGATGCCTTCTGTGTTTTACCCAATTGTTCTGTGCCAGCCTGCTGTTGAGAGACGAGTTTCTGACCCCATGTGGTGAGGGCCTTTGTGCTATCGGAGGACAGAAACAAAAGCCTGCTCTGGGTGGAGGTGCTTCACACCTCCCCCCTGCAGGAACTGTAACACCTAGCAGCGAGCCTCAAAGGCTCAGGCTTCGTGTTACAATGCCCCAGGGCACTCCAGCTAGTAGAGATGCCCGCCCCCTGGACACAGCCCCCACTTTTGGCAGCAAGTCCAGGAGAGATAATGAGAAAAACAAGGAGTCGTCACTGGCCAGTCAGGACAGCCCCTAAGGTGTCCTGAGCTGAGGTGATACTGACTTTTAGAAATCCTCCATCTTGCAGATGGAGGATTCCCCCAATAGGATTAGGGATGTGCCCGCTCCCCTCAGGGAGGAGGCACAAAGAGGGTGTAGCCACCCTCTGGGCTAGTAGCCATTGGCTACTAACCCCCAGACCTAAACACACCCCTAAATCGAGTATTTAGGGGCTCCCAGAACACAGCAAGATAGATTCCTGCAACCTAAGAAGAAGAGGACTGCTGAACTGAAAAACCTGCAGAGAAGACGGAGACACCAACTGCTTTGGCCCCAGCTCTACCGGTCTGTCTCCCCACTTCTAAAGACACTGCTCCAGCGATTCGTTCCCAGGGTCCAGCAACCTCTGAAGCCTCAGAGGACTACCCTGCATCTAGAAGGGCCAAGAACTCCAGAGGACAGCGGCTCTGTTCCACAAAGACTGCAACTTTGCAACAAAGAAGCAACTTTGAAACAACACACGTTTCCAGCCGGAAGCGTGAGACTTTGCACTCTGCACCCGACGCCCCCGGCTCGACTTGTGGAGAACAAACACCACAGGGAGGACTCCTCGGCGACTACAAGACCGTGAGTAGCCAGAGTTGACCCCCCTGAGCCCCCACAGCGACGCCTGCAGAGGGAATCCCGAGGCTCCCCCTGACCACGACTGCCTGCTTCAAAGACCCAACACCTGGTAAAGACTCTGCATCCGCAGCCCCCAGGACCTGAAGGATCCGACCTCCAGTGCAGGAGCGACCCCCAGGTGGCCCT
The DNA here is from genome assembly GCF_031143425.1 of Pleurodeles waltl. Classification (NCBI taxonomy): domain Eukaryota; kingdom Metazoa; phylum Chordata; class Amphibia; order Caudata; family Salamandridae; genus Pleurodeles; species Pleurodeles waltl. The sequence goes on along the minus strand of NC_090451.1, from coordinate 522,894,798 downwards.
CTCCCTTGCCCAGGTGGTGGCTACCCCGAGGAGCCCCCCCCCTTGCCTGCCTGCATCGCTGAAGAGACCCCTTGGTCTCCCATTGAATCCTGTTGCAAACCCAACGCCTGTTTGCACACTGCACCCGGCCGCCCCCGTGCCGCTGAGGGTGTACTTTTTGTGCTGACTTGTGTCCCCCCCGGTGCCCTACAAAACCCCCCTGGTCTGCCCTCCGAAGGCGCAGGTACTTACCTGCTGGCAGACTGGAACCGGGGCACCCCCTTCTCCATTGAAGCCTATGCGTTTTGGGCACCACTTTGACCTCTGCACCTGACCGGCCCTGAGCTGCTGGTGTGGTAACTTTGGGGTTGCTCTGAACCCCCAACGGTCGGCTACCTTGGACCCAAACTTGAACCCCGTAGGTGGTTTACTTACCTGCAAAAACTAACAAACACTTACCTCCCCCAGGAACAGTTGAAAATTGCACTGTGTCTAGTTTTAAAATAGCTATATGTAATTTATGTGAAAACTGTATATGCTATTTTGCTAATTCAAAGTTTCTAAAGTTCCTAAGTGAAGTACCTTTCATTTAAAGTATTGTTTGTAAATCTTGAACCTGTGGTTCTTAAAATAAACTAAGAAAATATATTTTTCTATACAAAAACCTATTGGCCTGGAATTGTCTCTGAGTGTGTGTTCCTCATTTATTGCCTGTGTGTGTACAACAAATGCTTAACACTACTCCTCTGATAAGCCTACTGCTCGACCACACTACCATAAAATAGAGCATTAGAATTATCTCTTTGTGCCACTATCTTACCTCTAAGGGGAACCCTTGGACTCTGTGCATATTATTCCTTACTTTGAAATAGTGCATACAGAGCCAACTTCCTACACTAACTTACTGTAAAGAATGGCTGAAAGGAAAACAAAACATGAAGAACTTATTAAAGAAATGTTTGAATACCAGTGAAACTTCCCAAAAAACATGGATGCAGGGGAATATGAGATGATCTGACTTTAAGACATTATTGAAAGACTTTGAAAAAGACGCATTATGGAAATCAATAAATGGTGGGAAAGTGTCACCCTTTAAAAATATATAGAATGTAATCGAAGTTCAAGAGAGTTAAGAATATTCATTTTACCAACACTAAATGATATGGATTCTGATTTACTGAAACAATGGCAAATAGATACAGTAGATTGCTCAATTAAATTAATGAACACTTTAATTATCCATGCTGAAAGAAGACATGCACAAGCAACAGAAAAAGTTAAGGGGCTGGAAAAAGCTTTGGAAAAATATAAGAACACTGAGGAAGGGTTGAGAGAGCTTGAGGAACTTGAAAATAAATTGGACAAGCATGAAAAGGAAGTTCAACAGAAAAAAATTAAAAAAATTCAATAGAGATAAAAATGACTATTTAGCAGGGAGGGTGTACATGTTTGCAAGACGTTTTGATGCAATGTACAGCAGACAGGCGATGGACCAAATTCAAGATAAGTCAGATAAACCCTCCAGTGTAAAAAGCTCCGAAGTAAGTTTGGGGGACGAAGGACCATCGATGGCACAGACTACCAAGTTAGATTTTTCAGGAGAAATGAGGTTGCTACGTATGTCAACTCGCAGGAAAGGCGGAGACAAGATGAGGCCAGGGAACCAGACCGACCGAAGGGAACAAGGCAGAGTAGGAAAAGGAAGAGGAAACAGAAGCACAAGAAAGTGATATCAGATTCAAATGATAATCTTGTGATCAATCTATCCTCAAAATCTCTCAATAGTAAACATATTAATCTTTTGAATAGAGGTCTTACCTTCTGTCCTAGTGTGAAAATGGACTTGGCAACATCAAGAATTGATCTGTATAAATACTGCAGGAAAATAAAATTAAAGAAATACTTTACGGATAAACCCCACAAAGGTACAAACTTGGGAGCAACTCAATCTTTGTCGAATTTGACATCAAAGGATATTACACCATTACAGGACTTATGGGACCTGGAACAAGAGTCTAGTATAACATCAACTCTGAATGAAGGGAAATTATTGGACTTGCAATTCTGTAGAAAAATGGAAGTGGAAACGAACAAATCAGGAATGAGTGGTTGTAAATCAAAATTTTGTCCACAACTACCACCGGGAAATAAGGTGGACGTGTTTCAGGAACTGATGGTTGATGACATGAGAGATATTGTTAAATATGAAAACCAGAAACACTCCAGACATGTAAATAACATGACTAATAATAATTGGTGGGCATTACAAGATTTACAAAAAGACAAAAATATTGTAATAAAAGCCTCAGATAAAGGGGGAAACATAGTTGTGATGGATCGCAGTGGATACAGCAAGGAAATTAATAGACCATTATCTATCCTATGAAAGAAATCATGAGGCTATTTCATGAACAATTAAACAACTGGCACAAAAAAGGTTTGTTGGAAGATGAGGAATTGACGTATATCAAAAAACAACATCCCATAACACCAACAATATATGTGCTACTGAAAGTACACAAAAGCATGAAAAATCCTCTGGGACGTCCTATAATCAGTTCCTATTGGAAAATGCATCAAGATTTCTAGTCATTTTTTTACTCCCATATGTTGCAGCACTTCCATCTTATATTAGAGATTCCATGGATTTTATTAATCGGATTAATTGAATACCATGAAAACGTAAGTATATAATGGCAACAGTGGATGTTGTGTCTTTATATACCTCAATCAAACATGAGGATGGCTTGAAAGCCTGTGCATACTTTCTACGCAGCAGATCACTACGTTTATTGGAGCACACACAGATGTTGGAAATGATGGAGTTCTGTCTCACTAATAACATCTTCATCTTTGATGGTAACTATTATATCCAGAAGAAAGGGACAGCCATGGGAACAATCTTCGCTCCCACTTGTGCGAACCTTACGTTGGGCCACTGGGAAGCGGAGTGTATATGGACAGAAGAAAATACTGAGATTTTGAACAAGGTGGTCCTTTGGGTTCGTTTTTTTGATGATCTCTTTCTAATTTGGGAAAGAGAGCAGAATGAACTAGAGTTGTTCCTAAATTCACTTAAAAGCAACCCGCTTGGATTAGAGTTTACATCTGAAATGAGCAAAGAAAGAATAACTTCTTGGATGCTGAAGTGTATATTGAATGTGAGAAGATCTGTACAAAACTATACTGAAAACCTACCAGCTGTAATAGCATTTTATTTGCCAATAGCTCACATCCAAATGCACTTAAATGGAGTGTGCCCTATGGAGAATTTTTTAGAGCCAGAAGAAATTGCTCTGAATTGAGCAACTTTAAAATACAGGGTGAGGAAACGTTGCAGAGACTTATAAAGAGGGGATACCCAGCATCCATACTGGAGGACGCTATGAAAAGAGCCATGGAAGAGAACAGGGAGGACTTATTAGTTCCTAAAAATAATGAAAAAGAAAAGAAAAACAATCAGGATCAAATCATTAGGTATATCATGGGTTATAACTGCTCAGATGAAGAAATCAGAACAGCCCTTGGAAGGAACCGGAGGATCATTAGGAAAGATCAGGAATTGAAATAATGGGTGACAGAACATCCAAGGATCACCTATAGAAAAACACCATCTTTGAACGACTTGCTAGTCATAAGCTATCTGCCCTCGCAAGGAAGTGGAACAAGAATATGGCTCCAAACAGAAGGTTTTGTTAAATGCAAGAAGTGCAAAGCCTGCCGGTATGGTAAGAGTATGACTGAGTTCAAATGTTTTGATGTATCCGTGAGGAGGATCAGGAACCGGATATTATATGAAACCCCATTTGTTGTTTACATCTTAGAATGTAAATGTGGCAAAAAGTACATTGGTAGCACTGTAAATAAACTGAAACTATGCATATTGCAACATTTAAGAGCAATAGCAAATATACACAATTCCTATGTTATCGCCAAACACATTTGGGATCACCATGCTGGAGATTATAAGGATATCTGTTATTATGGTATTGATCATGTGAAAACCAAATAAGGGGGGGAGATTGAGAGCTGACCCTTAGGACAGCGGAATCCAGATGGATCATTATGATAGGAACTGAAATACCTTGGGGTTTGAATACGGATGCAGAACTTTATGTCCATTTATAAATAATATGAAAATTATAAATGTTGTTGGGAAATCTAACAGGCGAATTTTCAAAGAAAGATGTTGCCATCCCTTTGCCTATCACCTGTTCCATCTCTGCACACGTTTTTTCACATAATTTATATTTAGGTTGTCAGTTATATAATCTTCTCTTTCTTTTGAGATACAAGTGTTTACATGGGGAATATATGAGAATGTGACAGTCATGAAATTGTCAGCTTATATGAGGCCAGTATAATGAATCCTTGATTAAATATAAGTACTTTACTGGGAGATAGTCCCATCTGAAGCACATATTTGATGGATTACTTATTTGTTATAGGGTTTGTTCCAATGGGGCTGACTGTTTTTTTAGATAAGGATGAATCATGAGGTACTTTACCGGGCCAGGTTTCTTTGCGGCGCTTTGCACTTTGTTTCTCGATGGGATGGCAGTGGTGAAGGATAGAAAATCATTTGCTGCAGTGAATGTAAATAATTATGATATCAATGAGTTAAACCCATGATAAGCACTTTATTAAGAAAAAGCACTTTATCAAAAGAATTACTGTACTAAAAAATAAGTGAATTTTAGTAAATGATTATGTGCTAATAGTAAAAGAAATAAATTATTTGCTGTAGCGAATGTTAATAATCATGATATTAAGGAGTCAAACCTATGATAAGCATTTTATTAAGAAATAGTGTTTTATCAAAAGAAGTACTGTATCAAAAAATGAGTGAATTAATGCAAATGATCATGTGATTCTATAAATTGCAACTCATTACAAGGTCATTATATGATTTGGATTCTAATACTGCCATAAGGAGGTTTGATTGTATAGGAATAGCTCTACATGGTTACATGAGTGGTTTGTGTGTGTTTATACCTTTGAGAGAAGGTGTAGACAAAAATGAGGAGATCCCTTTAAATCTGTGTTTTGCACTGCACTATGGGATGGCCGAGTCGAAGGCTTTTTGCCGAAATGCGTAAGCCAGGTTTTCTTTGTGGCACCTCGCACTTTGCACTTTATTGAATGAAATAATAAATCCCTTTTGAAAAGCAACTAGTCAGACTGGATTTGTGCCGTCTCTCAGAATTGCCAGAAGAACAGTGTGCAGATTGGGGCAGGCTTCCTGGGAGAGAACCATATGTGTGTGTGTATATATATATATATATATATTTATATTTACACAGAGGCATATATATGAAGTCTTACCTCAGCCTTTTATTTTAATATGTTTTAAATTATTTAATTAATATTTTTTTAATTACTATATTTTGATAAAGTATGCATGCAACTTTTCATCGCTCCCAGAGAGCCTTCCCTTCCTTGTGGTGAAAGGGTTGTACAGGCGTGTGGTCAGACATGCCATTAATGAGCACTGATGGCGCTCAGCTGCACACTAACACACGCCATCGGACTTTGAATTCAGAGGCTGGCGTTCCCACCCACGAGTTGGAGACAAACCGGGTGGAAGGTGACAGAGGAGTGTTGGAGGATGCTCTGTGACTCATCATATCGCCTCCGCTAAGAGTTTACTTTACTGCCGATGTGTGAGCCACTACAGTGGATACATTAAGTTTATTTTGATGTCTGAGTTCATGGTCGGGCGTGACCACTAAGGAACAGACTTTTAACAACATTGTGTATGACTATGGCTGAGAAGAATTGCAGAGCAATGGAGAAGAGAGCTGAGGAATTTTTCAGCATCAGAACCCACCACCATGGTGAATCGAGACAGATGGCCTAAGAACTAATAACAATGAAGCTAGCTTACAGCAAAATCTATTTCTGCTGGAGAAACGTGCCAGACAAGAGTTTTCCAAATGGTGGGACAGCAAGTATTTGAAAAAATATGTGGGAGTTGGAAGGATTCCAGGAGGGCTTAGAATCATGATTACACCGAGTTATGAGAAATCTAATTCGGAATAAATATAAGAATTGCCAGAGCATAACAATAACAGCTCATTATGAATGTTGGAATTTTATTAAATATGCAGATATGAACAGAGAAAATATCTTGAAGGAGATGGGGAAAGTAAAAGAAGCAATTGATAAGGACGAGAACACAGCAAGTGTGAATATGTTCATGAAGGAAATGTATAACAGATTAAATAAGTATGAGGAGATCAAATTTAAAAAAGCAAAAAACATTTGAAAGATAATACATTGATTATGACAAATTTAAACATTTTTCAAGACCTTTCGATGGGTTAAGGAAACAAAGATTGAATTAATAAAATTACGGTAGAAAGCAGCTTCTATATGTGACATAAGTTCAGATATAACCTCTGACATGGAACAAGATGAAGATGCTAAAGGCTATGAGTTAGATAGAGTACAACAATCCTCTCTTTCTGATGAATTTCATTTTTTAACACTGGACAGGAGAACATATCACAGACCAGGGAGGGGCAGAGGAAAAAGAGGCGTAAAAGAAAGCAGATAAGAGGGCACCAAGGAAGGCGAAAATGTAGAAGGATCAAATACAAGGAAGATGAGGAGCAGCAACAAATGATGGAGGATAACAATACGGTAATACATTTAACAAAAGAGACATTGACTATGGCAGAGACACAGATATTATCACTGGCAGTTTCATTTAGCCAAGAGTATATCTTTGATTATGCATAAACTAGGGTTGATGTTTAATTTTTCATGCGGAAGCTAATGCTAATGAAATTATTTGAAGGGCAAAAAAGAAAGGGAACCAAATATAAACCAAGATTGATGAGCAGCGAGTCCACACAAAGTAATTTACTGGACGAAGATGTCGATTTAATGCATGAATTGTTAGCCTTGGAAGATGAAAAAGCATGGATAGTAATGAGTCTGAAAGTGTCCTTGTTGATATACAGGACAGAATTGGTTTGAGTATATCCGAGGAAGGAGGTTTGCATTTCAGACCCAAATCCACATTTGTACCAAATATTTTGAGAGATACAATGTCTATTCTTTCATAATATGTTACAAATGAATTAAAACCTCTCCAAAAGAATGTTAGATCTCATAGGGGAACAAAAAGGAGGGACACAAGATTAATGATTTTATTGTAAAGTTATCTGATGATATCGATTGCTCAATAAGAAGTACTGACAAAGGTGGGACTGTGGTCTTGTGGCCCAGGAATATGTGTATGGAAGAGGCCTATCGCCATTTAAATGATATAACGTATTATAGAAGGATAGATATGGTTGAGTACATGAAAACAAAGGTGGAATATCATCAGGAATTTAAACGTTGACTTGAGAAAGAATTTATTTAGTGATGATGAATGGAAATTTCGGAGAAATTGTTTTTCTAAGTTACTCATATTTTATCTCATAGCGAAAGTACACAAGAATTCCAATATGCCACCAAGTAGACGGATCATAGTAGCACAGGGAAGTTTATTTTAAAATACTTCAAAATGCATAATTGTCTCAGGTCATTTGTAGCAGGTCTACTATCAAATTCGAAAGACTCCACAGACTTTCTAAGAAGGATTTTTGATATTGAATGGAAGAGTGATATGTTGATGGTGACATTGGATGTTTCATCGCTATTCGAGTGTAGTTCATGAAGATGGGCTTTGGGCCATTGTGTATTTTTTAAGAGCCAGACCTACAAGGTTCTACAGATACAATGAGATGTTAATGAAAATGTTTGAATATAGTTTAAAAAGGAATATGCGCCTCATTACGACATTTTCAGTTTGGGGACCGCCAATGCCGCAGTGGCGGTTGGATTGCCGCACTCCAGGCGGTCTGACTGCCACATTACGACCCTGGCGGTCAGTCTGCCAGGGGACCACTGTCCCCGCCAGGAACATGGTTCCCGACAGGCTGACGATGGTCGGAGTCATGGTCAGCCACGGCAGCACTTAGTTCAGTGCCTCCGTGCTGATCACGAGTTCAGTTTCTGCCAGCCTTTTCATGACGGGGACCCTGCCTTGAAAAGGCTGGCAGGAACCCAGTGCTGGGCCCCCCCCACTAGGACCTTAGAATGCACACTGTTTGCTATGCCAGACAATGTGTATTCTGAGGGTGCTGGAGGCCCCGTCTGTGAGATGACATTGGCCTCAGCTTCATGAGGAGCCAGGGCCAATGCTGCTGCACTGTTTCCACTGGGCTGACTGGCGGAAACCTCTGATTTCAGAAGTTTCTGCCAGTCAGCCCAGTGGAAACCTTGCACTAGACCCTGTGGGGCGGGGGGGATTGGAGATGGCCAGCTCTGTGGTGGTCTCCCCTCCATGGGGCTGGCAGGCTGATGGTCGGCACACCAGCCTCATAATGAGGCCCTATATTTTACTTTAATGGGAAAAAATATGAACAGCAAGAGACTGCGATGGGCACCTGCTTGGCCCTCAGCTATGTAAATTTGCATATGGCTAGTGGAGGGAGCAGGTTGTCAGTGAAAGATTGGAATTGTGGACATCACACATAATGTTATAGGTGTGGTTTATAAATGACCTGGTTATCATTTGGCAGGGTGACATGGATTTAGCACATTCATTTGTGGTGGCTCTTTATGAGAATTATTTGAATGTATCATTACTAGTAAAATCAGTGCTAGAGAAAGTGAATTTCTTGATGTAAAATTGCATGTGGATAAGGGCAAATTAATATCCACCTTATACAGAAGGCCGATTGCAGGCAATAGTTCATTACATGCACACAGTTGCCATCCTGAAATTCTGAAAAAAGTATACCCTTTGGTGAATGTTTTAGGGCTAAGAGTATATGTAATACTGAAGATGCTTATAAAGGGGCTGCTAAGGACCTAACCATTAGGTGTAGGCAAAGGGGTTATAGTGAAGGTATAATCAAGGCAGCACAGTACAGAATTCTTAAGTTCACCCATGAGAATGTATTATTTGGTTGGAATGTGAGAAGAACACACAAAATACCAAAAAGGAGGTTAGATTTATTACCATGTTTAGTTTGCATGTTTCCACGTATCATACTGATCATCATTCAGCTAGAAAAATAATGAACAACCATTGGCATTGAGGAATGATCCACTATTTGAGAATTGGATTCCCAAGAGTCCATTAATCACATATAAAAGAGCCAGATCATTCTGAGTCATGATTGATAAGAGTAATATTAGAGATGGGGTGGAAACCTGGCTCAAGTGTATGAATGGGTTTACCAAATGCAATAAATGTAAGCCATGCTGACATGGGGAGAATGCTACCTCCAAAAAAAACATTTGGATAGAAATTTAAAACCTAAAACAAACTTTACGTGTAAACGTGAATTCATTATTTATGTACTTAAATGTCCATGTACTAAAGTGTGTGTACACAGCACTATATTCCAGGTACAAAAAAGGATATTGCAACACCTTAGGCCCATCAAAAAGAGAGATGAGTGTTACCCAGTAGCTAGACACTTCTGTAAAGAACGCAATGGAGATATTAATCATTTAAGATACATGACAATAGACAGTTACCATAGAAGCCCTAGAGGGGGTGACCGAGAGTGAGATTTACACAGGATGGAATCCAGATATAAATTGAGACTGGACTCATTAGAACTGAGAGGTTTGAAAGTAGAAGAGGGGGACAACAAGTGCACCTCTTGCTGATTATCTGGGTGAGGAAAACAGGGGTGGTTTGTAATACATTGTAGTATTAACTAGGAGAGAATATGTAGGTTTTAGGATTTTGTAAGTTTTTATTTCGTTATATGTTTTTAGGGTGCCAACTTAAATCAAATTTTGACAAAGACATCACTTCTCATAATTTCTTGAATAACAATAGTAAGACTGATTTGCTCACTGGGGCTTGATTCATGTATTCATTATGATTGAACTGTGATTTCAAATATGTCCTATTCTTTGGGAGAAGATATAGAAAGGTACAATATATTATGGAACACACTGATAGAGCAGAGAGGAAAAACAAATTGCAGTCACCAAAAAGTTTGTATGGATTGTGTTTCTTTCATGAATTGATATGATTCTAAGTGATTGTTAGCAGAAGAATTCTCTGTTTTTGCTATTCATGCATTATAACAAATGAATTGTTGTATGTTTCAAGATGGTTGTCTTTTTGTTTAGTGTTTTTGTTTTATTTGAGGAGTGCAGAACCTTTGTTGATTATTGTTATTTTAAGGAAGTGCAATACATATAAAGTGTAAGTAAAAATGGCACCCTACATCATGACCAAGGCGGATGAGAGGCCGAAAAATTTTGATGTGTTACCTCAGCCTTTTATTTTAATAAAGTACGTATGTGATTCTTATATCATCAAAAAACCTGGTAAATACTCTTGTCACCAGACACCAGCACACAAGGTCCACTGTTAAATACTGTAGTTTATTCAAAGTCGGCTATATGTGCATGTGTATATATATATATATATATATATATATATATATATATATATATATATATATATATACACACGTGTGTGTATATTACACTGTGGCAGTTGCCATTTTGTAGTTTGTCAGACATAGTTTCCATAGGAAGAGCATTTTTTTTCCTTTAAAACAGGTTCATCCACATTGGCTCCTTCTTCAAAAGTTTGGCTCTGATCCTTCAAGAGGCCAAAGAAAAAGGGGTCCTAAAAGTTGATTTCCCATAGGAAACTTTGCTCTCCAATACAAAAAAGACAGCTCTACAGAAATATATCAAATTTGGCAGGAAGTCAAAACTTAACTCAGAAAGTGTGCTTTGTATGATTTGGTTGCGAATCTGTTGAACTGGTTTCAAGAAATTATCGATTAAAGAGGTTCTCAGGGTAGACATGAAGAGGTTAAAACGTTAGGTATATCTGGACATTTGGCCCCATAAGAGCTCAATGATACCACAAAATTTAAAAGAAATAGTACCTTCTAGTTGGCCGAGAAGGTTTTCATCAGCTGTTTCGGTACTGTGGAACTGGTGATGTTAAATTGCATTGGCAAAGCCAATAGCTCTTGCATAGGCAAGACCTATTGGCTTTGCAAATGCTTGTTTTTCTTTTCAATTAGGTTTAAAGTTGAGCGCAAATGCAATGAAAATGATGACCATTAAGGTGTGAAAAGAATGCTGGCTGTATTTACCTAGTTTAGATACTTTACTTACTTCAAGTTTATACTTGATGCAATGAAATGATGAATAATACAATGAACCCCTCATAGGAAACATTAATTTTACATTCAGTTTTGCAAAATATATTAGGAACATACACTATTTCGGCACTCCTTACAGCTAAATTATGAATGATTGTGACCATATGAGGATGCAAGTTCTGTTTCCATTATAAAAATAGTGCTATAAGGTGACCAGTACTGGCCAGGTCATAGAGCTTTTTTTCTTATGGTGGGTCAGGGGCAACACAGATGATGGGAGGATTAGAAAGCACAGGAACAATAGGAGGGTGGGGGTGGTAGAGGAAGAAGCAACAGGGAAAGGGATGGGAGAGGAAGAAGCAGCACGGACAACAGGGAAATGGGGGAAGGAGTGGAAGAAGCAAAACGGACAACGGGGTAGAAAGAGAAGAAACAGCATGGACACGGGTTTGGAGGGGGAAGAAGCAACAAGGTCAATGGGTGGTTGCAGGTGGGAGAGGAAGAAGCAACAAGAACAATGGAGTGGGAGGGAGGGGGAAGAAGCAACATGGGGTGGAAGGGGGAAGATGCACCACGTACAATGGGGGTGGGAGGGGAAGAAGCAACAAGGACAAGGAAGGGTGTGAATGAAGATGCAATACAGGATGAAAAATCAAAGTTGAAGATGAAAGAAGCAACACAGTGAGGAGAAAAAAGAAAATAATATCTCAATCACAGTGCGGGCAGCAGAAGGATACTAATCAAGATGAAGCAATAAGTACTTTGTCCATGCTCTATATGAAACAAGAGGAAGTGAAGCGGGCAAGCACTGGCTGCTTAGGAGGCAGCAAATAAGAGTGACATTGAAGCCAACTAATGGTAAGCAATTGAGAACTCCAAGGCCCTTGTTGTATACAATAACCCTTGCAAGCAACAGCACAGGTGGGTCCTCCTGGAGAAAACCTAAAAATGGTGATAGAAAACTGACCAAAGGGTATAATGTTGAATTACTTCACGTCCACAAACCCTATAGGACACAGTCACAATAACTGGATGATGTCATCATTGATGTAATTTAACATGTCATGAGTGATGTGATATGTGAGATTATAAGTAGTGCATTGTGGGGGGCGAAGGTTCTAGTTAACGCAGTAAATAAGTGTTTTTATGTTTTTTAAAAATTTGTTTAAAGTCAAAGCCAGTGGATCCAGATATCCCTGATCAGCCTTATGGAGACTTCTGGGAATCCGTTGTAATGGATGAAAGTAGCATGGAACCAGCACCAGAAGCTAGACGTATCTGAATGAGGATATAGGAAAGTGTCCTTGTTGGCACAGTGAACTCCCTCCCACACACTTTATGCCTGATATTGATGCCAATTTTGACTGAGAGTGTAGTGGGATCTTGCTAACCAGGCCTCAACACCAGTGTTATTCCCAAAACCTGTACCATTGTTTCCACATTTGGCACACCCTGACACACAGTTAAATCCCTTGTAAAAGGTACCCATAGTACCAAGGGCCCTGTGGCCAGGGAAGGTTCCCAAGGGCTGCAGCATGTATTATGCCACCCCGGGGTACCCCTCACTAAGCACATGCAACCTGCCACTGCGGCTTGTGTGTGCTGTGGGGAGAAAAAGACAAAGTCGGCATGGCACCCCTCTAAGGGTGCCATGCCCACAAACCATTGCCTGTAGCATAGCTAAGTCACCCCAATAGCAGGCCTTATAGACCTAAAGCAGGGTGCACTATACCACAGATGAAGGCATAGCTGCATGAGCAATATGCCCTACAGTATCTAAGTCCATTCTTAGACATTTCTAAGTGCAGTGTGGCCATTTTGAGTATATGGTCTGGAAGTTTGTCATTATGAACTCTGGAGTTCCATAATGGCTTCACTGAATACTGGGAGGTTTGGTATCAAACTTCTCAGCACAACACACCCACACTGATGCCAGTGTTGGATTTATGAGCAATGCACCCAGGGGGCATCTTAGAGATGACCTCTGTATTTTACCCACTCCTTTAGTGCAGGACTGACTGGTCTGTGCCAGCCTGCCACTAAGAGACGAGTTTCTGACCATATGGGGTGAGAGCCTTTGTGCTCTTGGTGGGCAAAACAAAGCCTGCACTGGGTGGAGGTTCTTTACACTTCACCCCTGCAGGAACTCTAACACCTGGCGGTGAGCCTCAAAGGCTCAGGCCTCTGGTTACAGTGCCCCAGGGCACCCCAGCTAGTGGAGATGCCCGCCCCTGGACAAAGCACCATTTTTGGTGGCAAATCTGGTGAAAAAATGAGGGAAAGGAGGGAGGAGTGACCACCTCAGCTGGGACCACTCCTAAGGTGTCCAGAGCTGAGGTGATGCCCTATTTGCAAAATCCTCCATCTTAGTTTGGAGGACAGGGACCAATAGGGTTAGGTTTCTGTCCCCCTTCCCAAAGGGAGTGGACACAGGAAGGGTGTAGCCACCCTCAGGGACAGTAGCCATTGGCTACTGCCCTCTGACCCCTGTAACACCCCTAAATTCAGGACTCAAGGGCTTCTCTGAACCCGGTTGATCAGATTCCTTGCGACCTCACAAGAAGAAAGAAGGACTACTGAGCTGAAACCCCAGCAGAGAAGACGCAAACTGACTTGGCCCCAGCCCTACCGGCCTGTCTCCAGCTTCAGAAAGCCCTGCAAAAGAAAGCGATGCATTCTGCGGGTCCAGCGACCTCTGAGAAACCTTCAGAGGACTGCCTGCATCACAGAGGACCAGGAACTCCAGTGGACAGCGGCCCTGTCCAAAAGGAAACTCCATCTCAGGACTCCAGAACCGCTCTGGATCTGTGAATCCTGACCACTCTGCACCCGATGCCCACAACCTGAGTCCAGGTGGACCAACTGACTAGAGCTGGTCCCCAGGCGATTCTGAGCAAGTGCCCACCCTGGGTTGACCCTGTCAGTCCACCATGACAACACCTGCAGCCTGAATCCGGAGGACCCCCTGGCCGCAACAGAACCGGATGAAGATTCCAAACACCAAAAGGTACCCCTGCACATGCAGCCCCTGGCCTTGGGTATTCCGACCTTCAGTGCAGCAATGTCCAGCAGGCGGCTTCCCTCCTTGTCCAGCCTTTGGTTTCCCAGAACCGACCCCATGGACTTCACCTGCAGCATCTTTTTGGCCCCCTTGGGTTCCCCTATAGGAAATCATTGGGAGCCTGATGCTGTGTTTGCACCCTGCACCTGGTCGCCCCTGCGCCGCTGAGGGTGTATGTTTGGTGCTGACCTGTGATTCCCCCAATGCTCCTCTAAACACCTCAGGTCTGCCATTCAAAGACACAGGTACTTACCTGCAAGCAGGCCTGATTCCGAGTGCCCCCAGTCTCTATAGGAGCCCATGTTAAATTTGCATCATCTTTGACCTCTGCACCCAGCCGACCCTGTGTTGCTGGTGGTGGGTGTTTGGGGTTAACTTGACCTCCACCCTATGGACTTCCAAACCCCTGGAGACTGGATCTGTAAGTTTGGTACTTAACTTCAATTCATACTAACTTTTCTTCCCTCCATGAACTGTTTCTGAAAATTGTACTGTCAACTTTTAAAACAGATTATTGCCATTTATTTGAAAACCGTACAACTTGCCAATTCTAATCAAAGTGGTATTGATACATATATGGAATGCTTACTTATTCATGTACTTACCTGCAACTTGAACTTGTGGTACTAGAAATAAATTCACAAAATATATTTTTGCTATCTAAAATCCATTGGTCTAGAGTTAGTCATTGAGTGTGTGTTTCCCATATTGTCTGTGTGTGTACAACAGATGCTTTGCACTGCCCTCTGATAAGCCTAACTGCTCAACCACACTACCACAAAAGAGAGCATTAGTATTACCTACTTTAGCCTCTGTTAAGCCTCTGGGGAACCCCAGAGGACTCTGTGCACACTATGGCCCTTGTTACAACCCTGGCGGCCGGTGTTAATGCGGCGGTAATACCGGCAACAGGCCAGCGGTAAAAAAAAGGAAATCACGACCATGGCGGAAACCGCCAACACAGACAGCCACTTTAACACTCCGACCGCCACGGCGGTAGAAACAAACGCCGCGGCGGTAACCGCCAACAGCCAGGCGAAAGACAATGTACTGCCCACTGTATTACAAGGCACCAATCCGCCAGCTTTTCAGGGGCGGTACCAACGCCATCAAAAGCACGGTGGAAACAGTACACAGAAGGGAAACCACTCACCTCTCGACACCCAACGAGGAACCAGGACGCGATGGAGGTGAGTACTGCACCTAGTAAACAGGGGAGGGAGGAGGAAAAAGAGAGTGACACAGACACGCAACACCCCCACCTTCACCCCCAACACCATACACACAAAGACATGCAGCAACATTGCATATACACCCCGTAACCCTCTTGAAGAACGCAAGGACAAAATGAAATGAGTTTAACAAGTGTAATAATCGAAAATACAGATAGGGAAACAGGTCTGTAACAGATCATTATATACAAATATGTACAGCAACTGCACAAGTCCGGATAGTGTTCCATTCAATGTCCGTGGACCAGTGGTACCAAAATGCATGGGCGAAGCACACACATAATACCTGCCTCAATACTGAGACAACACTGCAGGGGCATCAGGTCGAAAAAAACACAGGCACCTCAGGGGGAAGGGGAGGAGGGGCACCTCAGCCAGACGATGGAACAACGCCACTGCTCCACGAGGGGGCTGGGGAGTGCAAAGCCACAGTCTCTCAAGTGCGTGGTTTGCCCACTGCTTGCCACTGGAGAGTGCAAAGCCACAGTCTCACAAGTCTCTCAAGTTGGTGGTTTGCCCACTGATTGGTCCTGGGGAGTGCAAGGCCACAGTCTCTCCAGTGGGTGGTTTGCCCACTGCTTGCTCCTGGGGAGTGCAAAGCCACAGTCTCACAAGTCTCTCAAGTGGGTGGTTTGCCCACTGATTGGTTCTGGGGAGTTCAAGGCCACAGTCTCTCCAGTGGATGTATCTCTCCACTGGTTCTGGAGGGGGCTTAGTGCAAGAGTGCTTCATCTTGCCAAGGATTGGGGTAGTGGATGTATCTCCCCACTGGTTCTGGAGGGGGCTTAGTGCCCAGAGTGCTTCATCCTGCCAAGGACTGGGGTAGTGGATGCTGTTCTCCACTGGTTTTGGAGGGGGCTTTGTGCCCAGAGTGCTGCACATGGTGTGTGGCAGTTCCCATTCCAGCACCTGGGTGTCAGAGCCACGAGATATCCTGGGAACAGGTAGCGTGATACTCCATGGAAGCAGAGACACACTCCACCCTGTGGCGAAATAGCCTGCCAACTGCTGGTACTGCCAGTGCTGGTTGCGGTGCCTCATGTACTCTGTGCAGGGTCCAGGACGTCTCCTGCATCCTCGGACGACTGCCCACTGGGGATGATGGTCATGTCGGCTGTGGTGGCACTGTCTGAGCACGTCGCGGGGCAGGTGGCGGTAGTTGCGGCGGTGTCAGCGGCGGAGATGCTGGCGGTGGTGCATGTGTCAGCACCTGTGGAGGGAGACACCAGGATGTCTCCTGCAGCCTCTGATGGATGCCCACTGGGGATGATGCTGGGGACTGTAGCAGAGGCAGCAGACGTGCAGTTGGGCGTGCAGGTGGCAATGCATTTGGCGGTGCAGGTGGCGATAGAGGTGGCGGTGCAGGTGGTGGTGGTACAGGTTGCTGTTCTGTCTTTCAGAAGGGGTGTCACCAGTCCCTCACCTGGAGGCTCTGTGCCCTGAGCTGCCTTCCATTTAGCCTTGTGTCCCTTCCCCACCTTGGTAGTCGCTGCTGGGACCTTGGCACTGTCCTCTTTTGTCTTGGAGGAGGCCTTGCTGGGTGGTTGGTGCGGCTTTTCCCTACTGCAGGTTGTCCACTTCTTCCCCTTGGCAGGTGGCGGAATAGGGTGATCCTTGGCCTCACTAGGTGGCACACTGGCAGCCCTGATGGGTGCGGCCTGCGATGTTACTGGACTTGCAGGGACCACAGTGCTCGAGGGTTTTGTGGCTGAGGTGCTGGGCTGAGATCTGGACATCCTGGCCCTAGGGGAAGGACGGGGGGGAGGTGTAGGGAAGAGGTCAATGTTAGCCAGGAAATGTTTTTTAGACACACTGGGACGGGAAGATGGAGGGGGTTTGGGAGTGGAGGAAGAGGTAGTGGTTGTAGGAGGTGTACGTCTGCTGAGTTTGGGTGAGGGTGCATGGGCTGGAGGCTGTTGTAAGGTGGATGGCTGTTGAGTAGGTGTGTGCCGGCGTTTGGGCTGACTGGGGCAGGGCCTGAGGTGCCTGGGGCGAAGGAGATACCCACCCTCCTGGGTGAGCGGGCACGGGGAACTCGATGAGGGGCTGCTGGGAGGGCGGTGTTGGTAGGGGGGTGGCGGCTGTACCTGTTGATGCGGTGGGCACAGAGGTGCCCTCCACCGCAAGGGAGCTCCCATCAGAGGAGGAGTCGCTGTCCCTGGTGTCTCCTCCTGTCCCCGTCGTGGAGCTCCCCTCGCCCTCCGTCCCACTGGTGCCTTCAGACTCCATACATTCACCCTCCAGGGCCATGTGGGTTGCAGCTGCCTCCTGCTCCGGAGCCACTGCTCCTCCGCCAGATGATGCTAATGCACACAAGGACAGGGTGACAAAACAAAAAGGGGGGCAAGACAGAGGAGACACATGGTCAATGCCTGCAACAACACCACCGTTGGCAGACACAACACACAGGGAGCAGCCCTATGCACTAGGCCATGCACTAACAGTTCAGGGGAAAATCACATGCCCATGGGGGACTGTGCCTAGACCCATTTGATGCACACCTGGAACCCACAGGAGCCTGACTAGGTGTAGAGGGCCACTACCACTTTTGGGGTAAGACTCTCACTGAGCCTGCCTAACAATGGATCTACCCTGGCACGTTTGCCCTGGCCTAGGGGAACCCACAGCCCACTTCCCACACCCAGAAACCTCCTAAAGCGCGCAGAGTCAGCTGCATGAGACTGTACTCACCCCCTTGTGGCTGCTGTGATGCCCTCAAGCGCCCATCCAACTCCGGATATGCCACTGCCAGGATCCGGTATATCAGGGGGGTCATGGTGCGACGGGCACCCCTTCCACGTTGGGAGGCCTTCCCCACCTGGGCCTCCGCTGTCTTCTTGCTCCAGCGGCACAGGTCCTCCCATCTTTTGCGGCAGTGGGTGCTCCGTCTATGGTAGACCCCCAGGGTCTGCACTTTCTTGGCGATGGCACACCAAATACCCTTCTGGTGGGCGCTGACCTAGAGGAAATGTAAAGTAAGAATGGATTTTACTCCCCCATCCGGTTATTCTTAATCATTGACCAACAACCTCCCACCCTGGCCCACAAACACATACACTGACCATCCTCATAAGCTGGCCTCTGCCCACCCCCCACCTCTATCTTCCATGGACACCACTCCATACATTCATGTCCCATCTATCATGCTCACAGTGTACTCACCTGTTTGTCTGGTGGACCATAGAGTTGCGTGTACTGAGGGAGGACCTCATCCACCAGTTTCTCCAACTCCTCCGCAGTGAAGGCAGGGGCCCTTTCCCCAGACACTGTAGCCATTGTCGCTTCCAGGCTCAGGTCACAGCAGCACTTGCAGTGTAGGTCCTCTCTTGTTGAAGGTCAGGTATCAAGTGAGTGAACAGCTAGAAAATGGCGGTCACGTCCGCGGCAGTGCGTACCGTCACCGCCAGCGTACATCGTCATTGGCTTCTGGAACCCATAGGGCCCAATGATAACCAATGCTGAATTGCGCCGCGGTCTTCGTCCGCCTACTGCGACGCTGCACAACGCCAGCGCAGTTATCTAATTTCTCCTTGTCCCTCCTTACAGGTCAGGCAGCCGCCATTTCAGGGGGCCACATGGCAGGGCAACTAACTGTGTCCCAGCACCTTTGAGCAGGAATACGGACATACAGCACAAAACCTCGATTACATCACATTTGTTCAAAACACCCTTGTGCAAGCTATGTGGTGTATGACCCTCTGCTCACCCTTCTCCTCCATAGGGCACATCTGCTGGGGCAGATAATGAGATGGCCTCAACCTCCGGTATACAGACCCCTGGTGGACCTGTCGACAATGGAAGACAGACACATGATTATCACCTACAGACTTGATTGTGCCACAATCCATGAACTGTGTGCCCAATAGGAGCCAAACCTGATGTCAGCTATCCGCCATCCCACAGGAATCCCCCCTCTAGTGCAGGTCCTGTCAGTACTCCATTTCCTGGCCAGTGGGTCCTTTCAAACAACAATGGCCATGGCATCAGGGATGTCACAGCCAATGTTCTCTAACGTGTTGTCCAGAGTGTTGTCTGCCCTGCTGAAATACATGCGCAGCTACATCGTTTTCCCCCAGGTGGAGGATTTGCCAACAGTGAAAGGTGACTATTATGCCCTGGGACATATCCACAACATCATTGGGGCAATTGATGGTACACATGTGGCATTTGTCGTCCCCCCCAGGAATGAACAGGTGTACAGAAATCGCAAAAACTACCATTCTATGAATGTGCAGATGGTGTGCTTCGCAGACCAGTACATCTCCCATTTGAATGCCAAGTATCCTGGCTCAGTGCATGATGCTTACATTTTGAGGAATAGCAGCATCCCTTATGTGATGGAGCAACTCCAGAGGCACCTTGTGTGGCTAATAGGTGAGCCCAAGGTCCCAACACAGTTTACATAGCTGTCTGGGTATGGTAGAGTCCCTAAGGGTTGGTATATATCTCACAGTTGTCCTTCGATATTTGCAGGTGACATTGGTTACCCCAACCTGTAATGGCTACTGACCCCAGTGAGGAATCCCAGGACAAGGGCAGAGGAACGCTACAATGAGGCACATGGGTGAACTAGGAGGATAATTGAGTGTGCTTTCGGCCTCCTGAAGGCCAGGTTCCGGTGCCTCCATCTGACAGGTGGCTCCCAATACTACTCACCGAAGAAGGTGTGCCAGATAATCGTGGCATGCTGTATGTTGCACAACCTGGCTTTGCGACGCCAGGTGCCTTTTCTGCAGGAGGATGGGCCTGATGTTGGTCTTGTGGCAGCTGTGGGGCCTGTGGACAGTGAAGAAGGGGAGGTAGAAGAAGAAGATATAGACAACCGAAACAACATCATCATGCAATACTTCCAGTGAGACACAGGTAAGAGACTGGCACTGCTACTCTCATATCATACCACTGTAGGACATTGCATGATTCTGCCTTTTAACCTCTGTGTATGGACCCTGACAGTTCACTTTAGCTTTCCATTTTACAGATCTGTGTACCACTTTCTGCCTTCTGCTATGTCTACTTCAGCCCAACAACTGTCTATCATTGGTATGTGAAAATGAACATTCACATTGCTATTTTTCAGATAGGTTGCAATTACACGTTTCTGAAAGTACAGACTCACTCCAGATTGATTTGTGATTCAAGGGTGTTTATTTCTGTGCTAATAAGTGGAGGGGGCTGTGCAATGGGCTGGGGTGATGGTGGAGGAATGACCATGGTGGAGTCCAGTCTATTGGTATCACAGGTGCATTGTCCAAGGGGGCATAGGAAGTGGAGTAATGGCAGTTCAAGCAGGACGGGTTAACAGAGTGGGACAGAAGGGTGACAATCAGGAGAGTCTTATTTCCTGGCGGGGTCTTGGCAATGTTCTCTGTCTTGTTCCTGGATCTCAGGGACCGTTTGTGTGGTGGTTCTCCTTCTGCAGGGGGTGGGGTCCTGGTGGCCTGTTGGTCCTGTGGCGGGACCTCCTGTCCACTAGCGCCGGCGGAGGTGGAGGGCTGTTCATCGTTCAGGCTAGTGTCAAGGGCCCGTTGGTGTGCCACTGTGTCCCTCTTGGTGTTGACCATGTCTGCCAGCACCCCTGCAATGGTGACCAGGGTGTTGTTAATGGACTTCAAGTCCTCCCTGATCCCCAGGTAGTGTTCCTCCTGCAGCCGCTGGGTTTCCTGAAACTTGGCCAGTACCGTGCCCATGGTCTCCTGGGAATGATGGTATGCTCCCATGATGTTGGAGAGTGCCTCGTGGAGAGTGGGTTCCCTGGGCCTGTCCTCTCCCTGTCACACAGCAGTCCTCCCAGCTTCCCTATTATCCTGTGCCTCTGTCCCCTGAACCGTGTGCCCACTGCCACTGACCTCAGGTGCCTGAATGTCTTCGGTTGATGGGTTTGCCTGGAGTCCCTGTAGTGGTGGACGCTCTGCTGATTGACGTGTCCTGGGGACAGAGGGATGGGCCCGCTCAGTGGGTGCTGTGGTGGTGTTTCCTGAAGGGGGGGGGGGTTCAGGGGTTGTTTGTGACAGTGGCAGGGGAACCGACTGTCCCGAGGTCCCTGATGGGATGGGCTGGTCATCTTGATCCAGGCTTGCAGAGCTGCTGTCGTCACTGTGGGGGGGACTAGATATGTCTGGTACCTCCTGTCCGGTGACGTTTGGTAGGGGTCCTGTTGGGGGGTAAATGCATAGTTATTGTATCTGTGTGTGCCATCTTGTCCAATGTGTGAGTTACCCTCTACTCCTGTGCTTGGCTTATTGTCTTTGGCCTTGTGTGATCATTAGTTTTGGGGCCTGGGTGAGTATCTGTACTGGACATGCTTTGGTGATGGGGGTCCATGCGTTGGTGTAACATGCAGGGCTTGGTATTGGGATGTGTGAACTGTGATAGTGAGGTATCTGTGGGGTGTTAGGGTGGGGGTGATATAGTAATAAATATTTGCCTTACCAGAGTCCAGTCCTCCTGCTACTCCTGCGAGGCCCTCAGGATGCATGATCGCCAAGACTTGCTCCTCCCATGTTGTTAGTTGTGGGGGAGGAGGTGGGGGTCCACCGCCAGTCCTCTGTACTGCTACCTGGTGTCTAGATACTACAGAACGCACCTTCCCCCGTAGGTCGTTCCACCTCTTCTTGATGTCATCCCATGTTCTTGGATGCTGTCCCACTGCGTTGACCCTGTCGACAATTCTCCGCCATAGCTCCATCTTCCTTGCAGTGGATGTCTGCTCCACCTGTGATCCAAATAGCTGTGGCTCTACCCGGATGATTTCCTCCACCATAACCCTGAGCTCCTCCTCAGAAATCCTGAGGTGTCTTTGAGGTGCCATTATGTAGGGTGGGTGATGTGTGAGGTGCTGTTTGTTGTGCTGTGTGATATGTTGTGTTGGTGTGTGTTGTATGAGGTGCGTGGATGTTGTATAAGTGATGGTGTTGTGTGCCTGTGGATGCTGGGGTTGTGTTTGCTATTCTCTCTCTCTCTCTCTCTCTCTGCTTCTTCCAAGAAAATCGTTGTAAGTGGTTGTGGGTAATGTGGGTGGGTGTTTTATAGTGTTGTGGGTATGGTGTGTTAATGTGTATCAGGTGTGTGTATTTTGAATTGTCCAATGTGGTTGTGTATTGTAAATGTGTGTGTATTTTGAGCGCGGCGGTGTGTACCGCCAATGGATTACTGCGGTTGAATGACCGCCGCATTGATTCGTGGGTTGTGATAGTGTGGGCGTAGTTCTGTTGGCGTGACGGTGTAGGTTTTCCTATCGCCAGTTTATCACTGACCTTTGGTGTGGCGGACTTGTGTGGGTGTCTGTATTGTGGCGTATTAAGAGATGTGGGTCGTAATACCTGCAGGGGATTTTCACCGCGGGCACAGTATCTTGACAGCCATCAGCACAGCGGTAAGTGGGATTTACCACCAGGGTTGTAGTGAGGGCCTATATCTCATTTTGATATAGTTTATACAGAGCAAGCTTCCTACAGACGAGACGAAACTTCAAAAACAGGAGGCAAAAAGTAAAGGAGAGATGTAAGAGGTGTAAGATGAAGGGAAAATGTCTGGACTGCAAACTATAGTAGTACAATTTAGTCTGGGGGAGAAGAGTTTATAAAAAAAATTATGTTGCAGGGGGCTAAGGTTACCAGATGTGCTTGAGAAATCAATGAATTAAAAACATCAGTGCGAGCATGCCCGAATGACACCTGCTAGCGGAATTCCAGGGAATCTCGCAGAGTTTTTTATGCAACTGCACAAGCTTCACTCACCCCTAATATAATGCAGTGCAATAATATTCATTAACTGTTCCTCGAATTGCACAGGACAGTTTTTTGCATTTGTAGAAAATATGCAAAATATCATTAATGTCCCTTCACCTACTTTGTCCCTGCTATGTTTCTTTTCCTAAGTTATTTTTTTTTTACATCCCATCCCATTAGAGGTACCAAGTATTTGACTCCATACATGCCAAGCAGCAGAAACAAAATTAAACTACTGTATATCAACAAGGTAATACCTAAACTCATGGCTATTGGAATTCCACTGCAACGGATGACCAAATTATGCATCTAGGTTTGTTTAAAAATATTATTCAGAGGTTTTTCCCTCTGACAGCAGAACAAACCAGCTTACAATGCAGTTATATAAGCAAATTCCAAGGAGCATAGTTACAAATGTCATCGTAGGCGCAATACACCTTTTAAAATTTTGAATATATATTACACATATGTATTTCTTGTGCAGTCGTCCGAATCAGTCCTGGGACTCAAACACCAAAACAATCAATCAATTTAGGATCAGTTCGCAATAAAGACACTCCCATTTCATCAGCCACTCAGCATTCTTCTGTGTCTCTGCACCATAGATGAGATTCAGGGCATTCCATTATAAAGTGATGCACCTGTTAGCCGGGAGCATGATATATTATCATTCTATAATACACACACTTTTTTCCCCAAGCATGCATGTAATCCCAAAGCACACTGCTTAATATCCACTCTAATCATACATACTGTCCAACACCCTTTGCAGGTGTGCTACCATTTGCTCCTAGAATAATAACAGATCACATTTACCAGGTCTACCTCTCCAAAATGGCATCTCTGTCAGCACCCTGGTACAATGTGGTAAATATTATGTGGAACCTTAGGTATAATTTATGTTCTATGAATATAGGTGAGTAAGATGACTGTAAGCATTGCTCATCTTCTGTTTCGTATATGTGAGCTTCTTCTTTCATTCATTCATTCATCAGCAAACAATGGCTCCCTATAATCTCTATCGCATTTAGGAAAAACTGCTGAACCCGTCTTCAGTGATCTTCCCAAAGCACTCTCTAGGTAGAGGACAATGGGTGTCCACCTTGAGTTAAAGACAGAAATTCCACAAGAGCGTTGTATGACACAACAATGCATTCCTTGACCATGCAGTCTTTACAGCTCATATACCTTTACCTCACATGTCTTTACCACAAACATACATAGTATTACCTTAAATTAACCATTTCCATGCATACATTTACCACACATAAACAATTTTTTAATCGAGGCAGAAAAAATTAATAGGACAAAAAAACCTTAAAATCATTTTTACATAGAAACTCAAATTATAATGTACAGTATTATGCATTTCCAGAAATTTTGAAATAAACAATTCTATTGTGTTGCAAGTCTATGTAGCACAACGCAAAGCAACACATCGCAGTACTACGCAGAATTTCAAAACATCGTTATAACCCAACGCAAAATTCTAAATTCAACGAATATCATTACTATAGGACTCTGCCCCTGTAAGACCTGGCATCGTTGGCATGGTTCTCCCCCTAACATTTTCCCTTCAGACCTCCTGTTTTTGCTGGCCTTAGAACTCTGTGCACTTTACCACTGCTAACCTTTGCTAAAGTACTCTCTCCTTTAAACATGGTAAAATTGGCTTGCCCAATTGGCATATTTACTTTACTTGTAAGTCCCTAGTAAAGTGGCACTACCTGTGCCTAGTGTCTGTAAATTAAATGCTACTAGTGGGTCTGCAGCACTGATTGTGTCACCCACTTAAGTAGCACTTTAAACATGTCTCAGGTGTGTCATTGCAGCCTGGGTGTGCACTTTTAAACTGCCAATTTTGACCTGGCAAAATGAACATTTTGTCAGTCCCAAACCTTTCTTTTTAATACCAATACGTCACCCCTAAGGTAAGCCCTGGGCAGCCCCATGGGCAGAGTACAGTTTAAAATGTTGGAAAGGTACGTTTAGGTCTTAATGTCCTGGTATTGAAAAACTCCCAAATTTGGATTTCAGTACGCATGGCCTACCTTTCCCATGGGATAACATTGGAATTACCTTATTACATTTTATAAGTGCAATTTTGAAATGGGAACAGGCAACCCCTTCATGTTTGGTGTCTCTGGAATCGCAATTTAAAATCCTAACTTATAGTGAAGTCGGATTTTAAACTGCAATTCTGAAAATGCCACTTTTAGAAAGTTGCCATTTTCTTGCCTTAGCCATTTGGTGCCTGCAACCTGTCTGTGGACCACATGAATGGGTGTGGGTGACAGTTGGACTTTGTGTATTCCACCTACACAGCGCACACAATGGACAGCTTAATTGTGACTTGATAGGCCATCACTGGCAGAATGGGAGGGAGGAGCACAGCCTAGTCCCACTTACAACTGAATAGGCTGTGCCCTGTCTCTACACAAAGGGCAGCATACCCCCTGTAGTTAGTTTGGAGCCAGGAAGGCAGTACACTTCAAAGGTATGCCTCGAGGTTTCTCCCCACTTTAGAGGCCTGGACCTCAGACACCAACTCTTTAGTAGAATTCTGGACCAGTGGATACTCTTCTAGGAGGAAGGACCGCTGTGCTGCTACAAGGACTGCCACTCTGCTAGACTGCTCGTCTGAAGGAACTGCTGCCCTGCTGTGCTGACCTGCTACCTGCTGGCCTCTTGCATGGGGAAGAAGAACTGGACCTGCAACTTGATCTTGAACCCAAAATCCCAGAGTGACTCTAAGGGTTAGTCTGCTGGCTTCCTTATCTGAGCCTCAGAGACATGAAAGGCTCTCCAAAGAGCTCCTCGACCCAGCTGCAGTGAGTTCCTTGCCCCCAGGTGATGCCTCTCAGGTCCTGGACCCTTGGTGTGGCTCACGGCCTCAGAAGTCAAGCTTATGGACTCTTCACGACTGCAACCTAGCCCGTTCTCACTGAAACTGTGCCACGTGCACCAAAAATCAACGAGAGCCACCACCAGTCGGTCTCTTTGCACTGCAGCTTCGACCGCAAAACATCAGCCCACCACGAAGCCTGGCCAGCTCTTCAACCAACACCAACAGCCTCCTGAGATGCCCTCCTTACTCCTTGTGGCCCTCTCCAACAAAAACTTGACTCTTGGCACGAAACTTGAGAAGGTAAAACTTCAGCTGGACTGGACAGGATGATGGACAGGATGATGGATAGTGGCTGGGGGTGCTGATTTACTATTCTAACTCACCAAGTGCCTAGAAAGCAAGGGTACTGGGCAGTGGATGGGGGGAAAAACTTAACACATTTTTCTCTTCCCATTTAGAATGTTGTAATACACATCTCATTAAAGGAAAAGATTAATCACCTATCAACACAAATAGGACAGGAAGCAGCAGTTGAAGCAACCAAAAATAACAGAAATGGGGTAAATAAATAAATACAACAAAATTAAAACATAGAAACCTAAAAAGTGTAAACCCCATGAGGTTACAAAAAATACATATTAAACAAAGCTCATTCGATTCACAGGTATAGAACAAACACACCTAGAAAACCCCACATCAAATTTACACAAAATCTACTAGCTTCACAACAAAATCAAATGTCAACAAAACAACGAACCATCTAAAATATCAATTCATACTCCACAATAAAAAACTCTCAAACTCTTTGCAAAACATGGATTAATAACATTGTGTTTTTACAAGTTGAACAGCATTAACAAACTTTGTAAGTCAACAGGTTTTAACATTTGCCCAAATATATTTTTTCATCTTTCTTCAGGAGCATTAAAAAAAATATATTTTTTCAACATTATTCTAAAACACTCCCAATCACATTGCAGGTGTACAACAAACATGACCAAACAGCTCCACATCAGATCTACACAAACTCTACCAGCTTCACATCACAAAAAACAGTCAACAAACCAAGGAACCATCTAAAAGGTGAAATAATACACAAAAGTAAATGAAAACACATAACCACAAACTCGTTTCAAAACAGGAAAAAATAACAATTCGTTTTTTTTTAGGTTGAACAACATTAATAAATGTTTTAAGTAAACAGTTTTTAACACCCAATACCGTTTTTCTTCTTTCTTCAGGAGGAATGACTAAAAATATGAAAATATTTTGACCATTTTACCTACACACTCTTATAATATTTTTTTTGTCTATTTTTCAGTTCATCAAAAGATGGAAAACCCTTGACAAGGCCAGTATGTGTTCTTCAAAAGGGGAAACAGGCTTTTAAAATATAGTGCGTGCAATTATTGTAAGGAGAAATATTCTGAGCCAAGGAGTAATTGGAGGTGTGTTGAATATTTCTCATCCCATTGCAAAGGCAGAGCAGTTACTCTTGGTAACACAGTGGAAAGAACCACCAAGCAATCTCCATTGCAGTCTGCCTCTGCAACGGAGATTGAAGTTCGAGAGAATATTCAACAAATGAAGTCATTTGCTGCCACCTCCAATGTACTTTGTGACTAAGGGCCTCATCACGAACTTGGCTGCCAGAGCACCATGTTGGCAGTCCTAAAAAGACCGCCATATTGGCAGTATTACAGACCACCGTATTACGAGTCATACAAGCAGGACCACTGACCACCAACCAAAAAAAGGCAGACTGGCAGTGGTGCGGAATCCCAGAAAAAGACGGTCCGACCTCCAACACGGACAGACAGCGACCAACCACTGACTGTATTACAAGCCCAAAGTCGCAGTGGCGGGCACCCATGGCAGTCCGAACCACAGCAGTTTGCGGTCACCAAAGTAAAACACAATGGCACATTGGATGGATTTGAAAACAACACAGCTGACACACATTGGCACTCTGAAAACACCTGCAAAGGGCACTATAATACAGACCACTTCACACACCACAATCCTCTGCATCATCAACGCCACACACAGAAGGCAGAGCAACGTTTTTCCACACTGCACAGATACTAGGCACCATTTTTTTTAACCAACCCATACAACACTCTGCACACACTTGTGTCCAGTTACACCCTTTTGCACATCCCCTCTTTAGCAAGTCACTGTCACTTTTGTATTTTATTTTCAAAATCCACCATGTCAAGTTAAAAAAAAGCCACATTTTTCGGAGGATGAGTTGAGAGTCATGGTGGATGAAATCATAAGAGTAGAGCCACAATCGTTTGGATCCCAAGTCCAGTACACTAATCTCAGTAGAGAAATGGGGATGTGGGACCGGATAGCTGACAGAGTGAATGCTGTAGGCACCACCCTGTGCACAAAGGAGGACATCAAGAAGAGGTGGAACGACCTTAGGGGCTAGGTCTGTTCCCCAGGTCTCCAGGCACCAACTGGAGGTCAAGAAGAATAGTGGTGGCCCTCTTAGTGTCCCATTACATCTTTTTCTCAGGGAGGAGACGGTCTTGGCCATCCTGCATCCTGAGGGCTTGACAGAAATACCTGGGGGAGTGGAGTCTGGTAAGTCACAACACTAATAATGTCACCAAAATGACTACAACATACTTCCAGCAGGCACTGTTACTCAATCCACCAAATACCCTTGTTTGTGAACTTCCAATTGTAGTGTACTCACCTGGAAGAATAGCATATGAATAGTGTGTCTAGTACAGGTACTAACATGACTTAAAAGGCCAGAAGGCACTATTACTGTTACTCCGCTCAGCCAGCCCAATGTCCTCTTCTCCAAAGACCCATGTTTGTGAACTCACACATGAAGTATACTCACCTGGGAGGATAACATTTGTATTGCGTGTGTACTAGAGTGAGTGACATGACCGCAGCTCCCAGCAGGCCCAGTTTCTGTAACTCCAAACACCAGCACAGTGTTTCCTCCTCCAAATACCCATGTTTGTAAACTCACACATAAATTTTACTCACCTGGGAGGACACAATTTGTCAAGTGTTGGGAAGTAGAGTGACTGACCTGACTGAAACTCCCAGCAAGCCCTGTTTCTCTTACTCCAACCACCAGCACAGTGTTCACTTACCCAAATGCATCTGTTATTGAACTCTCAATTAAAGTGTACTCACAAAAGGGGAGAACATTGGTCGAGTGTGTGCACTAGATGGAGTGACATGAGTGCAACTTACAGCAGGCCCTGTATCTGTAACTCCAAACACCAACACAGTGTTCTCTTGTCCAAAGACCATTGGTTGTCAATTCCTAAAAGAGGTTTACTCACCTGGGGGATAACATTTGTCAAGTATTGGGGATTAGTGAGAGTGACCTGACTGCAACTCCCAAGAGACACTCTTTCTCTGAATCCAAACTCCGGACCAGTGTCCACTTGTCCAAATACCCTTGTTTGGTAACTCTCAATTGAAGTGTACTCATCTGGATGGATGCCATTTGTATAGTGTGTGTAGTAGAGGGAGTGATCTGACTACAACTCCCAGAAGGCACTGTTTGACTAACTCAAAACACCAGTCCAGTGTTCATTTCTCCAAAGACCCTTTTTCTTTAACTCACAAATAAAGTGAACTCACCTGTGTGGATGACAGTTATCAAGTGTATGAAGTAAAGGGAGTGACATGACTGCTAAGGCCAGGAGGCCCTGTCTCTCCCACTCCAAACACAACCACAGTGTTCTGATGGCCAAATCCCCCTGTGTCTTACCTTTCAAATGAAGTTTACTCATCTGGGAGCATAACATATGTATTGAGGGGGGGATGGAGGGGAGTGACCGGAATCCCAAACCCAATAGGCCCTATTTCCCTGACTCCAAACACAAAAACAATGTTCACTTGCCCAATTCCATCCATTAATGAACTTTCAGTTGAAGTTCACTCACCTGGGAGGATACCATCTGGCAAGTGTATATAGTACGGAGAGTGACATGACTATAAATCCCAGGTGGCACTGTTTAAATGACTCCAAACACCAGAACAGATATTACTTGTCCAAAAACCCTTGCCTGCTGACTCTCAATTCAAGTTTACTCACCAGGGAGAGACCAAGATACAGATCATGCTCAACTTAGAGATGTGTCTGGCTACCGCTAAATCTTGACCTGCTGACACAAGATGAAACTATTGAGGACAGGAAGGACACCTTACCCAGTGTGCAAAACAATGATCCTAAAGGCTTCCCGATGCATAAGCAGAATGGTATTGGCAGCAGACCATTTACAAAGCACTGACCACATGATGACTCCAATCACATATACAACAAAGTCCTGGGTCTGCCTGCCTACCAATCAACTAGGCCTCAAAATGGTCAAAGCCATGTCTTGCCTAGCCACTGTTTTGCCTGCACTGGTGGCAAGATGTAATTCTCAGCCCATCCTCCCATGTGCTAATGACCTGAACATTTTACTGCTTGAATTAAATGGAATCGGCATGCTTCACAAATGTCAGGTCAATACAATCAATAGCATAGGTACCTGTCAAAATAGGATAACCTGCAAATCAGTTATGTATAAGGTCATTTCAAAATGTCATTGTAAACCTTTGAAGGTAGATGTCACAATACAACCAGTAACATTGTACGTTTCACATCAACAGGTCGAGCTGCAACTGACCCTACAGAGCCCACGGAAGAGACTGCCACTAACCCTCCGGATTAAGTCCTCAGTGAACACAACACTCTTGGACATAGAGGGCGGTTCTGGCCCATCTGGACAAACTGGTCAGACACCAATAGTGAGTGTCACTGTGGCCACTAAATCCCCTTCCAGACCGGTTGCCTCGACATCACAGGAAGCCATTCACCCCCCAACCTCTGTCCCAAGGACGGTGTCTACCATTTTGTGCCCCTCAGTCCAGGATCCTGAGTCGCAGCACAACACCTCTGACAATGATGGTCCTGGAACCAGTGGGAGAGAGTACCCTGTGGCAAGGGCACAGGGCTGTCAGGGGTAGGGTGCATGGGAGGGATGCTATGGGCCAGCGGGGTGAGGCCACTGGGGATGCTCTTGGCCAGGACACCATCAGCCATGTCCCCAGGGTCTATCAGGAGTTCTAAGGAGTGATTGGCCAGGTACATGCAGAACTCCAGGAGATTAAGCAGCTGCAGAGGGACATCCACAAGGATATGCGTGATTAGTGGGAGGCCCACAATACCAACATGGCCTCCCTAACGGAGGTGCTGAGGGACATTAATGCCACCCTGATTGGGGATCGTC
The DNA here is from genome assembly GCF_031143425.1 of Pleurodeles waltl. NCBI lineage: Eukaryota > Metazoa > Chordata > Amphibia > Caudata > Salamandridae > Pleurodeles > Pleurodeles waltl. The sequence goes on along the minus strand of NC_090451.1, from coordinate 522,863,540 downwards.
ATCAACATTCTACCCCTTCCTTTGGCACATCTACACCAGCCCCTTCATTGGTACCAGCCACTGGAAGGGATGCCCTGTCAGGGGAAGACATCCCTCCCCCTGCCTCTGTAGCAGCACCCCTGCCTCTGTAGCAGAAGATCCCCCCTGTCCACCACGCAAGTGGGGACATCCAGCAAAGACTCCAGGTGGTGCGGATGGCAAGACACCCACCATTACCAGCAAATGACCTCTTCCAAAATGGCCTCCTTTGTGTGCCACATATCTACTCTGTTGACTGTTCTTCAACCACCTTCCATTTCCAATGGGAGGAGTTGTGATGCTATTAATTGTGTTTGGCCAATGACTTTGTGTTTCACCACTGCGCATATTAGTTGCTCAATGTTCACCAGTAGCACATTATGGGGGTTATTCTAACTTTGGAGGAGGTGTTAATCCGTCCCAAAAGTGACGGAAAAGTGACGGATTTACCACCAGCCATATTACGAGTCCATTATATCCTATGGAACTCGTAATACGGCTGGTGGTATATCTGTCACTTTACCGTCACTTTTGGGACGGATTAACACTCCTCCAAAGTTAGAATAACCCCCTATATGTTTAATTCAGTTTAGCTGCCTATTGGCTTTAACATGGAGTTAGCCATTACATTCTGTATTCAGTTTAGCCGCCTATTGGCTTTAACATGGAGTTAGCCATTCTGCCTATTGGCTTTGACATGGCATTAGCCATTACATTTTGGATTCAGTTCAGCTGCCTATTTGGCTTTGACATGGCATTAGCCATTACATTTTGTATTCAGTTTAGCTGCCTGTTGGCTTTGACATGGCATTAGACATTACATTCTGTATTCAGTTTAGCTGCCTATTGGCTTTGACATGACATTAGACATGACATTTGATATTTAGGTTAGCTGCCTATTGGCTTTAACATAGGGTTAGACATTGCAGTTGAGACATTACAGAGGAGCTGTGTTTTTCCAAGCTGTGTTTTTCCACAAGATGGACCAAGCTGTTTTCTTCACACCAGACCTTAGCTGATAAGAGCACATAGATTTTGTGTTTACCTCGCAATCCAGTCTGAGAGCGAATTTGCTCATGAGAACTGGCCCCTCTCCAAGGTTATTCGGCTCTCACACTGAGTTTGCTTTTAAGGATGACTCTGGGCTACAGTGAGTTAGATTTGAATCTGCTTGACTTCAGGCTGGAGCGAGACGTCAGTTGCCAGTCTCCCGTTTGGGTAGAAAATCTCTTTCTCGCAGTTGACCGGAGTCATCAACTTGCAGACCCCAGAAAGATGAAGCTGAGTTTAGGCCCTACCGCCTTGCCCATACGGTGATGAATTTGACTTTTATGCTTTGCTTTGCAGTTATGTTATATATATTTGCTGTGTACATTGCAACTGAGAAGTACTGTGATACATTTTGCTTTCATTGCTGCGACTACTTTTAAACGTGTGCTTCCAATCTACTAATTTCGTCTCTCAGGAACTTGTGGGTGGGGAATTAACAACAAAAAATGTCTTCTTTAAACTCAGAAGTGCATTCCAGAGAGGTTCTGTAAGCTCCGATAGGAGATAAGTGGGAAAGCAGAACAGGAGTACACTGGACTTTGGACTTCACTGGTGGGGCATCTACTCCAATGATTGCATCCACCATGACTGAACCCTTCACTGTTCTTTTCAATCATGCTCAATAAATCCACCTATCACAAATTCAGTGTCTGCTTGCTTCTATTCCACATTTTGCCATGTATACATGTAAGACCATGTGAAGCAAATGAGGAACACAATATGTTACAGGTACAGTGTCCTGCTAATGATTACTACCAACACATACAAACACATTGCTGAAAGTGTGTGCTCATTTTATTCCTGTGTACTGCACATAGGCTGTTGAAATGTCTGGACTGTCATGGCCAAGAATGGCTGACTTATATTGTGTCAAGGTACACATACCAAGGTACAGCCCCCCAGACCACTGGAGGATTGGCCTTGTCAGACTTTGTTCTCTAGGATAGGCAAACAAAAAAGTGGATGGTGTCACCAGCTTGAGCCTTATCACATACAAAATTAAAGAAATCCAACATAACATAAACCACGGTACAGACAAAGGGCAGTACAACTGTCCCTGATCACAGGCCCATCATAATCCAATGACCATGCATCTGGTGGTATGACACAAACACATGTCAGTATTGTGGCACAGGCACTGTGGCCTGCAATGATGAAACACATCTACAGCTACATACAGGTCATTCAAAAAGAGTGTTTAACCTATGTGAAGAGTGAATGCCTTGCTTGCACTTGATAACAACATATTTCATGCCCACATGGTGACACACATGATGCAATCGCCCCAACACAGCACACTTAACAAGTCCAATGTGCACCTCTGACCTTCCACTCAAACACTGTTCAAGCTGCCTTGGCACAGGTCTCATACACACCAAATCTGTGACCTACTTTACCTGGAGCAATCCATGTCCACTTCGTATGTCAGAACTGCATCAGATACATGCCAGTGTCACAACTCTGAAATGCACACACGAGGATGTCCTGGTGAAGGTACCTGTACAAAGACAAAACAAGGCTTGAAAACATACCTATTACACAAATCATATAGCAAGCATCTGGAAAGGAAATTTCATTGCAATTAGACTGACACAAACAAAGTAGCTACATCAAGGTCGGGATATGTCAAAGACTAACTCTTCAAGCACCCTTTAGCTGAATATTGCAGAGTATCAGCTCCCTAGTTCTTGCAAAACCCTTTACTCCACACATTCAAATAACTACAGTTCTTCATACAGTCACAGTCATTACATCACATGACATATTTACACTCATGAAAAGTAGCAATTGATGAGATCTTCCTGCAAGTCAACTCCTTCCTCTTTCTTGCTGTCATCCTCACTTGGCATTTCATGAGTCTTCTGATGCTGTCGTCACTGTGGGGGGGACTAGATATGTCTGGTACCTCCTGTCCGGTGACGTTTGGTAGGGGTCCTGTTGGGGGGTAAATGCATAGTTATTGTATCTGTGTGTGCCATCTTGTCCAATGTGTGAGTTACCCTCTACTCCTGTGCTTGGCTTATTGTCTTTGGCCTTGTGTGATCATTAGTTTTGGGGCCTGGGTGAGTATCTGTACTGGACATGCTTTGGTGATGGGGGTCCATGCGTTGGTGCAACATGCAGGGCTTGGTATTGGGATGTGTGAACTGTGATAGTGGGGTATCTGTGGGGTGTTAGGGTGATGGGTGTGAGGGTTGGGCTAGGAGTTAGTGATAGCATACAGGTAGGGTGGGGGTGATATAGTAATAAATATTTGCCTTACCAGAGTCCAGTCCTCCTGCTACTCCTGCGAGGCCCTCAGGATGCATGATCGCCAAGACTTGCTCCTCCCATGTTGTTAGTTGTGGGGGAGGAGGTGGGGGTACTGCTACCTGGTGTCTAGATACTACAGAACGCACCTTCCCCCGTAGGTCGTTCCACCTCTTCTTGATGTCATCCCATGTTCTTGGATGCTGTCCCACTGCGTTGACCCTGTCGACAATTCTCTGCCATAGCTCCATCTTCCTTGCAGTGGATGTCTGCTCCACCTGTGATCCAACTAGCTGTGGCTCTACCCGGATGATTTCCTCCACCATGACCCTGAGCAGCTCCTCAGAAATCCTGGGGTGTCTTTGAGGTGCCATTATGTAGGGTGGGTGATGTGTGAGGTGCTGTCTGTTGTGCTGTCTGATATGTTGTGTTGGTATGTGTTATATGAGGTGCGTGGATGTTGTATAAGTGATGGTGTTGTGTGCCTGTGGATGCTGGGGTTGTGTTTGCTATTCTCTCTCACTCTCTCTGCTTCTTCCAAGAAAATCGTTGTAAGTGGTTGTGGGTAATGTGGGTGTGTGTTTTATAGTGTTGTGGGTATGGAGTGTTAATGTGTATCAGGTGTGTGTATTTTGAATTGTCCAATGTGGTTGTGTATTGTAAATGTGTGTGTATTGTGAGCGCGCCGGTGTGTGCCGCCAATGGATTACTGCGGTTGAATGACCGCTGCATCGATTCGTGGGTTGTGATAGTGTGGGCGTAGTTCTGTTGGCGTGACGGTGTAGGTTTTCCTATCGCCAGTTTATCACTGACCTTTGGTGTGGCGGACTTGTGTGGGTGTCTGTATCGTGGCGGATTAAGAGATGTGGGTCGTAATACCTGCAGCGGATTTTCACCGCGGGCACGGTATCTTGACAGCCATCAGCACAGCGGTAAGCGGGATTTACCGCCAGGGTTGTAATGAGGGCCTATATCTCATTTTGATATAGTATATACAGAGCCAGCTTCCTACAGACGAGACGAAACTTCAAAAACAGGAGGCAAAAAGTAAAGGAGAGATGTAAGAGGTGTAAGATGAAGGGAAAATGTCTTGGACTGCAAACTATAGTAGTACAATTTAGTCTGGGGGAGAAGAATTTATTTAAAAAAATGATGTTGCAGGGGGCTAAGGTTGCCAGATGTGCTTGAGAAATCAATGAATTAAAAACATCAGTGCGAGCATGCCCGAATGACACCTGCTAGCGGAATTCCAGGGAATCTCGCAGAGTTTTTTATGCAACTGCGCAAGCTTCACTCACCCCTAATATAATGCAGTGTAATAATATTTATTAACTGTTCTCGAATTGCACAGGACAGTTTTGAGCATTTGTAGAAAATATGCAAAATATCATTAATGTCCCTTCACCTACTTTGTCCCTGCTATGTTTCTTTTCCTAAGTTTTTTTTTTTACCTCCCATCCCATACCTGCCAAGCAGCAGAAACAAAATTAAGCTATATCAACAAGGTAATACCTAAACTCATGGCTACTGGAATTCCACTGCAACGGATGACCAAATTATGCATCTATGTTTGTTTAAAAATATTATTCAGAGGTTTTTCCCTCTGACAGCAGAACAAACCAGCTTACAATGCAGTTATATAAGCAAATTCCAAGGAGCATAGTTACAAATGTCATCATAGGGGCAATACACCTTTTAAAATTTTGAATATATATTACACATATGTATTTCTTGTGCAGTCGTCCGAATCAGTCCTGGGACTCAAACACCAAAACAATGAATCAATTTAGGATCAGTTCGCAATACAGACACTCCCATTTCATCATCCACTCAGCATTCTTCTGTGTCTCTGCACCATAGATGAGATTCAGGGCATTCCATTATAAAGTGATACACCTGTTAGCCGGGAGCATGATATATTATCATTCTATAATACACACACTTTTTTCCCCAAGCATGCATGTAATCCCAAAACACACTGCTTAATATCCACTCTAATCATACATACTGTCCACCACCCTTTGCAGGTGTGCTACCATTTGCTCCTAGAATAATAACAGATCACATTTACCAGGTCTACCTCTCCAAAATGGCATCTCTGTCAGCACCCTGGGACAATGTGGTAAATATTATGTGGAACCTTAGGTATAATTTATGTTCTATGAATATAGGTGAGTAAGATGAATGTAAGCATTGCTCATCTTCTGTTTAGTATATGTGAGCTTCTTCTTTCATTCATTCATTCATTCATCAGCAAACAATGGCTCCCTATAATCTCTATCGCATTTAGGAAAAACTGCTGAACCGTTCTTCAGTGATCTTTCCAAAGCACTCTCTAGGTAGAGGACAATGGGTGTCCACCTTGAGTTAAAGACAGAAATTCCACAAGAGCGTTATATGACACAACAATGCATTCCTTGACCATACAGTCTTTACAGCTCATATACCTTTACCTCACGTCTTTACCACAAACATACATAGTATTATCTTAAATTAACCATTTCCATGCATACATTTAGCACACATAAACAGTTTTTTAATCGAGGCAGAAAAAATTAATAGGACAAAAAAATCTTAAAACCATTTTTACATAGAAACTCAAATTAAATGCTACTAGTGGGTCTGCAGCACTGATTGTGTCACCCACTTAAGTAGCACTTTAAACATTTCTCAGGTGTGTCACTGCAGCCTGGGTGTGCACTTTTAAACTGCCAATTTTGACCTGGCAAAATTAACATTTTGCCAGCCCAAAACATTTCTTTTTAATACCAATACGTCACCCCTAAGGTAAGCCCTGGGCAGCCCCATGGGCAGAGTACAGTTTAAAATGTTGGACATGTATGTTTAGGTCTTACATGTCCTGGTATTGAAAAACTCTCAAATTTTGATTTCAGTACTGCAGGGCCTACCTTTCCCATGGGATAACATTGGAATTACCTTATTACATTTTATAAGTGCAATTTTGAAATGGGAACAGGCAATCCCTTCATGTTTGGTGTCTCTGGAATCGCAATTTAAAATCCTAACTTATAGTGAAGTCGGATTTTAAACTGCAATTCTGAAAATGACACTTTTAGAAAGTTGCCATATTCTTGCCTTAGACATTTGGGGCCAGATGTAGCAATATTGCAAATTGCGACTTGCAATTTGCGAGTCCATCCGACTCGCAAATTGCAAGTCGCAATTTGCAATGCAATACGGTGTCTCAGACACCGACTGCGACTCGCTATGGGGTCGCAATGACCCACCTCATGAATATTCATGAGGTGGGTCGCAAATTGCAGCCCCATAGCGAGTATAGGCACTCGCAAACATGGAGGCCTGCTGTAGTCAGCAGACCTCCATGTTTGTGACTGCTTTCAATAAAGCAGTTTTTTTTTTTTTAAGTGTAGCCCGTTTTCCTTAAAGGAAAACGAGCTGCACTTAAAAAAATAAACGAAACCTTTAGTTTCGGTATTTTTTCAGGGCAGGGAGTGGTCCCTGGGACCACTCCCTGCCCTGAAAAAATATTTTTGGGTCCATTCACAAAGTGGAAGGGGTCCCATGGGGACCCCTTCCAATTTGCGAGTGTGTTACCATCCACTTGAAGTGGATGGTAACTGCGATACGATTTGCGACCGCTTACGCGGTCGCAAATGGTATTGCATACCACTCAGACTCGCAAATAGGAAGGGAACACCCCTTCCTATTTGCGAGTCGGAAATGCATTTTGCGAGTCGGTTCCGACTCGCAAAATGCATTTCTGCATAGGAAACTCCGGTTTGCGACTCGCAAACGGCAATTTTTGCCGTTTGCGAGTCGCAAACTGTTTCCTACATCTGGCCCTTGGTGCCTGCAACCTGTCTGTGGACCACATGAATGGGTGTGGGTGACAGTTGGACTTTGTGTATACCACCTACACAGCGCACAATGGACAGCTTAATTGTGACTGGATAGGCCATCACTGGCAGAATGGGAGGGAGGAGCACGGCCTAGTCCCACTTACAACTGAATAGGCTGTGCCCTGTCTCTACACAAAGGGCAGCATACCCCCTGTAGTTAGTCTGGAACCAGGAAGGCAGTGCACTTCAAAGGCATGCCTCAAGGTTTCTCCCCACTTTAGAGGCCTGGACCTCAGACACCAACTCTTTAGTAGAATTCTGGACCAGTGGATACTCTTCTAGGAGGAAGGACCACTGTGCTGCTACAAGGACTGCCACTCTGCTAGACTGCTCGTCTGAAGTAACTGATGCCCTGCTGTGCTGACCTGCTACCTTCTGGCCTCTTGCATGGGGAAGAAGAACTGGACCTGCAACTTGATCTTGAACCCAGAATCCCAGAGTGACTCTAAGGGTTAGTCTGCTGGCTTCCTTATCTGAGCCTCAGAGACATGAAAGGCTCTCCAAAGAGCTCCTGGACCCAGCTGCAGTGAGTTCCTTGCCCCCAAGTGATGCCTCCCAGGTCCTGGACCCTTGGTGTGGCTCACGGCCTCAGAAGTCAAGCTTATGGACTCTTCACGACTGCAACCTAGCCCGTTCTCACTGAAACTGTGCCACGTGCACCAAAAATCAACGAGAGCCACCACCAGTCGGTCTCTTTGCACTGCAGCTTCGACCGCAAAACATCAGCCCACCATGACGCCTGGCCAGCTCTTCAGCCAACACCAACAGCCTCCTGAGATGCCCTCCTTACTCCTTGTGGCCCTCTCCAACACAAACTTGACTCTTGGCACGAAACTTGAGAAGGTAAAACTTCAGCTGGACTGGACAGGATGATGGACAGGATGATGGATAGTGGCTGGGGGTGCTGATTTACTATTCTAACTCACCAAGTGCCTAGAAAGCAAGGGTACTGGGCAGTGGATGGGGGGAAAAACTTAACACATTTTTCTCTTCCCATTTAGAATGTTGTAATACACATCTCATTAAAGGAAAAGATTAATCACCTATCAACACAAATAGGACAGGAAGCAGCAGTTGAAGCAACCAAAAATAACAGAAATGGGGTAAATAAATACAACAAAATTAAACCATAGAAACCTAAAAAGTGTAAACCCCATGAGGTTACAAAAAATACATATTAAACAAAGCTCATTCGATTCACAGGTATAGAACAAACACACCTAGAAAACCCCACATCAAATTTACACAAAATCTACTAGCTTCACAACAAAATCAAATGTCAACAAAACAACGAACCATCTAAAATATCAATTCATACTCCACAATAAAAAACTCTCAAACTCTTTGCAAAACATGGATTAATAACATTGTGTTTTTACAAGTTGAACAGCATTAACAAACTTTGTAAGTCAACAGGTTTTAACATTTACCCAAATATATTTTTTCATCTTTCTTCAGGAGCATTAAAAAAATATATATATTTTCAACATTATTCTAAAACACTCCCAATCACATTGCAGGTGTACAACAAACATGACCAAACAGCTCCACGTCAGATCTACACAAACTCTACCAGCTTCACATCACAAAAAACAGTCAACAAACCAAGGAACCATCTAAAAGGTGAAATAATACACAAAAGTAAATGAAAACACATAACCACAAACTCGTTTCAAAACAGGAAAAAATAACAATAAGGTTTTTTTAGGTTGAACAACATTAATAAATGTTTTAAGTAAACAGTTTTTAACACCCAATACCGTTTTTCTTCTTTCTTCAGGAGGAATGACTAAAAATATGAAAATATTTTGACCATTTTACCTACACACTCTTATAATATTTTTTTGTGTTTATTTTTCAGTTCATCAAAAGATGGAAAACCCTTGACAAGGCCAGTATGTGTTCTTCAAAAGGGGAAACAGGCTTTTAAAATATAGTGCGTGCAATTATTGTAAGGAGAAATATTCTCAGCCAAGGAGTAATTGGAGGTGTGTTGAATATTTATCATCCCATTGCAAAGGCAGAGCAGTTACTCTTGGTAACACAGTGGAAAGAACCACCAAGCAATCTCCATTGCAGTCTGCCTCTGCAACGGAGATTGAAGTTCGAGAGAATATTCAACAAATGAAGTCACTTGCTGCCACCTCCAATGTACTTTGTGACTAAGGGCCTCATCACGAACTTGGCAGCCAGAGCACCATGTTGGCAGTCCTAAAAAGACCACCATGTTGGCAGTATTACAGACCACCGTATTACGAGTCATACAAGCAGGACCACTGACCACCAACCAAAAAAAGGCAGACTGGCAGTGGTGCGGAATCCCAGAAAAAGACAGTCCGACCTCCAACACGGACAGACAGCGACCAACCACTGACTGTATTACAAGCCCAAAGTCGCAGTGGCAGGCACCCATGGCAGTCCAAACCACAGCAGTTTGCGGTCAACAAAGTAAAACACAATGGCGCATTGGATGGATTTGAAAACAACACAGCTGACACACATTGGCACTCTGAAAACACCTGCAAAGGGCACTATAATACAGACCACTTCACACACCACAATCCTCTGCATCATCAACGCCACACACAGAAGGCAGAGCAATGTTTTTCCACACTGCACAGATACTAGGCACCATTTTTTTAACCAACCCATACAACACTCTGCACAAACTTGTGTCCAGTTACACCCTTTTGCACATCCCCTCTTTAGCAAGTCACTGTCACTTTTGTATTTGTTTTTTTTAAATCCACCATGTCAAGTTAAAAAAAAGCCACATTTTTCTGAGGATGAGTTGAGAGTCATGGTGGATGAAATCATAAGAGTAGAGCCACAATCGTTTGGATCCCAAGTCCAGTACACTAATCTCATTAGAGAAATGGGGATGTGTGACCGGATAGCCGACAGAGTGAATGCTGTAGGCACCACCCTGTGCACAAAGGAGGACATCAAGAAGAGGTGGAACGACCTTAGGGGCTAAGTCCGTTCCCCAGGTCTCCAGGCACCAACTGGAGGTCAAGAAGGATAGTGGTGGCCCACTTAGTGTCCCATTACATCTTTTTCTCAGGGAGGAGACGGTCTTGGCCATCCTGCATCCTGAGGGCTTGACAGAAATACCTGGGGGAGTGGAGTCTGGTAAGTCACAACACTAATAATGTCACCAAAATGACTACAACACACTTCCAGCAGGCACTGTTACTCAAACCACCAAATACCCTTGTTTGTGAACTTCCAATTGTAGTGTACTCACCTGGAAGAATAGCATATGAATAGTGTGTCTAGTACAGGTACTAACATGACTTAAAAGGCCAGAAGGCACTATTACTGTTACTCCGCTCAGCCAGCCCAATGTCCTCTTCTCCAAACACCCATGTTTGTGAACTCACACATGAAGTATACTCACCTGGGAGGATAACATTTGTATTGTGTGTGTACTAGAGTGAGTGACATGACCGCAGCTCCCAGCAGGCCCAGTTTCTGTAACTCCAAACACCAGCACATTGTTTCCTCCTCCAACTACCCATGTTTGTAAACTCACACATAAATTTTACTCACCTGGGAGGACACAATTTGTCAAGTGTTGGGAAGAAGAGTGACTGACCTGACTGAAACTCCCAGCAAGCCCTGTTTCTCTAACTCCAACCACCAGCACAGTGGTCACTTACCCAAATGCATCTGTTATTTAACTCTCAATTAAAGTGTACTCAGAGGACATCAAGAAGAGGTGGAACGACCTTAGGGGCTAGGTCCGTTCCCCAGGTCTCCGGGCACCAACTGGAGGTCAAGAAGAATAGTGGTGGCCCTCTTAGTGTCCCATTACATCTTTTTCTCTGGGAGGAGACGGTCTTGGCCATCCTGCATCCTGAGGGCTTGACAGAAATACCTGGGGGAGTGAAGTCTGGTAAGTCACAACACTAATAATGTCACCAAAATGCCATGCCATGCATGCTTACTGTTCACCTTTTGCCACCTTTATTGTCACTCCAGTCACCAGCCCAGTGCCCACCAGTCCAAAGACCCGTGTTTTGCATCTCACAAGTGAAGTGTACTCACCTGGGGTGAGAACATTTGTGCAAACTGTGTGAATTACAGGGAGTTACATGATACAGAACTCCCAGCAGGCACTGTTCTACAACTCCAAACACCAGACCAGTGCTTCTGTCTCCAAATACCCTAGTTTTAAACTCCCAATTGAAGTGTACCCACCTGGGGGGCTAACATTTGTCAAGTGTGTGTAGTACGGGGACTGGCATGACTACAACACACTTCCAGCAGGCACTGTTACTCAAACCACCAAATACCCTTGTTTGTGAACTCCCAATTGTAGTGTACTCACCTGGAAGGATAGCATATGAATAGTGTGTCTAGTACAGGTACTAACATGACTTAAAAGGCCAGAAGGCACTATTACTGTTACTCCGCTCAGCCAGTCCAATGTCCTCTTCTCCAAAGACCCATGTTTGTGAACTCACGCATGAAGTATACTCACCTAGGAGGATAACAATTGTATTGTGTGTGTACTAGAGTGAGTGACATGACCGCAGCTCCCAGCAGGCCCAGTTTCTGTAACTCCAAACACCAGCACAGTGTTTCCTCCTCCAAATACCCATGTTTGTAAACTCACACATAAATTTTACTCACCTGGGAGGACACAATTTGTCAAGTGTTGGGAAGTAGAGTGACTGGCCTGACTGAAACTCCCAGCAAGCCCTGTTTCTCTAACTCCAACCACCAGCACAGTGTTCACGTATCCAAATGCATCTGTTATTGAACTTTCAATTAAAGTGTACTCACAAAAGGGGAGAACATTGGTCGAGTGTGTGCACTAGATGGAGTGACATGAGTGCAACTTACAGCAGGCCCTGTATCTGTAACTCCAAACACCAGCACAGTGTTCTCTTGTCCAAAGACCATTGGTTGTCAATTCCTAAAAGAAGTTTACTCACCTGGGGGATAACATTTGTCAAGTATTGGGGATTAGTGAGAGTGACCTGACTGCAACTCCCAAGAGACACTCTTTCTCTGATTCCAAACTCCGGACCAGTGTCCACTTGTCCAAATACCCTTGTTTGGTAACTCTCAATTGAAGTGTACTCATCTGGATGGATGCCATTAGTATAGTGTGTGTAGTAGAGGGAGTGATCTGACTACAACTCCCAGAAGGCACTGTTTGACTAACTCAAAACACCAGTCCAGTGTTCATTTCTCCAAAGACCCTTTTTCTTTAACTCACAAATAAAGTGAACTCACCTGTGTGGATGACAGTTATCAAGTGTATGAAGTAAAGGGAGTGACATGACTGCTAAGGCCAGGAGGCCCTGTCTCTCCCACTCCAAACACAAGCACAGTGTTCTGATGGCCAAATCCCCGTGTCTTACCTTTCAAATGAAGTTTACTCATCTGTGAGCATAACATATGTATTGAGGGGGGATGGAGGGGAGTGACCGGAATCCCAAACCCAATAGGCCCTATTTCCCTGACTCCAAACACAAAAACAATGTTCACTTGCCCAATTCCATCCATTAATGAACTTTCAGTTGAAGTTCACTCACCTGGGAGGATACCATCTGGCAAGTGTATGTAGTATGGAGAGTGACATGACTGCAAATCCCAGGAGGCACTGTTTCAATGACTCCAAACACCAGAACAGATATCACTTGTCCAAAAACCCTTGCCTGCTGACTCTCAATTCAAGTTTACTCACCTGGGAGAGACCAAGATACAGATCATGCTCAACTCAGAGATGTGTCTGGCTACCGCTCTATCTTGACCTGCTGACACAAGATGAAACTATTGAGGACAGGAAGGACACCTTACCCAGTGTGCAAAACAATGATCCTAAAGGCTTCCCGATGCATAAGCAGAATGGTATTGGCAGCAGACCATTCACAAAGCACTGACCACATGATGACTCCAATCACATATACAACAAAGTCCTGGGTCTGCCTGCCTACCAATCAACTAGGCCTCAAAATGGTCAAAGCCATGTCTTGCCTAGCCACTGTTTTGCCTGCACTGGTGGCAAGATGTAATTCTCAGCCCATCCTCCCATGTGCTAATGACCTGAACATTTTACTGCTTGAATTAAATGGAATCGGCATGCTTTACAAATGTCAGGTCAATACAATCAATATCATAGGTACCTGTCAAAATAGGATAACCTGCAAATCAGTTATGTATAAGGTCATTTCAAAATGTCATTGTAAACCTTTGGAGGTAGATGTCACAATACAACCAGTAACATTGTACGTTTCACATCAACAGGTCGAGCTGCCACTGACCATACAGAGCCCACGGAAGAGACTGCCACTAACCCTCCGGATTAAGTCCTCAGTGAACACAACACTCTTGGACATAGAGGGCGGTTCTGGCCCATCTGGACAAACTGGTCAGACTCCAATAGTGAGTGTCACTGTGGCCACTAAATCCCCTTCCAGACCGGTTGCCTCGACATCACAGGAAGCCATTTACCCCCCAACCTCTGTCCCAAGGACGGTGTCTACCATTTTGTGCCCCTCAGTCCAGGATCCTGAGTCGCAGCACAACACCTCTGACAATGATGGTCCTGGAACCAGTGGGAGAGAGTACCCTGTGGCAAGGGCACAGGGCTGTCAGGGGTAGGGTGTATGGGAGGGATGCTATGGGCCAGCGGGGTGAGGCCACTGGGGATGCTCTTGGCCAGGACACCATCAGCCATGTCCCCAGGGTATATCAGGAGTTCTAAGGAGTGATTGGCCAGGTTCCTGCAGAACTCCAGGAGACCAAGCAGCTTCAGAGGGACATCCACAGGGATATGCGTGATTAGTGGGAGGCCCACAATACCAACATGGCCTCCCTAACGGAGGTGCTGAGGGACATTAATGCCACCCTGATTGGGGATCGTCAACAACATTCTACCCCTTCCTTTGGCACATCTACACCAGCCCCTTCATTGGTACCAGCCACTGGAAGGGATGCCCTGTCAGGGGAAGAAATCCCTCCCCCTGCCTCTGTAGCAGCACCCCTGCCTCTGTAGCAGAAGATCCCCCCCATCCACCACGCAAGTGGGGACATCCAGCAAAGACTCCAGGTGGTGCGGATTGCAAGACACTCACCATTACCAGCAAATTACCTCTTCCAAAATGGCCTCCTTTGTGTGCCACATATCTACTCTGTTAACTGTTCTTCAACCACCTTCCATTTCCAATGGGAGGAGTTGTGATGCTATTAATTGTGTTTGGCCAATGACTTTGGGTTTCACCACTGCGCATATTAGTTGCTCAATGTTCACCAGTTGCACATTATGGGGGTCATTCCGACCCTGGCGGCCGGCGGTGTCCCGCCAGCAAGTATGACCGTGGCGCAAAAGCCACGGCCATACCGCCGGCCCCTCCATTTACCCGCCAGGTCCCCGACCGCCAGCCTGTCCGTGGCGGTAGACACCGCCATGGAAAGGCTGGCGGTAAGGGGACGCACGGGGCCCCTGCACTGCCCATGCACTTGGCATGGGCAGTGCAGGGGCCCCCAGGTGTAGCCCCGTCGCGCATTTCACTGCCCGAATTTCGGGCAGTGAAATGCGCGATGGGTGCTACTGCACCCTCTGCACATCAACATTGCCGCCGGCTCTATTACGAGCCAGCGGCAATGTTGATGTGCCATTTCTGCTGGGCCAGCGGACGGTAACGCTGTTACCGTCCGCTGGCCCAGCAGAAATGTCGGAATAGGGAGGCATGAATACCGCCGGCAATGGCGGTATTCTGTCTCCCCCGGCCTTGGCGGTCTGGAAAAAAGACCGCCGAGGTCGGAATGACCAGCTATATGTTTTGTTCAGTTTAGCTGCCTATCGGCTTTAACATGGAGTTAGCCATTTCATTCTGTATTCAGTTTAGCCGCCTATTGGCTTTGACATGGAGTTAGCCATTCCGCCTATTGGCTTTGACATGGCATTAGCCATTACATTTTGTATTCAGTTCAGCTGCCTATTGGCTTTGACATGGCATTAGCCATTACATTTTGTATTCAGTTTAGCTGCCTGTTGGCTTTGACATGGCATTAGACATTACATTCTGTATTCAGTTTAGCTGCCTATTGGCTTTGACATGACATTAGACATTACATTTGATATTTAGGTAAGCTGCCTATTGGCTTTAACGTAGGGTTAGACATTGCAGTTGAGGCATTACAGAGGAACTGTGTTTTTCCAAGCTGTGTTTTTCCACAAGATGGACCAGGCTGTTTTCTTCACACCAGATCCTAGCTGATAAGAGCACGTAGATTTTGTGTTTACCTCACAATCCAGTCGGAGAGCGAATTTGCTCAGGAGAACTGGCCCCTCTCCAAGGTTATTCGTCTCTCACACTGAGTTTGCTTTTAAGGATGACTCTGGGCTACAGTGAGTTAGATTTGAATCTGCTTGGCTTCAGGCTTGACGTCAGTTGCCAGTCTCCCGTTTGGGTAGAAAATCTCTTTCTCGCAGTTGACTGGAGACATCAACTTGCAGACCCCAGAAAGATGAAGCTGAGTTTAGGCCCTACCGCCTTGCCCATACGGTGATGAATTTGACTTTTATGCTTTGCTTTGCAGTTATGTTATATATATTTGCTGTGTACATTGCAACTGAGAAGTACTGTGATATATTTTGCTTTCATTGCTGCGACTACTTTTAAACGTGTGCTTCCAATCTACTAATTTCGTCTCTCAGGAACTTGTGGGTGGGGAATTAACAACAATAAATGTCTTCTTTAAAATCAGAAGTGCATTCCAGAGAGGTTCTGTAAGCTCCGATAGGAGATAAGTGGGAAAGCAGAACAGGAGTACACTGGACTTTGGACTTCACTGGTGTGGCATCTACTCCAGTGATTGCATCCACCATGACTGAACCCTTCACTGCTCTTTTCAATCATGCTCAATAAATCCACCTATCACAAATTCAGTGTCTGCTTGCTTCTATTCCACATTTTGCCATGTATACATGTAAGACCATGTGAAGCAAATAGGGAAGACAATATGTTACAGGTACAGTGTCCTGCTAATGATTACTACCAACACATACAAACACATTGCTGCAAGTGTGTGCTCATTTTATTCCTGTGTACTGCACATAGGCTGTTGAAATGTCTGGACTGTCATGGCCAAGAATGGCTGACTTATATTGTGTCAAGGTACACATACCAAGGTACAGCCCCCCAGACCACTGGAGGATTGGCCTTGTCAGACTTTGTTCTCTAGGATAGGCAAACAAAAAAAGTGAATGGTGTCACCAGCTTGAGCCTTATCACATACAAAATTAAAGAAATCCAACATAACATAAACCACGGTACAGACAAAGGGCAGTACAACTGTCCCTGATCACAGGCCCATCATAATCCAATGACCATGCATCTGGTGGTATGACACAAACATATGTCAGTATTGTGGCACAGGCACTGTGGCCTGCAATGATGAAACACACCTACAGCTACATACAGGTCATTCAAAAAGAGTGTTTAACCTATGTGAAGAGTGAATGCCTTGCTTGCACTTGATAACAACATATTTCATGCCCACATGGTGACACACATGATGCAATCACCCCAACACAGCACACTTAACAAGTCCAATGTGCACCTCTGACCTTCCACTCAAACACTGTTCAAGCTGCCTTGGCACAGGTCTCATACACACCAAATCTGTGACCTACTTTACCTGGAGCAATCCATGTCCACTTTGTATGTTAGAACTGCATCAGATACATGCCAGTGTCACAACTCTGAAATGCACACATGAGGATTTCCTGGTGAAGGTAACTGTACAAAGACAAAACAAGGCTTGAAAACATACCTATTACACAAATCATATATCAAGCATCTGGAAAGGAAATTTCATTGCAATTAGACTGACACAAACAAAGTAGCTGCATCAATGTCGGGATATGTCAAAGACTAACCCTTCAAGCACCCTTTAGCTGAATATTGCAGAGTATCAGCTCCCTAGTTCTTGCAAAACCCTTTACTCCACACATTCAAATAACTACAGTTCTTCATACAGTCAGTCATTACATCACATGACATATTTACACTCATGAAAAGTAGCAATTGATGAGATCTTCCTGCAAGTCAACTCTTTCCTCTTTATTGCTGTCATCCTCACTTGGCATTTCATGAGTCTTACCCTGTCACACTGCAGTCTCCCTCTCCTGTGGGATATACAGGATATTCCTCCACAGGGCAATTCTGTGGAGCATGCAGCATGCCACAGTGATCTGACACACTTTGCCAGGTGAGTAGAGGAGGGCTCCACCTGTCCAGTCCAGACACCTAAATCTGGCCTTTAGGAGGCCAAAAGCCCGCTCCATTACCTGCTGTGTTCTTCCATGGGCCTCATGGAAGCAGACTTTTCCCTGGCTTAATTGGATTCCTTACTGGCATCAACAATCAAGGATGGTTTGGATATGCAGAGTCTCCTGTTAAGGAATGGGACATATGTGCAACGAGTCACTCTTTTCATGATTGTAGCACCTGACATTGCACACACACAAACAGGACAGGTGTGACTTACCCACCAGCTAGGCCCTCTCTGGGTACAGTTGTGACATCAGCTGGGGTATGATGCTGCCTGCATTATGAAGGAATCATGGTCTGAACCCGGATAACAGGCACAGACCTGTGAAATGTAGAGATCCGCCAGACAACTTGCACATTGATGGAATGGAAGTTCTTTCTGTTGCAGTATACTTATTCATTGGCATGCAGTGGGACCAAGTGAACATGTGTGCCATCAATGGCCCCCACCACATTTGGGAGACGTGCAAAACCATAAAAGTCAGCCTTCACATGGGCTAAATCCTGATGTCGGGGAAACTGGATGTAGCTGTCCAGGTATTTCAACATTGCTGAAAGGACATCCTTCAACACCAGACTGGTTGGGGCATGCCAGCTGACAGGACTACTGTATCTTGGAAGGACCCAGTGTCAAAGAAGTGCAATATTGACATGACTTTTACAATGGGTGGTATGCTGGTTGGATAACCAAAATAGCTGGCTTCAGATCTGGCTCCAACTGAACAACACAAGTCCACTACTGTTTGCCTATTCAGACGGTAAAGAAGGATTATGTGGAATTCTTCCATGGTCTGAAGGTCTGGCACTAGACAGCAGACAGGTGGTTGTTGCATCCTCCCTCTCCCAGGGTACCTATGTATGACAAGACATGATTTCTAACATTAGTCATTGTGTCCACAACAGCATACATGATGCATGTCAATGATATCATGGATAACACATTTCAGAAGGTAAGATAGATATGGCAACCAGGACACATTGCAGCTGCAAACCACACAAGGTTCACATGTGACCCCCATGGTTTTCCACTCGTGTCCACAACATGTATCTGGACCAAACTCAAAGACGTGCATCACAATTGCTCCTCGAAATGTGACTGGATATCCCAACCACCAAAATGACCATTGGCAGGTGTGGAATGTGCCCCACTCTGGAATGCCATCTGTGCCCTGCAACATACTACAATGGTGCTTGAGTATTAGGACCTACATGACAAGACAGGATAAACATGTTTGTGAGCTCAAAACAACATTTCAGGAGGAGTGATGCAGTTTGTGAAGCCCAATACCTCATTTAAGGCCTCTAAAATGGAGTCTGCCTGACCTATTCCACTGGACATTAGGAATCGCACATGACCGCCAGCGAAAGTCTTCATGGCTGGAGACGGTTGCAACTGCCATAGGCTAATGTTGTTGCCAGTCGTGGGCCAATCTATGTGTCCACTGGCGTTGATTACTGCGTACGTGGCGGATGTGACCTCCATGTTCTGCAGATTCACTCATTTGACTCCTGACACTGCTGCCAGTAAGACCTCCACTACCTGAGCTGCTGTGTACCGCCTCTGGGAACAATTATGCCACGCCCTGCAGGTGATAGGGCCCCTAAATTCTCTCCAGATGAGCTGGAGAGGATAGTAGATGAGGTCCTATCCCTCATCTACACACACATCCATACAGCTCTATGGTGTTTCAGAGTAGCAGGTAAGAACCTCATGTGCACAGTTTTCTCTGTAATTCACCATAGTTTCCCTCCTCACAGGCTAGAATGTGACCATGTGTGCCAGGCTGACTACTCATGTGCCTCTTGTTGCACTCTGTGTAGCATCAATGAGATGTACAATGTGCAGTGCCATATTGTTAGAAATGGGATTTATGGTTGGCTAGGGTAGGCACCTCAGCCAGGCAGAACCCACCACTCCAGTCAGGGTAAGTAAGTTACACACCAAAGATAACCTGTGCTCACCCGCTGGTAGCTTGGCACAGAGCAGACCGACTTATCCTCAGAGGTCTTGTGTAAAGTGTTTGTACAACACACTCACAGCAGTGACACGATAAATACACCACAAGAAGAGACTTTCCAACAAGTTATATAAAAAAAATCTGTATTGTATAAAAATCATTAGACCAAAAACAACACAAATCAGTAATAGTCTGCTAAGCAAGCAGTTGTCAGATCATTATTATCATAAATGCAAACTAGGTTTGGACATCTCCATATTGCATAGGTCATCAGGAAACATTACCCTTCGAATGTCTCCTAGGCAGATCCTGAAATACACTTGTTATTCCCCACAGGGTAACCAAGACATGTGATCTGATCCTGAAAATGAGGTAGAACACTGAGGGCAAACGAACACAGTGATGACTTGTAGTCCAAGTGGCCATCTCCCCCACAGCCTGCTACACAGAGACCATTGTGTGTCCGTGCTACTGTAAACAAAAACAAGTGAATGGTGGATCACTCAAAAACACTAGGCACCTTCACAACCCCATAGACCGCTCATCGGCACCTCTATTTTGTAGGAGGCAGTAACTGGAATGCCCCCATTCACACAGGAGCTCCTGCACTCCTTTTACATGACACGGTGTAAATGAGTCTCAGCAGGACGGGGTCTCCGTTGAGGTTTCTGTCCTGTACTGTGAGCAAGACTTATAATAGAAAGAACAAGGCCATCAATGATATGTGCCAGGAGATGGGGAGTGGGGTGGTGGGGGGGAACTTGTTTGGTTCTACATTTGCAGAGTGATCCAAGGCGGCCGCTGCCCGTGTTCGTGCGGTGCAGCCGTTGCCACTCAGCCCTGATGGGCAGGGAATACCCACAACAGGACACAACCTCAGTCGCCCACGAAGGTGTCACGGGTGGGCGATGCAAGTTCCCCCCACCCCCAAGGCCCTTTGAAGACACCGGGAGTAAGTTGCGGCCCCGAGGCGGAAGAATCAGAGAGAGCTGCGCTGGCCTATCCCAGCGGGTCGGACTCTCCTCCAGCCGCACAGCAGCTCCCAGGGACACAAGGGAGCACTGTTCGCCACTCCACAGCCTTCCTCCTTGTAGAGGTACGGCCCACTAGGGAGATTCCTGACGTGCGCTGCTCAAGTCAATGCAGGCAAGCAAGGGGGCAGCAGGCTGGGGTCAATGATGGGCGGGCTGCCCATGTGATTTCCTCACCGGCGGGGAGGGGTGGCGAACACAGTTCCAAAACAGATCGGAGTGGGCAGCCAGATCTGGACTGCGGCACCCGTTCCATTCTCACGAGTAAGCTGCCCAAAGGGGAGCAGGAAAACACCGTTCTCCCTGCACTATAGAAGTAAAACATGAAACGCTCTTCAGGCGTTAACTACACTCACACAGTGCTTCCCCACAAACTGGTTATTGGTGATGCCAAGGAGCAGGAAAACAGTGCTCTCCCTGCGCTGGGCTCCTTGGGAGGCACTCACAGGGGCACAAAAGGGGGGGGGCAGGAGCAGGCAGGCCAGCCCACATAAGCAAGAAATTGAAGCGTGGCTTCCTCCTGGCAGTCCTTGGTGTACTTAGTGCAACCAAAGTCAGCAGGGTAACATGCAGAAAATCAATCCAGATTAGTTTTTTTGGCCACCCAGCAGACACCAGGTAGCAGGGCAACACAAGAAGAGCAGTCCATATGAGTTTTCTGTGCAGTCCAGCAGTCCCTCTGGCAGAGGTTCAGTCCCTGTTCCACAAGTGCTCCCCTATCAAGGGGCAGAGCCCCTCTACCTATGCCCAAAAATGCCTTTGTTCAGGGGGTAACTTCAAAGGAGTCCTTTCAAGTCGAGCACAACACCCTTGGGGGTAATCAGTCAATTGTGCGAGGGCATGTAGGAAAGTACCATCTTGCCTGGCATGTTACCCCCATATTTCACTGTATATATGTTGTTTTAGTCTATGTGTCACTGGGACCCTGCCAGCCAGGGCCCCAGTGCTCATAAGTGTGCCCTGTATGTGTTCCCTGTGTGATGACTAACTGTCTCACTGAGGCTCTGCTAACCAGAACCTCAGTGGTTATGCTCTCTCTGCTTTCTAAATTGTCACTAACAGGCTAGTGACCAATTTCACCAATTCACATTGACATACTGGAACACCCTTATAATTCCCTAGTATATGGTTCTGAGGTACCCAGGGTATTGGGGTTCCAGGAGATCCCTATGGGCTGCAGCATTTCTTTTGCCACCCATAGGAAGCTCTGACAATTCTTACACAGGCCTGCCACTGCAGCCTGAGTGAAATAACGTCCATGTTATTTCACAGCCATTTACCACTGCACTTAAGTAACTTATAAGTCACCTATATGTCTAACCTTCACCTGGTGAAGGTTGGGTGCTAAGTTACTTAGTGTGTGGGCACCCTGGCACTAGCCAATGTGCCCCCACATCGTTCAGGGCAAATTCCCCGGACTTTGTGAGTGCGGGGACACCATTTCACGCGTGCACTATACATAGGTCACTACCTATGTATAGCGTCACAATGGTAACTCCGAACATGGCCATGTAACATGTCTAAGATCATGGAATTGTCACCCCAATGCCATTCTGGCATTGGGGAGACAATTCCATGATCCCCTGAGTCTCTAGCACAGACCCGGGTACTGCCAAACTGCCTTTCCCGGGGTTTCACTGCAGCTGCTGCCAACCCCTCAGACAGGTTTCTGCCCTCCTGGGGTCCAGCCAGGCCTGGCCCAGGAAGGCAGAACAAAGGACTTCCTCAGAGAGAGGGTGTTACACCCTCTCCCTTTGGAAAAAGGTGTCAGGGCTGGGGAGGAGTAGCCTCCCCCAGCCTCTGGAAATGCTTTGATGGGCACAGATGGTGCCCATCTCTGCATAAGCCAGTCTACACAGGTTCAGGGATCCCCCAGCCCTGCTGTGGCGCAAAACTGGACAAAGGAAAGGGGAGTGACCACTCCCCTGACCTGCACCTCCCAGGGGAGGTGCCCAGAACTCCTCCAGTGTGCTCCAGACCTCTGCCATCTTGGAAACAGAGGTGCTGCTGGCACACTGGACTGCTCTGAGTGGCCAGTGCCAGCAGGTGACGTCAGAGACTCCTTCTGATAGGCTCTTACCTGTGTTACTAGCCTATCCTCCTTCCTAGGTAGCCAAACCTCCTTTTCTGGCTATTTAGGGTATGAGAAAGTAGCCTCTTTCTAGCCTTGTTACCCCCACTTTAGGCCTGTTTGTGAGTGTATGTCAG
Source organism: Pleurodeles waltl (assembly GCF_031143425.1). NCBI lineage: Eukaryota > Metazoa > Chordata > Amphibia > Caudata > Salamandridae > Pleurodeles > Pleurodeles waltl. The sequence continues at coordinate 522,840,849 of NC_090451.1, read as the reverse complement.
GGTGTTTTCACTGTCTCACTGGGATCCTGCCAGCCAGGGCCCAGTGCTCATAGTGAAAACCCTATGTTTTCAGTATGTTTGTTATGTGTCACTGGGACCCTGCTAGTCAGGACCCCAGTGCTCATAAGTTTGTGACCTATAAGTATGTGTTCCCTGTGTGATGCCTAACTGTCTCACTGAGGCTCTGCTAACCAGAACCTCAGTGGTTATGCTCTCTCATTTCTTTCAAATTGTCACTAACAGGCTAGTGACCAATTTTACCAATTTACATTGGCTTACTGGAACACCCTTATAATTCCCTAGTATATGGTACTGAGGTACCCAGGGTATTGGGGTTCCAGGAGATCCCTATGGGCTGCAGCAATTCTTTTGCCACCCATAGGGAGCTCTGACAATTCTTACACAGGCCTGCCACTGCAGCCTGAGTGAAATAACGTCCACGTTATTTCACAGCCATTTTACACTGCACTTAAGTAACTTATAAGTCACCTATATGTCTAACCTTTACCTGGTAAAGGTTAGGTGCAAAGTTACTTAGTGTGAGGGCACCCTGGCACTAGCCAAGGTGCCCCCAAATTGTTCAGGGCCAATTCCCCGGACTTTGTGAGTGCGGGGACACCATTACACGTGTGCACTACATATAGGTCACTACCTATATGTAGCTTCACAATGGGAACTCCGAATATGGCCATGTAACATGTCTATGATCATGGAATTGCCCCCTCTATGCCATCCTGGCATAGTTGGCACAATCCCATGATCCCAGTGGTCTGTAGCACAGACCCTGGTACTGCCAAACTGCCTTTCCTGGGGTTTCACTGCAGCTGCTGCTGCTGCCAACCCCTCAGAGAGGTTTCTGCCCTCCTGGGGTCAAGCCAGGCTTGTCCCAGGATGGCAGAACAAAGGACTTCCTCTGAGAGAGGGTGTTACACCCTCTCCCTTTGGAAAATGGTGTGAAGGCAGGGGAGGAGTAGCCTCCCCCAGCCTCTGGAAATGCTTTCATGGGCACATTTGGTGCCCATTTCTGCATAAGCCAGTTTACACCGGTTCAGGGACCCCTTAGCCCTGCTCTGGCGCGAAACTGGACAAAGGAAAGGGGAGTGACCACTCCCCTGACCTGCACCTCCCCTGGGAGGTGTCCAGAGCTCCTCCAGTGTGCTCCAGACCTCTGCCATCTTGGAAACAGAGGTGCTGCTGGCACACTGGACTGCTCTGAGTGGCCAGTGCCACCAGGTGACGTCAGAGACTCCTTCTGATAGGCTCCTTCAGGTGTTGCTAGCCTATCCTCTCCCCTAGGTAGCCAAACCCTCTTTTCTGGCTATTTAGGGTCTCTGTCTCTGGGGAAACTTTAGATAACGAATGCAAGAGCTCATCCGAGTTCCTCTGCATCTCTCTCTTCACCTTCTGCCAAGGAATCGACTGCTGACCGCGCTGGAAGCCTGCAAAACTGCAACATAGTAGCTAAGACGACTACTGCAACTCTGTAACGCTGATCCTGCCGCCTTCTCGACTGTTTTCCTGGTGGTGCATGCTGTGGGGGTAGTCTGCCTCCTCTCTGCACTAGAAGCTCCGAAGAAATCTCCCGTGGGTCGACGGAATCGCCCCCCTGCAACCGCAGGCACCAAAAAGCTGCATTACCGGTCCTTTGGGTCTCCTCTCAGCACGACGAGCGAGGTCCCTCGAATCCAGCAACTGTGTCCAAGTGACCCACACAGTCCAGTGACTCTTCAGTCCAAGTTTGGTGGAGGTAAGTCCTTGCCTCCCCACGCCAGACTGCATTGCTGGGAACCGCGACTTTTGCAGCTACTCCGGCCCCTGTGCACTTCCGGCGGAAATCCTTTGTGCACAGCCAAGCCTGGGTCCACGGCACTCTAACCTGCATTGCACGACTTTCTAAGTTGGTCTCCGGCGACGTGGGACTCCTTTGTGCAACTTCGGGTGAGCACCGTTTCATGCATCCTTGTAGTGCCTGTTTCTGGCACTTCTCCGGGTGCTACTTGCTGCTGAGAGGGCTCCTTGTCTTGCTTGACGTCCCCTCTGTCTCCTGACGCAATTTGCGACATCCTGGTCCCTCCTGGGCCACAGCAGCATCCAAAAACGCTTACCGCACGATTTGCAGCTAGCAAGGCTTGTTGGCAGTCTTTCGGCAGGAAAACACTTCTGCACGACTCTCCACGGCGTGAGGGATCCGTCCTCCAAAGAGGAAGTCTCTAACCCTTGTCGTTCCTGCAGAAACCTCAGCTTCTCTTGTCCAGTAGAAGCTTCTTTGCACCCACAGCTGGCATTTCCTGGGCATCTGCCCATCTCCGACTTGCTTGTGACTTTTGGACTTGGTCCCCTTGTTCCACAGGTACCCTCGACTGGAAATCCATCGTTGTTGCATTGCTGGTTTGTGTCTTTCCTGCAGTATTCCCCTATCACGACTTCTTTGTCCTTTGGGGAACTTTAGTGCACTTTGCACTCACTTTTCAGGGTCTTGGGGTGGGCTATTTTTCTAACCCTCACTATTTTCTAATAGTCCCAGCGACCCTCTACAAGGTCACATAGGTTTGGGGTCCATTCGTGGTTCGCATTCCACTTTTGGAGTATATGGTTTGTGTTGCCCCTATCCCTATGTGTCCCCATTGCATCCTATTGTAACTATACATTGTTTGCACTGTTTTCTAAGACTATACTGCATATTTTTGGTATTGTGTATATATATCTTGTGTATATTTCCTATCCTCTCACTGAGGGTACACTCTGAGATACTTTGGCATATTGTCATAAAAATAAAGTACCTTTATTTTTAGTATAACTGTGTATTGTGTTTTCTTATGATATTGTGCATATGACACTAGGTGGTACTGTAGGAGCTTCACTCGTCTCCTAGTTCAGCCTAAGCTGCTCTGCTAAGCTACCATTATCTATCAGCCTATGCTGCTAGACACCCTATACACTAATAAGGGATAACTGGGCAAGTACCCCTTGGTACTCACTACAAGCCAGTCCAGCCTCCTACATAGGGTCTCTGCTTTGGGGAATTCTTTAGATAACGAATGCAAGTGCTCATCAGAGTTCCTCTGCATCTCTCTCTTCACCTTCTGCCAAAGGATCGACTGCTGACTGCTCAGGACGCCTGCAAAACCGCAACAAAGTAGCAAAGACGACTACTGCAACCTTGTATCGCTGATCCTGCCGCCTTCTCAACTGTTTTCCTGGTGGTGCATGCTCTGGGGGTAGCCTGCCTCCTTCTTGCACCAGGAGCTCTGAAGAAATCTCCTGTGGGACGACGGAATCCTCCCCCTGCAACCGCAGGCAACAAAAGACTGCATCACCGGTCCTCTGGGTCCCCTCTCAGCACAACGAGCGTGGTCCCTGGAACTCAGCAACTCTGTCGAAGTGACTCCCACAGTCCAGTGACTCTTCAGTCCAAGTTTGGTGGAGGTAAGTCCTTGCCTCCCCACGCTAGACTGCATTGCTGGGTACCGCGTGATTTGCAGCTGCTCCGGCTCCTGTGCACTCTTCCAGGATCTCCTTCGTGCACAGCCCAGCCTGGGTCCCCGACACTCTAACCTGCAGTGCACAACCTTCTGAGTTGTCCTCCGGCGTCGTGGGACTCCCTTTTGTGTCTTTGGGTGGACTCCGGTTCACTCCTCTTCCAAGTGCCTGATCCGGTACTTCTGCGGGTGCTGTCTGCTTCTGACTTGCGGGGGGCCCCCTCTGTCTCCTCATCCAAGTGGCGACATCCTGGTCCCTCCTGGGCCACAGCAGCATCCAAAAACCCTAACCGCGACCCTTGCAGCTAGCAAGGCTTGTTTGCAGTCTTTCTGCATGGGAACACCTCTGCAAGCTTCTTCACGACGTGGGACATCCATCCTCCAAAGGGAAAGTTCCTAGTCCTCTTCGTTCTTGCAGAATCCACAGCTTCTACCATCCAGTGGCAGCTTCTTTGCACCCTCAGCTGGCATTTCCTGGGCATCTGCCCACTCTCGACTTTGTCAAGACTCTTGGACTTGGTCCCCTTGTTCCACAGGTACTCTCGTCCGGAAATCCACTTTGGTTGCATTGCTGGTGTTGGTCTTCCTTGCTGAATTCCCCTATCACGACGTCTGTGCTCTCTGGGGAATATAGGTGCACTTTACACCTACTTTTCAGGGTCTTGGGGTGGGCTATTTTTCTAACCCTCACTGTTTTCTTACAGCCCCAGCGACCCTCTACAAGCTCACATAGGTTTGGGGTGCATTCGTGGTTCGCATTCCACTTTTGGAGTATATGGTTTGTGTTGCCCATATACCTAAGTGCTCCTATTGCAATCTACTGTAACTTTACATTGCTTGCATTACTTCCTTTTGCTATTACTGCATATTTTTGGTATTGTGTACATATATCTTGTGTATATTGGGCATCCTCATACTGAGGGTACTCACTGAGATACTTTTGGCATATTGTCATAAAAATAAAGTACCTTTATTTTTAGTATATCTGTGTATTGTGTTTTCTTATGATATTGTGCATATGACACCAGTGGTATAGTAGGAGCTTTGCATGTCTCCTAGTTCAGCCTAAGCTGCTCTGCTATAGCTACCCTCTATCAGCCTAAGCTGCTAGAAACACCTCTTCTACACTAATAAGGGATAACTGGACCAGGTACAGAGTGTAAGTACCCCTTGGTACCCACTACAAGCCAGGCCAGCCTCCTAAAGGGCAGGCCAGCCTAGTCACATGTAAGGTGTAAAGAACCCTCTCTCTCCGCAGCCAAAGAAGACTATCAGTGTGCAGACGCTTCTTTTGTTACACCCAGCTCCTCCTGTGTGATGGCTGTCTGTAAAGAATGCATCAAGTGGAGCTGTCACTCTGCTAAAGACGTGGATTGGAGTCAGGCTGCAAAAGCACTAGAGTTACAAACACAGAGAGATGCCCACTTTCTAGTGGCATTTCTAAAATAGTAATGTAAAATTTACCTACACAAGTAACTAGTATGCGGGATTTCTCACTTCTATTCCAGACATACTAAACATGCCCATGCTATTCTTTATAGATGAGAAGATGCCACTTAGACATATGTCTGGGCATTTCCAATGCAATCCTTTGAGAGGAGCAGCACTCACAGTAGTGAGAAATTAAATAGGCTGTTTGTCACTACTAGGACATGTAGGGGCATATTTATACTCTGGTTGCGCCGAATTTGCGTCGTTTTTTTCGACGCAAATTCGACGCAAAACTAACGCCATATTTATACTTTGGCGCTAGACGCGTCTAGCGCCAAAGTTCCCGGAATGTGCGTCATTTTTTAGCGTGAACCCCTTCCTTGCGTTAATGATATGCAAGGGAGGCGTTCCCGTCTTAAAAAATGACTCCCAGGCCTTTACGTGGTATTTATACTCCCGGGCAAAAATGACGCCCGGGAGTGGGCGTGGCCAAAAACGGCGCATTTGCGCCGCTTTTTAACGCCTGGGTCAGGGATGGCGTTAAGGGACAAGTGGGCTCAAAATGAGCCCAGAGTGCCCTCCCCTGCCCCCAGGGACCCCCCCTGCCACCCTTGCCCACCCCAGGAGGACACCCAAGGACGGAGGGACCCATCCCATGGACATTAAGGTAAGTTCAGGTAAGTATTTTTTTTTTTTTTTTGTGGCATAGGGGGGCCTGATTTGTGCCCCCCTACATGCCACTATGCCCAATGACCACGCCCAGGGGACAGAAGTCCCCTGGGCATGGCCATTGGGCAAGGGGGCATGACTCCTATCTTTACAATGATAGGAGTCATGTTGATGGGGGATGGGCGTCGAAAATAAATGGCGCAAGTCGGGTTACGATGATTTTTTCGACGTAACCTGACTTGCCCCATTTTAAGACGCCCATGCGCCATTTTCCCCCTACGCCGGCGCTGCCTGGTGTACGTGGTTTTTCTCGCGCACACCAGGCAGCGCCGGTCTGCTTGCGCCGGCTAACGCCATTCAATAAATACGGCGCCCGCATGGCGCTTCAGAATGGCGTTAGCCGGCGCTAATTTTTTTGACGCAAAACTGCGTTAGCGCAGTTTTGCGTCAAAAAGTATAAATACGGCCCGTAATACATAATAAAATATGTCCTACCTTTTACATACACAGCACCCTGCCCATAGGGCCATCTAGGGCTACCTTAGAGGTGACTTAGGTGTAGAAAAAAGGGAGTTTGGGCCTTGATAAGTAGTTTGACCTGCCAAGTCGGTGTGGCAAAAAACTGCACATGCAGGCCATGCAGTGGCAGGCCTGAGACAGGGTTATAAGGCTACTTCTGAGGGTGGCACAATCTGCGCTGCACGCCCACTAGTAGCATTTAATTTACATGCCCTGGGTATATGGTATACCACTTTACAAGGAACCTACAGGTAAAGTAAATAGGCCAAACAGGTATAAGCCAATTATACCAAGTTGTAGGGGAGAGAGCACAGGCACTTTATGTAGGAAATTGGCTCTGTATGCACTATTTCAAAGTAAGGAATAGTATGCACAGAGTCCAAGGGTTCCCCTTAGAGGTAAGATAGTGGCAAAAAAAGATAATTCTAATGCTCTATTTTGTGGTAGTGTGGTCGAGCAGTAGGCTTATCAGAGGGTAGTGTTAAGCATTTGTTGTACACACACAAGCAATAAATGAGGAACACACACTCAGAGACAATTCCAGGCCAATAGGTTTTTGTATAGAAAAATATATTTTCTTAGTTTATTTTAAGAACCACAGGTTCACGATTTACAAGTAATGCTTTAAATGAAAGGTACTTCACCTAGGAACTTTAGGAACTTTGAATTAGCAAAATAGCATATACAGTTTTCACACAAATTACATATAGCTATTTTAAAACAAGACAGTGCAATTTTCAACAGTTCCAGCGGAGGTAAGTGTTTGTTAGTGTAGGAAGTTGGCTCTGTATGTGCTATTTCAAAGTAAGGAATAGCATGCACAGAGTCCAAGGGTTCCCCTTAGAGGTAAAATAGTGGTAAAAAGAGATAATACTAATGCTCTATTTTGTGGTAGTGTGGTCGAGCAGTAGGCTTATCCAAGGAGTAGTGTTAAGCATTTGTTGTACATACACATAGACAATAAATGAGGTACACACACTCAGAGACAAATCCAGCCAATAGGTTTTGTATAGAAAAATATCTTTTCTTAGTTTATTTTAAGAACCACAGGTTCAAATTTAACATGTAATATCTTGTTTGAAAGGTATTGCAGGTAAGTACATTAGGAACTTTGAATCATTTCAATTGCATGTATACTTTTCAAGTTATTCACAAATAGCTATTTTAAAAGTGGACACAGTGCAATTTTCACAGTTCCTGGGGGAGGTAAGTTTTTGTTAGTTTTACCAGGTAAGTAAGACACTTACAGGGTTCAGTTCTTGGTCCAAGGTAGCCCACCGTTGGGGGTTCAGAGCAACCCCAAAGTCACCACACCAGCAGCTCAGGGCCGGTCAGGTGCAGAGTTCAAAGTGGTGCCCAAAACGCATAGGCTTCAATGGAGAGAAGGGGGTGCCCCGGTTCCGGTCTGCTTGCAGGTAAGTACCCGCGTCTTCGGAGGGCAGACCAGGGGGGTTTTGTAGGGCACCGGGGGGGACACAAGCCCACACAGAAATTTCACCCTCAGCGGCGCGGGGGCGGCCGGGTGCAGTGTTAGAACAAGCGTCGGGTTTGCAATGTAAGTCAATGAGAGATCAAGGGATCTCTTCAGCGCTGCAGGCAGGCAAGGGGGGGCTTCCTCGGGGAAACCTCCACTTGGGCAAGGGAGAGGGACTCCTGGGGGTCCCTTCTGCAGTGAAAGTCCGGTCCTTCAGGTCCTGGGGGCTGCGGGTGCAGGGTCTTTTCCAGGCGTCGGGACTTAGGTTTCAGAGAGTCGCGGTCAAGGGAAGCCTCGGGATTCCCTCTGCAGGCGTCGCTGTGGGGGCTCAGGGGGGACAGGTTTTGGTACTCACAGTCGTAGAGTAGTCCGGGGGTCCTCCCTGAGGTGTTGGTTCTCCACCAGCCGAGTCGGGGTCGCCGGGTGCAGTGTTGCAAGTCTCACGCTTCTTGCGGGGAGTTGCAGGGTTCTTTAAAGCTGCTTCTTGAAACAAAGTTGCAGTCTTCTTGGAGCAGGTCCGCTGTCCTCGGGAGTTTCTTGTCGTCGTCGAAGCAGGGCAGTCCTCAGAGGAGTCAGAGGTCGCTGGTCCCTTTGGAAGGCGTCGCTGGAGCAGAGTTCTTTGGAAGGCAGGAGACAGGCCGGTGAGTTTCTGGAGCCAAGGCAGTTGTTGTCTTCTGGTCTTCCTCTGCAGGGGTTGTCAGCTAGGCAGTCCTTCTTCTTGTTGTTGCAGGAATCTAATTTTCTAGGGTTCAGGGTAGCCCTTAAATACTAAATTTAAGGGCGTGTTTAGGTCTGGGGGGTTAGTAGCCAATGGCTACTAGCCCTGAGGGTGGGTACACCCTCTTTGTGCCTCCTCCCAAGGGGAGGGGGTCACAATCCTAACCCTATTGGGGGAATCCTCCATCTGCAAGATGGAGGATTTCTAAAAGTTAGAGTCACCTCAGCTCAGGACACCTTAGGGGCTGTCCTGACTGGCCAGTGACTCCTCCTTGTTGCTTTCTTTGTTCCCTCCAGCCTTGCTGCCAAAAGTGGGGGCCGTGGCCGGAGGGGGCGGGCAACTCCACTAAGCTGGAGTGCCCTGCTGGGCTGTGACAAAGGGGTGAGCCTTTGAGGCTCACCGCCAGGTGTCACAGCTCCTGCCTGGGGGAGGTGTTAGCATCTCCACCCAGTGCAGGCTTTGTTACTGGCCTCAGAGTGACAAAGGCACTCTCCCCATGGGGCCAGCAACATGTCTCTAGTGTGGCAGGCTGCTGGAACTAGTCAGCCTACACAGACAGTCGGTTAAGTTTCAGGGGGCACCTCTAAGGTGCCCTCTGGGGTGTATTTTGCAATAAAATGTAAATTGGCATCAGTGTGCATTTATTGTGCTGAGAAGTTTGATACCAAACTTCCCAGTTTTCAGTGTAGCCATTATGGTGCTGTGGAGTTCGTGTTTGACAAACTCCCAGACCATATACTCTTATGGCTACCCTGCACTTACAATGTCTAAGGTTTTGTTTAGACACTGTAGGGGTACCATGCTCATGCACTGGTACCCTCACCTATGGTATAGTGTACCCTGCCTTAGGGCTGTAAGGCCTGCTAGAGGGGTGACTGACCTATACTTGCATAGGCAGTGAGAGGCTGGCATGGCACCCTGAGGGGAGTGCCATGTCGACTTTACTCGTTTTGTTCTCACTAGCACACACAAGCTGGCAAGCAGTGTGTCTGTGCTGAGTGAGAGGTCTCCAGGGTGGCATAAGACATGCTGCAGCCCTTAGAGACCTTCCTTGGCATCAGGGCCCTTGGTACTAGAAGTACCAGTTACAAGGGACTTATCTGGATGCCAGGGTCTGCCAATTGTGGATACAAAGGTACAGGTTAGGGAAAGAACACTGGTGCTGGGGCCTGGTTAGCAGGCCTCAGCACACTTTCAATTGTAAACATAGCATCAGCAAAGGCAAAAAGTCAGGGGGCAACCATGCCAAGGAGGCATTTCCTTACACAACCCCCCCCAAACGAAAGAGGATGAGACTAACCTTTCCCAGGAGAGGCTTCATTTTCTAAGTGGAAGAACCTGGAAAGGCCATCTGCATTGGCATGGGCAGTCCCAGGTCTGTGTTCCACTATAAAGTCCATTCCCTGTAGGGAGATGGACCACCTCAACAGTTTAGGATTTTCACCTTTCATTTGCATCAGCCATTTGAGAGGTCTGTGGTCAGTTTGAACTAGGAAGTGAGTCCCAAAGAGGTATGGTCTCAGCTTCTTCAGGGACCAAACCACAGCAAAGGCCTCCCTCTCAATGGCACTCCAACGCTGCTCCCTGGGGAGTAACCTCCTGCTAATGAAAGCAACAGGCTGGTCAAGGCCATCATCATTTGTTTGGGACAAAACTGCCCCTATCCCATGTTCAGAGGCATCTGTCTGCACAATGAACTGCTTAGAATAATCTGGAGCTTTTAGAACTGGTGCTGAGCACATTGCTTGTTTCAGGGTGTCAAAGGCCTGTTGGCATTCCACAGTCCAGTTCACTTTCTTGGGCATTTTCTTGGAGGTGAGTTCAGTGAGGGCTGTCACAATGGATCCATATCCCTTCACAAACCTCCTGTAATACCCAGTCAAGCCAAGGAATGCCCTGACTTGAGTCTGGGTTTTTGGAGCTACCCAGTCCAGAATAGTCTGGATCTTGGGTTGGAGTGGCTGAACTTGGCCTCCACCTACAAGGTGGCCCAAGTAAACCACAGTTCCCTGCCCTATCTGGCATTTGGATGCCTTGATAGAGAGGCCTGCAGATTGCAGAGCCTTCAAAACCTTCTTCAGGTGGACCAGGTGATCCTGCCAGGTGGAGCTAAAGACAGCAATATCATCAAGATAAGCTGTGCTAAAGGACTCCAAGCCAGCAAGGACTTGATTCACCAACCTTTGGAAGGTGGCAGGGGCATTCTTTAAACCAAAGGGCATAACAGTAAACTGATAATGCCCATCAGGTGTGGAGAATGCTGTTTTCTCTTTTGCTCCAGGTGCCATTTTTATTTGCCAGTACCCTGCTGTCAAGTCAAAGGTACTTAAGAATTTGGCAGCACCTAATTTGTCTATGAGCTCATCAGCTCTAGGAATGGGATGAGCATCTGTCTTGGTGACAGAGTTGAGCCCTCTGTAGTCCACACAAAACCTCATCTCCTTCTTTCCATCTTTGGTGTGAGGTTTGGGGACTAAGACCACTGGGCTAGCCCAGGGGCTGTCAGAGCGCTCAATTACTCCCAATTCCAGCATCTTGTGGACTTCCACCTTGATGCTTTCCTTAACATGGTCAGACTGTCTAAAAATTTTGTTTTTGACAGGCATGCTGTCTCCTGTGTCCACATCATGGGTACACAGGTGTGTCTGACCAGGGGTTAGGGAGAAGAGTTCAGGAAACTGTTGTAGGACTCTCCTACAATCAGCTTGCTGTTGGCCAGAGAGGGTGTCTGAGTAGATCACTCCATCTACTGAGCCATCTTTTGGGTCTGATGACAGAAGATCAGGGAGAGGTTCACTCTCTGCCTCCTGATCCTCATCTGTTACCATCAACAGATTTACATCAGCCCTGTCATGGAAGAGCTTAAGGCGGTTCACATGGATCACCCTCTTGGGGCTCCTGCTTGTGCCCAGGTCCACCAGGTAGGTGACCTGACTCTTCCTTTCTAGCACTGGGTAAGGGCCACTCCATTTGTCCTGAAGTGCCCTGGGAGCCACAGGCTCCAGAACCCAGACTTTCTGCCCTGGTTGGAACTCAACCATTGCAGCCTTTTGGTCAAACCAAAACTTCTGGAGCTGTTGGCTGGCCTCAAGGTTTTTGGTTGCCTTTTCCATGTACCCTGCCATTCTAGAGCGAAGGCCAAGTACATAGTCCACTATGTCTTGTTTAGGCTCATGAAGAGGTCTCTCCCAGCCTTCTTTAACAAGAGCAAGTGGTCCCCTTACAGGGTGACCAAACAGAAGTTCAAAGGGTGAGAATCCTACTCCCTTCTGTGGCACCTCTCTGTAAGCAAAAAGCAGACATGGCAAGAGGACATCCCATCTCCTTTTGAGTTTTTCTGGGAGCCCCATGATCATGCCTTTTAATGTCTTGTTGAATCTCTCAACTAAGCCATTAGTTTGTGGATGGTATGGTGTAGTGAATTTGTAAGTCACTCCACACTCATTCCACATGTGTTTTAGGTATGCTGACATGAAGTTGGTACCTCTGTCAGACACCACCTCCTTAGGGAAACCCACTCTGGTAAAGATACCAATGAGGGCCTTGGCTACTGCAGGGGCAGTAGTCGACCTAAGGGGAATAGCTTCAGGATACCTAGTAGCATGATCCACTACTACTAGGATGTACATATTTCCTGAGGCTGTGGGAGGTTCCAGTGGACCAACTATGTCCACACCCACTCTTTCAAAGGGGACCCCCACCACTGGAAGTGGAATGAGGGGGGCCTTTGGGTGCCCACCTGTCTTACCACTGGATTGACAGGTGGGGCAGGAGAGGCAAAACTCCTTAACCTTCTGGGACATATTGGGCCAGTAGAAGTGGTTGACTAACCTCTCCCACGTCTTGGTTTGTCCCAAATGCCCAGCAAGGGGAATATCATGGGCTAAGGTCAGAATAAACTCTCTGAACGACTGAGGCACTACCACTCTCCTAGTGGCACCAGGTTTGGGGTCTCTGGCCTCAGTGTACAGGAGTCCATCTTCCCAATAGACCCTATGTGTTCCATTTTTCTTGCCCTTGGACTCTTCAGCAGCTTGCTGCCTAAGGCCTTCAAGAGAGGGACAGGTTTCTTGTCCCTTACACAGCTCCTCCCTTGAGGGTCCCCCTGGGCCTAAGAGCTCAACCTGATAAGGTTCAAGCTCCAAAGGCTCAGTTCCCTCAGAGGGCAGAACTTCTTCCTGAGAAGAGAGGTTCTCTTTTTCTGACTGTGTTGCAGTTGGTTTCCCAACTGACTTTCCTTTTCTCTTGGTAGGCTGGGCCATTTTTCCAGACTCCAGCTCTACTTTTTCACCCTGTGCCTTGCATTGTGCTCTTGTTTTTACACACACCAGTTCAGGGATACCCAGCATGGCTGCATGGGTTTTTAGTTCTACCTCAGCCCATGCTGAGGACTCCAGGTCATTTCCAAGCAGACAGTCTACTGGGATGTTTGAGGAGACCACCACCTGTTTCAGGCCATCGACCCCTCCCCATTCTAAAGTTACCATTGCCATGGGATGTGCTTTAGTCTGATTGTCAGCGTTGGTGACTGTATAAGTTTTTCCAGTCAGGCATTGGCCAGGGGAAACCAGTTTCTCTGTCACCATGGTGACACTGGCACCTGTATCCCTCAGGCCCTCTACACTTGTCCCATTAATAAAGAGCTGCTGCCTGTATTTTTGCATGTTAGGCGGCCAGGCAGCTAGTGTGGCTAAATCCACCCCACCCTCAGAGACTAGAGTAGCTTCAGTGTGGACCCTGATTTGCTCTGGGCACACTGTTGATCCCACTTGGAGACTAGCCATTCCAGTGTTACCTGGATTGGAGTTTGGAGTGGAACTTTTCTTGGGACAGGCCTTGTCTCCAGTTTGGTGTCCAGACTGACTACAGTTTCGACACCAGGCCTTTTTGGGATCAAAGTTTTTACCCTTGTACCCAGGATTGGTTTGTGAAGAGGCTCTGGGCCCACCCTCCTGTGCAGGTTTTTGGGGGCCTGTAGAAGACTCTTTACTATTTTTATTTTTGGCTGTCTCACCACCCTTCCCCTGGGGAGGTTTTGTGACCCCTTTCTTTTGGTCACCCCCTGTGGAAGTTTTGGACACCCTAGTCTTGACCCAATGGTCCGCCTTCTTTCCCAATTCTTGGGGAGAAATTGGTCCTAGGTCTACCAGATGCTGATGCAGTTTATCATTGAAACAATTACTTAACAGGTGTTCTTTCACAAATAAATTGTACAGCCCATCATAATTACTTACACCACTGCCTTGAATCCAACCATCTAGTGTTTTTACTGAGTAGTCTACAAAGTCAACCCAGGTCTGGCTCGAGGATTTTTGAGCCCCCCTGAATCTAATCCTATACTCCTCAGTGGAGAATCCAAAGCCCTCAATCAGGGTACCCTTCATGAGGTCATAAGATTCTGCATCTTTTCCAGAGAGTGTGAGGAGTCTATCCCTACACTTTCCTGTGAACATTTCCCAAAGGAGAGCACCCCAGTGAGATCTGTTCACTTTTCTGGTTACACAAGCCCTCTCAAAAGCTGTGAACCATTTGGTGATGTCATCACCATCTTCATATTTAGTTACAATCCCTTTAGGGATTTTCAACATGTCAGGAGAATCTCTGACCCTATTTATGTTGCTGCCACCATTGATGGGTCCTAGGCCCATCTCTTGTCTTTCCCTCTCTATGGCTAGGATCTGTCTTTCCAAAGCCAATCTTTTGGCCATCCTGGCTAACTGGATGTCCTCTTCACTGGAGTTATCCTCAGTGATTTCAGAGTTGTTGGTCCCTCCTGTGAGGGAACCAGCATCTCTGACTATTATTTGTGGAGTCAGGGCTTGAGAAGCCCTGCTCTCCCTAAGTAGGACTGGAGGGGGGGAATTTCCCTCCAAGTCACTATCTTCATCCTCTGAGTTGCCATCCTCAGAGGGGTTGGCCTTTTCAAACTCTGCCAAAAGCTCCTGGAGCTGTACTTTGGTAGGTTTGGGGCCCATTGCTATTTTCTTTAGTTTACAGAGTGACCTTAGCTCTCTCATCTGCAGATGGAGGTAAGGTGTGGTGTCGAGTTCCACCACAGTCACATCTGTGCTAGACATTTTGCTTCTAAAAGTTGGAATACTTTTTAAGAATCTAAAACTGGTTCTAGAATCTAATTCAAACTTTTAAACTCTAAAAGAAATGCTAAACAGGATCTAACACAAGGCCCTAGCAGGTCTTTTAAGAATTTAGAAAACTTTTCAAATTGCAAAAATCAATTTCTAATGACAATTTTGGAATTTGTCGTGTGATCAGGTATTGGCTGAGTAGTCCAGCAAATGCAAAGTCTTGTACCCCACCGCTGATCCACCAATGTAGGAAGTTGGCTCTGTATGTGCTATTTCAAAGTAAGGAATAGCATGCACAGAGTCCAAGGGTTCCCCTTAGAGGTAAAATAGTGGTAAAAAGAGATAATACTAATGCTCTATTTTGTGGTAGTGTGGTCGAGCAGTAGGCTTATCCAAGGAGTAGTGTTAAGCATTTGTTGTACATACACATAGACAATAAATGAGGTACACACACTCAGAGACAAATCCAGCCAATAGGTTTTGTATAGAAAAATATCTTTTCTTAGTTTATTTTAAGAACCACAGGTTCAAATTTAACATGTAATATCTTGTTTGAAAGGTATTGCAGGTAAGTACATTAGGAACTTTGAATCATTTCAATTGCATGTATACTTTTCAAGTTATTCACATATAGCTATTTTAAAAGTGGACACTTAGTGCAATTTTCACAGTTCCTGGGGGAGGTAAGTTTTTGTTAGTTTTACCAGGTAAGTAAGACACTTACAGGGTTCAGTTCTTGGTCCAAGGTAGCCCACCGTTGGGGGTTCAGAGCAACCCCAAAGTCACCACACCAGCAGCTCAGGGCCGGTCAGGTGCAGAGTTCAAAGTGGTGCCCAAAACGCATAGGCTTCAATGGAGAGAAGGGGGTGCCCCGGTTCCGGTCTGCTTGCAGGTAAGTACCCGCGTCTTCGGAGGGCAGACCAGGGGGGTTTTGTAGGGCACCGGGGGGGACACAAGCCCACACAGAAATTTCACCCTCAGCGGCGCGGGGGCGGCCGGGTGCAGTGTTAGAACAAGCGTCGGGTTTGCAATGTAAGTCAATGAGAGATCAAGGGATCTCTTCAGCGCTGCAGGCAGGCAAGGGGGGGCTTCCTCGGGGAAACCTCCACTTGGGCAAGGGAGAGGGACTCCTGGGGGTCACTTCTGCAGTGAAAGTCCGGTCCTTCAGGTCCTGGGGGCTGCGGGTGCAGGGTCTTTTCCAGGCGTCGGGACTTAGGTTTCAGAGAGTCGCGGTCAGGGGAAGCCTCGGGATTCCCTCTGCAGGCGGCGCTGTGGGGGCTCAGGGGGGACAGGTTTTGGTACTCACAGTCGTAGAGTAGTCCGGGGGTCCTCCCTGAGGTGTTGGTTCTCCACCAGCCGAGTCGGGGTCGCCGGGTGCAGTGTTGCAAGTCTCACGCTTCTTGCGGGGAGTGGCAGAGTTCTTTAAAGCTGCTTCTTGAAACAAAGTTGCAGTCTTTTTGGAGCAGGTCCGCTGTCCTCGGGAGTTTCTTGTCGTCGTCGAAGCAGGGCAGTCCTCAGAGGAGTCAGAGGTCGCTGGTCCCTTTGGAAGGCGTCGCTGGAGCAGAGTTCTTTGGAAGGCAGGAGACAGGCCGGTGAGTTTCTGGAGCCAAGGCAGTTGTTGTCTTCTGGTCTTCCTCTGCAGGGGTTTTCAGCTAGGCAGTCCTTCTTCTTGTTGTTGCAGGAATCTAATTTTCTAGGGTTCAGGGTAGCCCTTAAATACTAAATTTAAGGGCGTGTTTAGGTCTGGGGGGTTAGTAGCCAATGGCTACTAGCCCTGAGGGTGGGTACACCCTCTTTGTGCCTCCTCCCAAGGGGAGGGGGTCACAATCCTAACCCTATTGGGGGAATCCTCCATCTGCAAGATGGAGGATTTCTAAAAGTTAGAGTCACCTCAGCTCAGGACACCTTAGGGGCTGTCCTGACTGGCCAGTGACTCCTCCTTGTTGCTTTCTTTGTTCCCTCCAGCCTTGCCGCCAAAAGTGGGGGCCGTGGCCGGAGGGGGCGGGCAACTCCACTAAGCTGGAGTGCCCTGCTGGGCTGTGACAAAGGGGTGAGCCTTTGAGGCTCACTGCCAGGTGTCACAGCTCCTGCCTGGGGGAGGTGTTAGCATCTCCACCCAGTGCAGGCTTTGTTACTGGCCTCAGAGTGACAAAGGCACTCTCCCCATGGGGCCAGCAACATGTCTCTAGTGTGGCAGGCTGCTGGAACTAGTCAGCCTACACAGACAGTCGGTTAAGTTTCAGGGGGCACCTCTAAGGTGCCCTCTGGGGTGTATTTTGCAATAAAATGTACACTGGCATCAGTGTGCATTTATTGTGCTGAGAAGTTTGATACCAAACTTCCCAGTTTTCAGTGTAGCCATTATGGTGCTGTGGAGTTCGTGTTTGACAAACTCCCAGACCATATACTCTTATGGCTACCCTGCACTTACAATGTCTAAGGTTTTGTTTAGACACTGTAGGGGTACCATGCTCATGCACTGGTACCCTCACCTATGGTATAGTGCACCCTGCCTTAGGGCTGTAAGGCCTGCTAGAGGGGTGACTGACAAATACTTGCATAGGCAGTGAGAGGCTGGCATGGCACCCTGAGGGGAGTGCCATGTCGACTTTACTCGTTTTGTTCTCACTAGCACACACAAGCTGGCAAGCAGTGTGTCTGTGCTGAGTGAGAGGTCTCCAGGGTGGCATAAGACATGCTGCAGCCCTTAGAGACCTTCCTTGGCATTAGGGCCCTTGGTACTAGAAGTACCAGTTACAAGGGACTTATCTGGATGCCAGGGTCTGCCAATTGTGGATACAAAGGTACAGGTTAGGGAAAGAACACTGGTGCTGGGGCCTGGTTAGCAGGCCTCAGCACACTTTCAATTGTAAACATAGCATCAGCAAAGGCAAAAAGTCAGGGGGCAACCATGCCAAGGAGGCATTTCCTTACAGTTAGTTTTTGCAGGTAAGTAAACCACCTATGGGGTTCGAGTTTGGGTCCAAGGTAGCCCACCGTTGGGGGTTCAGAGCAACCCCAAAGTTACCACACCAGCAGCTCAGGGCCGGTCAGGTGAAGAGGTCTAAGTGGTGCCCAAAACGCATAGGCTTCAATGGAGAAGGGGGTGCCCTGGTTCCAGTCTGCCAGCAGGTAAGTACCCGCGTCTTCAGAGGGCAGACCAGGGGGGTTTTGTAGGGCACCGGGGGGACACAAGTCAGCACAGAAAGTACACCCTCAGCGGCACGGGGCGGCCGGGTGCAGTGTGCAAACAAGCGTCGGGTTTGCAATAGAAATCAATGGGAGACCAAGGGGTCTCTTCAGCGATGCAGGCAGGCATGTGGGGGGCTCCTCGGGTAGCCACCCCCTGGGCAAGGGAGAGGGCCACCTAGGGGTCGCTCCTGCACTGGAGGTCGGATCCTTCAGGTCCTGGGGGCTGCGGATGCAGAGTCTTTACCAGGTGTCGGGTCTTTGAAGCAGGCAGTCGCGGTCAGGGGGAGCCTCGGGATTCCCTCTGCAGGCATCGCGGTGGGGGCTCAGGGGGTTCAACTCTGGCTACTCACGGTCTCGTAGTCGCCGGGGAGTCCTCCCTGTGGTGTTTGTTCTCCACAAGTCGAGCCGGAGGCGTCGGGTGCAGAGTGCAAAGTCTCACGCTTCCGGCGGGAAACGTGTGTTGTTTCAAAGTTGCTTCTTTGTTGCAAAGTTGCAGTCTTTGGGGAACAGAGCCGCTGTCCTCGGGAGTTCTTGGTCCTTCTAGATGCAGGGTAGTCCTCTGAGGCTTCAGAGGTTGCTGGACCCTGGGAACGCGTCGCTGGAGCAGTGTCTTTAGAAGTGGGGAGACAGGCCGGTAGAGCTGGGGCCAAAGCAGTTGGTGTCTCCATCTTCTCTGCAGGTTTTTCAGTTCAGCAGTCCTCTTCTTCTTAGGTTGCAGGAATTTAGTTTCCTAGGTTCTGGGGAGCCCCTAAATACTGAATTTAGGGGGGTGTTTTAGGTCTGGGGGGTTAGTAGCCAATGGTTACTAGCCCTGAGGGTGGCTACACCCTCTTTGTGCCTCCTCCCTGAGGGGAGGTGGGCACATCCCTAATCCTATTGGGTGAATCCTCCATCTGTAAGATGGAAGATTTCTAAAAGTCAGAGTCACCTCAGCTCAGGACACCTTAGGGGCTGTCCTGACTGGCCAGTGACTCCTCCTTGTTTTTCTCATTATCTCCTCCGGCCTTGCCGCCAAAAGTGGGGCCGTGGCCGGAGGGGGCGGGCAACTCCACTAGCTGGAGTGCCCTGGGGTGCTGTAACAAAGGGGGTGAGCCTTTGAGGCTCACCACCAGGTGTTACAGTTCCTGCAGGGCGAGGTGAGAAGCACCTCCACCCAGTACAGGCTTTGTTACTAGCCACAGAGTGACAAAGGCACTCTCCCCATGTGGCCAGCAACAGGTCTGGTGTGTGGCAGGCTGCTAAAACCAGTCAGCCTACACGAGTAGTCGGTTATGGTTTCAGGGGGCACCTCTAAGGTGCCCTCTGGGGTGTATGTTACAATAAAATGTACACTGGCATCAGTGTGCATTTATTGTGCTGAGAAGTTTGATACCAAACTTCGCAGTTTTCAGTGTAGCCATTATGGTGCTGTGGAGTTCGTGCATGACAGACTCCCAGACCATATACTCTTATGGCTACCCTGCACTTACAATGTCTAAGGTTTTGCTTAGCCACTGTAGGGGCATAGTGCTCATGCACTTATGCCCTCACCTATGGTATAGTGCACCCTGCCTTAGGGCTGAAAGGCCTGCTAGAGGGGTGACTTATCTATACCTATAGGCAGTGTGAGGTTGGCATGGCACCCTGAGGGGAGTGCCATGTCGACTTAGTCATTTTATCCCCACGAGCACAAACAAGCTGGCAAGCAGTGTGTCTGTCCTGAGTGAGGGGTCCCCAGGGTGGCATAAGACATGCTGCAGCCCTTAGAGACCTTCCCTGTCATCAGGGCCCTTGGTACCAGAGGTACCAGTTACAAGGGACTTACCTGGATGCCAGGGTGTGCCAATTGTGGAAACAAAAGTACAGGTTAGGGAAAAAACACTGGTGCTGGGGCCTGATTAGCAGGCCTCAGCACACTTTCAAATCATAACTTGGCATCAGCAAAGGCAAAAAGTCAGGGGGTAACCATGCCAAGGAGGCATTTCCTTACAAGTTACCACTGATCAGTAGTTGTAAAGTGCCCAGAGTCCTAAAGCCAACAAAAAGAGGGTCAGAAAAATAGGAAGGGAAAGGCAAAGAGTTTGGGGATAACCTTGCAAAAAGGGGAATTTCCAACACACATGAAAAGTTCAGTCACATTGTGTTGTGTGAGGTTCTTGGGTTCCTAGATCCTTCTTTTGTTGGATGCACATACATAGATGAGGAGACATTACTGCCATCCACTGACATCTCCTTCATGATTGATGTAAATGTTAGACAACATGTATGTGCATGACAGCATGAGCTGAGTATGCATGTTGGTTGAGTCTGTTGAGAGTCATGTGAGCAATGTGTATGGTGCCACAGAGATTTCTAAACACATCGGCCCTTGCTAAACTGTTTGGAAGGCATATAATGACTCACTCTGCCCTTCAGGTTGCCACACACCCCACATAACAAATTGCTGTTGGCTACATGATGTACTATCATGCATGGAAGTGATGGGAATGGAGTGTCATGCAGGTTCTGTATGCTCAGTTGCAGAGACCAGGGCCTGCCAAATGTATCTCCCACGATTTGTCCTAGTCTAGGCTTGTGTAAAGTCACTGTGGCTATGCAACTGTACCCATTCTATGTAACCCAGCAGATCCTGCCATGTGGTCAAAATAAGGCTCTGGTGTAAACTCTTGTCCAGAATGTCTGATTCCTTTGATTAGATTAGGAATGGGTACAGAGGTAAGTAGTTAATATAGTCCATATGTGCATTTAGCATCATTGTCAATTTGTGTCTTTGACTCATGACAGGTCCCTTACTCCCACAGCTCTGTTGTCACCGTCGCACAGGTCATATTTGTCCTGTACAGGCTTATTGCATAAATGACAGTCCCAAAGTGCAGACAGAGTGTTGATTCCTGGGAGGCCATGATATGTGACTCAGTAGCTTGGTCACATAGCAGAAAATGTACAACGCATGCCTTTGTTTGTTGGATGCCATCTCAGTAGGATGGACACATATGTCCAAACGAGTGTTCTGTGGTACAGGTACATAACAGAACCCCACCCACTGAAGTTTGCATTTGTCAGTCCACATGTCCATACATGGACAGGGAAGACACTTTCTGTACTCATCATGCCAGTCCCTTTATTGTTACCCATGTGTAATATTTGAGTTTGTAATCTGGCAGTTGCCTATAGGGACTCTACAAAGAGAATCATTCTCACAGAGTGTGAATGTGTTGATCCATTTGTGCATAAGGAGTTTACAGTTCAGAAGCCACATAGGTGTGATGTGTCTCATAGTGGCTCACATCTCAATCAGTTTGCTACTGATGTACGTGACTCAACCATTTGTGATGAAACTTGTGATCATGGTCTCTTGATTTGTCTTTTGCATCCATGGAGAGCCATCGCCAAGAAGGTGCGCACCCTGAGAGTCAACAGCTGGCAGAGCGCCCACTGCAGAAAAAGGTGGAAGGACCTGAGACGCTGGCCCTGGAAGATCACTGAAGTCCAGCTGGGGATGTCCTCCCATCATGGGCGGGATGCCCGTCGGACCATGACCCCCCCTAATGGCCCGCATTCTGGCGGTGGCCTAGCTGGAGCTTGATGGCAGCACAGCAGCCACAGGAGGTGAGTACAGGGCATATTCCTGCCTGTCCCATTGCAAAGTAAATGAGTTAGGTTCTGACAGCTCCCCCTGACAATTAGGGATGAGCCATGTGTCACACAGTAGATGAGTGATTGTTTGTGTAGACATGTCATATGGTGCATACTGATGTGCCTTGCATATTGGCCCAGGGACCTAGGACACAACTGGATGGAATCCACAAACTACTTGCTTTGCAGGGACGACATATGGCTGGATACATTGATCAATAAAGTACTTTTTGTTGTTGTAGTATGCGTAATCTCTATGCAATAGACCACTATTCCTAAATGTTCCAGGCCAAAGGTAAGTAGGTGATAGATCACTGTCCTCTACCATGTGTCTGGATAAATGTGTTTGTAGGCATTTGCCACCCAGAATCTAGTTGTCTTCAGCCTATGATGGCTGTATTGTGAAGATGTCCAACATACATGTGACAGGGCTTACATTGTTTTTTGGATGCAGCTATAGGTCATTACTTTCCCTTGATAAGTGGGGAATGTCCATTGATATGATTTATGTGCCATCACTGTTGCCAACATTCCTTATGCCTACATGTCAGCATGTGTCCCTTTCGCTTGAAAAAAAATTGTAAGCTGCAGTTTCATGCATGGTCTACCTATGTTGATGGGATGATGTCTGTATTCACGTTCAGACAAGCTCCTTCTACCTCGGAGCCAAGTCTCCCCACCTTATATACCCTAAACAAACTCAAGAGGAAGATTTTAGCACTCTCCACCTCCCTTCGGCTATGAAATTCAAGCCCTGGCTGTACTCGGTCTGCATCGAAAACACGCAAAGGAACGTGTCCTGCCCCAATGCGCATTCCAGAGACAGAGGAGCTGTACTTTTCCTTGATAAAACATTCCCAGGCTGAGATTCTCTTATCAGGTCTTCCTTCCACATTCCCCCATGTTTAGGTCCAATACTGTGTAACCCTGTGCTGGTGAGAAAGTGCAAACATATTCTGTGTGGAAAACAAGCTTGATGTGGAAAAACCCTGTGCCGCCGTTGTGAGGGTACCTGAAGCTAAGCACCAAATGGAGTCAGTGGTCAAGATGGAGTCAGTGGTCAAATACACATAGCATTACAGGGCTATAAGGCTTTAAAATCCAACAATTTTCATTGCTGGGAGCTTCAGACTATCTAGACATTATTGTGTACATGTTATGCTACTTATACTCACTAAAATCTTCAAAACTTACTCTCCTATTTTAAATAAATAATCAAATTCCTTTGTAATTTTTAAAATTATGTTTACATTTTAAAACTTTATCACTTTATACCACTAGTTGTCTTCTTTCACCAACTCTTTGTGATATTTTAAGAACCACTCACCGAGAGCCAGTGCTACTCCAAGGATCCAAGAAATCCACATCCAATGTTCACCTTGTCGTCTTTGAAACTCCTGAAATGACTCCATCCAATAACCATGTTGTCTGAAAAAAAGTATTCATTTTTTTTACAAAAACACAAAATGAACCCCAAAACAATGTGAAAGATTTAAAAAAAAAAATTAAAACAATCTACACTTTTTCTTCCAAGGCATTCTCCTCTTCTTCCAGATTTCAAAAGCCGAAAAAGAAATTTTACCCCAAGAATTAAAACATTGCTTCCTGATGTGCGCATATGAAAACAACATGTATGGGGATGTAATTCTGGTTAAATCCCAAAATATATGCATTTTTAAAAATAACATTTATCTACCTCCATGTCTTCCGACAATAATTGTTCTTACTAGTATGTTTTAAAAAGTAAAACAGATTGTTCTTATCTAACCCCACCTCCTTCTTGCTTCAGATTGCAACAGTGATGCTCCACTGACTGTAGAAACAGACGACGGACCACTTACATAAAGATGAAAAAGTAAAAACTAAAAAAGGACAATTCCTCCCATTAATGTTACTGGGAAACCGTGAGTAAATATATTATTAAAAATGTAATAACTTTTGAAAAATATGTTTTATTGTTTTCAATAAAGTATATTTTGTTATGTTTTATTAATATTTTTTAATATTTTATTTTGTTATACTACAAATGTTATAAAAATTATTTGTGGTGGTTTTATATATACGTTAAAGACTTTACATTTATTAGTGTTGAAAAAAATGGTTATATTTTCTTTTCAGTATTTTAGTGTATATTTATACATAGATCTTTTTTAACCTTTTTAACATGCTGTTTATTATTTTATCAATATTAATAAAGAAAATATTTTTATATTGATTACTATGGGATGGTAGTCTTTCATTTATTTCCATTTTTCAACCTTTTTCCCAGTTTCTTTTTGTAATCTTTTTTTCTCATTTGGGCTCTATGTGGAATTTGCAGTGGCAGTTTCCTGCTGCTGGTCACCATTTGAGGCATCAGTTCAGGACTATCTTAAGCTTATTTTCTAAGAGTTTAGCAGTACGGAGAGGTGTTTAGACTAAGGGCCTGATTTAGAGTTTGACGGACGGTTACTCTGCCACAAACATGATGGATATCCCGTCTGCCGTATTACAATCTCTATAGGCTATAATGGGATTGTAATACGGTGGATGGGATATCTGGAACATTTGTGACAGAGTAAGCCCCTCCGCCAAACTCTAAACCAGGACCTTAGTTAGGCTAGTCTTTGTATTTCGGTATTGTTTTAGTTTATTTTTATTTAGTGCAGTATATTTTAGTTAGTTTACAGTACATCAGTAGGCCTACTTGTTAAATTTAAAGTTTAATCGTATTTTACATGTGTGCTCTATATATTCAAGATTGATTTTAATGCTTTTGCCATGTATTGTTTAAAACCAGTATGTTAACCACAAGAAGGGCAGCCCTATTGGCTAAGAACATGGGCCATACAATATTTGTCTAGAACAATGGTTCTTAATCACAATATATATATATATATATATATATATATATATATATATATATATATATATATATATATATCTACTTGATAAAATTGCACAATCACATTAATAATATAATTACAGGATAACTGAAAGGAGACCCCTCCTTTGATTAAGAAAACATAGTCCTTTTGGTAATTCAGTTGGAACTATATTTATGTTAAATGCATCCAAACATTGACGTGAAAAGATGAAAAAATTAAAAAAGGTGTCCAAAACAAACTGGAATCACCAACACCATAGTACAAAAAACAAACAACATTCACCACATTTCAATTCTAGGTAGCCTATATTCTCACAAGAGTGTCCTAAATTATCCAATTGTCCATATATATATAACCCAATTAATTACAAAGGGTTACATTATTAGTTTATCCCCCTCTATCCTGACGTAACTCTGTGCCGTGGTCTCTTTTGCAGGTTGGATGAGTGAATTCACTGTAGTGTGTGGCTGGACTAGTGACTTCCTTGCATCTTTCCTGGGACATATCTGTTGTACTATGTCTCTTGCAAAGGATGCCTCCTTTTGCTGTCCATTACACTACCTGTTGGTTTAGTAGGGCATACCCACATCACATTTTGCTGATAAACCATTTGTACATGTTCAAATAAAGACACATATACAGTTGCTGTGATCAATAGTGTTTATTGGGCATACAGGGGCTATGTGAACAAACAATCTATGGTGCATATAGTGACAAACAGGTGATGGGTGGGGTCATGGTAGTTGTAATCATCAGAGTAGGTGGCATATCTGTAGGTAGCACAGGTTCAGTGTCCAAGGGCCATGGGAAAATGGGAAAATGGAGTAATGTCATTGAACAGTCAACAGGGTGTCTCAGTGGCACACAAGGGAGATAAATCAGGGGAGTTTCACTTCCTGGCAGTGGGTTTTGTCTTGGCCTCTGCTCCAGCTGGATGTCTGGGTGGACGTCCATGTTTGCAGTGGGGGTTCATCAGCTACAGAGGTAGGGGTGCCAGAGGCCTGTGGTTCCCCTGGCAGGGCCTCCATTCCACTAGCTGCAGAAGATGTGGGTGGCTCGGTTATATGGCTAGTAAAAGGGGCCTGCTGGTGGGTGGAGGAAGCACACAGGGTGGTGGTGAGGTCCCTGAGGACCCCTGCAATGGAGGCCACGGTGGCATTGTGAGTCTACCATTGCTGCATGACCTACTGGTGGTATTCCCTCTTCAGTCTTTGGTTTTCCCTCAACATGGTAAAGATGAGGCCCATCCTGTCCTGGGATTGTTGGTATGCTCCAATGACTTGGAGATGGTTTCCTGGTCAGTTGAGTTCCTTTGGGCCCCATCCTCTGGCCCATAGGTTCCCTCCCACGCACCCTACCCCCGTGCCTGTGCCCCCTCTGAGTGTCACCAGGACCTTCATTGTCTTAGGTGTGAGGGGTCGACTCAGGTCCCTGTACTATGGGGCACACTATTGATTGAACTGTCATGGGACACAGGTTTGGGGACAAAGGGTTGGCTGTGCTGTTGATGCCACAGGGTGGGGGGGTTCATGTGGGCAGGGTGAGGCAGGGAGTAGTGGACTGACCAGGTGTCCCAGATGGTCCAGGTAAGTCGTCAATGTCCACACATGCAGAGGTGTAGTTCTCACAGGGGCCTTCATCCTGAATAGGGCTGGCTGTCTCTGGCATCCTGTCCATGGTGGTATTGGCAGGGGTACCTGTGGATGGAATGAGAGAGAGTTACATGGTGGAGGTATGATTGGTTGTCTCTTTGTCTGATGCATACAGTGGTTTGACATGATTCCCAGCAATGGCAATGACAGATACAGCACTGAAACATTGTTTGTGTATAGCAGATTGTGGCATATGCTCCGTTGAGGATTGCTGTCAATCAGGGTAGGTAATATTTGGTCGGTGGGTGGGATCAGGTCCTGTGTGATGGTTCACATGTCAGGTGTGCCCTGTTTGCTCATGGTAAATCAGGCTTGCGGGATGTAAGTGGGGATGACTGTACATTGCAGAATGGTGTCCAAGTGGGAGAAGGGTATGTGTGTATGCATGGTAACTTGTCCCATGTGTGCATTTGGTGCATTGGTTTTACCTTCTTACTTTCTAGCCCATGCTTAGTCCATTTCAGGGTTGTAGATCTGGATAGGTGGCCATTTGGTTTGATACAGTGCTGTAGCTGTGTTTGGCCTTATTTGGCATTGTGTCGTGCCATTGCATTGACATCATTGCCATGTGGTGGTCCTCAGTCAAAAAATCCAGTTGGTGTAGCTAGTGCAATAGTCATACTTGCAAGAGTTGTGCTGTGAAGTCGACATAGCAGCTTTTGATGTAGATGAGCTATTGCATTGTGAGAGTCATAGCGATTGTTCTTGGCACTGCTATCCGTGCACTTGCCAGGGACTATGTGGGCATTGGGTTGGGTGGTGGTGTGGCATGTAGGAGAGGGGCATTAGGTGATTAGGTGGGAGGTGTAGTGGGGGACTGAATGAATTGGGGAGTGTTTGGGTAGTGAGGAAGCATGCTGGACAGGAATAATTTGTGCCAGAGAAGTGGTAGTTACTTACCAGATTCCAGTCCTCCGGGTATTCCAGTCAGGTCCTCTGGATGCAGGATCTCCAAGACCTTCTCCTCCCACGATGCGAACTCTGGGGGAGGAGGTTGGGGCCTACCACCAGTCTTCAGCATGGTAATTTGGTGTCTCAATGTAATGGAACGCACCTTCCCCCGTAGGTCATTCCATCTCTTCCTGATGTCCTCCCTTGTGAATGGATGGTTGCCTACTGAGCTGACTTTGTCGACAATTCTCTGCCATAACTCAATTTTCCTGGCAATGGATGTTTGCTGGACATGTGCTCCAAACAGTTGTGGCTCTAACCTGACAATTTAATCGACCATGACCCTCAGCTCATCGTCTGTGAAGCATGGGTCCCTTTGATGGGACATGGTGGTGGTTGTGTTGTGGGTAGGGGTGGGTGTTGTGTGTGTATGGGTTCAGGGTGCTTGGTGTGGGTGGTGTATTTGGTTGTGTGTGATGGTTGGCTGTGGTGTTTATGTGTAGCTGTGATGTGTGTATTGGGTTGTTTGTGCAGTTGTGTGGTGTGTGCGGAGTGTGAAGTTGATATGTGCCTATGGTGTATTAGTGCAAATTCGTTTGATTTTGGCTCCTCTGTGTCAGCGAATGTTTTTTTTGTTGCAAAGCATTGTGGGTTGTGTGGGCGTGTGTTACATAGTGCTGTGAGTAGTTTTGTCTGGTGTGTGTATGTCTGTCAGGTGAGGGGTATTCGACCTGCTCAATGTGGTGTTGTGTTCTGTCTGAAGGGAGTTTTTGAAAGCAGCGGTTCACTCCGCCATTAGTTTCCCACCATGAATGGACCGCTTTGGTGATTTGTGGCTCGTATTGTGGTGAGTGGGAAGTTGTCAGGCTGGCGGTGCTGGTGGTGGAACCAACTCTTTCCCACCCTCCAGTGTTCTGGCAGTTTCGGATTTTTGGCTGTATTTTGGCGGTCTTCACTGTGTTACTCTCAAAACAGCAGTCGGATGATCGCCAACATGGTAGCCTTTTGGCAGCCGCCACCACAGCAGTCTTCTGAAAAGACAGCCAAACTCGTAATGAGGTCCTTAGTGTGTAGTCAAAAACGTACTCACAAGTGGCCTTGACACTTCACAAAGTGTAAATGCAATAAAATGCTTATTGTAAAGAAGTACAGAATATCAAACACAATGATGAGTGGGAGAAGAAGCGGCTTACCCCCAATAATGTCTCCACAATATGTTCCGAGTGTGGGAAAACAGTCTGATAGAACTGTCCAATTTTTGTATAATCAATAAATAATGCAAGTGACTAATCATGGCAGAGACAAGAAGGAATAAATACAATAAGTTGATGAAAGGAGGCTGATAGCGCGTCCAGTCTTTATAAATTACTTATACTTGGACACGCCGGAGGTCGGTGAACCTTTTGACCGGGTTGGGTTCTCCTCATCCAAAGAATTGTCAGATCCCCCAAATCAATAATCGATAACCATTTATAATCAATTAACCAATACTCAATTAGTAATCGAACAACTAATTAGTTAAACAGAAAATCAGTAATTAGACACACCATGACCTTTCAGTCATGAATAACCACACCTGTTTATTAAAGGTTAATGAGTTTATTTCCCTATATTAACAAAGCTAACACAATATAAGTAAGTCTCAAAATCAAATGATAGACATATACGAACATTACTAGCTGTCCATAATGACGGAAGAAACGCAATCTACGCAAAATCTGGATTATAATGCACTCGGTTATAGCAATGCAAATCACTAATAAAAATAACACCCCCTTGGGTGTACTCTGTGGGGAATTTAGACTGTTCAACCATTGTGTTAACTGTTGTGCGTTTAGTCCCATTAATGTGGCATCTACGTCTACTGCTACTGATGGTTTCTGTAATATTTCTGTTTTTGAAGTTAGCGGTACTATTAGTGGTGGACTTGACCTTACCACAGTTGACGGAACACAAATTGGAATTGGACTAACTTCCAACAAAGACCCAGATCTGTTTGAAAGTGTTCCTACGGGAGTCGTTTCTTGGGTATTTTCTATGTATCTTCTTCCTGTCTCATTCTGCGTCATTACACCTTGATCGCATACACTTGGATTTGCCTGTATATATAATGGTACTGGCGGACCTACAGTGATAGGCAAAGATATTGCGTCCGGATTCTGTCTGTTACCCAAATTCTGTGGCATGTTAATTCCCACATTATGGTTCATCACTGCTGGCATGTCTAACTGTGTCTCTGCTGTTTGAATGTACTTTGGCATTTCTTGCATCTGCTTTTGAGGCATTAAAATTTGTGTTGATTCGGTTTGAATCTATGTCAGTCTTTGGTAATTCTGTCCTCCCTGCACCATTAAATTAGAAGTCGTTTCCAAATTATGCTCATCGTAATAGCGTCTTTGAACCTGTGGCTGATGATCATTAAAAGGTTTCCGTTTAGTCATGTCAGGATATATTCTCTGATCTTGTGGTATTTCTGGTGTAAAAGGCATATTGGGACTACTTTGCCTCTGCAATATTCTCAAATTCGGGGCCATAGTACCCTGCATTGGTTCTGGAGAGGGCAGTACTGGTGCGTGGACCATTTTCACTTTCCACATATGGTGGTGGATGGTCATTTAACAATTGCAGAATGAATTCCTCATCATCTGATTCGTCTGACCTTTTCGAGGTTCTTTTATTTTCTCTATCTTTGGACTGACTCCTGTTTGTTTTATGGGTAGCTTTCTTTCCTTCCATCTCTGCTTCGTCAGTAATTGCTGGAAACAATTTAATTCCCTGCAATATGTCTGATCTCCAAACCTTTTGAGTACTATCCCATCTAGCATCCGCTAGTGTCTTTTCTGCTTTTCTGACTCTTGTCTCAAATTTCTTTTGTAATTGCCTTCTAGCCATTTGTTCCCAAATTGCTAATGCTTCAAACTGTGCTTGTCTTGGAGGTATTTTCATGTCATATAGCGCAAATCTTAAATTCTCCAAAACCCTTAGATTAAACGTCCCATTGATAGGAAACGCTACACTTCCATGCTTTTATGTTAATTTACACCATTGCTTTAACCAAAGACATGGTGCAACACCCTTTTCTTCAATTACGATGTAAGCTGGTGTACCCTCAGGCGGTGTTTCTTCTCCTACATTTACTTTAATATATACATCTCCCATCAAGGCACTCTGAAGTGCTTTGAAAAATTTCATCTTTCCGTCTTTTATTTTCTCAAAATGTAATCAATAAGTGACTTTAATTCCCGGAATACTCTTCACTTGCCTTTCCCCACCAATTGCGCTTCACGGACTGCGTCCAATCCGTGCACGACCCTCTTCACCAACCAACCTATCCCAGCGTGGCTCCTAGTGACGTCACACTCACACACTGCGGCTGACAAAGTCTTGCGGCTTGTCCTCCTTCATTCAGTTTCACTCAAAACTAATTTCTGCAATATGGCGAGCACTAACCAAAAGAAAGAAAACAAATCTGTTGGTTTACTACAGGAAGGTAATACAATCGCTTCAGAAACCTTAGGGATTTTTCACTAGCCTCAGCAGTTATTCCATCTTTCTCGGCTTCCCACTTTCGCAAGCAAAATTTGACCTGCAAATTTTACTCTCAACTGATCAATGAACTATTCTAGTGCACCTTAGAATTTGTCAAATCTCAAAGTCGAAAATTTTCTTTTATTCCTCAACATCTGTACCGACTTGTTGACCACTCCCAATCAGCCTATTAAACCGAACAAATTACAACATCAATCAAGTGTCTCATACACTTTTCAACATACTCCGGAGTCTCTTGACCTCGCAGGGCCCGTCTCAACATCAACAACCACGTGGACAATTGTTTCCTGCACAAAGCGCTACACACATATGAAGTTCGACGACTTCTCTACTCTCACACTTTGGAGTATCACTCCTCTAAATTTTTGATTTGAGTTCGTAACCCCCTAAAATCCTCACAAACTTCACAGTTCATCTGCGGTATAAGCTATGCAAGCACAAAACCCTAACTTCTCTCATACCGTCACTAGAAACGCCAAAGTTATTCTCACACCTCCATTTCCTCCATTCGCAAGCTCCGAGATTCTGGGAAAGTCATTGGGGATTTAGGGCATCATCATCTCTCCAACTTGTTTTATTAAGAAAAATTCTAACTTGAATCCTTCTATTGTTCGAATGGGGTCCCAAAGGGCCAAACCATCAAACTCTGCTACCATCTACTGATAGCGCGTCCAGTCTTTATAAATTACTTATACTTGGACACGCCGGAGGTCGGTGAACCTTTTGAGTAATCAGTAATTAGACACACCATGACCTTTCAGTCATGAATAACCACACCTGTTTATTAAAGGTTAATGAGTTTATTTCCCTATATTAACAAACCTAACACAATATAAGTAAGTCTCAAAATCAAATGACATGTATATACGAACATTACTAGCTGTCCATAACGACGGAAGAAACGCAATCTACGCAAAACCTGGATTATAATGCACTTGATTATAGCAATGCAAATCACTAATAAAAATAACAGAATTTTACTAATTGCATACATTGGTCAGCATATCAATATTTCAATTCAGCAAGGTGCCTTAAGTGAATACCTCAACTAACCTCTGATTAGCATTGGCATGTGGGACTTCATGCAAAAGAATGTAATCAACATAAATTTAGAAAACTTCTAGCTTAGGCTCTGTCAAAATAAGCAGTTGGTACCTAAGAAGGAAAATACAATGAATAATACATTTATCCTTTCATAATTACCAAATACAATCAGCATTCAAGGTAAGTCTTCGTCCTTCAGGTACCGGTTTGATCAGCATGGGGCAGATTTCAAAGGGGTAAAGTTTAAGTCAAGTTTTCCTTGCAGCAGCAAGGAAAATGGGGCAAAAGTTATCGTATGGGCAAGACGGGGTAAAGTTAAAGTCTCTAGGGTTAGAATTCTTTAAAGTCTCTCTCTCTGGGATATGGAAAAAGCATCAAAGTGTCATCAAAATGGCTTCTCGAATCTGGCTTCAAAATGGCATCAAAGAAAATGTCTGGCTTCTCTTTGTCCGGTGGGTTTAAGTAAGAAAACGTTCCAAATCCTTCAGGGTCTTCCATTGGAGGGTCCATGGGGTGGTTTCTCTTTAACCAATGAATAGTGTCCTTCTCTTAATGTTCACCTACGCATAAGGCGTCCTTGGAGTTTTGGAACACAAGTAGCAACAAAGTTTACCAATTAATTCTGTATCAGTGTCTTTATTGTCTGCACCTGCAGAAACTGACCTTGCTTCAAAGGGGATGAAACTTGCCTAGCACACAACTTTTAAGATAAGTGTATTAGTCATTCTACTGGAAAAATACATCTTTTAAAGTTTAAAACATGTCTTTGTTAATACAAGTGAAGACTACGCAGTTAAAATTGAGACCAGGCAACTAGGCCAAAGCCTCTGCTAAATTTAAGCTAAGCATATAACAGTTTTAACGAGAAAATCATAAAATACATCTGCAATTATGACGGATTACTACATTGTCGATTCTTCATGATTAATCAAGCCCGTTTATACTAATGGCGACCTACTTCGTGGGCACATTTTCTACACACATTATTTTTCTTGGCTAAAATCACATTGCCTTATACCATTTTGTTACATGATACATGAAGGTTTGTTAGCCTTTCTTTTTCTGCTTCATCAAGGCTCACCACTATTTAAATTAATTATCCAAAGTACTTAATCCTGAAAATTGTGGCTCCGTATGAATTGAATTTAAGATCTAGGGCAAGGGAATATGTAATAAAAAGTACCCCTATAGTATGCAGTGATAAACCATATCCTGGTGCATATCTCTGAATTTGAACCGATAACTTCCACGAATAAGTTATACGGGCAAGTGCATACGTACCATCTGCCCGAAATAGCCTTCACGGTGGCGGGATCAATGACCGGCTGTTTGATGTGGCCCCTGTTGGAAAGACGCTCGGAGGCGTGAGGCGTCTGACAAATGAAGATTCGGGCGGGCGTTCGAGTAAAGGCTTGAAACGCGCTGCCTATTTCTGAGCCAATTTGGGGGGCGTGGCCCATCAGGGAAGCAATACTAGTATGCGGGAGCCTGGAAAAGGAGGAATCACACCAAGGAAGAGAAGATATAGACCACGGGTACTAATACAATTAAATAAGATGCCCTGAGAGGGAATACACAGTGCGTGATCATGCAATTAGAAACGCAAATTCAACGATTAAAAATAAGGATAAACAAAACAAAAACGGTCAATGGCACTAATCCAGTTAAAATAAGGTGCCTACAGAGAAAATAAGAGGTGCATCTCATACAATTATGCAATTGTTTTAGACACCTTTTTTCATCTTTTCGCATGTCAATGTTTTGATGCATTTCATATAAATATAATTCCAACTGAATTACCGAAAGGGCTGTTTACTTAACCGAAGGAGTGGTCTCCTTTCAGTTATCCTATAAATATATTATTAATGTGATAGTGCCATTTTTTTAATCACGTATACATATTGTTGGATAAGAACCATCTGTTCTCGACAAATATTGTTATCTACCAGGGTTGTAAGTGTTTTTGGGTGAGTTTATATATATTTTCCTCAACAGGTTTTTATCTTTGGGCGTCGAACTTTATTTTTAACCTGGATGTGTTTATTTTTCTTTCTCCAGGAAATGGATTTGGTTATTTTGTTATACAATTTTTTCCCACTGTTTATTCCGTTTTCCTGGAGCGTTTATTTACTGTTTTGTATTTTATTTATTTTTGATCAATTCTTTGGGTTATTGGACTCATATTCAGTGTTCTGTTTTTCTCTGATTTACTTTTGATTTTTGGGAGAATCTGTTTTGATATTTTTGGGATTGTATTTTTTGGATCGTTATTTCACTGATCAGGACTTCAGCTACAAAATTGTGTTACTGATATTAATCATTAATGATATTCAGTGGGCAGTATTAAATTAGTGAGCTTATGTTTGTTTACTTATTTTCTATATATGTTTCTTATAGTGTTAACATATTATATAGGTGGTAGGAAAGCGTTTGTATCGTTACTTATTTATTTTAGCAGCTGAAGCGGTAGCAGAATTCTTCCCACTTCAAGGGACTACCGGTCCCAAGCAGCACTAGGGCAGGGGGAGGAGCTCTGCAACATTAACTGTCCGCACCTGGGGACCCACAAGCAATGTAAAAGCACCCTTTACGTCCCGCAGCGAAGAAGCAGCAGTATTCTTGGCACTTTGAGGGACTACCAGTCCCCAGCAGCACCAGGGCAGGAGGAGAATCCCTTAACATTGACTGCCTGCACCTGGGGGGCCGCAAGCACTATAAACGCGCCCTTCATGTGTGGTGGCACAGAAGCAGCAGCATTCTTACCGCTTCGAGAGACTACTGGTCCCAAACAGCACCAGGGCAGGAGTAGGAGCCCTGTAACGTTGAAGTGGCCTTCATGTCCGACGGGGTGGGTTGTGCACGGGCATGCCCGTGCCAAGAGCGGGCCCGTCAGAGGCCGGCAGAAGCTGGGATGGGACACCCCTCTTGTTCCATGGATTGATGTCACCACTTTGTTATTTGGTAAAGTCCCACATTTAAGTTGGTCGATATTTGCCTCCAGGTGCCTTTTGTTTGGAGCACATTTTTTGCACGAAATATTGGTGGGAACCACATCTCCAGTTAGTTCTTTGCCATTTTGTTTCTGTCTCCCTCTGGGGCAGGATGGGTTAGTGGAAAATAATCTTCTCGGACTCAGAGAATTTACAATCGGGATACTTTAAAGGATACCACTAGTAATAGTCTCTTCAAATCATCAATACTTTCTTATTTAACTACAGTGTCGGGGGAAATTAATGATGATATCAACACCTGTGAGGACAGGCTTGGTATCCGACCCTATCCACCCCCTTGTCAATTCATTAGTTACCCCTGGAGTCACACTTGTTGACACTCCCAGGATGGGCCTTGACACTGCAAGCCACCATGGCAGGTGGTCCCGATAAACCAGACTTAACTGCCACTTTGACTGTTACTGCATAGGTTCATCAATCGGCCACAGCAGCTAAGACCAGGAACTCCCCTGTGATCTGTGGTCCCTGAGCACCAAAACACAAGAAAGGAAAAAAAAGGCAGACATGGGGATTGATCGTTCGGGAACCAAATCTAAGGACAGATCGGCACAGCAGGCCCCCGCGATGGGTAACTGTTAGAAGCCATCCAGTGACTGCATCCCTAGCATTAATGTTAACAAGTTTGCTCCTATACTAGAGTCTATGATTGAGGCTGCGGTTGACAAACGTATGGGCAAACCTTTCTCAATTGAGGTGAGCTTAAACAATCTATTGCATTTTTGTAAAGCTAATTTGTCCTCAGGGGGGCATAATGTAGATATTGTGTGTTCTGTTTTAGTAAAGCCTGGGCATGAGCTCTCTAAGATTGAGAGGGAGCCGGTACTATGGCCAGCAGGTACACACTATCCACCTTAAGGTGGCCCCCCACCATGTTCCACCAACCCAGTAGGTAGTCAGGTTCTGCCGGGCAATCAACTTATGAGCTCTGGTATGTATTCACAGTCACCCAAGACATTGGTGCTCCAAAAGGGTCCTAGCGGTATGGCTGTTGAGAGGCCGCCTATGGTAGGGGGAGGTGAATAGTAACAATGTTTCCCCCACCCCCATGTTTGTTTCTCTAAATCTCCCTCTTGCTTTAGCCCCCTATATTGAATTACTTACCGGGGGGTCCCTGCGCTACAAAATAGATCTAGGGAGGATTACTAGACCCTCAGGAACAGTGTGACTTACTGGTTGTCCCACCTGGGTACTGAAGGCCATAATTTGGCAAACAGGCTTATTTTGGCAAGGAGGGTCGACTGGGTGAGATTCTCCCAAAACTCGTGCTGGGGACTGCATTGCAATTGATTTTGATTGTTAGGGCGCTGTCCCCACAGTTTTGAACCTTGCTAATTTGATGGCAAGTGCTTCTACCATTCAGGCACCAATCCTGGGCTATTTTTTCGGCCAGCCATTGCTCCAGTATTGTCACGGCCTAGTCTGAGCTCTAAATGCCACCACAATAGGAACATAAGGCTAATACATTCACAAAAAAATGACAAACAGGTTTGAGGCCTTGGGCGCAGGTTCACTAGATTGACTCCCTTGACCCACAGATGTAATTACCCCAGGTATGGCACAGTCGGTGTCAAGGCCCAACATGATGTCATCTGAGTTGTCAAACTCTGGGGTTTTGTTGTCGGAGGTCTAAGGTATCCACGATACAGGGCCCATTGAGTCTTCTAATGTTAGTCCTGAGGGGGAGGGCATTTTGCATAGCAATAAGGTCTATGGGACCCCTGATTCGGGGCCCAGTAAGTCTGCTAATGTTAGTCCTGTGGGGGTGTGCATCTTTGATTGCAATGAGGTTATTTTCCGCACTGTAACTACAGGGAGTCATACATTTCTAAACACCAGCATTGCTTCTGGTGCCTCCAGATTGGCGTTGTGGAATGTGGCTGGTGTAAAGAGTAAAAACTTCCATCTGGGCTGGCTTACTTAATTTAAAACCTTCGCCATAATTTGTCTCCAGGAGACATAGGAGGCTGAGGGTTACTTTTTTCTGGATGGATACAAATCCTTTTTTAATCCCCCGTGCCCCCTCTAAGGGGACATCCTAAAGGTTGTCTGTTAGCCCTGGTTTCTTTGTCATTAGAATGCTGAATTTCTATAATATGACTAATGGTCCTGCTTTTTGTGACACACTTTTGACCCTCAGTGCCCAGTTATTGGACATTGAGCACAAGGAGATTGTTAGAGCTGGTTTTATTTTAGTGGGACATTCCAATATACACCCTTGTCATCGTTCTTTTACTTTGTGACCAAATGTACAGTGAGGACATTTTACACCTAGAGCATAATCAGATGGGTGATTGTCTTAATAACATGTTGGCTGAGTTTAACCTGGAATGTGTCATGACTAAATTGCTCATAAATTTGGATGGAATTCCCCCCCCCCCCCCTTTTGTAAGACATTGAGCAAATTTCACACTAGATTTTATCTTTGTTACTGCCCCTTTGCAGATCTGGTTAGGCTCTTTTGATGTACACATCACTGGTTATAGCGATCATTATTGTATTTTTCTTGACATTAGTAATATTTTTGTTAGGGCCCCCACACAAAGTCTCATATTTTAGTTGGATGGTAAATAATGGACAAGGGAAGAAGATTAAAATGGTCAAAACTTGTCCCCGAAGATTTTTTTGAAGAGTTTAATAGTTGCCAAATGCAACGATTTTGAATTATGCCTGTGGGACCTGCCTGATGAGGCTGCCCTTTTGAATGCGTACCAGGAGATCCAAGTGGATGTAAGAACTAGATTGTCCCTTCCTCCTAAAACGATGATCAATAATAAACCCAACTGGTTTAATAAAGATTGCACTGTAATCCATAAATTACTATTGTCCACGCTTAAAGCCCAGCCTGAAGATCATTGCCACATAATCTGTAGACGTAGAGCATATAAGCAGGCGATAGGACAGCAGTCAATTTTGGGCGATAATCACCCTATTTTTAGTGATAACGGAGCCCATGCCACCGCTTACCATACTTCTTCTGAGAAATGGATTGAGCATTTTGAGAGCATTTATGGCTCTGAGAAGGGTGTTGGTTTGAAGGCGCCCCCAATCATAGCCTTAGTACCAGACCAGTTCAACATTCAAAGTGGAGGAGGTTGAGTCAGGTATTGAATATATGCGCCACACAGCACCCGGCCCTGATGGGATTCCTGGCAACCTGTTCAAGATGTCACCCGGTTTAGGGGCTTCAATTCTAGCTCGTCTATGTAATCTGGTTACACGTACGGGGCTACCACATTCTTGTTCACAGTCTATTATTATTCCTGTCTATAAAAAAGGGCTCCAGGGACCGCTCATGTTGCTATAGGCCCATCTTCTGATAGACACGGTTGTCAAGGTAATTGGCAGGGTGATCCTAAAAAGGGCCATGACTTGGGCTGAAAATGGGTCTATTTTATCTGATCAGCAGTATTTCCCAACCTGGTTGGGGCACACCAGTGATCAGTGTTTACATTTTTATATGTTGGTCAACAAATATGCTGTTGCAAAACCAGGCTCATTGTTCATCGCATATAAGGACTTTGATAAGGTGAACAGATCTAAATTGTAACAGCTTGTGTTGGACATGGGAATGGATGCAGACACCGTTGGTTTTGTTAGTGAACTGCACAGAGATATGAGGGTGGTAGTAGGCTGTTATATTGATGAGTCCTGTTCTAGCTCCTTTAGATTGAAGAGTGGAGTCAGACAGGGATGTATAATGGCTCTTTTTTTGTTCATGTTGTACGTAAACAACTTCGGGCCAGACTATTTGATAGGCCACTGAATTGCCCGCGAATAGGTTCTCGGCAGATCCCTGCACTGCTATATGCAGATTATACTGTTCTGCTGGCAAGAACAGCCCTGGGTCTGCAAAAATGACTTGATGGTTTTGTACACTATATTAATACGAATAGGCAGTTAGCCACTTGGTTCCCTGATTAAGATTTACCAGGCCAAATCTGTTTCAGTAGCTACCTGTGGTATTGATGCATGCAGCTATGTCAATTCAAAGGAACTCCAAGTGGTTGAAAATGGATTTTGTAGGTGCCCACTAGTGATTCCTGCTTCTACCCCGTCCCACAAGGTTCATGAGGAGTTAGGGCTAAGGTTTCTGTCGGATCTCATTGCCTTCCACCCCTTGATGAGGTGGCTGACCATCTGGGTGTGTTCGGAAAATCATTTAAGTAGAAAGTTAACTGAAGATTGTTTGGAGCTTGATGGGTGAAGATTGATCAATTGGCTAACATATTTCAGGGACACCTTTGTCAAACTAGGCAGGCCATCTTTTATTGAGTCACCCCTTTCCGTAGCAAAAAACAGACATTGTATGGACTCGGGACAACTTTCTGCTGCGGAGGAAAACTGAGAGGGAGGCTGTTGAGTCAAGAAACCTTTGGTTTGTGGACATGCATTGATTGTAACATGTCCCGTCCCTGAAACCTATTTGCTCAGCACTCTAAATATTTACCATTGTTTCCCCCTCACAAGATTTAAGTTTAATCAGTATTGTGTTTTTACACACCCAAAACCTGTTTCGTGGAGCTCTAAGTTATGTCCCTGCGATAATTTTTCCCCACAGGACCTCTTGTACTTTCCTTTTTAGTAGTTTTTATGAGACACCCTGAAGATTTTTATTTTTTTTAATTACCACTATTGAAATGTTTGCATTTTGCTCAGGTTAGGGCTGCCCTAATGTTTAACAGCTACTTCTGGGTGTTTACTCAACTTATGCCACTGCTTGCTTCCTCACCTCATCAATGAGGCTGAGAAAGTTGCTTGAAATTGTGGATGATCCCACTTGAGTATTTCTTTTCCCTGTCTTTTGCACAATACACTTTATAATGTTATATTGCCTTGGTCACTATTATGTTTTTAATGTTTTTCATACGTCCATTTACTGACCAAGAAAATACCTGTAATAGTTTTATCCGAAATCACATCTGACGGACTCAAACTTGATGGATGTTTTAAATATTAAAACATTTTTGTCTCTATATTTAGTGTGCGGGGTTGATATGAGGGATTGTTTTTGGTTGTATTGTGTTGTAATTAGTAATTGTTATATTCTTAACATTATAGCCTGAAAAGAGTCAAGGCAATTTAATTAATATACGTATCATCTTTTTATGCACTTTTGTGGCATCATGTAGACTGAATAAAGTAATCCTTTACCTACCTTAAAATATTTATGATAGTAAAATGTAATAATCAATCGGAATTTTTACCTTGAAGGTTTTTATTCAGATTGGTAGTTTAAATTTATTTTAATATTATTTAGAAATTAATATTAATAAAATATGAATGCTTGTGTTGCATGGTGGTTAAATCGTGTTGTTGTTAAGTGTGTTTTTTATGTAGGGTTCCTGATATGTTTTGCTTGGTTTTGTTTATTTGATTCTTTTGGTTGGGTTGGATTTGGGGTTGTTCCATTCTTAGTTCCTGGTATATTTGTTCTTTTCCAAGTGTTTCTAGGAATTAGTAGAAAGTAAGGTGGCTTCTTCTAAATATTTCTTGGAAGGAATTATGCCTCCCTTCCACTGCACCATTTAACTTTGCTTCTTGGGACATAGTGCAGTCATTGACATTTCACCATGGAATCTGATACTTGTGTTGAGGTGTGTCCTGATTGGTGTAGGCTATTCACCCAAGCATCCTCAAAATAATCCATTAGTCTGCCTAGTTTGGTTTCATATTGTTGGTAATAGGGGGACTGAATTAGCATTTCATAATGTTTTGTGACTTCTGTTACAGGTACATATGCTAAAGCTATTAGTTTTTTATTTTGAGTACAAATCCCAGGTTAGCTGCACGTTCTGTGGTTAGGGTGGGTTTTTATATGTGCCTCCATTTACTCTGGTTAAAGTGACAGTGAAGTGAACGTTGCACCCCTCAACACACCTGAACTTCAGTGTGTGGGTAAACTTTAAGTATAGTCAAAATCATTGCCTTTTCAAAATCTATGATGATTTTGCGTGGGTTATAATTGTTGATTTGTTATTTTGTATGTATTAGCATTTAATTGTAAGTTGCATTTTGTTAGGTAACAGTGTATACACTAATGAGATGTTTGTATTTTGATATTGATCCATGTATTTCGCATGTTTGACTAAATCTTGGATGCACGATTCAAAGTGCCATCTATTATCCATTTGTTACATTGCATTAAGGTTATTAAATTGTTATTGGGAGAATAACTTATTATTCTTTTATCATTATTGAGGTTGCCATATACTAAAAATGTGTCTTTTTATGTGTGAGTGGTACGTTTTGGGGTAAACGCACATTTTATTTTGATTATTTGGTGTCTGTGTCTTTATTGTATTTTCCTTGTACCTTTTTTTCTTTCTTGTAGAGGATGCACCTGTAATTTTTAGAAATTAACATGTGGCATAGTTTTAATTGTTTGTTATCTTAACATTGTTTTAGTTATTCAATAATTGATTTTTAGTTTTTAGTTGTTGCCAAACTTAGCTTGTTTGTAGTATTTAGAGGTTTACTGAAGCTTTGCAGTCTTCTTTTGTAGATTTGCTAAGTGGCAGAGTGCCACTGCCCTGCTAAAATACTTTTTTTATGGGTATTTTCATTTGTTATATGTTTTTAGGTTTGATTGTTTGGTTGGAGACTAGTTTGAATTTTTTGCACCATTTATGGTAAATGCTAATGTGTGGGTTGTGTATTTAATGTAAAATATATTTTTTTTACATATATTTGTGGGCTATTTTATGTTTTTTATAATTGTTTTGATTTTTCCATTGCTCAATATTTTGTTTTTTGTATGTTTTTTTTAGTATGATTCGTTAGTTTTACTGTGTAGACAGTATTATTATGTCCTCACTTTTGATATTGATGTATTAAAATATTTCCACCCCCCCAAATGTTTAGTCATCAATATTTGTGTGTTTACTTTTTAAGAATAGGGTCATGATATTAAGGGTTTTATATTTTTTTGTGATATTTGTATATGTCAATATTGTTTTTCTCGATATAGTGTCAGGTAGCTGAACATAACAATACATTGATAAATGTTTGTTACAAGCTGCATAAAACCAATATGATGCTAAAGAAAGATAAATGCAACTTTGGCAGACCGCAATTAAGTTTTGTACCACATGCTCTTACAGAATGGCAGACGGCCAAATACTAAGGCCCCACCTCAGTTTCTGCTCCTGAAAATGTATCTTCTTTGAGGTCCTTCTTGGAAATGGCCAGTTTAGCACCATATAAATTGATATTTCGTCTGCACTTATACCCCTCAGCGACTTGACTAATTAGGGGTACATATACAAAAGGTCAAAGGAATGTCAGTCAGCATTTGAAACAATTCGATTCAGAAGCCAAGAATCCTGCCTACTTCTGTCCTGCTCTACATAACTAAAATTGATGTTGTGACAAGCAGCTAAGGGAGCTTGCATATGAGTGACATGGTAGCACTGTTGCCATCAAGACTGGTTTGCCAGAAAGTATGTTTTTCTTTTCTTGACATGCTTGTTGAGAAAATGTCAGTAACCTGTCGGGTATGACAGACCTTAGGGAAATAGAAGTTGCAATAAACACTGCAGATGTCACATCTGCCTTCCAATGTTTGAATGTCACAGTGTTGAGTAGCAAAATATCATGGGACACAATACTGGAGACCATATATTGAGAAGGAATATATGTAATTATAGCTCACTTTACTTAACTCCACAGAATAGTGCATGCCATTCTGTGAGACAATGTGGCCATAAGACTTGCATTTTTCTTTGTTTAGTATCAGGTTAGCTTGAAGAAGAGCCGAATAAACTTCTAAACATCAACTCCATATATGGAGGTAGGTAAAGTAAACCTATAATTAACTATATATACTTATCTTCTCAATATTTTGGTCCTTAATCTTTTTGACTCATTATATTTTCTAGCCAATATTCTAGTAGAATACCCCTCCAACACCGGGAGTGAGGTGGCCATAAATTTGTTTGAACCTATTGCAACAATATAACACTGGTTAGCCATTCTCTCATTTTCCAGCAGTTATAGCAGTCTCCAGCATATCAGCAGACATTGTAGTGCCTGCTGTGTACCAGATTTTCCCACACTTTTGGAATTCCAGACATTATAACATAAGATAATAGCCCCCCCTTTCCGTGGCAGAAACAACAAGAATTTTACTGAACTCCTATGGTTTTGTGGCCATAGCCTTACATCACTTTGAAACGTTTCATGGGAACTTTAAAAAGGCTCTTCGGATTGTCAAAGTCACAAATTCACCCATCTCTGAGCTCCTGATTCAAACTCTGTTACTACCAAAACAGACCTCACAGAATGACAGGGACCTCTCCAGCTATAAACATGCATGGAAGGAAACCATGGCTGAAGATACTACATATTTCAGATGAAGAAAATCATCCTATGAATGAAAGTGTGCTTCAGTGTGATTTATTCCAAAAACAGATCAAACAATATGCTGACCTAAAGAGAGCAGCTAGACCATCCAAACTTTTTCCCACAACCTCTTGTAACCATGGATGAGTTCTCATATCAATATTTAAAATGGGAGGATGGCACGTTTTGTTCTGACTGTCATGTGCGTCATCCTTATGCACTTATGATGAATCTTCCCAATCACCTCTCATCATACCCACAATTAGAAAGAAGAGAAGCAAGGCCACAAAATCAGCAGGTGTATGTGGGAATAGAAAGACACGTTCATTACGCGCTCCAGCAATGTGGCTCCCAGAGTGTGTGTATAACTTTAATGCACTTTATCTATGTTGATAAAGAAATCAAGATACTGCTGTTCAAGGGAATAACAGACAGCCTTTCAATATAGATTTGTCTTGTCTTTATTTAATCACTAACCCTACAACTCCAGAATGTGGAGCTTTTTAGTAACTTTTTATCTGAGCCAGATATTTTTTTTCTTTTTTTTTTTTCTAAATCTGCAAATTAGACAGCCGACTATGGTGACATGGCAGAGCAGCAAATTCATAATTATGTGGAAAACACCATAGCCTAAGAATCACATAATTCCATTGGCTCTGCCCATGCTGCAACTGCTCAATTCATCACTTTGAGTTCTAACAGAATAAATAAATAAATGCGGTTGCAAAACCTTGATATTGTACCACCATCTCATAGTTGGTGATAATACATTCACAAATTGGAAGGGGTCCCGTTTCCTTGACGGAAAACGGTCTGTGTTCTTCTTCTTCTTTTTTTTTTTTTTTTTTTTTTTTTTGTTTTTTAGCAGTCACAGACATGGTGGTCTACTGGCCCCAGCAGACCACCATCCCTGTGATGGCAGTGATTCCTA
This sequence comes from Pleurodeles waltl, assembly GCF_031143425.1. Taxonomy (NCBI): domain Eukaryota; kingdom Metazoa; phylum Chordata; class Amphibia; order Caudata; family Salamandridae; genus Pleurodeles; species Pleurodeles waltl. The sequence goes on along the minus strand of NC_090451.1, from coordinate 522,797,381 downwards.
ATGGGTCGCAACTTGCAACCTACCTCATTAATATTCATGAGGTAGGTTGATTTGCGACCCACTTGGAATTGCAAGTGTATGAAACAAAATGTTTCATACATAAGGAATAGTGATTTCCAAATAGTGATTCAGATAAAATTGTTATTTGAAAATAGCAATTCCTTCTTTATTTACACCTGGCCCGAAGTTACTTTAAAATACAGATTGATCTGATTGTGAACACTTAAATGTGACAGAATATCGTTTCTGTCCCATATTTCCCTGCTGCCAATTTCTTTGGGCGCATAGTGTCACTTTGGGGCATCACAAGGCAGATAGGCAGATGGAGGTGCGACTGAGCCTTAACTGTGTTGGTTGAGGTTGTTTGCCACTGGTGTCCTAGGTTTCATACTACCATGACTCTGCAAACTGGACCAAATACAATTGTTTCCACACTTGACTCTCAGGGTAGCGAGGGCAACCAGTTACAGCGAAGGCAGCCAGTTACAGGCTTCTCATTAAGGCAGTGTATGGTGCTCAAGTTCAGAACTCACCAATCATCCAACAGACACAATAACTTCAATGTCCAGTCCACAGTATTACTAAATACTACACAATTCACCTTAGTATGCAAGCCAGAGATCCATGTTACGAATCCACATTGTGGCGCCACACCAGCTGAGTTTCCCTTGTGCTGATCCCACTGATTACTTGATGGCTGGTGTCCCTAATAGCCAGGGCAGAAGCATGAAACAGGCACTGGTGCAGTTTCAAGTGCCCCCACAAGTCAAATGTGCCCTCACTTCGTGTTAACTCAAGGCTCTGGTATTGTAATGGGTAATTCAATAGTCATTATGCTCTCCTTGAAGTAGATCTGGTGACCTCATATTACTCCGGCATACAGGGCCCTTGGTGAGTGACATTAGTCCCAAAGGCTGAGTAAGCCAGGCATGACCTACATTTCCATGTGTGCGGCCTTCTGGCTCGAGTCCGTGGTGCAGAGGTCTTGAGTTAGAGCACAGGTGCAGGCCTAGCTACAATGGCTCTGTCTGGCTGTGAAATGGAAAGAAGCCCCAACCAAGCTAACCAGGCACAGGCCATGATTAAGATGACGTTGTTACGAATGAAGATGCATTACTGATCAGGTCGATGTCCCAGTCCTCACTGGGCCAATACAGCATTGGAAGCTGCAGGCTGGACATAGAGAGCAGGGTCAAGACTGATTTGCATATGGCTGAGTCCAAACTGGGATAGCATGGTGAGCAGAAGAATGATGGATTAAACACAGATCTGTGACTGAGGGTGAGTGTTTGAAAAGTTCCAGCACTTCGTCCTTCATCCTTTTGTACTACAAGGAGTAAAGCAGTTCCAGCCAGGGTCCTATCTGGAGAGACCTGATGGACCCTCTGTGCAAGGGTCGCTCTGGCTCACTGTCGGGTAGTCCGCATCCTATAGATTTTTCTCAGTCCCTTGGACACACTGTGCCTCTCCTTCTGGACAGTATCTCCCCCTGCAGTGCCAGGCGGACTCCTACCCTCTCTCAGCAGACAGGCTTCTAGCCACTTAGACGGATCCTCCGCCTCGTCTGCCGAAATGTTAATAGCATTGTTTTCTACGGTATTTATATTTCAGTGGACGGGATATCCATCACTGTTGTGATGGAGTTACCCATCTGCCAAAATCTAAATCAGGCCCTGACTGTCAAACAGGAGCTAGTCCTGGTCACACAGCCATCCTTTGACTATTCTGTGGAGCACTCTGATCCTTGGTCCTGAAGGACTTGGAACTGGAACAAAGTGAGGCGGTTTAGATGCCACTTTTATACACATTTTCTACACACAGGACATGGATCCTTTATCTGAACCTTCGGAAAAAGTCTGATGTGGTTCTTTATGAAAATGTGCTTTTCTTGATGTCTAGACACAACCTTTGTGTAGAGTGATGCTTCTCATAGCAGGAGCACCACAACATACACAATGAAGGGTAGGTTTCTGCATGTGTCTGTCATTCGCCTCTCTAAAGTAGTAATTAGATATAGACAAAAGGGAAGGACTGACCTAACTCAACATAAACTGCATTCCAATTCCTCACTCCTACCATTAACCAAATAGCAGTGCCCAGGAAGTACTAATTAACAGTTCCTTTGTGACATCTTGTAAAGTGGGCATCTAGAATGCTGACCGAGAATGCATTGATGCAAACAGAATGTTAATAGGATCCTCATTTGAAGGAAGAGTTGAAATTGGAAAGTAAAGAAAGAAGATTCAGTGGCTGGGTATTTGAAGGAATAAACCAGATTCTTCTGTCGCCACAACCTCTACCTTTAGTCAGACGTATCGGACTATTCACCTCCCTTGCTAATGAGAAAGCGTAGTTTATATAATCTATATTAACATGAAACATTTATATAGTAATGTGTAATGATGCCGCATAGAAACTATAATAGTAGCGATTTTGCTTAAACGTGCACCTGAATTGTGATTACAGTAAATGGCCACCAATGTATACGCAAACTAATAATGAAGAATAAATTGTTTATGTTATGATTATTTAAGTTTGTATTAACATTTATGTTACTGCATTTATATTGAAAATCCTCATAGGCCTTAAGTTAGAGTGAGCTGTGGGTTTTATCTGCCCAGCTCTCATATTAAATGCATTTTTCTGTTTTCCAGTGTGCTGACTCGCAAAGGGCCATGACCCTGCAAATGTTCTTTTCTTCAACTTGGAAGACAAATGTATCTATGTCGATTCCGTTCCCAAGCGCATATTTGGTGCCTTGGTTTAAAAATTATGTACAAATTGAAACAAATGTAGATTAATGTAATGTACAAGGTCATTTAGACCGATGGACAATGGATCTGCTGACCCAAAAGACGTGCCAAGGAGTGAAGTAACACCGGACGTGCCACCTCCGGAGACGTCAATTATGGAGACCAATCAAAATGTGATGAATCAATGTGGGGTGACAATTGGGATTACCTAATATTAAATTTGATAGGTTAAAGATAGTGGGGTATAGTAAATGTCCAATAGAATTTTGGGGGAATGTACTACGAAAAAGGGATAAAAACCCATGTCACAGAAGGGTCATTGGAACTAGGTAGTGAATGCTATTGATTTTATCCAGAAACTCTGTCACTCTGTTTGGTGACTGTGAAACTTAATAAAACCATCCTTGCCCGTAGTCTGCCCATTTTACACTTCTCCTCCTTATGAGGGTAGTGTCCCCTATGCCCTTTTAGCTGAGTCCTGACAGATGGCGTTTTGACTGATGTCCTGAAGACGAAAACTGATCCTGTGTGCTGACCTAATCCTTGGAGGGTAATTATGACAATGCAATTTGTAATTTGTCTGTTTGCTTTTCCTTTCTAGGTACCAACTACTCATTTTGATAGAGACCATAGTTAGATGTTTTCCAAATTGGTGTTCTAAATTGTTTTGCATGAAGCCCAACATGCTAATGCTAATCAGTGGTTAGGACAGGGGTTCACTTAAATTGATGCAAATAGACAAACGACTGACATTATGCTATGTTGAATTGACGCGTATTTTGACACTTGCTGTATTCCGATCTATGTTTACGCTGTGCTATGTTCTGATGTTTGTGATTCTTGCATTAATGAAATCTTATCACAGTTGCCACATCGTGACTATGCTATTATGCTTCTTGGTATTGAGATTAACCCTTTTGCTCGTAGATTGTAACTAACAGGGAATAAAATTCATAATATTCTATTAAAAGGTGTGGTTATTCATGGCTGAAAGGTCATGGTTGCGTCGCCAATTTGATTAATGTCTTTGACCAAAGTAAAGTGTATTGTTGTGATAAATATTGATGACATTATTGATATATTGCTTGACATATTGATTAGCTATTTCGTCCTATGGTGTCTCTCAACTGGGTCACAAGATTCATTGGCCTAAAACGAGTCCTAATGTGTAATAAATTAACATAAAAGGACGCGTTAACACTAACAAAAGTTCTCATGAAATTTCTAAAGGTAGCCCTGTCTCTATCCTCCTCAATTCAGCATGTGGGTTGTCACCATCCATCCACTGGAGTGCAGGCAATACACTCTCACTGTCTGGAAAAGTGGTCCTAGTCCTTCCACCGTTGTGTGCTATGCTAAGCCAGGGACATCTAAAGTGTATTCCACTGGCTTCAGTACTCAGGTTTTCACTCATACACGGATTCCCACTACCGCTCAGTTTACATGTTGAAACATTCTACAGAGAAAGTCTCCATGAGCCAATTATCATCATGCAATAGTATCTAGTTCAGTTTCCAAGCTTTTTAGAACTACAACCCAATTTGTAGTACAACAATCTTTCAGGCCCACCTAGTTTTATTGGACGTGGGGCAGGCTTTGTTTTTTTTTTTCTTAAATGTAACAAAAGCATTGTGTGGTTGTGCACTGTCACTTTGTCACTTACAAACATCATATTTTCATTGAAATGGCCATTAACTTTGCACAGACATGCGGTTTTGCTCATAAAATTATATGCACACAAACGCTAATGAGTGGAAATCATGTTTTAGTGAATAGTTATCATTTGTGCACCACCAAGTAGTGTCTTGGTTTGTTTTGATTCTAATAAGATCTTTGTTTCTATCTCACTTAAGAATTACCAAGACAATGTGCTTCATTTTTGCTTTCCTAACTGCTGAATGTGTACAGTTAGTTGATTTACAGGTATTTACATTTTGTTGTCACAAGAAATGACATCCATACAGCCTTTCCTTTCACACTCTCTGTACCCTAGCAAGATTGCCATGTAATTCACTTTATCTTTCTTTCTCTGAGTGCAAAGTGAGAGGAGTTGGTAAACACCAATCCTCATGTTAAAAAAGCAGCAATTTCTCAGAAGACAAAACCTTACACTTTACCCCTGTCTTTAAAGCGCAGCAAATGTGACACGGTAAATAAAGAATTGTAAGTCATCGTTACTTATTGTTTTGACTTTTGTGACCTGCCAAAAATCGGCTTACAACCCACAGTGTGGGAAACACTGATCTAGTCCATATCTAGCGAGATGGCTTTCTTGCATCAACATGCTATCAGGCATATTCACACATCTCTACCTATTCTAAGTCAAATAGTTTAGTGGGAGCAGTTACCTTTTTTGTCAAAGAAAGTCTCCTGCTTGTTTCCAAAGGCAAACATTAAACCCCAATCAATCGATACACAATGACAATTGCTGCCACAAACACCAGAAGCACTGTATAAAAACAGAAAATAAAATAAAGTGAAAGGCACAATTGGTCTACTAAAAGTGTTATTCTGTTTCACTTGTGAAAGGGACAAACCCATTCCAACTCTACATCAGATGCCCTATTTGCTTAACAGAGGTTAAACATTTTCACCGGGTGGAGGGAGTAATGGAGTGTAACAACGTTTAAACAATCTTTCATTGAACAGAGCTTCCAAGGGCGTCTTAGTTTCCCAGAATTATCTACCTCAGGAGTCTTGCTCCAAGAAAATCCAATACTATTGAAGAAGATATAGAAACCGCCTTGTTTGCACATCGATTCATAAAGATATTTGTGAATCTTCTATAATGACACTATTTATTTATTTTATTTTATTTATATGGCGCACTGCTCCTACCTGAAGGGATATCCTGGCTCTAGGGCTGATGTAAAAAATGCAGTGGTTAGTGGGGTAGCTTCATATCGATATAAATGATAGACTACTTTTTGTACAAAAATGTTTTTAGCCTCTTGCAGAATGAGAGGAAATCTCCCTCAAAAAGGGTGGAACAGTGTTCCAATGAGTAGCTGCCAAGTGGGAAAAGGAATGACCCCCTTCCCCAATCCAACCTCAATTAATTTGATTCTGCAGAAGAGTTTGAACAGCTAGACCGAAGATTCCTAGTTAGTAGACGTCTCCAGACCTCGTTCCTGAGGAGCAGAGCACCCATGTCATAAACAACCCTGTGAGTATAGCAGAGTAAGTAAACACTGCCAGCTTCCTTACCGGTAGCCAGTGAAGCTTTTCCAGACTGGTAGAGGCAGAATCCCTAAAGGAACCACCAAGATTAAGTCGTGCAGCAATGTTTTGAATGCTCTGCCGCTTGGAAAATGGATAATCAGCCATTCCCACATATAGTGAATTACCATAATCCAGAGGACTCGCTATCAAATCCCGAACAATGGTCTTCCTGAAGGCATGGGGCACCCATTTGAAGATCTTCTCTATCATTCTCAGTAGGCAATAGCAGACTCCACAAAGCATATTAACCTGGTCGCTCATAGATGGAGCTTTATCAATAATGATGCCCAGTATCTAGCAGATATGATCGGTGTTGAGGCGGTGTCCAGTGAATTGGGCCACCAGGTGCTATTCCAAACTGAGTTCGCTTTTCCAAACAAGATTACCTCTGATTTGTCCCCATTTAACTGTAGGCAGTGTTTTTGCATTCAGCAAGACAAGTCTGACAGGTAGCCTATAAGCCTCTTCTTACATCCTTCCTAACTGAAATCATAAGTTGTGTGTCAACAGCATATAACATGATGTCTAGTCCCTATCTTCTGACAATATTAGCCACTGGAGCCATATACACATTAGAAAGTGTTGGGCTAAGTGGCAAAACCTGGGAACCACCACAACATAGGGTTGTCTCATCAGATGTGCATGGTTGCAAATAAAGTGCCTGCGTACTCCCCGTGAAGACAGAGCCAAAACATTTCATAACATCGGAGTGTTTCTCAATATCTGATGGGTGAATTAGTAAAACAGCATGTGACCCCGTATGAAATGCAACAGAAAGATCGTGTAAGATGAGGGAAGTAGCTTTGCCCTCATCGGCCATGCATCTAATGCTGTCAGTAACTGATAAGAGTGTGGTTTCAGTGCTGTTACCTTCCCTAAACCAACACTGTGAATCATCTAATAATTGATTGCTTTCCAAATACTTTGTCAGCCTCATATTCACCGGTTTCTACAGAATCTTTCAAATGGTTGAAGCTTTTTGCCTCTGGTGTGAATGCAGGACATGTTCATCTTGGTTCATGGAAATCGAAGTTCACTCTAATATTTGTGTCTGTGCATTACTGAGTAATGGAGATTTTTTAGCTTCAGTGAAAGAAAGTCTTGATTTTATTAAAGACACTGAGGTGAGTATTATGCTCAACTTTTCTTGCATTTATTATGATAGCAGCCAAGATAAACTACAACTCCCAGCATGATTTGATAGTAGAAGTACAAAATGCTGTCATAAAGAGAAAAAAAACAACCAATCATGTCAGGGTAATACTATAAATATCTTGACTGGGAGCAACAAGCCCTCTTTTCTTGCCCAAGGAGTAAAAGAAATCCTTAAAATCAGGCAAATGTTCCTTCTTGAAGAAGATGGTGGTGAAAGTGGGAAAGTGGTGAACTTCCAGAATGATGGCAATGAGGTTCCTGGCTAAGACGTCTGGTTAGCAGAGACATTCAAACCTAAGCAAAGACAAAGGGAGGGTTAAAATATATGTGGAGGGATAATACTCGCTACTGTGTCTTTAATAAAATCAAGACTTTCTTTCACTGAAGCTTAGAAAATCTCCATTTTATTACAAGACCCGGAGGCTACAATTATGCTAGTTTAAAGCATAGCCACAACATTATTAGCAACATGAGAAACAGGTTTGCAATAGAATGTTCTGAAAGTGGAAACATTTGACCAATCAGCAGATTTGAGAATGGCATCTAGACTCATTCTGGTCCAAATGCCATAGCACCCCTGGTACAGTGCGCTCCAAATATTGAAGTATTATCGACCGCTAAACCCATGATCCGTTCAACACATCAGTCTAGGGTAGGTGAAGAGACTAGGTTATGAGGAGATTTAAAGGATATAAAAAGTTAAGGCTCCGATTACTTTCTCAAATCTTTAGTTTTTGAAACATACACTTTTAAACAACTTCCCTCACAAAGTTTAGGATAATCAGGAAAATAAGGATAGAATACAGACATTAGATTTGTTTTGGTTCGTCTGTGAACCTGGAAAAATACACCTGAAGAAGTGTATTATACAGAGGAAACATCTGGAGCTTTGACATCGGAAATACATTTTGAAGAGACTAAACACAGAAGAACAATCAGTTTTGCAGATACAAATTTTAGAGATAAAAATTATTATCAGGTTGACTAGAAAGAATTGTAGAATTACATTTACATCCCACACTAAACTATTTTGGTAAAGGAGAGTTTGAAAATGTTACTCCCTTTAATAGTCAACAAATCAAAGGGTGTTCGTCCACAGGTTTTCTATCCACTCTGCTGTGTTCAGCTGAAATCGCTGATCTGTATGTATTGACTGTTCTATAGGCTTTCCTTTGGGAGGCTAAAGAAGCTAGAAAGTTCACAATTAATGTTACATCTGCTGAAAAGAGCTGCACCCCTGTCCACGCACCAACTATTACAAATTCTCCAGGCTGACTTGTAAGCTTTGGATATACCTGGGGCCCAAGCGTGCTGGATGAACTGAGCAGTTTCTGCCGAAATTCCTGTGGTTCTTCCGGAAGACCCAAAACCATCCATGCCAGTAACCAGAGGGATTGATTGTTGAGCAGACTGTGAGATAATCTCTGAGGATTCTGAATTAACGTTGGGAACTGAGGTAGAAGAATGGATCATTCTATCGATAACTCCACAGCTGAAGGGAACGAAGGTTGTCCCTGCCAAAAAGGAGTGATCAGTAGATCCTTTGCCTTCTGGTGTCGAATCTGTGCCAGGACTCGAGCTGTCATAATGAAGGGTGGAAAGGCATAATCCACATGATTGGATCAGTCCTGAAGAAAGGCATCCATTTCTGAAGCCTGCAGATTTGGTCTGTAATGAAAGGGAAGTTGGGTGTTCAACCGAGAAGCGGAAAAATCCACCAAGGAAGGACCAAATTTGTAAAAAGGTTTTTTGAATATTGATGGGTGAAGACACCAGTGGCTTGAATCTCGAAAATACCTGGAACACCAATCTGCTATTGCATTCATTTTTTCTGGAAGGCATTGCTTGGACTGAAATCTGTCTCTGGAGACAAAATTCCCAAACGTTTCTGGCTAGTTCAGCAAGAGGTTTAGACCTTGTGCCTCTTAGAGGGTTTATATACCGAACTGCTGATAAGTTGTCCATTCGAAGCAAAATGGAACAACTTATCCTGTTTTTGACAAATGTCTCGATCGCAAAGGAACCTGCAAGCATATCTAAACAATAATAACTCCTCGTTTGACCACACACCGCCAGTCGAGAACTGACCACATCTTGCGCCCCAACCAGTCTGACTTGCATTGAATTTTAAGACAAGATCTGGTGCTGTAGAGAAAATTGCTTTTCCGTTCCATGCTTGTGGATAATCTAACCACCATTGGAGTTCTGTTCAAGAGTCTTGATCTAAGATAATCATGTCCCCATAGCTGAGACCTTTTTGAAGATGCGAATCTTTAGCCTTTGTAAAGCCCGATAATGAAGAGGGCCTGGAAAATTGCCTTGAATTGGAGAGGCCAGTAGACCTATTATTCGAGCTAAAATTCTGATAGTTAGAGTGGATTGGTTCAAAACCTGAGTTATCTCTCTCCCGATATGACACCTTCTCCTTTGGAAGTTGAAGAATTGAATTGAGTCTATTATGAAACCTAGAAACTCCCTCCGTCGGGACGGACTTAAAGCGGATTTGTCCTTGTTGATTATAAACCCTAAGTCTTGAAGAAGAGATACGAAGTTTGTCAGATGTGTCATTAATACAAATTTGTCTTGATGCAATAAAAGGAAATTGTTTATCTAAGCTAACCCTGTTCTTTCATGTGTCTTATGACTGGTTTCAGTACCTGGGTAGAACACCAAGGAGCTGAAGATAGTCAAAAGGGTAGGCTTTTGAATTGATAAAATGTGTCCTTTCATTGAAATTGAAGAAACTTTCTGAAGGAATGGTGAATTGAAACTGAAAGATGTGCTCTCAGAAGATCTAGATGCACTATCCAGTCTTTCTCCAACAAAGAATCTCTGAGATAGAGTATTGCCTCCATTTTGAAATGGTGATACACTACATAAGTGTTAAATGACCTTAGATTTATCACTGGACGAAGTTTTTAGTTTTTCTTCTTAACTAAAAACCTAGTGCTTGCAAAACCTGAAGGATGAGGGAAAGTAATTTATATGGTCTGCTTGTGAAGAAGGGACAATATCCAGTGATAACATGACTTCTTGGAATTCTTTTCTGGGTTGGACTAGCGTAAAGCTCTATAAATAACCCTTTACTGTTTGTAGAACCCATGGGTCTGAAGTTATCCTTCTCCAAGCATGCACAAATCAAACTGTACGTCCTCCCACCACATATTGGCTAGAACTTAGGGCGCTTACCTGAGTTTTGAGATCCTCTGGCTCTGTAACCACTCGGTCCGAAGCTTCTGTTCCTCTGGGGATAAATGTATGGTTTGTAATCGTGCTGGTATTCAAAGGAGTCTCTGGTCTGATTGACTTCACCTCTTGAGATATAGTGGCTGGCAAAGCGGCTCCTGCCTTTGCCGGCCCTGCCAAAAAACCCACACTGGAAATTATTTTGTAAAGATGTCTGAGCTTTATCTATGGAGGCGAAAGTGACCACATACTTGCTAAGCTCCTTAATAAATTAATCACCAAAGAGCAACCATTTGCCTCTTGACCCTCATATTTGGTAGTCAAATTACTTAGCTTTGGGTAAATCTTTAAGAGCAAGCTTTTCCATCCTTCTTGTGCCATGGCTGAATTGGCATTTCCTAAAAGGCAAATCGCCCTCTGGGTCCAATTAGACAAAGTGACTGGATCTGCTTTAGTGCCTTCAATCCTTGCATCCTCAGCCAAATCCAAAATTCTGGTGAGAGGACCAGTCATGTCTAATAATCTGTCCTGACAATTTGTCCAGGCTCTGTCTACATCTTCCTTTTGATCTTTACCAACATTTTTAAAAAATAAAAGCATGTTTGGATCAATTGAAGGAGTGGCAGTAATGTTATTGGGCAAAGAAGACCGAGGACATTTAGAACGAAGTCTGTTGAGTGACATCTTGTCCCGAGGTAGTCTTAATTTAGTAGAGACAGAATTAGACACATGTTCATAGAGAGACCATTCCGTAGTATTTGGGTGATGGATAAGTGTAGGAGCAAACATCGGTTGACCTGAAAAAGCAAGTAAAGCTTCACTATTATTGGTTTTTGATGACTCTCCCAATTCACATAGAGAAGCTTTACGCATGCCCGACCAGATCATTGTCTGGACCATCCTTATCCATGTCATTGTCTGAATCATCCATATCATCTTTTGTGTCTCCTAAATGTGTCTCCTTAATGGGAAATTTTTGCTCTTTAGAAGTACTAGCCTCAGAAAGAGGCTGAAAAGAAGGAGAGTCCTCAAGTAAATCCAAATTATCTGCCACACATTTTTTGGCCTTTTTAGAATTCATATTTGAATTATCGTTGGACAACAATTTCTTCATGGAAACTTCTAGTGTTTTGGAAATATTAGCAATAGAATTTGAAACAGCCTTCTACACTGAGTCTTTGATAAATGCATTCAAATTATCTTTAAACATCCGAGCCTCTCTGTCCTCAGACAAAACCTCCATATTTATATAATAAATATATATATTTATTTGGTAAAACAAGGATGAGAGCAACCAAATATATATATAAAAATATTTTGAAAATATATGTATGAAAATATATCAAAAAACTATGTCCCAATGAATGATAAATCAGTGTTAAATTAAAAAAAACCTGACTAGGAGGGATTAAAATGTATAGGGTGAAGGAAATCAGAGAAAGAAGGCAGGCCTGAGGGCCGTTACCACAAAAAAATGGAGGTGTGCACTTCTCCAATGTCACAGGAAGAAGGAGGAGGCGATCAGAGGCAGAATGAATGAGGAAAGACAGGACAGAAGCACAACCCCGCCTCCCCCTGTTGCTGAGGAAAAGGGCTTGAAATGGCCTCTCGAGAGAGCGAGCGCGATGTGAAGCGGCCTCTTGAGAGAGCGAACATGCAATGCAACCCAAGCCTGGAGAGCTTAAGGAAAGAAAACGCGTGTGGCAGTAACAATCAGTGCGCAATGCGAAGAACGGGTTAGTGGATTGCCAGTACAGTGAAACCCATTAAAATCTTTGTAAATACCAATAATTCACGCACATAAAAGAAAGAATAATTATTTTGATACACAGAAATAACTATGTATATAATATGTATGTATAATTTTTTATTTCGAACAGCAAGAGGACTTGTTGCTCCGGGTCAAGAGATTTATAGTATTACCCTTACGTGATTGGTTGTTTTTTCTCTTTATGACAGTGTTTTGTAGTTCTGTTATCTAAGCATGCTGGGAGTTGTAGTTTATTTTGGCTGCCATTATATTAAATGCAAGAAAAGTTGAGCTTAATAGGAGCCTCGGGGTCTTGCAATAAAATTCTAAACTACGATAGGGTGGTGGTAACTGGATTGCTAAAAGATAAAATGTACAGACAAAACCTGCCAGCACAGAGATAAACGAAGGGGCTGCTAGCCCCTGCCAGGAGAGAGATGAAGCCAAGCAGACCAAAACTGCCAGCGGGGTGGTGAGATGTAGAGAGCCAAACACTGCCAGCAGAGATTAACCTGAACCTGCTATCCCTGCCAGCGGGGAAATACAGATGAAACTCTCATATTCCACCAGCAGAGAGATGAGCTGAGACTGCTGAAACCCAGTGTGGGCTCCTGGGGGTGGCATTTGTATGGACATCCAGCTCCGGGCTGCCTTGGGCGGGCGGTGAAATCCAGACATAAGTGACACTGTATTGGCTAACATGGCAAGAGGTGAGCTTAATGAGCATTTTGGTTTGCTGAGCTGAAGCAGAGTCCATTAGTGACGTATGCTGTGGTCTTTTAGTCAGGTCTGTGGTAAGGTAATTTTTGCCAGGGAGATAATATAAAACAGTCGTTTTTTACTGTATAAAAGTCTCTCTCTTTGAGGCAGATAAGGAGGGATTGAAGATAAAAGGGCAGCAGTGAGGGAAGCATTAAAGGTATTAATTCAAGAGGCTAAAGAAGATCTTTGCCGGGTGATTTGTCCAAGGCTTGGGTAGGTCTCAAGACATAAGAGACAAGTGGCTGGATGATGACTGTGGTTTTTGCATGCTCACCCTGCAAGCAAACAGGAAGGAGCAGTTGCCATTCTGCGGAGCGGAGGTTGGGATTTGGCAGCGCATTCCAATGTTGAAAGTAATTTAGTGGCATAGCCCTTAACGTCAAATAGGCTCTGGGGACAAAGCTCAGATATCCAGAGGATACTAATGCACTCCTTGCGGTAAAGGGAAGTGGCTGTCCAGCACTGGCAGCATCGGGCGGGAGGCCTTCAAAACAAGGCATGCCTCCAGACTGAGTCAGAACCACTGTACGTGCCTGCGGTGTCCGTGGCCAACAGGCAGGTGGCGCAGGAGCAAGTGCCTGATGCACACGGCAACAGCATTCTAATAGGCCAGCAGAGGGCGAGTAAAGCACACTTGGGAAAAAGATGCAAACTATTGATACCAAAGGACTAAGTTCCTGAATGAGGTTATTGACACCCAAGAAGAGCTTTTTGGGTATTAAGACGTGTTGGAGCAGTACAGAATGATAGGGCCAGTAATATATTATATCCATTGACAGGAGTTAAAAAGAGAGACGTTTAGATAACATGGGTGAAAACTGGCAAGCAGAGTCTTTTTTTGGGACAGTCTAGCCAGAATAAAAAGTTGTAAAGGAGGATGGAGGCAGTTCAATCGGAAGTTGGGAGATGAATTGGATTGGATACCTGTGGAGAATAGGGTAAAGCAGAGACAAGGAACTCCGGTAGTAGATGTTGACAGGACCACAGCTCCACCAGGTTGGGCTGACCTTTTGGACAATGTCTGGACAATACCAGAAATGAAGTCTATGTATAAATGGCTCTCTCCGGTCAGGTTACTTATGGCCTGAGAACACCGGACTGAAGAGAGTGGGAGGTCTGAAGTGACCATCCTGACATCCCGGAAAAAAGTGAGTACGGTAAGATTTCCAAAATACATTGGAGAATGTATGATGATGGTGTGGGAGGTGGTGAGAAACCTAGTGGAAGTAAGAATGAAAGAGAGCTGGAGGTGGTTGACACACTGGAATTGGATAATGAAGGGGATGAGCAGGAGTTGGAGGAGGGTGAAATTCTGCATTGGCAAGAGGTTCTGGCTCAGTGTGAGTTGGGGTAATGGGGGAAAAAAGTGAGCAAATAACCTGTCAAGGAAAAGTGAGGCCTAGTGACCAACCACAGGTGATATCACAAAGAGGAGAGAAGAATGCAGGGGGAGATTGAGGAGCACGCAGGAAGAGTATGACCATTTTTAAGTACTGTTTAGACTTGGGTGAAACTGGTTGGTGGCATTGGTGGGATGCGAGGGGGACAGGTGCAAACATAACAAAGGTACATAGGAGTGTAGAGACTGATTTGGTGTACAAAGGGGTAAATATCAAAGACACAGTGGACCTTGCGGTTTCAGCAAAAAGGAAATCAGGAGAAAAAGTAAACAAAGACGAAGGTAAGTCAGGTTCAGGCTACAAACAGAAGATAAGAACAAGTCAGACAGTTTTAAACAGTTACCGTATATGGAGTTGGCAAAGCCATTGGGAGCCCATCTTTCCCAAAATACCAAAGAGAAAATAGGGAGAGGGAAGTTTGTTGATGTATATAAACTCTTACACTGGGAAGTGTGAACAAAGGAGGATTTGAAAGAGAAGGCTTGGGAATTAGCAAATTGACCTAGGGTGCCCACGATCATTGATACTTGGACACCTGTGTTTTTGATATATACAAATGTATACTGTGAGAAAGGTCAGTGTCCTTTTTTAAATACATGGACATCATATGGAAAGTACAGATGGATTTCAGTGGATATGCTTGGCTGCATTATGTTGAGGAGTTTAGACCCAATCTCAGTTTAGTCTCAGCAAGCAGGTTAGATGGTGTTGTGGACATCCTCACCCTCATCAAAAAGGCTTCTTTGCCAGTTAAGTTGGAGGCATTGTACTCTTGGTTAATCTTTTAGTCAAAGAGGTATGAAGCTTTTTCTTTTAGATTGGGGTTTTAGAGAAAGATTTTGTTGCGTTATCAAGGACCCCATCGCAGAAGATTTGTCTGAAATCTGCCAGACATGCCCCTGGTGGTGCGTGACAAACTAAAGAAGGAGGTGGCTGAATGGTGAATGGCTTGCCCATTTAACTATTGGTCTCTGTCAGACTTAATTTTTCCACCATTGGGCGTGGTTCCAAAGAAAACACTTAGGGTTTAGGTTGATTCATCATTTGTCATGACCTGAAGGGTAATTTGTGAGTGATTGTATTGTAAAAGAGGACACAGCAGTAGAATTCGCTTTGGTGTATGTGGCTATGAAATTGGTGAGACGTTGTGGCACAGGTGCTAAATGTGCTAAATGTGATATGAAGTCAGTCTTGCCTCTTAACAGTGCATCCCCCTGATTTTTCTTTGTTGGGTATGAGGTTTGACGATAACATATATGTTGACAAAGTGTAGCATGTGGGATGTGCAGTATCCTGTAAACTGTTTGATGAATAATGCTTTAATCTCTTCGCTGCCAGGCCTTTTCCCCCTGAGGTGGCAGGCCTTTTTTTGGCTATTTGGAGCAGTTCGCGCTTAGGCCCTCATAACATTTTGTCCACATAAGCTACCCATGCCAAATTTGCGTCCTTTTTTCCCAACATCCTAGGGATTCTAGAGGTACCCATAGTTTGTGGGTTCCCCTGGAGGAGACCAAAAAATTAGCCAAAATACAGCAAAAACTTCATATATTTTTTTTTTATAAAAAGAAATGGAGGAAAAAGGGCTGCAGAAGAAAGCTTGTGTTTTTTTTCCCCTTGAAAATGGCATCACCAAAGGGTTTGCAGTGCTAAAATCACCATCTTCCCAGCTTTCAGGAACAGGTGGACTTTAAACAGAAAACCACATTTTTCAACACAATTTTGGCATTTTACTGGGACATACCCCATTTTTACATTATTTTTTTGTGCTATTTTTTTGTGCTTTTAGCCTCCTTCCAGTTAGTGATAGAAATGGGTGTGAAACCAATGCTGGATCCCAGACAGCTAAACATTTCTGAAAAGTAGACAACATTCTGAATTCAGCAAGGGGTCATTTGTGTAGGTCCTACAAGGTTTTCTTACAGAAAATAACAGCTGAAATAAAAAAAAAATTGAAATTGAGGTTAAAAAAACAGCCATTTTTCTCCACGTTTTACTCTAACTTTTTTCTGCGATGTCAGATTTTCAAAAGCGATATACTGTTACGTCTCCTGGACTCTTCTGGTTGCGGCTATATATATATAGGGCTTGTAGGTTCATCAAGAACCCTAGGTACCCAGAGCCAATAAATGAGCCGCACCTTGCAATGTGTTTTCATTGTATACTGGGTATACAGCAATTTATTAGCTGAAATATTAAGAGTGAAAAATATGTATCAAGGAAACCTTTGTATTTCCAAAATGGGCACAAGATAAGGTGTTGAGAAGCAGTGGTGATTTGCACATCTCTGAATTCCGGGGTCCCCATACTAGCATGTGAATTACAGGAAATTTCTCAAATATACGTCTTGTTTACACACTGTCTTACATTTGGAAGGAAAAAATTTAGAGAAAGACAAGGGACATTAACACTTGTTCTGCTATTCTGTGTTCCCCCAAGTCTTCTGATTAAAAATGGTACCTCGCTTGTGTAGGTAGGCCTAGTTCCCAAGACAGGAAACCCCCCCCAAAATCCAACATGGACAAATCACATTTTTACATTGACAGCTGACGTGTTTTTTTGGAAAGTGCCTAGCTGTGGATTTTGGTCTGTAGCTCAGCCAGCACCTAGGGAAATCTACCAAACCTGTGCATTTTTTAAAACTAGATACCTAGGGGAACCTAGGATGGGATAATTTGTGGCGCTTTCACTAGGTTCTGTGACCCAGAATCGTTTGCAAACCTCAAAATTTGGCAAAAACACTTATTCCTCACATTTTGGTGATAGAAAGTTCTGGAATCTGAGGACAGCCACAAACTTCTTTCTACCAAACGTTCCCCAAGGTCTCCCAATAAAAATAGTACCTCACTTGTGTGGGTAGACTTAGTGCCTGTGACAGGAAATGCCCCAAAACACTACGTGGACACATCAAAATTATCAAATTCAAAACTACCTGTTTTTGCGGGGGCACCTGCATTTTTGGTTCTGGGTTCAGCAGCCATCTAGGGAAACCTACCAAACCAAACATTTCTGAACACTAGACACCCGAGGGAGTCCAGGGAGGTGTGACTTGCGTGGATCGCTTAGTGTTTTCTTACCCAGAATCCTCAGCAAACCTAAAATTTTAGCTTAATCACATTTTTCCCACATTTCTGTGTGGGATCACCGCAGGGGACAAATTTCCTATCACCCAACGTTCCCCTCAGTCTCCGGGTAAAAATGATACCTCACTTGTGTAGGTAGGCCAAGTGCCTGTGAGAGGGAAGAGCCAAAAACATGTTGAAAATTAGGGGGAACCAAAGTGGGTCAAAAAAGGCAGTTTGGGAAAAAATGTTTTTAGGCTGACAAGTGGGGCAGAATTGTCATCGGTATAGATGCAACAATGCTGGGTGGTATGAATTTCGTGGATTCCTGCAGACTCCGGAAGGTTACATCACAAAAATGTGGGAAAAATGTATGATTTCAAGCTAAGTTTAAGGTTTGCAGGGCATTGTGGGCAAGAAAATAGTGCGGGTGCATGTGAAGCACACCACCTTGGACTCACTTAGATGTTTATTTTTCAGATGTGTCTAGGTCTCGTAGATTTTTCTACATGGCAGCGCCCCAAAGTCCAAAAACTGCAGCCCTCACCATTTGAAGTCGGGACGATTTTGAGAGTTAGATAAGCTCTCATGGCCCAAATGTGAAACAAAAACCCCAAATAATCAAATGTCCTCTTGCTTCTTGTGGGATAAGATGTTTTAGTGTGCTGGGGGAGAGCTGAAATAGTGTTACCCCCTTCAGTTGGGGTGGGGGCATAACCATGCCCATACTGGTTGGTAGCCACCACCCCACTATTTTTTTTTTTTTTTAATTCCCTGGCATCTAGTAGGGTCACCCCCATCCTCGCCCCCGGGGAGTCGATCGGGGGTAATTGCCCCATCTGCCCATCTGGTGGGCAGATCAACTTTGTCCCCATTATTTGGGGTGGGGGTACAGCCATCCTTTTTTTTTTTTTTTTTTTTTTTTAATTTTCTCTAGTGGGCTCTCTGCCCCCCTTGGGGGCAGATGGGGACTTAAAAAATAGGCCGATTTGCCCTCAAGGGGGGCAGAAATGGCCAACATTGATGTGACCCATGGGGAGTGACCCTTGCTTATGGGGCTGCCCCCCCAATCAAACCTCTCATACATACATACACACACACACCAATCCCTGGTGCCTACGTGGTTTCTCCCCCCTACCCCCCCGGGGGCAGATTGGCCTAAGAAAAATAGGCTGATCGGCCCCCAAGTTGTGGTATTATTGATCATGAGTGTCAGCGACCACAATTGCAGGAAAATTGGCAGGAATCAGTTTTTATTGAAACTTCTTCTGGGATTATGAACTTAATGCAGGGGAAATAAGGAGGGTGATTCTTCAAGGATGGGCAAAAGAAAAGAAGAGTTGGTTTTAAAGGGGAAGCTGTGACCATTCAGAGATTTGTTTATTTGATTTAACGTTTGCATGTGGTTTGTTGGTTGTTTTTTTAAATTATTTTGCTTTAGTTATACATGTTGTGGTTGGTCTTCTGAGTTTTTAGAGTTTCAGAGTTGTTCGGTATGGGTATGAGGATTTGAGGTCAATGGGAATAACTACAGGTTGCATTTAAGAAAGTCAAAAACTGTTCAACTGGGAAAAGGAGCTAAAATTGTTTTACATGGAATTTAAACCCGTTTTTTTTTTTTTTTTTTTCTTCTACGAAGTTGGGAGTAGATCACTAGCTTCCCATTTGTTACCTGTGATGAGAAAGTGCTTTTGAGTATGGGTGAAATTCCTGTGGAATTTGGTACACCATACATTCAGGATAAGGGCAGAACCTGAGGCGGCCAAATTGGGTTTATCTGTCAAGGAAGTTATAAGGTTGGGGAGACGGTAATATGAATGTTGCTTACGTTATATTCAGGATATTGATTATATGCAATGAGCGGTGTCTTTGAGTTAACAATTTTTCAATTGTGCTTGCAAGACATGTAGCGGGTCCATGGGTGGACGTTTACTAAGTGTGAATTATTCACTCTTTTGTTAAATGGGCAGTGAAGCAGGCGGAGACCTGGTACATTCAGAAAGAATTTTAGTTTCAGATCTACTGAGGTCAAGATTGAATGGTGGAGTGGAGGGTCTCAAACAGGGTCAATCACTGCCATTGTTGTTTAACATAGCTGGTGCAAGACCATGTCTGGACATTCTCTTGATCCATCTTGGTATATACAGGGAGTGCAGAATTATTAGGCAAATGAGTATTTTGACCACATCATCCTCTTTATGCATGTTGTCTTACTCCAAGCTGTATAGGCTCGAAAGCCTACTACCAATTAAGCATATTAGGTGATGTGCATCTCTGTAATGAGAAGGGGTGTGGTCTAATGACATCAACACCCTATATCAGGTGTGCATAATTATTAGGCAACTTCCTTTCCTTTGGCAAAATGGGTCAAAAGAAGGACTTGACAGGCTCAGAAAAGTCAAAAATAGTGAGATATCTTGCAGAGGGATGCAGCACTCTTAAAATTGCAAAGCTTCTGAAGCGTGATCATCGAACAATCAAGCGTTTCATTCAAAATAGTCAACAGGGTCGCAAGAAGCGTGTGGAAAAACCAAGGCGCAAAATAACTGCCCATGAACTGAGAAAAGTCAAGCGTGCAGCTGCCACGATGCCACTTGCCACCAGTTTGGCCATATTTCAGAGCTGCAACATCACTGGAGTGCCCAAAAGCACAAGGTGTGCAATACTCAGAGACATGGCCAAGGTAAGAAAGGCTGAAAGACGACCACCACTGAACAAGACACACAAGCTGAAACGTCAAGACTGGGCCAAGAAATATCTCAAGACTGATTTTTCTAAGGTTTTATGGACTGATGAAATGAGAGTGAGTCTTGATGGGCCAGATGGATGGGCCCGTGGCTGGATTGGTAAAGGGCAGAGAGCTCCAGTCCGACTCAGACGCCAGCAAGGTGGAGGTGGAGTACTGGTTTGGGCTGGTATCATCAAAGATGAGCTTGTGGGGCCTTTTCGGGTTGAGGATGGAGTCAAGCTCAACTCCCAGTCCTACTGCCAGTTCCTGGAAGACACCTTCTTCAAGCAGTGGTACAGGAAGAAGTCTGCATCCTTCAAGAAAAACATGATTTTCATGCAGGACAATGCTCCATCACACGCGTCCAAGTACTCCACAGCGTGGCTGGCAAGAAAGTGTATAAAAGAAGGAAATCTAATGACATGGCCTCCTTGTTCACCTGATCTGAACCCCATTGAGAACCTGTGGTCCATCATCAAATGTCAGATTTACAAGGAGGGAAAACAGTACACCTCTCTGAACAGTGTCTGGGAGGCTGTGGTTGCTGCTGCATGCAATGTTGATGGTGAACAGATCAAAACACTGACAGAATCCATGGATGGCAGGCTTTTGAGTGTCCTTGCAAAGAAAGGTGGCTATATTGGTCACTGATTTTTTTTTGTTTTGTTTTTGAATGTCAGAAATGTATATTTGTGAATGTTGAGATGTTATATTGGTTTCACTGGTAATAATAAATAATTGAAATGGGTATATATTTTTTTTTTGTTGAGTTGCCTAATAATTATGCACAGTAATAGTCACCTGCACACACAGATATCCCCCTAACATAGCTAAAACTAAAAACAAACTAAAAACTACTTCCAAAAATATTCAGCTTTGATATTAATGAGTTTTTTGGGTTCATTGAGAACATGGTTGTTGTTCAATAATAAAATTAATCCTCAAAAATACAACTTGCCTAATAATTCTGCACTCCCTGTACAACTTAGTGCAACTATCTGGTTTATGTTTAGTAAAATAAATTATACAAGACTTAGATATGATTTGTAGCATGTGGTCGGGAACATTTATTTTATGGACAGCTTTGGTGGCAAACAGAGTTTGGCATGGGATGGTGAAATATTGCATGGTGAAAGAGCAAGGCATAAAGTTAACTGAAAGATGAGCAGATTTTTTTCAAGAAATTGGTTTCAGAGTAGTTAAACATGGTGACATTAAAAAGAGGATATAATGTTTTATAGGCAAGATGAGGTTCCTTTATCATTTACGGGGAATGAGTTATATTCTTGAAATACGAGATTGCTTGGCAAATAAACTGTCAGTTTCGAGATGGTGTAACTGAATGTTATAAGACGTTTGGGCTACGACCTAGTGGTGAAACAAAGACAGAGGCTTTTAAGGCGACAGCTGATACCTTTCCTTAAAGAAGCAATTATTTAAACAGGGCGAAAAATCTCCTGCTCAGGGATTTTCCAGGTTGGCAGAAAAGCTGAGGGATCAGGAAATGGGACGCAAGGGTTGGGGCAAGGCAGGGCAGACCTTGGCAGAGGGGGTACAGGAAAGTAATGGTTGGGGCACATATGAATGCATGGCAAATGAAATGAGTGAACGATTTGGATGGCTTATTGGGGGTTTGTTTCTTGGGGGAAGGATTAATGGTGGGGGGAGTAGTTTGAAAATTGTATTAGTGAGGTGAGGTAAGTTAAAATATGTTGTAATGTAAATAAGTTTCAGCTGCATACCTGTCCTAATAAAAAAAAACTTTTGCTCTCAAATTGGTTTTCTTATTATGATCTGTCTTGCCCGATAGCAAACATGAGTTTGAGAATGCTAATCTGCCAACAGATAGCTGGAACTGAGAGGGCCAAACATGAGCAAAGGGAAGAAACGAAGAAAGGTGACACTGATTCTGAACAGACGCCAATGATACTGTGTCAATCTACAACCAGGCAGAAAAGAAGATGATACTGCTAGTCCCTGCTAGTAGAGATGTCAAAGACTGCTGCCCGTGGACAGGATGGAGATGTGCGACCCCGTGCAGAGAGGTGATAAAAGCCATCGTAATGATTAGCTGTGAAACATTTGGTAAAAAAACATTTTTGGGACAGTGTGGTGGTAAGAAAAGGGGAGTAGAACTGAGATTCATCAATGGGTGACGAAATATTAGCCAAGACCCAGACTGGAGCAGGCATGAGTATTTCACCGTGCTCAAAGGGCATTATTGAAATGACCAATGATGAGCGAGGTGAGGAGCTGTGGTCTGAGTTGGGACTAACTTAAGAGCAAGCGAGGAGAGGTGAGAGAGCCCACTGAGTGGAGGAGCGGAGGGGTGCACTGGGATGCAGGGGGTGTATCCTGGGCTATAGGACGGTGCTCAGTGTAGTTAACACGGGCGCACTGGGGTGTAGGGCGGTGCTCAGTGTAGTTAACACGGGCGCACTGGGGTGTAGGGGCGGTGCTCACAGCGATGGCTGGTCTTAAGGGTCAAGATGGGCGTTGCCCTGCCACCCCAGCGGAGTAACACACCGATGAGAAGAGCAACTAGCATTAAAATGTGCTTGCGGCTCGGTGTCAAAGATGTGTTAATCTGTTTTTTTTGTTGGGGGATGGCCCTGCACATGTGGTAGTTGGGGCGAAATTTTCCATGACCTGGAGGCATAAGTAAGGGCAGTGAGGACACACTTGTGGGCGAGGTGTGTGGTATTGCCAGGAATACTTTTATTTTGGGCATTATTCACATGACCCAGGCCCAGCTCTCTCTGTACTGCTGCATCGCTCTTGCTCCTGTCTTCTCATTGCTTTTCCCTCCATGTTTTGAGTGCCTTTTCCTTGCTTTTTCCTCGTT
Source organism: Pleurodeles waltl (assembly GCF_031143425.1). Taxonomy (NCBI): domain Eukaryota; kingdom Metazoa; phylum Chordata; class Amphibia; order Caudata; family Salamandridae; genus Pleurodeles; species Pleurodeles waltl. The sequence continues at coordinate 522,774,521 of NC_090451.1, read as the reverse complement.
CTCACTGCTTTCTCATTGCTTTTCCCCTCATTTTTTGTGTGCCATCTCCTTGCTTTGCCCTCGCTTTCGCTGATTTCTCCCTGCTTTAACCCATGTTTTTTTCTAGCGCCTTCTCCTTGCTTTTCCCTCATTCGCACTGCTTTCTCCTTGCCTTTTACCCCATTTTTTGAGTGCCTTTCCTTGCTTTTCACTCTTTTTCACTGCTTTCTCCTTGCTTTTATGTAATTTTCACTGCTATTGCCTGGCTTTTTCCCTCATTTTTTGTGTGCCTTCTCCTTGCTTTTCCCTCATTTTCACTGCTTTGTCCTTGCTTTTTCCTTCATTGCCGCTCCCTCATGCCGCCCGTTATTTTCAGCCTACCCCCTCCACCATCATTCCCTCCTCCCAGGACCTACTTAATGAGGGCCGCAGCGCATCCCATTAAGCAGGTCCCAGGCCCAGCTCTTTCTGTGCTGCTGTACCGCTCTTGCACAAGTCTTGTCCTTGCTTTTCCCCCCGTTTTTGTGTGTGTTCTCCTTGCATTTCCCTTTTTTTCATTGCTTTCTTCTTGCTTTTTCCACCATTTTTTGTGTGCCTTCTCCTTGCTTTCCCCTCGTTCTCACTGTTTTCCCCTTGCTTTTCCTTCTTTATTGTGTGCCTTTCCTTGCTTGCCCCTCGCTTTCACTGCTTTCTCCTTGGTTTTCCCCTGTTTTGGTGTGCCTTATCCTTGCTGTCCCTCGTTTTCACTGCTTTCTCCTCCTTGGTTTTTCCGCCGATATTTGTGCAGCCTCCCCTCAAAACTCCGTACAGTCTCCTGACTTTGTGAATTCCAAAGGGCCCTCAAGACCTGGCTGCTCAAATGAGCCTCCCGGACCTGCAAGCACCTGGATACCCTGTGGGTTCTTTAGCCATGCTTTACAAATCCTGATTGATTGACCTGGAAGACCTTCATTAATCTCACAGGTCGGGGAAGCCCTGGTCGTTTGGGACAATGTAGGAGTGGGTGTGTCAGTTGCCTTTGCCTCTTTCACTGCGACTCAGCAACTTCTGTTGATTTTCTTATGATATGTGGGCTGGGGTGGGGGGGGAGGACTCCAGCAGCTTCCGAGGTTCAGTTAGTGTGGGTTAATATTAGTTCATGCTAGTGCAGCCCTGTTACCAAGACCCGGGGAGAATAAGTAGGTGAGTGAGTTCTGTGTGAAGTTTTCTTACATCATTCATTTGGAATTTGGGTGCGTTATTTAATGTGCATTTTGGTCTTTCCTATGTTGATAATAACTCACAGAAGCATCTCTTGTTGTCTGTGAGTGCTGACAGCCTAACCCGTTGTACAGATCTGCAGCACACAAGGCGCGGCAGACATGTGGCCACTCATTTAGAACCTCTCAAAACACCTAATGTGCATTTCAATTATTCAGCTCTGAGGTTGACAATGGAGCCAAGGGAACGGCGGGTGTTCTACAAGATGCATGAGCATTTCTCGATCTGTGTATAAAATGCAAAAGGTGCTTGAGTCAAACCATCAGATATCAAAAAACAGGTGTGGGAGGTTCTGGCTGTACCCCTCCACTTGTGCCCCACTCGGCTCACACAATAGAACCTTGGCACCCATGTTTTTCTGGGCCGTGTCCGAAGTCAGTTTTTATGGCGACTGCTGCCAAAACCCTTGTGGGTTACAATTCAACTGGCTGCAACTTGATCTTTTCTGGTGCTTGTTTTTAGCACCCCAGTACTTTCCAATTGAGTCCACGCTATATAAAACTACAACAGCGCATACCCTTGCCCGACTGCACAGATACGGCCATTGTCCACTTATCCATGTATTTCACGCACACTACAATGCACGTTGTCCTTTTTGAGTGGGCACAGTGCTGATTGTCAGCCCTCTCATATTTAAATGTCTTATTTCTTTTTTATGCACTATAAAAAACGACAAACACAAAGCTGTGCTTTGCACAAGTTTCAGGCCACTAAAATGTTTTGATTGCACCTTTTTTACTTCCAGTTTATGTCTAGCAGTTTCCGAGGCAACAAAGGCATCAGTTGCAAAGCCATGCTGTTACATCCTCCCTATTCTCAGGGACACCACTGTGTGAATAAAAAGACTCGAGCGTCCCTTTGGTGCCCCAGAGGTTAATTCCATGCTTTCATTCTCTGACTATTATCAGCAGTGGCATAGCTGGTATCCCATAGGCCTATGCAAACGTGTGAAATGGGTTCTGTACCCTCAGTTGGGTGGTGAAAAACATCCACAATTAGAATATAGAGGACCCCTCACAACTTTGGGCCTCAGTGTCACTGCACCATTGACGGCCACGTCTCTGCATTAGCTGCATCACCACTGCCTCAGTCGGGAGAGGGAACTACAGCATTTATCGTGGACTTTCTCTACATAGGAAAGAGGATGAAGACTATTAATTTGCATTACATTTGTAACATGCCTTGGGTCACAGTTGGCATTTGCCCTTTTTAGGTCTCTTGCATGATCAACATTCACAACATGGCTCAGATTTGTTTCTCATATTATGCGTGTCTGAGATGGTCCTAAATGCTGTATGTGGGTAAATCTGTCACTCGCCATCTAATATTTTCAGAATTTGCTATGTAAGATGTTACCACGTGTCTGGGCCTTGATGACTTCCTCAACCAATGCAGTAAAGAGGCAGAAATGTGTTACATGTAGGAAACACTTAGACCCATATTTATACTTTTCTAGCACCACATTTGCGTCATTTTTTTACGCAAAAGCGGTGCAAACTTGCAAAATACAATTGTATTTTGTAAGTCTGCACCGTTTTTGCATCAAAAAGCAGGGCTAATGCGGCGCTAAAAAAGTATAAATATGGGCCTTGGAGTGCCTATTTCCATTGGTTGGGTGTGCTAGGGGGATCATTTTGCAAGCAGACCAGTTTTAGGCTTGGGTCAATTTTGGACTTGTTTCTAATGTTTAATTCACATTTGTGCTTTAAAATGCTATATTTCGATCCCCCTTTTTCAACAATTTGCAGTAAATATGTGCTGTAAAATACACCATTTGAATCAATTTTTTTCAAAATTTTCTTGTTGGGGAGAGCTCCCCACCCATTGCAGCCTTCTTTTGCACTTAGGGCTCACTCACTCATTATACTCTGGTATACAATTTTCACCCCACCACGTTTAAAAGTCACGAGCTGCTACTATGTGTTGGTAGCAGGCCTCACTGGGGGTGTGGGGCGATGTGCAGTGTTCCTACCACCACCAGGGGACACAGTCGGATTGGGACGAAAAATAGACCCAGGCACCCAAAAAAAAGTGCTGCACATTTGGAAATTGCAACCTTTTGTGAAGCATCGTGTGCTTTTTTTTTTTTTTTTTTTTTTTTTTTAAATTGGTGTTTTTTTTTTTTTTTATGAGGGGGATAATTTTAAGAGAACATTATGGTATAGAAAGCCTTGTATAGCTTGTATGGTCAGTAACATAACTCAGGACAGAAAATTCCATTATTCCACTGACACTCACTCTTCTCCTGACACTCATCTTGAGGTCCATGAATCTCCATTATCCCATGCTCCCCTTCCTATCTCTGAATCCCTTCCTGTCTATTAGTACATAATCCATGTCTATCCTGGTGAAGGCAACAAAGGATGAGCCAAAACGTTGTGTACAAAGTTGTTAATTGTTAGTGTCTGGAAAGGAGGGGGGAAACTACTGGATGAAATTCATTTTGTTAGGTTCTTTTGTCTCTCCTTACCAGAGCTTATTCAGTAGATGTGTGAATGAGAAGGGGTTCCTGGAATAGTATTTTTACTTTACTTTTAAAAATATTTTCATAGATATGCCATATACTGAATTGTATTTGATAGAAAAAGCTGATGAAAATTTAAATAGCCGGTGATTGTTTTAAAGTGGTATGGATTGTATTCGTATATAAAGCAATAAAGCTGACATATTAGTGATTCTCTTCCTTTACATAATGCTGGAGGTGAAATATATATAGGTGAAATTGTGGGGAGGAAATCATCAGTTAAGAAGTAATGATGAGAGTAGGTATCAATATTGAAATTAGATTTGAAGAGTGACTAGATACTCTCTAGGTGCAAAGACTTACCAATTTTAATTTAAAACGGCACAGACTCTCACCCTGGACAAAAAGATAGAAAAGACAAATCTGCTGATGGCCTCTGGATTGCAAGACAGAAGCGCTCCTTGTGAGTGCTCTATGGAATAGCCAGATAGACAGACCCCCTGCATGCACATTGGCTCTGTAGTGGAAGAGGTGTGTATGTATATGTATTTGTGTGTATAATTGTGTGTGTGTATATGTATGTATGTGTGTGTATATATATATATATATATGTGTGTATATATATAATATATATACACACACAACACCCACCCCCACATTGTGTGTAGGAGCTCAGATTTTCTTTAAGGAGCTCTTGGTCTGAGTTCTTGAATGCTGGACTGCTCAGTACTAAGGCAGCCAAGACTTGGTTTCACCTTAACCCACTTTCTTCCACTGACCTACTCTTCCTGTCCCTCTAACATTCTCGCAGGTTCATTTTCCTCCCTCCTTTCTCCCTTTGTCAGTGCTTCCCTATGACTCTGCTCCCTTCATTTTCTGCCTTTCTCCCACTTGCTCTGGTCAAAATCTCATAACTAAAAAATTCCACTTCCAACGATCTGCACAAATTAAGCACTGTGAGCCACATATAAAAAGTATTTTACCGGTTACAAAATGAGGCGATTCACAGAATTGGCCCATCTGCGACTGGGAAAATGTTTTTGGGGTGTACAAAGCCCAAATTGCGATTCAGTAACTTGATACCGATTCGCAATTTGGGTTTGCAATTCGGTATTTGGAAAGGGCATGTTTAGGACATCCCTTCCAAATACAGATTCACATTGGTATGCACGAATACTTAGCGACCAAAATGTAAGCCGCATAACATTCACAATTTACCACCAATTGAAAGTTGGTGATATCCTATTTGCAAATGGGAAGGGGACCTCAAGGGACCGCTTCCCATTCGAGAATTGATGAAAAAATATTTTTAAGAGGAGGGAGTGGTCCAAGGGACCACTCTGCCTACTCTTAAAAAATGAAAATGAAACTTTATTTTTTTCTTTTTTACACTCATCCTGTTTTCATTTAAGGAAAACGGGCTGTGTTAAAAAAAAAAAAATTTGATATATATATATATATATATATATATATATTGCTTTATTCCTAGATTCGTTGTTATACTAGATAATTATGAATCCCTGCTCTCATTTTATATCACACTTTGTCTACCCATCACCATATGTCATGTCTCTATCAATCTATCCTCCATTCCCACTCTGACTCATCCCAAATCCAGTCTACTACTTTCATTTCCTAAATAACCCTGCCTAAGCTCTTCCCTCCTCTTCCACATTTAACTCACCCAATCCTCACTTTACTACCATGATCTCCCAAACAACCCTCCTATATTCTCCCTCATTTATCTCACCCTGCTACTATGATCTCCCTAACCCCTTCCGCAGACTCTTCCATCCCCCCCTTTACTCATCCCAAGCCTAAATCCTATTACCATAAAACTCCCAATTAACACTTCTGGATTCTTCCCTCCTCCACCCCTTCATTACTCCAGTCAATCTAACTAACAAACTCACATATCCGCGGCTCAAATTAACTCATAATAATACTAAAACTGAACTCATATTTCCTTGTACTAATCCCCCACTAATTCCTTTGGGTTCCGGAGTAGCTTGCTACTCGCCGAAAAGCGCTTTGACGCCTCGTCAGGGGTAGTAAGCGCTATATAAATATTATTACAATACAATACATTAGTAGTCTGTTGACCCCAGCAGGCCATCATCCCTGTGATAGCTGCAATTCCTAATGGGTCGCACATTGCGACCTACCTCATTAATACTAATGAGGTAGGTCTATTTGCGACCCACTAGGAATCGCTAATGAAACTCAAAAGAGTTTCATACATTAGAAATAGAGATTTTGTAACTGCAATTTGCAGGAAATTGCAATTAGGAAATTGCTATTCCTAATGTTTGTACATGTAGCCCTGTGTGTTGATGTTGTAATAAAAGGACAGTTATGTGTTTATTGAGGACAATTGAAAGTGAGCTAAAGACATTGGTGCAATAGAGTCAAAAGGCAGAGCATTGCTGAAAGAAAGGAAAGGTGCATGCACTTTGAGTTGTTACATAGTGCATTTCACTTTTTTTTTTTTTTGCCATTCTGTAGCACTGTACCTGACATGTATTTGTAATACTGTGATCCATGTTTCTTAGAAAGAGGAATAGTTGGGTTGGTACTGTCCTGAATGAAGCCTGCAAGTGTTATCCATGGCCACTCGAATTATGTGATTGTGAGGCTGCAGCATTTTTCACATGTAGATTTGCCACATTTGTCACATAACCCGTCATCAGCTGCATAATCTACATGTTTTAACAAAAAATGTTTCTAGCTCAAACAATTCAAAAGTTACCTAAAACGCAGCGATATGTGTTGCTGCACAGTAGAAGGCCCTTTGCAATGCATGGCTGCACATCTTTCTGGTGATTATTTCTATATTTGAGTGATAAACTGGTTACTAATTAGGTGCAACCAATGCTCAGACACTGTTAACAAGTGTAAAAATGTCAAGACAATGAAGTAATACTATCATAAAAGTTGCTGCATTACACCACATAATTATCCTTTTGTGCCATATAATTTACTCAACTGTGCCACATAATTTGGCCTCCCGCTGCCACATAATTCCAGTGGCCCTAGTTATACCAATACATCCCAGCACAAAGCACATTAATCACTGTGCAGTCTTAACGATTAAACTAAACACTTTCACTTGTTTTTGTTTGAAAGGGCTTTATTTTTTCAAAGAAGTACCAATAAACATTTGGGGCCATGTGTTTGAACACATTTTTCCATAGACACAGAATGGGCAAAACTGCTTGCTACATCTGGCTCTTGATCTCTGAAAAATAGTAACACTTTCTGTGGAGCCCTCCTTTTGGCTAAGGTAATTTAAAGTTAAATTCTGGGTTTGAGATGGGAGGTTGGTAGAGCAGCAAGGATGCCTTGCCAGGCCACACAATGAATGGGAGTGTGGCAATCCACTGGAGGGACAAGAGCTGAAGTCCATTTATTGCCCCATTCCAAGAGGAGTGAGAACTCTGCCTCTCAGAGGCAGCGAGGACTCCCTGCTGGGTCTGGCCTATTGTCACTCTAAATATAACAATGGGCCGCGATAATCTGTGCTGAGTTGGGAAGGGGCTGCGGCAGCCTTGAGTTCAGAGCAACAGAGCAGGCTTGAACATTGGTGGGAAAATAACGTCGTACGCCAAGCCGGCCTTCCCAGTTCGATCCAGCCAGTGGCTGGGGTCCTCCGTGAACGAGATAAGGAGCAGTGGAAGTCAGGTGAGCGCCTGGCGAGAAGGAAGGAGGCCGCTCTGACAGTTCAGCTGCCGGGCAGCGAGGGTCAGGCAGGAAGCAGCCCATGCCCGAGATGCGATCCCATTTACATTCAACCTGATGAGCAACAGATAATGCAGATGAAGCTATCCCCGGACCTATCTTTTCCTACGCAGGGACGGTTTCGCACCTAGTTTGCAGTCCTCTTGCTCAAGGCATTAACCCCTTCCCCAACCCCCGGGATTGGACCTGTGCCCTGTTCGGGTTATTTCTGGTGTATTCATTTTCCTGGTTACCCTGCCCTGTCCCATCTCTGCCCAGTACTTTGGGTGCTGTGTGATGGAAGCATTGGCTTTGGGATTGGCACAGTAAGGATCTCACGGCCTTTTACAGGCTTCCGCATTGGCAGGTGATGCCCTGCCAGGGGCTTAGTTTAGTCACGCGACCAACCTGGAAGTAAAACGAGATTATTCACCTTTGGACGGAATGGAACCAAAACAAACGCAAACGAAGAGGGGATCTAAGAGGGTATCTTGGACCATGGTCTGCGGTGGAGCAGCGGGGGTGCTGGGCCACCTTTGCTGGACCCTCCTCCTTCTAGTTGTCTTAGCTGGGACCAGCAAAGCAGCCCCGGATGATGAAGCAGAGGTACAGTAGCCTGGATGCGGCTGATGCGCGCAGTCTGTCGAGATTCTGTATAAACCATGGTGCAGGACAGGCTGAAGAGAGCCAGGGCCTAGACAGTCTTTCTTGTGCCCCAGAGTGTAATGTTAATTCATGATCCACTCCATCATGCCTCCCTCTGAACAACATAATGCAGCACTGATAAAAAGCGTCCCAGGGCCTTTGAAGCTTATAGCACCCATAACGTGTAGCATAGATGAAACCAGGACCCAATAAGACTGTCCAGCCGCATACTACCAGGTAGCATTAACACAAGCACCAAGTCCATTTTGTCTCCCGTGCTGACATCGTATGACATAGAGACGGGCGAGGCTCCTTATCCCGACTACAGAGCGGAGCTTTGGAGAGTGAAGGAAAATGGCTCCAGGGGTATTTTGCGCCGCATCAGAGCATAGAGACAGACAGGAAGTGCATTGTATCTATAACAACATCATCTCTTAGCAAGAGAGTCAGAAAGAACTCTTGGTCCATTGAGTAAAACTGCACTACACCGTGCATCAAAGAAAGAGAAAGCACTCACATCTTTATTCCATCCCATCCCACCCACATTATGCAGGATATCCAAACACTCATCTACTGGTTCATCACGTCCCAACTACATTATGTAGTTTAGTGACAGCAGTGACTCATGACCCATTAATTACATGCTGCCCGCATTGTGTAGCATAGAGACAAAAGGAACTGTAGGTTCATCCACCACACTGGGACCTCATTGCGTGGCTCTGAGACAGTAGGGACTCATGGTGGTTGAGTACATCCTGGCCACATTGTTTTCCTTAGCGACAGATGGGGCGGCAATAATACCCTCACCACATTGTATAGTGCAGAAGCAGATGGTACTGTTGATCCATCAAACATAGCTGAGCACATTGGGTAACATAGAAGGTGCTCATGGTCCTTTAATTATACCCTGACTGCATTGTGTAGTGCAGAGACAGAAGGGAGTATGGTCCATCAGGCCTACCCTGAGTGTATTGTTCAGCATAAAAAGAAGGGACTTATGGTCCATCAAGCATACCCTAAACACATTGAGTTGCATAGATGGAAGGGACTCGTGGTCCATCAAGCATACCCTGAGAGCATTATGTGGCATAGACAGAAGAGACTAATTGGTCATCAAGCACACTGTCAGCGCATTTAGTAGCAGAAGGGACATGCGTTATGTAGCACTGAGACAGATGAAAGGCATGGCCTGTCAAGCATATGTCAACCATATTATGTAGCACGGATAAAAAAAGGACTCATGGTGCTAACTGCTGTCATCTGGTGTGACCTGTAGGACTCCTGTTTAAGTCCACATGGAGCCAACAAAGCCTTTCATCCCTTCGAGGCTGATAAACCATAAAATCGGACAAGTACAGCAACAGTTATTCACAGCTCTTAGAAGCAAAACTATTCTGTACAATGTCATGTGCAGCACGTTCTAATTATAGACCGTGAACTCCATCGATCACTCCATGGCATGGCCTAGAGACGGGTACAGTCGAGGCCCCATGATATAACATATGGACAGGAGGGCCTTCTGGTCCATGGTCTGGCTTTTACTGCATATCCTAGCAGAGATACGGCAGCCCTGTTCCCTGAAGGCTTCATTGACTGTATAATTTGCCACAGATAGAAAAGACTTGCAGTCAATAGTCTAATCCAATCTCTTTGGGTAATGTAGAGATGAAATGATCTTCTACCCCTCAAATTCTGCCCCACAGTGTGTGGTGTAACGAGTGCTTAGTTTGAGCCGGTGGAGTCCACCGGCACTCATTTTTGGGGACCGCTTATTTTTCCTTGTCAGTAATTTCCCGAAAACAAGATAGTGAAAAACACACAAAGTGGAGCAAGAGAGAGATGAAAAAACCGACAAGAAGAGAGAAAGCAGGGAAAGACTGGCAAGAGTGAGATAAAGGGGCTGAGGGTGCCTGGCAGTGGATTATTGAGGCCTGAGGTGGATTCAGGACTACACAGTGGCTGACATTTAATAGCGCTGGCCCGTCCTTCTGAACAGAGCGTTTGGCATGTTACACCCAGTGGTTTAACAATTAAAGCACCGGCTATGACGTGCTGACAGAATCGAGTCATACAGTCATGAGTAAGAAAAACAGAAAACATTCTGGCCGATCAAATCTCATAGGTGCTGCGCATGTGCATGCTGCGTCACAGAAACAGAATTGATAACTGTGCACTCGAGGGTCCACCTCACCTCATGGGAGAACATAAAGCACCGTACTTTTTCTACGTCTTTCATGTGACGTAGTTCCCGGGCGTGGTCCATGAAGTTTGGTATCCAATTCATGGATGGGGCACAGCAGAGATCAGTGGAGCTTTGAGTGTCCCCTCCCATGACTCCAATGGCATAGGGTAGCATAACTCACAAGTCTAGAGTTGAACCCTCACTAGGGGCGCAACAAGACCCAAACTTCAGGGGGGCTAGTACTAAATGTTGTTTGTGGGGCAACCATTTTGCGCACCGGTGGCCGAGACAGTATTAGAATATACATTTGGAAAGCCAAGCGGTCCAGATTTAATGTGCTAACGCATGGAAAAGGCATATGTCCATGCTTGCTTTTTCCCACAGTAGCACACTAAAACTTGATCTTTTGTGTTCGCAATGCATTCGCCTGAAACACTGAGTACTGCTGAAGCTTAGGGTGTCCACTAGACCTACAAACATCGGATGTCTGCGAGAAGTGTGGTTCACAAGCGAGTCCTGTGAAAGTCAAATGAAAGCCCTGAAGCCTTACTGGAAAAGTTTATTTTCTGATTAAGAGTAACATAAACTGCATCATGATATCGTGCTTCCAGGGAACAAGAGGATGTGTGTTGGGGAATCTCCCAATGTGCCCAATAATGTTCTAACACACACATTGAGAAGCAGACTTGAATTTGATGAATAAACCAGGATAAAGAAAATCATGGGAGCTTCTATCTGGCTGTCACAAAATAGGGTGGGCTCACCAACAGCTCAAAAGGAAGGGTTATCCACAGAATAATAAGCCAAATACCTGTTCACAATGTAGAAGCATGCACATGTTGGTATTTCCATAGCATGGACCTTGCTCAAGACCAATAGAGTTGCCCATTATGGGAGGTGATGAAAAATTATGCAAGATTCTATTCATCAGGTGGTGGCTTATACCTTTTGTTTCACATTTTTACACTAGTATCTCACACATTTAAAATTTAGGCACATTGTTGCTAAGTGATTTCCTAGAAGTGCACAATTTTCAGTCAGTGCTGGATTCAAATCAAGGTCCTCGGATTTCTAGCTTAGCCACTAAACCACATCTCATTCCTTAGTTGATGTACTAGAACGTTCAAAAAAGCTTCAAACATCCAATTTCACCACTCCTTGTGAAAACTCATTTTCTGTTGATGTTTCAGCGTTGGACCACATTCCTCATGTTGTCTAGTGAGTGGACCAAATGCAAATTATTTTGCTATTTATGTTTTATATATGGTGTAGGAAGTTGGCTCTGTATGTACTATTTCAAAGTAAGAAATAGCATGCACAGAGTCCAAGGGTTCCCCTTAGAGGTAAGATAGTGGCAAAAAGAGATAATTCTAATGCTCTATTTTGTGGTAGTGTGGTCGAGCAGTAGGCTTATCAGAGGGTAGTGTTAAGCATTTGTTGTGCCACACAGGCAATAGATGAGGAACACACACTCAGACAATTCCAGGCAATTAGGTTTTTGTATAGAAAAATATCTTTTCTTAGTTTATTTTAAGAACCACAGGTTCAAGATTTACAATCAATATTTCAAATGAAAGGTACTTCACTTAGGTATCATAGGAACTTTGAATCTTCAAAATAGCATGTACAGTTTTGGCAAAAATGGCAATAAGCTATTTTAAAACTAGACACTGCAATTTTCAACAGTTCCTGGGGGAGGTAAGAATTTGTTTGTTTTGCAGGTAAGTAAACCACCTACAGGGTTCAAAGTTAGGTCCAAGGTAGCCCACCGTTGGGGGGTCAGGGCAACCCCAAAGTTACCACACCAGCAGCTCAGGGCCGGTCGGGTGCAGAGGTCCAAGTGGTGCCCAAAACACATAGGCTTCAATGGAGAAGGGTGTGCCCCGGTTCCAGTCTGCCGCAGGTAGGTACCCGTGACTTCAGAGGGCAAACCAGGGGGGTTTTGTAGGGCACCCGGGGGGACCCTCAGCAGCACGGGGGCGGCCGGGTGCAGAGTGCAAACAGGCGTTGGGTTTGCAATGGAGTTCAATGGGAGACCCGGGGGTCTCTTCAACGAAGCAGGCATGCAAGGGGGGGGGGGCTCCTCGGGGTAGCTACCACCTGGGCAAGGGAGAGGGCCACCTGGGGGTCGTTTCTGCACTGGAGGTCGGATCCTTCATGTCCTGGGGGCTGCCGGTGCAGTGTCTTTACCAGGCGTCGAGTTCTTAGAAGCAGGCAGTCGCGGTCAGGGGGAGCCTCTGGATTCCCTCTGCAGGCGTCGCTGGGAGGACTCAGGAGGGTCAACTCTGGCTACTCACAGGGTCGCAGTCGCCAGGGAGTCCTCCCACTAGTGTTGTTTCTCCACAGGTCGAGCCGGGGGCTTTGGGTGCAGAGTGGAAAGTCTCACGCTTCCGGCGGGAAACGTGCAGTCCTTTAAAAGTTGTTTTTTTGTTGCAAAGTTGTTTCTTCTTTGGAGCAGAGCCGCTGTCCTCGGGAGTTCTTGGTCCTTTTAGATGCAGGGTAGTCCTCTGAGGCTTCAGAGGTCACTGGACCCTGGGGGACGCGTCGCTGTTGCAGTTTTTCTTGAAGTGGGGAGACAGGCTGGTAGGGCTGGGGCCAAAGCAGTTGGTGTCTCTGTCTTCTCTGCAGGGCTTTCAGGTCAGCAGTCCTTCTTCGTCTTCAGGTTGCAGGAATCTATCTTGCTTGGTTCTGGGGGCCCCTAAATACTCAGTTTAGGGGTGTGTTTAGGTCTGGGGGGTTAGTAGCTAATGGCTACTAGCCCTGAGGGTGGCTACACCCTCTTTGTGCCTCCTACCTGAGGGGAGGGGGCACATCCCTAATCCTATTGGGGGAATCCTCCATCTGCAAGATGGAGGATTTCTAAAAGTAGAGTCACCTCAGCTCAGGACACCTTAGGGGTTGTCCTGACTGGCCAGTGACTCCTCCTTGTTTTTCTCATTATCTCCTCCGGCCTTGCCGCCAAAAGTGGGGTCGTGGCTGGAGGGGGAAGGCATCTCCACTAGCTGGAGTGCCCTGTGGTGCTGTAACAAATGGGGTGAGCCTTTGAGGCTCACCACCAGGTGTTACAGTTCCTGCAGGGGGAGGTGAGAAGCACCTCCACCCAGTACAGGCTTTGTTACTAGCCACAGAGTGACAAAGGCACTCTCCCCATGTGGCCAGCAACATGTCTGGTGTGTGGCAGGCTGGCAAAACTAGTCAGCCCACACTGAAAGTCGGGTATGTTTTCAGGGGGCATCTCTAAGATGCCCTCTGGGGTGTATTTCACAATAAAATGTACACTGGCATCAGTGTGCATTTATTGTGCTGAGAAGTTTGATACCAAACTTCCCAGCTTTCAGTATAGCCATTATGGTGTTCGTGTATGACAGACTCCCAGACCATATACTCTTATGGCTACCCTGCACTTACAATGTCTAAGGTTTTGCTTAGACACTGTAGGGGCATAGTTAGTGCTCATGCACCTATGCCCTCACCTATGGTATAGTGCACCCTGCCTAAGGGCTGTAAGGCCTGCTAGAGGGGTGACTTATCTAAGCCATAGGCAGTGTGAGGTTGGCATGGCACCCTGAGGGGATTGCCATGTCGACTCAGTCATTTTTCTCCCCACCAGCACACACAAGCTGGCAAGCAGTGTGTCTGTGCTGAGTTAGGGGTCCCCAGGGTGGCATAAGACATGCTGCAGCCCTTAGAGACCTTCCCTGGCATCAGGGCTCTGGATACCAGGGGTACCAGTTACAAGGGAATTACCTGGATGCCAGGGGGTGCCAATTGTGGAAACAAAGTTACAGTTTTAGGGAAAGAACACTGGTGCTGGGGCCTGGTTAGCAGGCCTCAGCACACTTTCAAATCATAACGTGGCATCAGCAAAGGCAAAAAGTCAGGGGGTAACAATGCCAAGGAGGCATTTCCTTATATATGGGTAGCACCTGAATGAATTGTCTCTTGTCTAATGTTGAGGTTCACCTGTTTGCCTATACACAAGTGTCCAAAGTTAAGTACATACACCAAATGTATAATGGATGACTGTGTAATCTTGACCAATATTACCATTGAGTGGTTCTGGTGATACGTTTGGCCTTGTAGTTTGTAAATGTCACCAGAAGACTAAGATGAGAATGACAAGGTACCCGTTATGCATCATTTATATATTACAAGCTGTTTTATTCAAAGTGCAAATAATAACAGGCATTGACTGGAACTAAAATGTTAAGGTTTTGGTTACCTGTCACAAATAAGTTCTTAATAAAACTATAGGCAGTGGTGAGATCAGTGGATTTATGTGCCTCTTTGGCTGCAGAGTTTACAGCACAATTATGGATTGAATTTGCCACATAATTTACAAAATATGCAGATTCACCAAAATTGTTGTTTCCAGCTCATACAGATGAAAATAATACAGCCAAAGCGCTGAATAATTTGCATAATTTTTGTTATGTAATTTTGAAAGCCTTGATCTCCGAGCTGCATAATTCCAGTATCCTGAACAATCTAAAAACTTTGCACAGTGGCAACAAAATCTGTATTCCGCACGTAACCATGAAATATTAACCATATTCCATGGTTCCTTAATAATATTTGGGTTTAATATTTCTGCTTCTGTGCAATAAAAGTACCAAACTATGTAATATATGCATTTACTCGAAGGTGTAATGATTCCTCAATCGCCATTGTAGCCATCAGTATCTTTTAAATGTGGTATTTTCTGTCATCTAAGGTAGTGTTCAAAGGATTGATTTAATCTTTTGTCAGTTTTTGCCCATGCAATACTTCTTAAAAATAGCTAAACACTGTGGTGTGAGAAATTAGTTTTTTTTGTAAATTACAACTATAAGGCCAGTTCCCATTTTGTTAGCTGTAGATTCATTTTCTTATAAAAATACAAACTTATACCTAAGCCAAACTAGCACTCTGTCACTGTTTTCTTTCTCTCCAAATGAAAGAAGGTCTAGACAAAGATGCACAGATTTAAATGTGTGCTTGTTTCAACAGAAATTTATCATGGGAAATTGTGTTGGCAGCCATATTGGTGAAGGAGCCGAAGCCATGTAAAAATTACATTTATTTTGGTAATGGTAAGCATCAACAGCATAAGACACTCCTGCAGGATTCTATCAATCTAGTAAGAAGGAGACCTGTGAGTAGACCCATGCTTGTAGGATAGTGTGTGTATGCCACTAATCCTACTTCATTACTCTCAAAGGGCTTCTGTAGCTCCTGCTGGTGCACAATGCCTGCACGCTCAGGCAGTGAAGAGCTCATGCTCTTTCATCTGAATAAATGCCTGGTGCTCTCTGGCAGGAAAATGGAAGGTACAGCTATCAGAATAGGGGAGTATGCAGAGCTTTTGTCGAATGAGGAGACCATGACTTGAGGGCACTATGATTGGAGTCCTTACCTTTGTTTGAAATGCCACCAAGTCATACATTAACAGGTAGCACACATGCACTAACAGAAGCTCCTTGCAAGAAATCACCTCTATTGCACCCTTAAATTTGACCTGCCCTCACAAGCTTTGTGCTTTACTCCTCCATTGTTAGACCTGGCAGCTCTTGGCATGGTCTCCCTGTACTTTTTGCTTCTGACCTCCTGTTTTGCACCCTGTGCTGTAATTTGTTTTGGCTGGTTTTGATACTCTGGGCACTTTATCACTGCTAACCAATGCTAAAGTGCAAGTGCTCTCAGTCTAAATTGTGTTGGGGATTGGTTATCCATGATTGGCATATTTGATTTAGTAGTACTCCCAGGGCCTGTAAATCAAATGCTACTAGTGGGCCTGCAGCACTGATTGTGCCAACCACATGAGTATCCCTGTAAACATGTCTCAGACCTGCCACTGCAGTGTCTGTGTGTGCAGTCTTGCACTGCCAATGCGACCTGGCAAGTGTACCCACTGGCCAGGCCTAAGCCTTCCATTTCTCTACATGTAAGTCACATCTAAGATAGGCCCTATGGTAGCCCCATGGGCATGGTGCAGTGTATTTGAAAGGTAGGACATGTACTGATGTGTTTTACATGTTTTGAAATACTGCCAGATTCTGTTTTCACTATTGCAAGGCCTATCCCTCTCATAGGGTAACACAGGGATTGCCTTTAAATATCTTTTGTGTAGTTTCCCATTGGGAGTAGATAAATATGTGGAGTTTGGGGTCTCTGAACTCACAATTTAAAAATGCATCTTTTGGTAAAGTTGGTTTTTAGATTATCTGTTTGATAATGCCACTTTTAAAAAGTGGGCATTTTCTTACTTAATCATTCTGTGCCTCTATCTACTTGTGTTATCCACGTCTAGGTCAGACTGACAGTTGGGCTGTTTGCGAGTTCCCTCTAGACAGTGACACAAAGGGAGCTGAGGGAGTGTCCTGCATATCCTGATGAGTCTCCTGGGCTAGAGTAGGGAAGGAGGAGCTGACACTTGCACCTGAAAGGGCTGTGCTTGTCCTCACACAATGCAGTCTCCAACCTCCTGGTGTGTGTCTGGGGCCAGGCCTGGGCACGGCAGGATCTTGTGACAACTTTGAGGTTTGCCTACTTCAAAGGCAGAAATGGGTATAAGTAGTGGACCCAACACCCCATTCCTTTAGATCACTTCTGGACCAGGAGGAACCTCTGCCAAGAAGAAGAGCTTGATCCTTGAGGAGGATCTGCCACAGCCTGTTGCTTTGCTGTGCTGGCCTGCTTGTGCCTAAGAGGGAAAGGACTGAACACTGCTTTCTGCAATCCTGCTGGTGAAGTATCTCCAAGGGTTTGGACTGAACTTGCCTCCTGTTAAGAGGTCTCAGGGACATCAAAGACTTCACTTACCAGCCTCTGGGTTTACTTGCTGTTGATTCTAGCTCGTCAGGTGGTGCCTACTCCAGTCTCTGGGCCTCTGTGAGTGAAAGCTGGTTGAAAACACAAGAAAAGTCAGTGCACCGACTCCGTACAACGCCCAGACTGATGCCGCTCCTTCAGCCCGCAACATTGCCTGCAACCAAAGCCGTGGTCCCCAGTAAAGTGCGATGACCCCGCTGACATCACAGGACTAATACCGCTTCAGCCCCGCGGATGTCCGATGACTTTGTGAGTCCTGAGGGCATGTCACTGACATCCGTGACACCTGACTCCGCCATGGCGCCCACAGCCCCATGGTGTGATGGCAATCCCGTGAAGTCATCTCACCGCGTCTTGATCCGCTGAACATTGACCCTGCCGGAGCATAAGTAACTGATGCTTCGCACTGATGCCGCATCACCTCCCCTGCTCAAAAGAAAGGAACCGCTGCTGCATCGGATCCAGCGACGCCTCTACTCTCCGAATCCATGCACGTCTTGTTTCTTCGTTACCAAAGGTCCGATGTTTCTCCCTCAGCACCTTTGACGATGTTCTCCTCATCACCAGTCAAGCCCAGGTCTCTCAGGGATGCAGTTGTTCCTTTTACCTGCATTCTGTGATACGCTCCCCTCTGCCTCTCTCTTATCCTCAGCATCTTCGATGTGAATACGGAGCAGGTGTTGCAGTCATCACTTCGATGTTACATGGGCAGGCAGAGGTTGCAACCCGGGTGTTGATCCTTCAGCGAGAATTTGTGGTGGCAATTCCTGGAAAATGTGAATGGAGTCTTCCCCGTTTTGACCATACACGGGGTTCCCTGTCCCTACGTTTCTTGATAAGTCAAAAATAAAAAAACTGCTCCTCCTCTCTTGTGTTCTCCACTGGTATCTCAGAAGCAGTGTTCTTCTCCAAATTCGATGAAAACTGCAGTGAACTTCTCACGAACTTCGGAGCTTTGCCCGTGTTGGAGAGCCTTCACCCACGAATCCAGACCCTACTTCAGGAAAAAAGGATCTGAAGATGGTGACCAAATGTGGAAGGTTACAATAAATGGGGATTCGTTGATACAGAACAACAGGGGAAAAACAATTAGGACGACTACAAAATAGTAGACAATTCTGGACCCAACCACTAGATAAATAAATAACGCACAGCATGTGAATCCAGAAAGATTCACTCTGCAAAACTGGGGTTTCTCTCCTCGTAGTCCTCCTCAATTTAAAGAATATCTGGAGTCAAATAAGTAGCAGCATGGAGGAGGATTGTTTTGTGACCATTGAATTGCTCAGTTAAGGGTTACTTTCTGTTCCTGTATGTCATGTTCTGTTTGCCATGGTACGGGGAAAACTCCTTCCCCACTGTGGGGTTCTCTGTCTACACTATAGATGCAGCAGTGGTTGAGAATTCGAAATAGGAATGATAGAAAATTAAAGGTGAAATGTATATTTATAGATTTGAGTATCCCTAGTGTTGTATGAAAATAAATTACCAACAAGGTATTTTGAAGTACATATTTGTGTTTCTGAAAATGTGTGCATGTAATCCAGCTTAATTTGTAACTTTGAATAAGTATATAATACCTGGAGTGTTAAAATGCAGTTTGAAAGTGTTTTGTGTAAATGATGTATACTTATTGAATGTAATCTCTGAATAAATATGGGAGTGATGTTAGTGGATGTGCATCACATTGAACCATTATGGTAGTGCAACAGTGACGTTTCAGGATGCTTTACACGAATGGTGACCACCACTAGTCTTTGACTCAACACTGTTCAGCCACCATGCTGCAGCTTCAGACTGGCATCTCATTTGAGAAATTAGATCATTAGTTAGTTGCACCTCTGCAGACAGCGTCCTATATTCTTTGTCCCGCTCTTGGAACCTAAATGGGACCTTAGTTCAGGGATAAGTCTCTCGTCTACATATGGGCTTTCAGATGACTCCACCCATAAAGATGTTTGCACTGGACGAAGTACAAGACCATATGCTTGCTACTTCCATCATCAAACCACTGATATCGCTAAGATACATTGATGACATATTTAGAATATGAAATGAAAGAAATAGAATTTTGTAAGAATTTACAGCATATAGCAAAGTATCCATGTTACCTTCAAATTCACCAGCAGAAATAATAAACATAACACGCATCTCTTTTTTCTGGATGTGCTACTTACCACTGACAAACAGAAAATCGCAACTGATCTGTATAGCAAGTCTCTAGGTGTTCATTGTATTTAAACTGGACTTTTTATCATCAATGTTAGATTATATCTGACATCATCTCCTTGCTTATCAAATAATTTAGAAACCACAAAGCTGCGAGGCAAGGTCCTGTGTCGTTGTCGAGGATGTGGTTGACAAGGGCCTGCGATGCAAAAGCCTGTGTCGAGGATGCCTCTATGCGACGCTTTGATTCTGAGGAAGTACAATGCAAGAACCAGTGTCATCATTGAGGCTGCCGTTGACTAGAGTTTTAAGAAGTGAGGGCCTTCATTGGTGGAAGTTTCGCACAGCAGCGGGTATGATGCGGGCTGCGAGATTGATGTGTAGTCCTTGCGCTGAGAGAATCCTCACCTCAGAGGTGATGTGTAGGTTCTCCTCGGTTTGTGCCATGTAGCAGAGGAGATGTGTTGGTGCTGCTGGATTCACAGATGGGTTGGCAAAGCACCTTAAGGTCCACTTAAAAGGTCCAGGACTGGGGTGGCACTATCTGGCATGGTATGACTCACAGATTGCAAAGTCCAGGTGAGGGGTTCAAGGTAGTTGGAGCCTTCTGTCCTTGAAGCTGCAGTCAGGAGGCCAACCAACTAGCTCTTGGAGTCACTGTGGGTTCCTGGGTTGAATAGATGCAAGTCCAGGCCTTCTCATCCAGGCAAGAAGGCAGCAGGTCATCCCAGCAGGGCAGTGGTCTTTCAGAGCAGCAGTCCAGTAGAGTGGCAGTTCTTTCATCAGTGCAGCAGTTCTTCTTTCTGGCAGAGTATCCACAGGTCCAGAATTGTACTGAGGGATGGGTGTCTGATGTCCAATATTTATACCTGGGCCTGCCTTTGAAGTAGGAGATGCTTCTAGAGGTTTCCCTTTGAAGTCCATATGCTTTCTACCTTCCCTGGCTCCAGACTAACTACAGAGAGTATGAAGCCCTTTGTGTGGAGGCACAACACAGCCTTTTCAAGTGTTAGGACTGAGCCCAGCTCCGCCCTGTAATTCTGCCAGTGATGGCCCATCCAGGCACATTTAAGCTCTCTATTGTGTGTGACTGTCTAGTAGGGATACACAAAGCCCAACTATCAGCTATACCCAACCATGTCACCCAGAAAAAGGTTGAAGGCACTATGGTTATGGCTGGAAAAAGCCAACTTTCTAATAGTGGGGTGGCATGGTGAGCAAAAGAATTAATGGATTAAACCCAAATCTGTGACTGGGGTGAATATTTGATTGGTTCTGCATCCCGTCCATCATTTGTGTTTGTTAACTTTCTAAAAGTTGCATTTTAAAAATTGTATTTTAAAATCAGACTTCACCATAAAAGAGGATTTTTCATTACAATTCCTAAGACACTAACCATTAACTGGTTACTTGATCTCATTTGGAAGTTACAGCTTATTAAATGTAATAAAGCAATTTCAATGTTATCCTATGGGAGAGGTAGGCCTTGCAATAGTAAAAAGCGAATGTAAGAGTTTTTCAGTACCAGGACATGTAAAACTTAACATTACATGACACACTTTTAAAATACATTACACCCTTCCCTCTGGGCTATTTAGGTCCTACCCTAGGAGTGACTTACATGTATATGTACCTATATGTATTCAAAAGGAAGGTTTGAGCTGGCAAATCGAAATGACAGTTTAAAACTGCACACAGGCCGCAATGGCAGACCTGAGACATGTTTAAGGGGCTACTTAAGTGGGTGGAACAATTAGTGCTACAGGGTCACTAGTAGCATTTCATTTACGTGGGCACATGTAATACCACTTTACTATGGATGAATAAGTACATTAGACATGCCACATGGGATAAACCAATGTTTTCACATTTGAGGGAGTGAGCACATGCACTTTAGTGCTAGTTAGCAGAGGTAAAGTACATAGGATCCTAAGGCCAGCAAAAACGAGATGAGCAAAAAATAAGAGGGGTAAAGGAAATAATAATGAGGGGAAGCCCACCCTGAGTCAAGTCTAACACTGGGGCACAGCATTGTAGAGGAATAAAAGAGCAAAATTGCGCAAAGATTTAAACTAAAAAATTCTTGCTTCAAAAGAACAGCCTCAAAACAATAAATGATAACTTCGAACAGTCTCTTCCTGTAGCAAGCATGCATAGTATTTGTAGTTTGTTCACAGGCCCACAGTATGCAGAACCAGCAATAAAACTGTGGTTTACAATTGTTTCTCACAATGTACAACAATGCATCACTTGATAACAAAAAATCTATTAAAAAAGAAATTGGGGTGAATGAAAGCTATATATTTTTTAAACGTACCCAAGAATCTGACTTTAGGGTTGGGGATATTTGTACCACCCTGAATTCTCAATTACTTATAGTGCCAGGTGACTCTCAAGACATTTTTGCAAAAAGTGTCTTTTTTACTAGGGACTGACTTACAGTATGAAATTGGAAATATTGTGAAATTCAATAGAAAATAGTGTAAGCCAGTCAATTATTTATTGTTGATTAATTAAAATGACACCATCCGAATCCATCACGTATAAGAATGTATTTCAACTGCGAGTTCAATTAACAGATGTTATTAGTGCACTTCTTAACTGAGGGGAAGCAGAGCCACATCAATAAATGTAACTATGTTTGTAGGGATTTTGAGATCTTCACTACTCAATGCAAATCTTAATGAGACTAAGGACCTCATTACGAAGCTGGCGGTCGTTGCTTTCTCCAGCATAGCAAATAAATAGTTTACTAGTTTCTTTAAAAAAAATGCTTGAGATGCAATTTGAAAATGTATTTTTGTTAGTGACTCAGTATCCCTGTCATACCACAAGGATTTAACCTGTTTTTTAGTCATTAATATAAAGAGTTCCAGCTATGTCAAAGATTCTGAAAGGGTGTGTAACTGTACAGTACTCAGTAGGTATCCTTTCCAAGGACAATATGAAGTATGTCTCCCTGCAAGAAACTGCCAAACTGATGGTCTTAAAGTGTTTTATCCCGCAACAAATCATAGGTCAAACTGTCACATCAAATTAGGTGATGCCAAAGTCTCACATCAAATTAAGTGATGTCTGCTACAAATTAAACTCTAGTTTGCCTGGAATTGTCACCAGGCCATAATCAAGAGATGGAGGAGGTTTCCTGTTAACTGTCAAAGGCTTGATGGATGGAGGATGTAGATTATTTTAAAGGTGTCAAATGGCATAAATACATTTTTCTGCATCCACACTCCCAGGTAGTTGTACTGTCCATATCTCTTGAGTGGAATGTTGCCAATATGCCATCTGTTAACATAACATGTTTTATTGCTAAAGACCAAAATTACTGATTTCTTAGCATTAAGTAGCAGTTTATAGGCAATGTTGCAGTTTTTCAATGCCGCCAAAGATCCTTGTAGGCTGATTACTGTATGATCTAATGTCATAGTATTGTAAGCGTACTGCGGAATCTGAAGATGACAGTTCTAATCTAGGGGGATGGCTTCTCACCACTGCAGTAGTTGTATTATCGGACAAATCAGCAGTTGTGTTATCAGACAAGTCATCAGTAAACAGCTAACAGCACCCCTGTTTGAGTCCTCTATTTGTCATAATCTTCATAGAAACATGTCCATTGTGGGCCAATTTAACTTGACCCACATATTCCAGTTTATTGAATGTATAGCACATAGTAACATAGGGTTTTTTCCCATCTTGGTAGTTTAGACTATGATATAGTTTGGTCAACTTCATCAAAAGCTATACTTTAACCTATGAATATGACAACCAGACTACTTTCTTAATTTAATAGCTCTTTGAATCATCATTAGGCATGCCGGCATATTATCAGCCAAGCATTCTCACACTAAACATAAATAAAACAGTACCTTACATGTGTGGATTAGACTATCATAACCAACTTTAACAGGCTAAATCTGTGTCTTTCCAAATTTGCTACTTTGGCATAGTGCTGTCCTGTGCATTAGTTTGAACCTCACTTATGGGATGCTGTTTTGATTGGAAAAATGTTGGAACAATTAATGATATGACTTTTGCCACTTGCCTGAATTTCTGGAGTGTTCTGTCTCAGAAGAGTGAAGCAATTGTAACTTCTTACCCTTACTTAGACATTTACAGGGGGTTCATGTTAATAAAACATGTTTAGATTTTTGCAAGCCATAGTGCCTTGGCTTGTTTCTCTAGTTTTCCAAAATGTGGGGGGTTAAGAGGTACCCTTGAATGATGATGAGTGGCTCCAGGCCGTAATACTCAATATACCCCCCCCCCATCCAAGGAATCTCCCCTTCATCGACCTATTTCCAGATGTCTAGGGTGTAGATCTCTGCAGAAACACATGGAAAACCCACTTATGTCTGATAACTCTAACTCAGAAGACATAGGGGAACATTGACGTGGGTGAAGCCTTGGCACTGATATGTTCCTGTGTCAGAAAGACTGAAGGAGGCTACCTTGTTTTGAAGGAAAATGCTGACAATTGGATATTTTGTTCAACACGTTGTCCCAGCCATCCGATCAGGCAAAGGCAGTCTGTTAACCAGCAACAGAAACTGTAAGATGTGTAGAAAGTGAAATATATGTTTAGGGTCGAGTACTATACAGCCCAGACCAAAAAACAAGTTGCCTAAACTGGTATTTTGCTTGCAATTGCTCCACAAATTTTCAAAATGCACTGCATCCAATTTATTGTCCATGTGCACCCTGAACCCACAGAAAAACCCATACATATTTGGGACAGAAGACAAAGAGAAAAAAATGATTGGAGGTCAAGCCATGTTAGGGTTATTTTCCTATGGGTAGAAGACTGGGTGAATTACCTTGTTTTAGAAAAAATGCTAACAAAATTAAAAATTTTATGTTAAGAGTGATCTCCCAGCAACTTGGGGTCAGGCAGTCCTGGCACCTGGTGATAGAAACCTTAAAATGTGCTGATTACAAAAAAATATATGGTTGTGGTATGCTTCAATGCAGCCCAGTTGCCATGCATGTTACTAAAAGACAGACAACCTAGATTGACCTTTGACTTGCAGTTTCTTTACAAATTTCCAAAATTAATTGCACTCAGTTTATTGTCTATGTACAACAAGAATGCATAGAAAACCCATACATGTTTGGTGTCCATATGCTCAGAAGGAAAGATGTACAAAGCTTGGTAGCAATGGCTTGGCAGGGATATGTTCCCACATGAGGGCGGCTGGTGGAAGTTCCCATGTGTTGAAAAACAATTCCTAAAATTATTATGTTCAGCGTGTACTACATTTGGCTATTCATCAGCTGAGTTTACATTTACTACAATGTAGACTTACATGTCTCCAGTCCCTGAAACAGGGTGTGGTTCCAAATGATTAGTGTAAAATTATTACTAATACATTTTCACATGTAGGTGGAGATTTTCCTATGGTAAAGTACAGAGAAGTGTATTATTCTTAAAAAATATAGAAATATTTTAATATAAGAAAATAATGTAAAAAATGTAAACAATGTATTTTTATTTGAGTTCATTCGGTCTAGAGATCTAGACCATTTAGAGTAACAAAAATAACAATCATACATGATAAATAATATTTGTTAAAAAAAACGTAATAGCAATATAAAAAACAGTAATAATCAGGACAGTATAACAATAAAATCAACAGGACTAAGTATTTGATCGTAGATAAAAAGTACAATAAATAAGACATGGCTAAAATTGTTAAGAGAAAAAAGATAAAAGCTAGGATATAACATTCTGTCTAACATACCAATGTGTGCAGTTATTTTCCCGTAAGACCTGGCCCTCGTCAATCCAAAAAACAAATAGAGTTCCCATTTAGATATAATGTACTTTAACAAGAAGCCTATCAGATTTCAGCTAAAAAAAAAAAGGCTCTATAAGCTTATACAATCTCTATTGTTCATATAGAGGGCAACAAGTTCCTACTAAAAATTCCTACTGATACTACTAGAAAATAACAGTTGAGACTCCTTCTGTCGACTAATGTCAGGATGGCTCACATGCCCTTTGATACAATAAGCCTACGCCGGATGTACCAGGCCTCCGATAAATATTTGGTAACTGTAATAGCTACCTCAGAGGATGAGTCATATGTACAGATTCTGGTGGCGTTTGCTCTATCCTGTAATGACATATTTTTGCAGAGGGGAATGATCCACCCTCTCTGGGACTCTTATACAAAGGGCAGAAAAATAGTATATGCTCTATTGTTTCTTTGCAATTTTGGCAAGAGATACATCTATCATTTGAAACGATGTTAGATGACCTGTGAGCCGTAAAACCATTAATAAGCAGTGTACCATATCTTAGTTGGAGATATAAAGCACGGGCGTACGGAGGCATGGGAAGGTTCAAGAAGTTCTCAGCCCAGGGCTCGTGCTTGAATTGGAGAAATTCCATTGTTAGCCTGCCCGCCCCTTTTTGGTGCAAGGAGTCTTCATTAACTTTCTCCCAATATCTTTTTGTGACAAGTTTCCTTGCATTATCGGGGATTTGATCCGGATATTTCCAGTAGCAAGGAAAACCTATTTTGACCCAGGCAGATTTCATCTCCTTCAGCCATGGAATTTTCTCCAGTGCCTGGGGGGCGGCTATGAGCTCTCTTATAGCCAGCCTATATGGTTCGAGTTCAACAGATTTCCATAAACGAATCCAATAGGAGAGAGGCCTTAGGGCCGCTGTGGTTTTAAAACTGTTTAAACCTAGGTCAAGCCTTAGAGGGGTCATTGGTGAGCCCATACCTAACCGGGCAATCTGTCTAAGGAAATGGTTTTCCTTGGTTTGCAGAGTATCGAGGTTTTTGTGGGACCCCCAAAGTTCCGCTCCATAAGGGGCCGCTGCTCTGATTTGAACATTGTAAATCTCCGCAAGTATGTTCAAGGGGGGACTCGGAGCCTTTCTCGATCTACGGACAAGGGCCCCACCTCTCTGGCTTATAATGAGAGCCCCTTTGTCAATGGCTGCCTTCCATTTGCCTGTGGTCGATAGTCTGAAGCCCAAATAGTCGAACTCTTCTACTTTCTCCAATGGAATCGAGTTCATTTCTATGCTAACGCGCGATCGTTTCTTGGAGGTACTATATATCATAAGTTTTGTTTTCTTAATGTTTACGTCCAGACCATAGTCACTACAAATAACACAGAATTGGTTGATCAGGTTTTGGATTCCCATTGGCGATTTGAAATGTATTAACATAGAACTTAAGCAAAGTGTTACAGAACATTAGGTCATCATATTACAGGTATTTTAATTTATTTGAATAGATGTATTTAATATTTTTAAAGAATAATGAAAAACATTCTCACCCACAGTAACATTTTTATTTAATATTATAATTGTGAAAAGTTGCTTTGAATTTAAATGATTATTCGCTTTTTAACAAAGTTTCAAAGTAAATTTTAATAATATGTTAATAATATGTTAGATTTATGTTTAAATTAAGAATACTATTACATTTCCAAATAAAATAATGTGGTTATATTTATATATAATGTGTTAACTTTAAAATATGCATATACATTTTGAAAGTTAAATTAATTTCATTTATTTATCATTTCCTATAGGGTGTTTAAGTCTTGGTCTGCATTATTTTCTGTATGAGTTGTTTGCAGTATCTGTGATTGGCCATGTGTGGTGCTTGACTTACTCCAATTGTATTAGTGTACAAAGAAACCAAAGAGGTACTTGTCCTTGAGCAGTTTAATTTGTTTTAACAAGCTCTAGTACAGTGGTGTGCTAGTACTTCAGCTGTTAAGACAGATAGACAACATACTTCTTAGGATCATCTGGTATACACACTCGCCATGAGGCACACTCCTACTGCTCACACAATACATGTGGTACAGAGACCCGATACTGTTGCTTCATACAGACAATTAATTATGCTTGACACATATACTATATATACAATCTGGGAATCCTACACAAAGGATAGACAAATGCTCCATGACACCTGATACACAAACAGCTAACACCTACTTCACTTGATAAAGACGTTTATATACACTTTTGAAATACACGCTCATGAATTCTGACACAATCTCATCAAATACATAGGGCCTCATTAAAAGTGCCAGACTTGCGGCAGCAGTTGGACCACTGCACTTCTGGCGCTCCGACAGCCAAATTATTACCCTGGCGGTCGGACCACCAGGGGATCACCGCCACCACCAGGAACATGGTTCTCTGCGGGGTGGCAGCGGTCGGAGTTGTGGTCAGTCACGGCGGTGATGAGTTCAGCGCCGGCATGCTGGTCACGAGTCCAGTTTCCACCATCCTTTTCATGGCGGGGTACCCACCATTAAAAGGCTGGCAGAAAGCCGGTGCTCAGATTTCGGAGGTTTCCGCCAGTCACCCAGTGAAAACCTAGTAATCGGCCTGGGAGGGGAGACTGCCAGCTCCACAGTGGTCTCCACTCCACGGGGCTGGCGGGCCGAGGGTCGGACCACCAACCTCGTAATGAGGTCCATGGTCTGGATTCTTACATCTTATGAACAAGTACTCCTGCTTGACAGACACGCACAGTTCTAAAACCTAATTGCATATTTACTTAGACACACATTATGGATATAGACACCCAATGACACTCAATACACACGACTTGCCACACGCACATAGTCCATGTTGTACTGGCGCTGGCTGATACACTCATAATATGCACTCCTTTCTCCACCCTAACTGTACACTCTAGCACACACTCCTATCAACATATTCTTGAATCTAAATACTCTTGAGAGAGAGAAGCACACTCTTAATTGCACCGTTTTGAGAGACACACACTCCCAGCTCCTGACACACACAATGATAAAAGACACACATAATTCTGACTCTGCATACATTGCGACTCATACACAGGTGCTCTCACCATAATTTCTATGACAAAAAACCCTCATTCTCTTTATCTGTAAAGGAAATGCTTTATGACTTACATCTTTGAATCCATCAAGATGGCTTCATGTGTGCTACAGATTTCACATAAAAACAGAATGTTAGCCCACTTTCTGCTCATTAGCACACACTAGAACACTGTGAGAAACTGCAGTAGAACATAGGGGAGTTAACTAACAGATTGCTGCTGCTGTTGACAGTATGTTTCAGTCTGCATGCCAATGTTTTACTGCCATGGATGAGGAAGATATTTAATAACTCATAGAAAATGTGTCCTCGTTTTAGCTTTGTAGAATACTAACTATAATTTCTATTACAAAAAAAATCACTTTATTCATTTCTAAAAGAAATCCTTTGTTTTACAGCTCTTATTCTGTCTTGATGGCTTCTGATGTATGTTTCTCATTAATACAGTATGTTAGTGCTCTAGGTTTTCATTATAACTGACAGGCTACTGCTGCTTTTGGAAGTACGTTTCACTTCGAATAGTCGACTTGATTCATCCATGGCAGAGGAACGTAGTGTGAATATATGGAGAATATGTTCTCTCATTTTAGCTTCTGGAGCACTTTCCATGAACTCTCTGAGAAAATCATAAGATAAAACGGGTTACTCTCACACATGGTTCAGTAAATACCAGCAGAGGTTTGGCATTTTCACAGGGTTAGGTCACCTGAGAACTCACCAAAAAAAGATGTATCCGAGTCCTGTAATCAATGCCACAACTTCTTGCTCATGGTGTGGCTGATAAATCAAGGCAGTGTCCCTTTGGGACCAGATGCCCCCCCACCACACATTCCTCTCTGAGGGTCCTCACGCTGGCCCCTTCCTGTATGTTTGTTTCTCATTCATTTCCAGAACAGGGGCCATGGCCCTGAGTCCTGTAATGACTGCCACAAATAATAATTATGTTGTGGCCACTCAATTAGGATTGCCTAGTCCTCTTTAAATTTTCCAATCACAGTGTATCTGGATACCAACAGTCCAGATATAAGTATTTCACTTCTTCATGACAGCGTTAAGCACCTCTTGAAACACAAATTTCTCGAAAATGGCTGAACCGATTTACACCAAATCACAAAAAGCCCACTTCTTAGTATTATATCTGCGTCAGATGTTTCCTATAGGTATTAACATGTGAATGGAAATCAACATTTTGAGACCCTTTTTTTCTTTGTCCCCAAACCCCTACTGTGGTAATAAATAGATAGTGTATTTGTAGCTGTTCGGAGTGTATTATACTATTTATTATCATTTGTAAGTTTGGAATGAATCATGGTGCCACCTCCCTTCATCATCAATGGTAATAGATATCTTATTATACTCTGTGTAGCTGGACATATGATTTATACAGCAGTACGTTTCATGTGTTCTTGTTGTACCAAAAGATGGTTAACTAAAACCAGGATACAAAGGATTACATTTGTGCAGTTTAGTAAAATAACACCGAAGACACGTTGTGAATACAAGGGAATGTTTGAATTTGAAATAATTATTATATGCATTCTGTGAGGTAGTAAAAGTGTTTTTTTTTTCTTGTCAGATTTGCTGTACTATGGTAATGAACTTGAATTTGATCTTTGCACTGTAATAATAAATCTGTGAATGCACATTTATTGGTGCAGTTTTTCTAAATATATTATTTATCAGGTCATATATTTTTTCACTGCGATGCAGTGTGTGTGTATATATGTGTGTGTGTGTGTATATGTATGTACAAGGCATTAGCAGCACATGTACTTATGAACACAGAGTCAGATATATTGGGAAAGTCAGATACTATATTATTATAACAGTACAGGGGAGATGGATCTGAACATATCTTCTCTGTCTCACACCAAACCATGCACATAGATGTGGTGCGAGCTGTATACTATTGCAATTGTTGATGGAGGGGTAGAGCAGCTTGTTCACTTGAGACTTCACTGTTATGAGTCATGGCCCCTCTGCACACTCAACCATGGAAATAAATAGTGTATTGCATTCTGGGCATATATGAATATACCCTACACCTGCATATATGGTGTTGGGGCAAGAGGTTGCTTTTTCTGTGTCTCTTAGTTAAAGTACTGTTTCAAAGTCAGTGAGTGGCCACACTGCACTACCAGCCTCCGCAGGACTGTAGTCTGTGTTTGAGGCACCTTAGCAGCATCGTGCTGGAGGCTATTATGTGATTCTTGTGAGGTCTGTTGTTGATTAAGTACTAGATGTTCCTGCATGGATAGCTTTGTGAGTGAGACACATGTATTTGATATGTCTTCATGAGCCGACAAGCAAACATTAAAATTGATGCAACACTTGGGAAAATATGATTCCAGCTCCCTAATCCAGATGCTTCTTACTCACCTGCATTTTTGTCTGCAAGGCTTGGAGGAATATTTCTCAAAGTTTCAGGAATACCACTAATCTAGATGAGATATAATAGATGCCATTTAGCTGTTGTTAATTACTTTTGCATAACACAGGCTTCAGCTTGCCTAGTAATTTCAAAGTATGAACCAGTGTATTTTTTTGTCTAGGGGGAAAGGAGAGTTTGAATTTGTGGGGTACTCCGAGACATTATGGCTGCAAAATCGCTTTTGGAAACTGTCTTAAACGGGAAAATTATAATTGGCAGATTGGTTTTGGGATTAGTTAGGTTACTTCCTCATTTACCAGGCTGTAACCTGCGCAGCAGTAACAGAGTTCTGCTGCTTGTACCACCACCTGAGTTCTGTGGTGGCCATTCCTTCACTTTGAAGGCCCCTACACTCTGGAGCTTGTTTCTGCTGGACATCCAGCTCTACCTCACACTATCTGTTTCCAGGGAAAAAACGACCCTAGTTTGTTTGGATAGGCAATTCTTACTCTAAGACCATAGCCAAGAGGCCCAGACAGACAATGGGCATCATTACGAGTCTGGCGGTATACTGACCTCCACATTATGACCACGGTGTTGCGCCACGGCCAGACCACCAGCACTGCCAGGATTAATCATCCTGGCGGTCTGATTGCTGTGGTGGTCCTAATCTGCCAGGGCAGCGAGGCAAGCAGCGCTGCCCTGGGGATTACGAACCCCTTCTCCGCCAGCAGTTTCATGGCGGTAGCAGTGCCATGAAAAGGCTGGCAGAGACTGGGTGCAGGATTGAGGGATTGGGAGTGAAAAGCAGATAAGAGGCACTGCACAACCAGAGACAGTGATGATACAGTGAGGTAGCCCTGATTAAAGTGCGAGACTGCAGAAATTGTGAACAAGGAGAACCCAAAACAGACTAAGGTAACAAGGTTGCGTACTACAGATATAGTTGGGATCCGCTGTGCCTCACTTGCGATGCTGCAGTGAGGGAATGAACCCTGGTGACTAGACACAAACAAAGAGTCGGAGGAAACTATTCCTACACATGTCTCCCAAAAAAACAAACACCAACAGGGTCTCCAACTACTTTGCACCCGTCGAAGGGGGAACAGCACCACAGGAGATCGCGGAGATGGCCCTCACACAAGATGACCTTCCAACCTCCCTGAGAGACTTTAAAAAATAACTAAGGGAAGAATTGAAGGCAGATATGGCCTCCTCACTCGAATAACTCCAAGCAGATCTCAATGACAAACTATCCTCACTACAGCAAGATGTGGACTCTGGGGGCTCCAGAATGCTCGACACAGATGAAAACTGAAGAAATGGAAGCTCGTCTCAACCAGTTAGATACTCTCACACAGACACTCCAGATAGATCTTCAAGAAGCGACACTTAAGCAAGAGGACATGGAAAATAGGGATCGGCGAGACAACATCAGGATCAGGCACCTTGCGGAGGGGCCCGACCTTGAAGCCTTTGTGATGGGCTTGTACCAGGAGATAGTGAGCAGTACACAGCTAAAAATAAAGATAGAATCCACAGAGTGGGCAGCGGTACCTCCAATGTCAAGAGACGACCGAGAGACATTCTTGTGAAATTGCATTCCTTTAGGGTCAAAGAAGCCATCCTCCAAGCGGCAACAAAGGCAGACAAGATAAAGTTATAGAGAGAAACCTGCTCCCTGTTCCAAGACCTAGCCACAGCCACGCTCTCCCAGAGGCAAAAATTCAAGCCCATCACGGATAGACTAAGAGAAGACCATGTTAGATACCGCAGGACCTTTCCCTTTGGACTGGCCTTTGAACTGGACAATAGATTGCATCACAGCACTGACCTTTCAAAGGCAATGACAATACTTTGAATCCCCCAGTCTGGAGAGAATGGAGGGGAAGGTCCTTCCGAGCCAAGTCAAAGAAAGGCCCCTGGACCCGTACAATGGTTGCCCCGACAGACTCCTCGAGCACACACAGACAGAGGAGTATCCAACATGATAATAAAGATGCACACCTAAGGGAAACCACTTTCGCCATAACTTAAGTAAAAAGTGCAGGTCCCACTACCTTACATACCCCGATGATGAAGCCCAACAATATCAAATTGCAAATCGACAAAAGCGGTACTAGGCCTTCACTCACACTGTTGTTAACAGACCTATGGAGACTTTTATGTTCTGTGCATGTCCTTACTCTGCTCATTGTTAGGTTTTTCTCAGGAGCTGGGACTTTCAATACAGTAGACAAGAACAGAGAAACAGATCTTAATAAGGGGAGGACGGGGAGAATGAATCTCTTATGGACATTTGTGAGACCTCAAGGGGAGACCCCGAAGATAGGGCAAAGTAGACAGCGATCTGGCTTAATGTTAACATCAGAGATAAGATTGTATCCTTTGCCAGTATGATGATAGTGACACTGATCACCTGGAATGTTTAGGGACTAAATGCACCAGCAAAATGCCACAAACTGTTGAAATAATTAACGGATCACCATTTGGCGCTACAACAGACCCACCTTAAAAAGGGGAAAGGCCATAGGCTTAACCATAAACAATTCCCACAAATTTTTAGATCGTCAGCCACGACGAAACCCAACAAAGTAGCACTCCTGTTCCATCAAGCTGTACAATTCCAACCTATAGGTGTCTACACGGACAAGGACGGGCGCTAAGTTATGGTAAAAGGGGAAATGCGCGGCCGTCAAGTTACTTTTACTTCAATATATACACCCAACACGAACCAAGAAAGATTCCTACTTGGGTGCCTAGAGACACTGGGAGCCTTCGCGGAGGGGGACATGTTTATGATGGGGAACGTTAATCCTGCTTGGCTGCAAACCAAGATAGTACACACCCTCACCAATGGGGAGCTTCTTGCAAGCACTGAAAAAAGCAATGATAGAGATAGGACTAGTGGACACCTGGAGGAAACTTCACCCTATCGATAGAGATTACACATTTGTTTCTCACACTCAGTGAGCATTCTGAAGGATTGATTATGTATTCGCTAGTCAGGGGTTGGCCCAGGAGCTTCTTAAAGCAGCAATACATTCCATCACGTTCTCAGATCACGCCCCAATGGAACTCAAAATAGACTGAGAGGGAACAGATCAAAAACCCTGTGATGGTACTTCCCACCCTCCCTGATAGGGGACAAGCCTTCTAGAGAAGACATATGCAAAACCATCAGGGAATATTTTACACTGAATGACCCTGGAGACACCAATCTAAGCATAACATGGGATGCATTTAAAGCAGTACTTGGAGGGAAATTTACTCCCTAACCGCAGCACTAAACAAACAGAAGGGAAAGGAGTGCCTAGCATTAGAGGGCAGCCGAAGAGGCATATAAAGCTCACCCGACCACACTCCTTCAGCACTCAGTGACGGCCTTAAGAGGCAAATTAAATGTTATACATGCAAATAGAGCAGAACTCACACTATTACGACTACAGAGAACGTCTTATGAGCAGGGGAACAAACTGGGTTCACACCTAGCAAGACAGTTACGGACAAAAAGGGAAAAATAATACATAGGGGATTTACGGCAACCCACAAATAGTTTGATTAACTCAGATGTGGAGAAGACAAATATATTTAGTAGGTTCTACCAAGATCTATACATAGCGACACCCACCTCAAACACCACCCAAATTGAATACTTAAAAAAACAGACTTGGCCAAAGTCACAGCAGCACACAATGATCAATTGGGGGCAACCATTGAGGAGACTGAGTTACAGATGGGGATAAACTGCCTTAAACTACACAAGTCACCAGGGCCAGATGGTTTGACTGCTCGATTTGATAAAACCTATAGCTCAGAGCTAACGCCCTACCTGACCAACCTATTTATTTAACTACATAGGTACATCGAGTGCCACCACAAATACAATGGGTGAGGCTGTTATCTCGGTCATTCACAAACCGGGGAAAGACCTCCAAGTCTGCAGCTCCTATATACCCATAGCTCTCCTGAATCTGGATGCAAAACTCTACACTAGGATATTGACCTCCCAACTCGAAGATCTACTTCCTGAACTGGTACATCCAGACCAATCGGGATTTGTAAAAGGTCGCCCGACATACGACAACATTTGTAGGGTGATACACCTATTGGAAAAAGCTCATAAGAAAAAGGTCCTGGCCATCCTATTACGTTTAGATGCCAAAAAGGTATTAGAAGGAGTAGACAGGGCCTTCATCACCCAGGTCCGTATGGCCTATGGATTCTGTGAGAAATTTATCATGATAAGAGCCAACTATGCAGCTCCCTACTCCAGAGTGTTGATAAATGGCACTAGTTCAGCACCATTTCCGTTGATAAGGGGGACGAGACGGGGTGTCCTCTGTCCCCCTTGCTATTTGCTCTTAGTATAGAGCCCTTAGCTACGCGCATTCGTGCATCACCACCATTCACGGAATCAACTTTGGAACGACAGGACATAAAATATCGCTATTTGCAGATGATGTTCTCCTGACACTGACTGATCGTGCCTCCTCGGGTTCCTCCCTGCATGAGGAACCTTGTCTATTCGAAGAGGTGGCGGGTTTAAAGTAAATCTTTCCAAGTCCTACATGATGAATCTAACCATGCCCCCATCGGAGATAGAACTGCTGGCAGCCTCCACACCTTTCCAATGGGCAATGAAGGAAATGACCTATCTGGGTATCAAAATCACACCACATATAGCTGACCTTTACAAGGCCAACTACTTCCCGCTACTGACAAGTATAAAAGACACCCTGAAACGGTGGGCCCCATCTTATCTCACATGGTTGGGGAGGATTAACGCCATTAAAATGACACTTTTGCCTAAGATACTCTATGTATTTCAGAGCCTGCCACTGGAAGTAGATTGTTCATTTTTCTCAACCCTTTGCACCCCTATTGTGCGGTTTATATGGCAGGGAAGATGGGACAGGTTATCTTACAAAATGTTAAACATGCCTAAGAAAAGGGGTGGTCTGAGTCTACCAGTTATACTCTAAAGCTGCCCAACTAAGAGTAGGCACGGATGGTCCCTTAGAGAATCTGATAAACACTGGCTCCACATGGACCGGGCTATAGTGGGGAAAGTGATCTGGGATGTATTTGCGAAGCCTAATGGACAAGCTGTCTCCTGTTGCCCTCCTGACCCCCCACCCCCCTTCCCTCTCCCCTACCTCACCGGCCGTTGGATGTAGGTGAGAGTTTGTTTATATTATAAAATCAATAAAACCGATTTGAACCATAAACTGATCTCCTGATTCACTTGTAAACCAATATTATTTTTCATGAAAAAAACACTATTAAATGGAGGATGACAGCAGTGACGGATGGTGACCTTTGAAAGTGGTAAGGCATAATAGAGTCCAGTCACCCCATTTTTTTAAACTTGTCTCACTCATACTTACTCCCTTTCACATTTACTCTCGCCCCCTCACTCACTCTCACATTCTTTTACTTATTCATTCTCACTCAATCTCACTCATTGTTCCTCACACACAAATGTACTCGGCTCACTAGTTCTCATTCTTACTAGCTATTTATAGCTACACAGGCTCACTTCCACTCCCTCCCACAACCTCAATACACACTCTCTCAGTTTCACTGACATTGACATTTTCAAACACACTCACACACTTTCAGGCAACCCCATTCACCCTGTCACACTCAAACACATTCATAGAGAAAAAAACTTTTTTAACTGACGCTTAATTAGCTGGCAATGTAGATTTTCCTAGTTCATGACGGAAAGTCTTAATTTTATTAAAGACACAGAGGCGATTATTATGCCTTCTCTTCTTGCTTTATTAAAACAGCAGTCAAGAAAAAAAGACTACAAATCCCATGTGGCTAACACAGACAGCCAATGGGATTGAAAACGTAGTATAGAACATGCTGACCAATAGCAGTATTCCCCATGCTATTGTGACGTCACTTGACTGCAAGCAGCCCTCTTTTCTTGCGAATAAAGTGAATTGCTGAATAAAAGTGGAAACAGAGTACAAAGAATAAACAATGCCATTAGGAAAGCAAACACATCAGAAGAAAAGTCCAAAATTCTACAAATGAAGGCATATTCGGTGAAATCAGGACAGGATCCTGAACTTGTAATGAGCGAAGGATTCACACGATGTGAGGAAATCCGATTAGGACGCTGATGGATTGGCCGGACTTGGCGCTGGAAGAAAGGGAGGGAGAAACAGCATTTATTACCAGTGGTGGGATAATACTCGCCTCTGTGTCTTTAATAAAATTAAGACTTTCCGTCATGAACTAGGAAAATCTAAATTTTATGACAAGACCGGAGGCTCCTATTATGCGAGTTTAAAGCATATTAATTACATTGAGTGAAACATCATCAACAGGTTTGCAATAAAAGACTCTAAAGGTATTGTCATTAGACCAGTCTGCAGATTTTAGAATATCCTCCAAACGGGAACCCGCCCAGAAAGCTTTGGAAGCCGTTGCCCCTCTGGTAGAATGAGCTCCAAATCTGGAAATATCGATACCAGCTAAGGACATAATCCATTTCACCCAACGAGCTAAAGTGGCAGATGAAACCGGGTGGTAAGGTTTCCTAAAAGAAATAAGTAGTTGAGAGGAGGATGTTCTCAAATCTGCAGTCTTTTGTTCATAAACTTTAAGACATTGGCCTACACATAACTTTGGTTGCTGTGGGAAATAAGGATAAAAAACTGACGATAAATTGGTTTTGGTACGTCGAACAACCGAAAATAATACCCCCGAAGGGGTAAACTGACGGTTGGAGACGTCAAGTGCTTTTACATCTGATAAACGTTTAATAGAAATTAGACATAATAACATAGTTAACTTAGCAGATATCATTTTAAGAGATAACAATGTGTTATCCGGCAATGAAATTAAAAACTTCAGAACAACGTTAACATCCCATAATTGATTGTATTTTGGAAGAGGAGGTTTTGAAAATTTTACTCCCTTTAATAATCTGCACACCAGTGGATGCTCGCCTATGGGTTTACCGTTGACCTGGATATGGTTAGAAGAAATAGCTGACCTATAAAGGTTAATGGTACGAAAAGCCTTGCCTTTACTGGCTTCTGAGGCTAGGAAGTTAACTACAAAAATCACATCTGCTGAAAAGGAATCAAGTTGCCTTCCCAAACACCAGCCGTCCCATAAAGACCAGGCTGCTTTGTAGGCTTTCTTGGTACCCGGGGCCCAGGAATTTGAGATGTATTGAGAAGCTTCTGACTAAATGACAGGGCAAGATTGGGAATTCCTGAGATCTTCCAGGCGGACAGAGTGAGGATATTGTCTACAATGAGGGGATGGGGACGCTGAAAAGGGTCCAACAGTAAGTCTGGGAAGGATGGGAGTAACAAGGGAAAGTCCACTGAGAGTTCCAGTAGAGTAGGAAACCATACTTGGGATTGCCAGAACGGGACTATGAGAATAAGGGATGCATTCTGACGTCTGGCATGAGCTAAGACCCTGTTGATCATGATAAAGGGGGGAAAGGCGTAATTGAGGGAGAGAGACCAATTTTGTGAGAAAGCATCTGATGCCAAGGCT
The DNA here is from genome assembly GCF_031143425.1 of Pleurodeles waltl. Classification (NCBI taxonomy): domain Eukaryota; kingdom Metazoa; phylum Chordata; class Amphibia; order Caudata; family Salamandridae; genus Pleurodeles; species Pleurodeles waltl. The sequence continues at coordinate 522,736,540 of NC_090451.1, read as the reverse complement.
AATGGATCTGGACGCCAACTGTAAAATTGGGGAAGTTGAGTGTTCAGTCGGGATGCGAACAGATCTATGGAAAACGGACCCCATAAGGAATGAATCTTGTGGAAAACTGAAGGATGAATTCTCCAATCGCTGGAGTCTCGGAGGTGACGAGAATGCCAGTCTGCGATTGAATTGAGAGCTCCTGGAAGGTACTCTGCATGAACCGAACGATGGTTTAAAAGGCAAAATTCCCAAAAACTCTTGGCCAGATCCGCCAGAGGTTTTGATTTTGTGCCTCCAAGATGATTTATATACCTGACTGCAGAGATGTTGTCCATCCTGAGGAGTATTGCGCAATGAACTTTGTGCTTTGCTAGGCTTCTGATTGCAAAGGAGCCGGCAAGCATCTCTAAACAGTTGATATGCAATTTGGACTCCTCGGAAGACCATGTACCTCCAGTCGATATGGGACCACATCGGGCCCCCCAGCCCAGACGACTTGCATCGGATTCTAAGACAAGATCTGGGGCTGATGGAAATATACTTTTTCCGTTCCAAGCGTCCAAATGGTCTATCCACCATTGAAGCTCTGTTCGGGACTCTACATCTAAGGGAATAAGGTCGGAATAAGATAGACCTTGTCTTAAGTGTTGAATCTTCAGTCTTTGAAGGGAGCGGTAATGAAGGGGACCTGGAAAAATAGCCTGAATAGAAGAGGACAGCAGGCCTACTATTCGAGCAAAGGTCCTAAGAGAGATGAGAGAGCTGCGAAGAATTTGCAGGATCTCTGACTTTATGGATCTTATTTTTGACGTGGGCAGAAGTAGAGTAGCTGAGATGGAATCGATTTGAAATCCTAAGAATTCTATGGTTTGGGATGGAGTTAGTAGGGACTTCTCTCTGTTTATTATGAAGCCTAGATTTTCTAGAAGAGAGGATGCTGTCTGTAAATGAAGTAGAAGAATTTGAGGAGATTGACTTAAAATTAGGATATCGTCTAGATAAATCAGGAGCCTTATGCCCTGGGATCTTAGGAAAGCCACCATGGGCTTCAATAGCTTGGTGAAACACCAAGGGGCAGATGATAGACCGAAGGGCAGAGAGGTAAAGTGATAGGTTTGGTCGAACCAATGGAACTGAAGGAATTTCCTGGAGTCTGGATGTATCGGGACGACTAAATAGGCATCCTGGAGATCCAGTCTGACCATCCAGTCGTTTTGAAGAAGTATATCCCTGAGGTGAAGAATTGTTTCCATTTTGAAATGTCTGTACACCACAAATCGGTTGAAGTGTTTTAAGTTGATGACTGGACGCATCTTTTTGTTTTTCTTTTGAACTAGAAAGATTGGGCTGGTAAACCCTAAAGGATGTGGTTGGGTGACTGAAATTGCTTGCTTTAGTAAAAGGGAATCTACCTCCAGAGATATTAACTGGGTCATTTCTGTGGAGAATTGGGGAGAAGGAGTGTAAAATGTTTGAACTGGGGTGGAATACAGTTCTATCGTGTAACCTTGCACAGTATTTAAAACCCATACATCCGATGTAATTGTTAACCAATTTGAAACAAAATGGCAGATGCGACCCCTGGTTGGAAAAGAACCAAGCTGAGGGCTTACCTGTAGGGTTGGAGGCTTTGGAGTGTCTAAAGGATCTGGAACGATAGCCTCTGCCGCGCTGGGGATAGAACTGCGGTCTAAATTCATGCTGATAGGAACCGTAGTATCCTCTGGAGCCTTGGTTGACAGAACCTCGGCCGGTAAAGCGGCCCCTGCCTCTAACGGCCCTGGCAAAAACCCGTTGGTTGAACATTTTCCGCATAGACTGTTGTGCTTTGTCTAATGAGGTAAATGTGGCAACGTACTTGCTGAGATTTTTGATGAAAGAATCACCGAAAAGCTGTCCTTCAGTATGAATTTGGTGTTGGACCGTTGCCGAATTAATCAATTTAGGGTCGAGTTTGATCAGGAGGCCCTTGCGTCTCTCATGTATGAGAGAGGAGTTAGCATTCCCCAGGAGGCAGAAACAACGTTGAACCCATAAGGATAACTCTTCTGGATCTAGAAAGCTGCCATCCAGCCTGGCTGATTCAATCATGTCAAAGATTCTTGTAAGTGGACCTATGACGTCCAATAGTTTGTCCTGACAGGACGACCATGCCTTATCTACTCCCTTACGAGGGTCTTTGCCCTGTTTAGTGAAAAACTTTAACATCTGTTCATCAATGGTGGGAGTGGAAGTAGCTTTGTGTGGAAGGACGGGGCGTGGACATTCAGACTTGAGCTTGGCCCTGGTCTGCTTATCTAGAGGAGAAAATAATTTCTGAGCCACGTAACGACCGACATGGTCAGCAGGGAGCCATTCGGTGGAATTGGGGCGAAGTATGTTGGAGGGGTCAAACATGGGAAAACCTTCTGCGTCAAACAAAGGGGGGGAAACAGAAGGACCTTTGGGTTTCTTAGGAGGAGGTGAAAAGGAATCAGTGTCGTCTTTGTCAGAGACATAGAAATCTGAATCCGCATCTGGGAGATCATCATCCGAATTAGGGGTAGAGGTATAGGGAGTGGGAAGGGGAATGTGACGTTGTTTGGCTTTACGTTTCAAAGAGGGTTTGGAAACCATATTGTTATACTCCTTGGCAGGAGCCTTGTGAGGAACCGCGTCCTCTGTCATATGTGAGGTAAACTCACCCTCCGTTTGCGCCGGAACCATAGGGTTGGCAGGCTGGCGCTGACTGCATTCCCCCGCAGACTGGGCCGAAGATTTGGATAAAAGGTTAGATAAATTTGACTCCAAATTCTTTGATAATTTCTGCATAGATGACGCCATAGCCTGTTGAACAGAACTTTTGATAAAATTACGTAATTCGTTTCTTATGTCCTCAATTTCACTGGAAACACCCTGTTCCATAGCTGAGGAGTTGTTGTCCATATTAAAGTTAAATTAATAACGAAAGGGAAATTTTTTCTGGTGAAAAAATGGCTTTTAAATAACAGGAATTAAATTCTAACAGGATTTCCTATGTGAGCTGGGCAGCCGGGGGTTAACTAAGGAGAGGACTGGATGGGAACAAGGAAGAACCCTCCTACACGAGGGCGGGCCAAGGGAATTGGTGCCGTGAGAACCAGGAAGGCAGCCGATAAAGGCACACGGGCGTTGAGGTGAGGAAGCGCTTGGCTGTGAGGAGAGCGCTTCGCAGGGTTTCCTCTCCTCGCGTCAGGCAACCGAGTGACGGTTGGTCCTGTACGGGAGGGAAATCCTCGAAGGAGCGTCGCGCGCGTCGCGCGTTGCTAAAATATTTGGAATTCCTGCCTCGGAAGCACCTGCTTTGTGCTGCCGAGGACAGGAAAAAACGAAAGCACGAGCGCGAACAAGCGCTTATGTAGTATAATGCGGCAACATGCCGACAACAGTAAATAACAATATGTTTATACGTATAAAACTTAATAGCTATAAAAGAAAGATATGACGGTAGAAAAGCGTGACTTATCTTGACTGCAGCAGCAAGAAAAGAGGGCTGCTTGCAGTCAAGTGACGTCACAATAGCATGGGGAATACTGCTATTGGTCAGCATGTTCTATACTACGTTTTCAATCCCATTGGCTGTCTGTGTTAGCCACATGGGATTTGTAGTCTTTTTTTCTTGACTGCTGTTTTAATAAAGCAAGAAGAGAACGCATAATAGGAGCCTCCGGTCTTGTCATAAAATTCGGAGGCTCCATGGTAGCAGTAGAGCAGGGATCTGGGAGGGGGCATTGGAACCAGCAAGCTGGACGGAGCAGCAAGGGCAGGATTGAAAAGGGAAATACCCACCTCAAACCCTCTTCCAGCTTCTTGAAAAGACTGGAAGCACAGCCCGATAATTTGAGACAGTGCTGGGGATCCTGCCCCTGCTGCTGTGTGTGGCGTCTCACTGGCTTCAGAGATGCACTGATAAGCGCCCAGGCAGGTACTTTTTAGTAGATATACTGTGTTGCCTGAGGAATGTGCCGTATACCTGTTAAATAAAATGGATTGTGCCTGTGTTATGGGATCGTAGTTGAAATACCCCTATCAGACATGCAGAGTCCAGACATTCACCTAAGTGTATTTTTGAAAGACCACTCTGTAGCTGGATCATGCCTCAGCTCCCTCTTCTTCCTGTCATCAGGAGCCAGGAGACGAGGCAGAATGGGCTGACCTGTGCTCAGGCAGCAAACACGAAAAATTGAAAAATGCACAGGTGCCTCACAGGTGGCAAGGGGGCTGCGCCCTGAAGTCCCTGTTAAGGAGCCACTGCTGAATTAGAGCCTAAAAGAGCTCCTTAAGACCAACCTTTTGAGACTAAAAGAGGAAAATTCAGAATAGAGTAATGACAGTTGCAAGGGCAATATGAATTTTGTAGTAGTCGTGATCTCAGCTATCTTGAATGGCATAGTCACAAAGGGGGTCATTCTAACTCTGGCGGGCGGCGGAGGCCGCCCGCCAGAGTTCCCCCTCCAGAACACCGCTCCGCGGTCCGAAGACCGCCGCGGTGATTCTGTGTTTCCCGCTGGGCTGGCGGGCGACCGCCAGAAGGCCGCCAGCCCAGCGGGAAACCCCTTCCCACGAGGAAGCCGGCTCCGAATGGAGCCGGCGGAGTGGGAAGGGTGCGACGGGTGCAGTTGCACCTGTCGCGAATTTCAGTGTCTGCTAAGCAGACACTGAAATTCTTTGTGGGGCCCTCTTACGGGGGCCCCTGCAGTGCCCATGCCATTGGCATGGGCACTGCGGGGGCCCCCAGGGGCCCCCACGACACCCCATACCACCATCCTGTTCCTGGCGGCCGAACCGCCAGGAACAGGATGGCGGTATGGGGTGTCGGAATCCCCATGGCGGCGCAGCAAGCTGCGCCGCCATGGAGGATTCCTTAGGGCAGCGGAAAACAGGCGGGAGTCCGCCGGTTTTCCCTTTCTGACCGCGGCCAAACCGCCGCGGTCAGAATGCCCTTGAGAGCACCGCCAGCCTGTTGGCGGTGCTCTCGCGGTCGTTGACCCTGGCGGTCAATGACCGCCAGGGTCAGAATGACCCCCAAAATGTTTTGAATGATGCACAGCTGAACAATAAATATTTGTGTCGAGAGAACAAGCAGATATTTTTGTCAATTGTACATCCCTTGTTTGTTTTAAGTACAATTTCACTATCTATGATTTGTGTATGAGAAGTTAAAAAAATCCAAGATGGCGACTGACATTCCGTGGGTAGTCGAAACGTGAAAGATCTGCTTCAGCTAATAAATTTGTACATTTTCAACAACACCTGGGTGAGCGCGTCTTTTCTGAAGAGAAGAAGCTGCATATATATATATACATATATATATATATATATATATATATATATATATATATATATATATATATATATATTAGTGGTTTGTTTTATTTTCTTCCTGCTATGATGCTATTCTCAACGTGCGGCACTATAGTAAAAAGACACTACCATTGCCACAGGTTTTGACTTTTCAGAAGTGAAAAGACCACAAACAAAGTGCAATTTCCAATTATCCAAAGAATAGAACTGGTGGATTTCTTGTGGCAGCACTGGTAATACATACTTCCACTGTGGAACACACGCTGCTGCTGCCCTGCCTTGTCCCAGTCTCTTGAGGCGCTTGTAGAATGCTGAGCCTGCTAATATAATTAGAAGGAACTTAAGGCATAGACACCATCTTTTGGGGTGCCCGTGAATGTCTTTATTCTCTCCCAACAAAATCTCTGTAGGTTGCATGAGTAGAGATCCATGGAATAGATCAGTACTGTAACTCCTTGGATCCTAAACTGATAATGTAGTGGGCTCGTGCCCATTAGGTGCTGAGATGTTCTTACTATCTGTGGCCTTTGCAAGTTCAAATCTTGCTACTCAGCCTATGATTTCTGACACTAGTGGAACAGCAAGCCCTGTAAAAAAAAATGTCCTGCCTTCAATATAACAGGTCTGAGCTGCTAGGTGTGCCCGATCTGGATAAACATCACACTTAATTTCAACTTCAAATAAATGTTTTAGGGCATTTTTAAATGTAAAGTCCATAACACACTTAGGACACTAAGGCCCTCATTACAACTCTGGCAGTAAATGCCGCCAACCGCTGTGCTGACGGCCGCCAACATACTGTGACTGTGGCGGTATTCCGCTATGGGTATTATGACCCACACTGAGAATTCTGCACTACACAGACACCCACACAAGTACGCCAGCCCAAAGCTCAGTGATAATCTGGCAATAGCAAAACCCACACTGTTATGCCGACAGGAATACACCCACAGGACCCACAAATCACCGCGGCCATCTTTCAAACGCGGTAAACCATTGGCGGTACACACCTCCACGCTCAAAATACACATACATTTACAAAACTACACCACATTGGACAATTCAAACTAAACACACCTGACACACACACACACCACACTCACACACTCACACCACTATAAAACACACACATTACCCACAACCCTTTCTACGAAAAAAAAGATAGCAAAAAGAGAGAGACAAGCCAGGAGCACCCACTGAATCAGAGGCACAGAACACCATCACCCATACAGCATCCACGCACATCACAGCATACACCCCAACACATCACACCACACATATCATTCAAACCACATCCATGGCACCCCAAAGACACCCAGGTTTTCAGAGGAGGAGCTAAGGGTCATGGTGGAGGAATCATCCGGGTAGAGCCACAGCTGTTCGGATCACAGGTGCAGCAGACGTCCATTGCAAGGAAGATGGAGCTATGGTGGAGAATCGTGGACAGGGTCAATGCCGTGGGACAGCACCCCAGAACAAGGGATGACATCAGGAAGAGGTGGAATGACCTATGGGGGAAGGTGCGTTCCGTGGTTGCAAGGCACCAGGTAGCAGTACAGAGGACTGGTGGTGGACCCCCACCTCCTCCCCCACAACTAACAACATGGGAGGAGCAAGTCTTGGCAATAATGCATCCTGAGGGCCTCGCAGGAATATCAGGAGGACTGGACTCTGGTAAGTCAAATCTTTACTGATTTATATCCCCCACCCTACCTGCATGCCATCACAAACTCCTACCCCTACCCCCATCATTCCACCACCTCAAATATACCCCACCATCATAACCCACCCATCCCAATACCAAGCCCTGCATGTTACACCAATGCATGGACCCCAAAACAAACCTGCATGGACACCCATCACCACAGCATGCCCAGTAGAGAGACTCACCCAGCCCACAAAATCACCACTCACACAAGGCCAAGCTGACAAGGAAATCACAATCATATAGGGAAATACACCCATGCACAAGATGGCACACGCAAATACAATAACACTGCATCCCCACAGGACCCATACCCAACGTCCCTGGAGAGGAGGTGCCAGCTACATCCAGGCACCCCCCCCCGAAGAGGCCCACAGTGACGACAGTAGCTCTGCACACCTGGATCAGGATGACCAACCTGGCCCATCCGGGACCTCTGGACAGTCTGTTCCCCTGCCACAGTCCCAACCCACCACAGAGCCTCCCCCCTCAGGAAACACAACCACAGCACACACCCACCCAACCAACGCCCCCAAATTCTGTGCCGTAATCAACAGCTCCTTCGACTACGCCACCTTTCCAGACTCCTGGAAGCACGCAGAAGTAACTGCACTCCTGAAAAAACCCAAAGCAAACCCTGATGACCTCACGAACTACCGCCCTATCTCTCTTCTCCCCTCCCCCCCTAAGGTCGCTGAGAAGTTAGTGAACACCCGCCTGTCTCACTTCCTAGAGGAGAACAACACACTCAACGCCTCCCAGTCTGGATTCCGCAACAACCACAGCACTGAGACTGCCCTCATCGCCTGCACTGACGACATCAGAACCAGAGTCGACAAAGGTGAGACTGTCGCACTCATCCTCCTGGGCCTCTCCGCAGTCTTCGACACTGTCTGCCACCAAATACTCCGTACACGCGTCTACAACGCAGGACTCCGACACTAGGCCCTGGACTGGCTCGCCTCCTTCCTCGCCGAAAGGACCCAGAGAGTCCGCCGCCCTCCCTCCAATCTCCAGCAACCAAGATCATCTGCGGAGTTCCCCAAAGGTCCTCCCTTAGCCCCACCCTCTTCAACATTTACATGGCCCCGCTCACCAACATCCTGCGCCCACATGGAATCACCATCATATCCTATGCAGACAACACCCAGCTCATCATCTCCGTCACCAGGAACCCCACCACTGCCAAGACCAACCTCCACGCCAGACTCCTAGACACCGCCAAATGGATGACAGCAAACCACCTCAAACTAAACTCCAACAAAACCGAAATCATCATCTTCGGCCCCAACAAAACAATATGGGACGACTCCTGGTGGCCCACTACCCTAGGACCACCGCAAACACCTGCCACCCACGCACGCAACCTCGGCGTCATCTTAGACTTTTCTCTCTCCATGACCCAGCAAATCAACTCGATCACTTCCTCCTGCTTCAACACCCTCTGCATGCTGTGGAAAACCTTCAAATGGATACCCATAGACACTAGAAAGACCGTCACCCATGCACTTGTCAGCAGCAGGCTGGACTACGGAAACACCCTCTATGCTGGCCCCACAGTCAAGCTTCGGCAGAAACTCCAGAGGATCCAAAACGCAGCCGCACGCCTCATCCTGAACCTCCCACTCCATGAACACATCTCCGCCCACCACAGATCCCTCCACTGGCTTCCTATCGACAAAAGGGTCACCTTCAAAGTCCTCATCAACGCACACAAATCCCTCCACAACACTGAACCAGCCTAACTCAACGAAAGAGTGAACTTCCACATCCCCACCCGCCACCTCCGCCGACCTCCCCCTCGCCACAGTTCCCCGCATCCAACGCACAACCTCAGGAGGCAGGCCTCACCCCCAAAACCTGGAACTCTCTCCACACCAACCTCCGCAAGACCCAGGACCTCCTGTCTTTCCGAAACCCCATAAGACATGGCTCTTCGAACAGTAAAACGGCAGCCCACCCCCCTTTTTTCTCCCCCACACCCCCCAGCGCCTTGAGACCCTTACGGGTGAGTAGCGCACTTAATCATTTTTTTTTATTAATTGATTGATTGACCCAGTGGGCCAAAGTCACTGTCCCCAGGACACGTCAATCAGCAGTGTGTCCACCACTACAGGGACCCCAGGCAACCCCACAAACCCAGGACGATCAGGGACCTGGGGTCAGTGGCAGTGGGCACACAGTTCAGGGGACAGAGGCACAGGACAACAGGGAAGCTGGGAGGACTGCTGTGCGACAGGGGGAGGACAGGCCCAGGGAACCCACTCTCCACGAGGCACTATCCAACATCCTGGGAGCACACCACCATTCCCAGGAGACGATGGGCCAGATACTGGCCAGGTTGCAGGAGACCCAGCGGCTGCAAGAGGGACAGTAACTGGGGATCAGGGAGGACCTAAAAAACATCTACACCATCCTGGTCAACATTGCAGGGGTGCTGGCTGACATGGGCAAGACCATGAGGGAGGCAGTGGCACACCAACGGGCTCCTGACACTAGCCACACCAAAAAACAGCCCTCCACCTCCGCCGGCGATAGTGGACAGGAGGCCCCGCCACAGGAACAACAGGTCACCAGCACCCTACCCCCTCCAGAAGGAGAACCACCATGCAAATGGTCCCTGCGATCCAGGGAGAAGCCAGAGAACATTGCCAAGACCCCCACCAGGAAATAAGACTCTCCTGATTGTCACCCTTCTGTCCCACTCTGTCACCCTGTCCACCTTGAACTGCCATTACTCCCCTTCCTATGCCCCACTGGACAATGCACCTGTGATACCAAGAGACTGGACTCTACCTGGACTTTCCTCCACCATCAGCCCAGCCCATTGCACATTCCCCTCTATTTATGAGCACTTAAATAAACACCCTTTGAACAAATACTAATCTGGAGTCTGTTAAATGATTCACATATGTATTAGTACAACATTATCAAAGCATTGCACCTGAAATGTACAGTGAAATATACTTTGAAATGACCTTTGGTGGGCAGCAGTGTACATGGCAGGAGCCAGAGTAGGGCACAGAGATCTGAAATTAGGGCTGTCAAAGGGTACAGTCAGTGGCCATAGACATAGGGGAACAGGCTGCCATGTACAATGTCCAACAGAAAACTGAAATGTAAAGTGAAGTTACAGTGTCTTACCTGTGTGTCACTGGAAGTACTGCTGAATTATATTGCTTCTGTTGTCAACATCTTCCTCTGCCTCCTCTTCCTCACTGTCCACAGGCTTCACCGCTGCCACAAGACCATCTCCAGGCACATCCTCCTGCAGAAAAGGCACCTGGCGTCTCAAGGCCAGGTTGTGCAACATGCAACATGCAACGATGATTTGGCACACCTTCATCGGTGAGTCGTACAGGGAGCCACCTGTCAGATGGAGGCACCTGAACCTGGCCTTCAGGAGGCCGAAAGTCCTTTCAATAATCCTCCTTGTATGCCCATGTGCCTCATTGTAACATTCCTCTGCCCTTGTCCGGGCATTCCTCACTGGGTTCAGTAGCCATGAGAGGTTGGGGTAACCAGAGTCAGCTGCAAATATCGAGGGACAACTGTTAGACACACACTAACCCTTAGGGACAACTTCATACCCAGACACTTACCCATACTGTGTGGGGACCTTGGGCTCACCCATTAGCCACACCCGGTGCCTCTGCAGTTGGCCCATCACATATGGGATGCTGCTATTCCTCAAGATAAAGGCGTCATGCACAGAGCCAGGATATTTGGACTTCACATGGGAGATGTACTGGTCCGCCAAACACACCATCTACACATTCGTAGAGTGATAGTTTTTTCTAATCCTGAAAACTTGTTCATTTCTCCGGGGGAGGAGGGGGGGTAGGACAAATGCCACGTGCACCATCAATGGCACCAATGATGTTGGGGATATGTCCCAGAGCATAAAAGTCAGCTTTCACTATGGCCAAATCCTCCACCTGAGGGAACACGATGTAGCTGCGCATGTGTTTCAGCAGGGCTGACAACACTCTGGTCAACACGTTGGAGAACATTGGCTGGGACATCCCTGATGCCATGGCCACTGTTGTTTGGAAGGAACCACTTGCCAGGAAATGGAGCACTGACAGGACCTGCACTAGACGGGGGATACAAGTGGGCTGGCGGATAGCTGACATCAGGTCTGGCTCCAATTGGGCACACAGTTCTAGGATTGTGGCACAATCAAGTCTGTAGGTTATGATAATGTGTCTGTCCTCCAGTGTCGCAAGGTCCACCAGGGGTCTGTACACCGGAGGATGCCGCCATCTCATATTCAGCCTCAGCGGTTGAAGCCTATGGAAGAAAACGGTGAGTAGAGAGTCATATTCCCACATCTATTGCACTAATGATGATGATGATTTGTTTACTTTACAGAAACAAGATGTGAATCCGACAATCAGTTGCTGTGCCAATGTCTGCTGTGATGCAGTTAGGTGCCATGTCCTGTGCCCCCCTGAAATGGCAGCTGCCTAACCTTTGAGGAGGGACAAGTGGAAATGAGGTAATTGCGCTGGCGTTGTGCGCCGTTGCGGTAGGCGGTCGAAGACTGCTGCGCAACTTCACATTGGTTATCATTGGGCCCTATGGGTTCCAGGAGCCAATGGCGATGTACGCTGGCGGTGACGGTACGCACCGCCGCCGATGTCACCGACATTTTCTATCTGTTTACTCAGTTGCTACCTGACCTTCAAAAGGAGAGGGCCTACACTGCAAGTGCTGCTGTGACCTGTGTCTGGAAGTGACAATGGCTCATGTGTATGGGGAAAGGGCTCCTGCCTTCACTGCGGAGGAGTTGGAGAAACTGGTGTATGGGGTCCTACCCCAGTACACGTTTCTCTACAGTCCTCCAGACAAACAGGTGAATACACTGTGAGCATGATGCGTGGTCCATGAATGTATGGAGTGCTGTGTATGTAAGCCACATATGGGGGGGGGGCAAAGGCCTCCAGGCCAGAATGCTGCATGTAAGGTGGTCAAAGTATGTGCGTCAAGGGATGGGAGGGATATGTTGGGCCATTACTGTGACAGTCTGGATGGTTGAATAATTCCCTTTTCTGCTGTCTCTTCCATGTAGGTCAGTGTCCACCAGAAAAAGGGTATTTGGCGTGCCATCGCCAAGGAGGTGCGGACCCTGGGGGTCTTTGACAGGGGGAGCACCCAATGCCGGAAGAGGTGGGACGACCTGCACCGCTGGGCAAAGAAGACGGCGGAGGCCCAACTGGGGCTGGCCTCCCAACGAGGAAGGGGTGCTCGTCGCACCATGACCCCCCTGATGTTGCGCATCCTGGCGGTGGCCTATCCGGAGTTGGATGGGCGCTTGAAGGCATCACAGCAGCCACAAGGGGGTGAAAACAGATTCTGAATCCTGACTTTGCGCGCGTTAAGAGGTACCTGGGTGGGGGATGTGGGCTATGGGTGCCCCTAGGCCAGGGAGAAGATGGCAGGGTAGGTCCCTTGTTGGGCAGGCTCTGAAGCACTCCTACCCCAATAGTGTTAGTGGGCTTCTACTACTGGGCAGGGTCCTGTGGGTTTCAGGTGTGCAGCTAATGGCGTTAGGCATTGTACTCTATAGGCTGGTGACTATCTTAGTAAATGGTTGGGCATGGCCTAGTGCATAGGGCTGCTCCCAGTGTGTTGTGTACTCCAACGGTAGTGGTGTTGTTGGCATTGACCAAGTGTATCCTCTGTCTCTCTCCCCCCCTTTTTGTTTTGTCACCCTGTCCTTGTGTGCATTAGCATCATCTGGCGGAGGATCAGAGGCACCGGCGACGGAGGGAGCTGGTTCCCACTTGGGCCTGGAGGCCGAATCCACTGAGGGTGTGTGTACCAGTGGGACAGAGGGCGAGGGGAGCACCACGACGGGGACAGGAGGGGAGACCACAGACAGCGACTCCTCCTCCGATGGAAGCTCCCTGGCGGTGGTGGATACCTCTGTGCCCACCCCAACAACAGGTACAGCCGCCACCCCCCCCTACCAGCACCGCCCTCCCAGCAGACCCTCAGTGTGCTTCCCGTGCCCGCTCACCCAGGAGGGTGGGCAGCTCCTTCGTCCCAGGCATCTCAGGCCCTGCCATTGTTAGCCCTGTTGCCTTCAGTGAGGAGGCTATTGACCTCCTGAGATCCCTCACTGTTGGGCAGTCAACCATTCTGAATGCCATCCAGGGTGTTGAGAGGCATTTGCAACAAGCAAATGCATACCTGGAGGACATTCACTCTGGCGTGGCGGCCCAACAGAGAGCATTTCAGGCTCTGGCCTCTGCACTGATGGCAGCCATTGTCCCGGTCTCTAGCCTCCCCCCTCCAACTTCCTCTGCCCAGTCCCAATCCCCTCAACCCCAGCCTATCCCAAGCACAACTTCAGATCAGCATTCACCCAAATCAACACACAGAAGTGGCTCAGGCAAACAAAAGCACCACACATCATCCCACAGGCACTCACACAAGCACCATCCCCATGCAGACACACCAATATCCACTGCCTCCACTGTGTCCACCTCCCTCCCAGTATCGCCTCCACTCACACCTGCATGCACTACATCCTCATCCACTACCTCCATCACCAGCACGCGCCTCACTACTCACCCCTCACTGGCAGTCACCACCCCCACATCCATGCACACCTCCCCTGTGTCCTCTCCCAGTGTGTCTGTGACTCCTCCTCCCAAAGTACACAAACGCAAGCACTCACCCACCCAACAGCCATCCACCTCACAACAGCATCCAGCCCATGCACCTTCACCCAAACTCAGCAGACAGACACCTCCTACAACCACTCCCTCGTCCTCCACTCCCAAACCCTCTCCCTCTTCCCGCCCCAGTGTGTGTAAAAAGCTTTTCCTGGCAAACATTGACCTCTTCCCTACCCCTCCCCCCCTTCCTTCCCCTTTGGCCAGGGTGCCCAGGCCAGCACCTCAGCCACCAAGTCGGCATCCGCTGTGGTACCTGCAACTCACAGAGGCTCAAAGGGGGCACCAGTCAGCCCAGCCAACGTGCCACCAACCCCTGCAAAGGACAAAACCATTCTGCCACCTGCCAAGGTGAAGAAGGGGACAGCATGCAGCAAGGGCAAAGAGCACAATCCACCTAGCAAGGCCTCTTCCAAAACTCCAGCTGCCACAGCCAAGGTCACAACAGCATCTGCCAAGGTGAGGAAGGGGCAGAAAACCCAAGACAAGGCCTTGTGCCCACCAGCACATCCGCCAGCCCCGCCACCTGCACCGCAGGCAGCACCGCCAGCAGCCCCACCGCAAGCACCGCCACAAGCACAGCCACCTGCACCGCCACTAGCACCACTACTGTCAGCAGCAGCATCCCCAGTGGGCAGCCGTCCGAGGCTGCAGGAGAAGGGCTGGAGCATCCCTCTACCACCGGCAGCACCGGCACCTGCACCACGGCCAGCCCCGCCAGCAGCCCCGCCGCAAGCACCGCCACCTGCACCGCTGACAGTAAGACCACTACCAACAGCAGCAGCCCCAGTGGGCTACCGCCTGAGGCTGCAGGAGACTGCCTGGAGCCTCCCACCACCACTGGCAGCCCCCCTACCAGCCCTTGCACTACCACCAGTTTTCAGCTTTAGCTGCCGCAGGATGGAGTCTAGCCCTGCCTCCATGGACTATCATGCAACCTGGTCCCTGCAAATCTCATGCCTCAGACACCCAGGTGAGGGAATGTGAACTGCCACACCCCAAGTGCTGCATCACTGGGCACAAGGCCCCCTCCAGAACTAGTGGAGATAGGCATCCTCTCACCCCCCCCCTTGGCAGGATGAAGCACACTGGGCACAAGGCCCCCTCCAGAACCAGTGGAGATAGGCATCCACTCACCCCCTCCTTGGCAGGATGAAGAATACTGGGCAGAAGGCCCCCCTCCAGAACCAGTGGAGATATGCATCCACTCACCCGCTCCTTGGCAGGATCACGTCCACTGGGAACAAGGCCCCCTCCAGAACCAGTGGAGATATGCATCCACTAGAGAGACGGTGGCCTTGCACTCCCCAGGACCAAGCAGTGGGCAAACCACCCACTTGAGAGACTGTGGCCTTGCACTCCCCTGGACCAAGCAGTGGAGAAGCCACCCAATTAAGAGACTGTGGCCTTGCACTCCCCAGGACATCGCTGTGGGCATGGAGCCCCCTCCAGGAGCAGTGGCTTGTCCCATCTTCTGGCTGAGGTGCCCCCCCCTTCCCCGTCCCCCTGAGGTGCCTCTGTTTTTTCGACCTGATGCCCCTGCAGTGTTCTCTCCGTATTGAGGCAGGAGTCAAGTGTGGGCTTGGCCCATGATTTTTGGCCCAGTGGCCCACGGACATTTGGAAAGGTCAATGTACGGCCTTATGTACATATTGTATATTTTTGTAAATACAGTTTTTCTATTTGTTACATATATCTGCCTATTTCTAATATATCACTTATTTAACTCCATTCCTTTTGTCCTTGCGTTCTTCCAGGGGGTTACGGGGTGTAAATGTAATGTTGTTGCATGTGTTTGTGTGTATGGTGTTTTGGGTGGGGGTGTTGCATGTGTGTGTGTCACTCTCTTTTTCCTCTCCACCTCCCCTGTGTACTAGGTGCAGTACTCACCGTGGTCGTCGCCGCCTTTTGGTATTCCTTGTAGATGAGGAGGTAGACCATCATGGGCAGGACCTGTAACTTGGGCTCCATGGTGTCCTGGTTCTTCGTTGAGTGTCGAGAGGTGAGTGGTTTCCCTTCAGTGTTCTGTTTCCGCAGTGCTTTTGGTGGTGTTGGTACCGCCCCGGAAAAGCTGGCGGATTGGCGGGTTGTGATGGGGTGGGCGGTACATTGTCTTCCGCCTGTCTGTTGGCGGTGACCGCCGTGGTGTTTGTTGCTACCGCCGTGGCGGTCAGAGTGTTAAAGTGGCTGTCTGTGTTGGCAGTTTCCGCCGTGGTCGAGATCCCATTTTTTTTTTTTACTGCTGGGCTGTTGGCGATATTACCACCGCTTTAACACCGGCCGCCATGGTTGTAATGAGGGCCTAAATGTTATTAGCTGTTGATTACCTCGCAGATA
Source organism: Pleurodeles waltl (assembly GCF_031143425.1). Taxonomy (NCBI): domain Eukaryota; kingdom Metazoa; phylum Chordata; class Amphibia; order Caudata; family Salamandridae; genus Pleurodeles; species Pleurodeles waltl. The sequence goes on along the minus strand of NC_090451.1, from coordinate 522,720,508 downwards.
GGAAGGTGGTGGTGTCATTTCTTTGGAAGCCCTGAAAAAGCCATGTGCACAGCTTTCGTAAATATGACAACAAAGGTTCGCAAACGTGATAAAACATTCTAGAATCTTGACTAGATTTAATGGTGATGAGGTGCAGAGCTGAGAAATGGAGGGTGATAAGAGGAAAGCATGAAAATAGAAAAGATGAGGGTGAGGAAAAAAAAGGAAGGATAAGACAAAATAATAGTAAAGAAAGACGTCAATGAAGTAGGAGTCAAGGAGTGCGTTGCTGAGAAGAAATATGAGAGGATTGATTAGAAAAGAGCAGAAGGATCATCGGTGTTAAAGAAGAGAAGGTGATGGATCTGGGGTGAGAAGTGGATGGAGGAGAATGAGCGGGAGTCTGAGGAGGTAGGATGATGGAGCAGGAAGCAGCTAGAGAACAGTGAGCAAAGTGGGCGATTGGAGTAAGGTGGCATGTAGGCGTGTAATGAGAGGGGCAAAAAGAGGTGATCAAAAATAGAGACTGGAATAGAGTGGTCGAGCAAACGGAGAGGTGAGCGATAGAGAGAAAGAGAGAGTGAGAGAGAGAGGGGGATGGCAATAGGAGAGACTAGTTTTAAAGAGGAAGAGAATTGGAAAGAGGCAGGAACATGTCAGTCATAAATTAGTGGAGACAGTTCAGTTTGAAGCCTTTGACATGAGCTGGTGGTTTCCTCCTTGTTCTCCTTAAAATAAAGTCTGCTTAATGGGTTGACAATCAAATAAGGGTTGAGAATACCAGTTAGCAACATCAGAAGCTGAACTCTGCAGTCAGCAGCTGTGGTGGAAACAGACAGACATTTTATGTTTAGTCGGCTCTGCTCAGGTTGACAACTTTGTTTGCTCTTCCAATTGTTAATAGACCTTCTTGGAGTAAATATAAAGCACCAGGCACTATCCACAGCTCACAAGGTTGCACAGCTCCTTAAAATACACACAGCCCCAGGTCTTAGTGTGGGAAACTGGCACTTTGTTGCAGTACCCCCACACTTTTTGCCTAGTTTCTGGATGCAACTTGATTGGAGTGCACTGGGTTCCTGCTAACCAGGTTCCCAGTGTTCTTTCCCTAACAATTGCAAAGGTAATTGGATACACCTTCAGCTACCATTATAAGTCCCTAGTAAAAGATACTTAGGTACCCAGGTCATGGGTTACTAAGGGTAGGTCCTTGAGGGCTGCAGCACTGATTGTGCCACCCTCTAGGGCCATGCATCCAGATGCACCCAGCACAGCCATTGCAGGCTGGGTGTCCGGCGCAAGCCTAAAACACAGATTTGACATGGCACACTACCTGTGTGCCCTGTCCACCATACACTGCATACACTATGGATAAGACACCCCTCTGGCAGGCCTTCCAGCCCTAAGGCAGGTTGCACCATATTATATGTGAGGGCATAGCTGCATGAGCAAAATGCCCCCACTGTGTCCGTACCAAACCTGTGACATATTAAGTGAACAGAGCAGTCATTTCAATACATGTGCTGGACACTGGTCAATAATAGTTTCCCAGCCACATGATGGGCACTCAACTCTGGGTTGTTTGGTATCAAACAACTAAGAATGATAAATCCAGACTTGTACCAGTATTGGATTTATCCCTAAATGCACCCAAGGGTCACCTTAGAGGCACCCCCTGCAAATGCTATCTACCCTGGCATGGTTGCTGACTGGTTCTATCCAGCCTGCCACTGCCAGACATCCAATCTACAAACCTTGGGGGAGAGAGATCTGTCTCTCTGGTTTGTTGAACAAAATCGCCATTGATCCCTCTCCAGAGTGGAGGTACCACTCTACAATAGCAAGTAACCAACAGGCTAGTGAGGGTCACTTCACTGGCCAGCCACTAACTCCAGAACCAGAAGTCGCAGTTGGCCCCAACAACACACCGATGACCACGAGGACAACCCCTGCAAGTGTGCCAAGTTTGGTGGCACTGTGCTCTCCAGTGGTCACACGGTACCAATACCCTGGGTATTGGTCAGCTAATGTCGGACACCAAGAAAACCAGCCCGCTCGGGACTGAATAGGGACCAGGAGGAAGCCCCAGTCGAGGGACTTCAGGAACACCCCGGACCTCCCTGCAAACAACCCTTGAACCAACTTACCTTCAACTCCAGAGGGCATCCTTGGGCACCGCTCCTGGCTCACCGATTCGCTCTGCACCCGGCCGCCCTTTGCCCTGCAACAAAGAAACTGCTGGGCCCAAAGGGTCCCCCACCCCTTGCAAAGTGACTTTACATTCATTTCTATGGTGCGTAATTACGCACAAAAAGACTTTTTATTAAACTTCAAAAGTTCATATCTCAAAAAGTACTTAACCAATTTTGATAATATTGGTCTTAAAAATTATATAAAAATCTGAAGTGTTTTTTATAAATTGGTCTCTAATTATTCCTTTGAGTGTGTGACTTGCAGGATTGATGCTGTGAGTACAACAAATGCTTTGCACTTCTCCGAGATTGGCCTAGTATTTGGTGATCTAGTTTTTACCCTTGTAAACCAACGTGTGGTTGCCTGGACCCCCTGCACAGTATGCCTAGCTTTGCACTCTACATAAAGGGCCAGCCTCCTGCGCTTTGTTGATCTTAGGTGATCATGAGCTCGATCTAGGAAATACACGGCTTGGTGCTGCAACTATACAAGACATTGAGAGCTACCAGTGAGGAGCATGGAAGGGGCAAAAAGAGTGCAAGGTCAGATTACCACACTCACACGAGCACACGCACACCTGCTTGTGCATTAGGACCTCTAGCTTTCTTTACATTGTTACCCACATGCAGCATCTTGAAGGTGAGTTTGCTAGAAGTGGATGAAGAGAGGAGGGTGGGTCGGGGAGAGGAGAGGAGAAGTGAAACAGAGACAGCGGAGAGTAATTGGTAGGAGAGTCAGGTGGAGACGGGGGAGAGTAAAGTGCAGAGAAGGAGGACAACGAGGTGGAGAGAAGATGGATGGTAATTGGAAAGAGAGGGAGGAGCTGGGAGTGGCCCCTCACCTTGCAGATCCTCACAGTGGGAACGCCTGGGATAAAAGGGCGGATTTGTGATATAGGTCAGAGCGTCCCGACCGCATACACAACATACACAGTGTTTTTTCTAACGGTATCAGGCTAGTCTGATGCCTGAAACCGCTCCGCCCATATGTAACCGAAGGGGTCTGCATGGTTTAGCTTCCTGAATTCTATTGAACAAATCCTATGCTTTGTGAATAACCATTTTTCTTGTGTAGTGTTAAAAACTGTTTCTGATATTTTGTTTTTATTGATTGGATGGGAGAATGTAACTAGACTGAAGCTCCATATGTAGCTCGAGTTGTTTGATACACTAAGAAGAGGTAGTCGGGGGTGGGGGTCACTTCTGGTTTTTAACAAAGCTTTGATTTTACCAGTGTGTGTTCTGGACGCTTAATGAATGTAGTATGATTGTGAAAGGCGGGAATGGTAAGTTTGAGTGATTTTGAAGCAGTTGGTCATTACTTTGGGGGGATCTTTCATTACGGTGTGCATTGTCATGATTGGTTAATGCCATAACTTTATGTTGAATTAAAATGATCTTATAAATTGTATATTTTGTTGGATCGGACAACATATGGGTATTAATGTTGACGAACAGCATAAAAGTTATGTATTCAATACATTTATGTTTTTCATCAGTCTGTGGCTCCGAACATTAATGTATCTAACCATGTTGGATGATTTACACCAATGTGAAGTAGTTGGGTGGCACGTTTCTTGATATTGTTAACCATGTTTGTAATGGCCAGTAAATGGAATAGTAATCCCACTTGATAACTGTAATACCGAGCCGGTATTACTACCACATTTTCACGCTATCTCGTAATTGCAGACAGGGGTGTCGTCAACCTCCTGCTTTAGCAGCTGCAGCGGGGGGTGGAGTTCTCTTCTGCCTGCAACTCCGATGGCAAAGGCTTATAAATAACGTTAAAGGGTTGAGTGAATGAAAGGATGGATGGGTATGCGAGTGAAAGAGTGGATGGGTGAGTGAAAGGTTGGATGGCTAGATGGATGAATGAGTGAAAGGATGGGTGTAAGGATGGATAAGTAAAATAATGTGTGGCTTAGTGAAAGCGAGTGTGGATGGATGGATAAAAGGGTGAATGGAGGGTCAGTGAAAGGGTAGATGGATGATGAGAAAGGATAGACGAGTGAAAGGATGGGTTGAGGGAAAGGATGGATGACAGAATGAAAGGGTGGATAGATGAATGAGCGAAAGGATGAATGGAAGTGTGAAAGGATTGAGCTGGGGGGTCATGAACCCCCAAATTTAGCAGCTACAGCGGGGTGGAGTTCTTGATGAGCCTCTTTTGTCTGCAACTTGCCAGACAAAGGTGAATGAGTAAGTGAAAGGATGGATGTGTGAGCGAAAGGATGGATGGGTAGCTGAGTGAAAGGATAGATGGATGAGTAGAAGGAAGAATGAATGAGTGAAAGGGTGGATGTAAGGATGGATGAGTGAAAGGGATGGTGGATAGGTGAGTGAAAGAATGGATGAGTGAAAGGGATGATGGATGGATGAGTGAAAGGGTGGATAGGTGATGAGGGAAAGGATGAATTAGTGAGTGAAAGGATGGATGGCTGAGTGAAAGGGAGGATGGAAGAATGGGATGAGTGAAAGGGAGGTTGAACAGATGGATGGAATGAAAGGATGGATGAGTGAAAGGGTGGAGTGGATGAGCGAAAGGATGGATTGATAAGTTAAAGGATGGACGAGTGAAAGAATTGATAAATGAGTGAAAGGAAGGGTGGATGGATAAATGAAAGTGGGGATGGATGGTTGAAAGGGGAGGTTGGATGGATGAAAGGATGCATTAATAAGTGTGAGTGAAAGGTATGTTGGATGCATGAGTGGATGAATGGTTGAGTAAGTGGATGGATCAGTGCAAGTGTAAATGGGTGGAAGGGTAAAAGAGTAGAAGGATGAGTAAAAGGGGGATGGATAGAGCGAAAGCATGGATGAATGACTGAAAGGATGGATGAGTGAAAGGTGGATGGAGAGATACATAAGTGAAAGGGTGGATGGAGAGATGCATAAGTGAAAGGGTCGATTGATGGATAGATGGATACAAAGGTTTGAGATGGATGGATGGATAGGTTTGGATATGATTGGATGGAATGCTGAAAGACTGAATGATAGATTAAAGAATGAATGGATGACACAATAGCACCAATTTTAATGTTTACATTATATGCTAGAAATACTTTAGTAATACTATTTGGATACATTTGAGTTGGGTTTGGGTTTACTTAACACAACCGTGGTATTCTTGGAATTCAGGTTTTAGATAATTTGAGATTTCCTGCTTTAGTTTGTAAAAAAATAACAAAGTGCATGTGCGAGCCTATCACAGGCTTTATTTAGATCAGGAATCTCCAATGAGTGGCTCATGAGCTACTGGTAGCTCTCCAGCTCCCTATAAGTAGCTCTCCTATTTGACGCTTTATACTGTTTAGCTCTGGGAAAAAGGCCCAAGATACACTCCGCCGATGTGGTGTGGTCATGTTGTGCATTCTGACAGCTGCGCTAGCACTGCATGCCAATAGGTACCTAATGAGGGGCAGGACCCTAACGTGTAGCAAATGGACTGCCAAAAACGTGCATCGAGGGCATGCTGCATCTGTGTGCTGAAAATACTGATTAATCTTCCGTGGTGTGAGGTACACCCTATGTAGGATGTAAAATTGGATCAGGCAGAAGTGCGCATTGCACGGTACATTGATGTGACTCCGCAAGGCAGCTGCCCCCTCCCCAGCCATATAGGGCCTATCCATGTCACCCTCTCAGCCAGTCTAAAGCGAGGCACAGTCATGGATTGGGTGTGTGTGGAATGCGTGTGTGAGCCAACGTAAAAAATGATTACCATCTCCCATAACATGCAGGTATTGTATCAGGAGATGCATTGGCAGTTCCGTAGATATGTCCCCCCAGTGTCTAGACAACAATGCTATCAGGTAGGTATGTAGTAGAAATTGTCTTGGTGAGAGGTTTGTCTCCTCCGCCAGTGTGTCTAATGGGGTAAGCTTTCCCTCAGTATATAGATCCCCCAGCGTGTGTTTGTCCGCAGCATGCCAGGAATCCAGTTCTGCTGAAGTTGTGTACTGTTGTCCGCGAGGGTGCCGAGTAGGGCTATTGCCGGCACATATGGAGTAACTGCGTAGGTGAGGCGCAGATTACGACAATAACATTGGTGGGCCACGTCTATCAGGAGCAGGTTCGGTGTTTTACCCCGTGTGGTTGGATGGAACAGATGTAATATCTCAGAGAGTGACCAGGGCTGTGTCTCTGCCACCGTTTCCGACAGCTGAAACCCAGAATGCCATTTGGCCACCCATTGCAGCTAGGAGGCTAGGTAGTAGTGCTCCATGTTCGTTACCGCCATCCCGCCTTTTTCTAGAGGTGAGTATCATTTAGTTAATGCCACCCTACTGCGGCTTTTGTTCCAAATGAATTCCCTAATCCTGGACTCCAGCTCTCTGAAAAATTTGGCCGGGACATACAATGTTAGATTGGAGAAACAGTAAAGCAAATGGGGAAGGACACTGCTCTCTTGCGATTTCCGTCCCGTAGGTCATCTGTTGTATGGTAGACATTAATGCCCAAGAATCAAAACGTCTGCGGTTGCCAGGGGATGAGCACTCTCAATAGCGTGAGACCCGGGTCTGTCTGATCAGGACTAAAAAAGGAAAAGTCACAACTTTGCCCAATTAACACGTAGCCCTGACAACATGGCAAATTGCTGCAACATGTCTGCAACTTCCTCCAGAATGCTACGGAAGTCCCTGAGATACAGGAGAAGGTCGTCCGCATACATAGACACGGTATGACCACTATCCCCCAACGGGATGTTCCAGGGTGTTCTCAATCGCAGAGCTCTGCAGCCAGGGGCTCTATCGCCAGCAAGAATAGCAATGGGGAAAGGGGGCAACCCTGCCCACCTCAGTCGGTCCGAGATAATTGAGCCCATTCGGACCTTGAACTATCGGCATGTATACAGGAGCTTCACCAATCTTACAAAGCCTGGTCCAAAACCCAACAGGCGGAGCACCGCAAATAAGAAGAGCCATTCCAGGGAGTCGAAAGCTTTTTCCAAGTCTAGCACCAGGCAACCCGCGTCAGGCCAGTTCTGCACAGAGTGTCTCATCACTCAGAACAAGCGTCTAATGATCAAGGAAGTGCTACGTTCTGGTACAAAACCATTCTGGTCAGTATGGATCAGGCGAGGCACCACTGGTGATAACCTCATCGCTAATAATTTGGCCAGGGTTTTGTAATCTGTATTGAGCATCACCAAGGGCCTGTACAATCCCAGCTCCACTGGGTTCCTACCCGGCTTAGGGAGGGAGATGAACAGTGCCTCCCGTTGGGATGTGGTCAAGGATGTCGCCAATTGGGCCTCCTCAAAGAGCTGCAGCAGGCGAGATGCAATCCTAGAGGAGTACACCGCGTAAAACTCTGGCGATAGACCATCAGGGCCCAGGGTTTTGCCAGTGTCCAACACGTTTATGCTACCCTGTACTTCTGCCAAGGTTAATAGTTCATCTAATTCTGCCCATGGTTCATCTGTGAGGCAGGGCAGTGTAAGTGGGGAGAAAAACTCCGTAAAGTATACAGGTCCCGCTGGCACCCTTGATTGGTACAGGGTGGCATAGTAACGTGTTACTTTGACATGAATCTCACCCTGCATGTATAAGAGGTCACCCGTCCCCGAACGCAGCACTAAAATCGGGGTACGCTTATGCTTTTGATGAATCAACCAGGCCAACAGTCTGCCCGATCTGTCAGCCACAGCTTGCGTGCGTGCCTAATGAGCTGCATAGTTAAGACGGTGCAGCCTCTCTACCAGAATCAAGTGCTCAGTCCTCTTTTCTGTGAGCGTTTGTGTCCCTGGGGAGCCCCAGAGGGTGACCCTCTTGTGCCGCAACAGGGTTGTCTCCACTTGGGTTAGGTCACATTCGATGGACTTATGCATGTTCCCCTGTGTGCCCAGACTGTGCCCTCGTATGTAAACCTTGAACGTATCCCATTCAATAAGACCTGTCGAGGCAGTGCCTGTATTATGATCAAAGTACTCAGCAATTGCTGTGCCAAGCGATGCCCTAAAGGGTGCGTTGTCTTACATTTCTGGCTATAGTCTCCAGGTGGGAATAGCAGGGAGTGGGTGTGTCCCATCCCATTTGTAGGATTTGGGGATTATGGTCCGAATGTGTACGGACAAGGTAGTCTGTCTAACACGTTTTCTGAACAGAGAATTCTATTTCGGTGTCTCCATATGTCTACCAGTTTTGAAAATTGTGTATTTAAGATGAAATTGTCTGTCTATTTTCAGAGCTCATATGATGATGCTTGAAGAAAAAAGGTTACATTTTGAAAATATATCCACATCTCAATTTGCAAAAGATTTCGTCCATTAGTACTGGCAATCCTGCCTGATTCACAGAGGTAATTACTGCTTGCAGTCTTGCACAGGGTGGGCACTAACATAATATTGTATACACAACATAATTATTTTAATAGCTCAGCATGATTTTCATTGAACCTAAGTAGCGCTTATTACAGAAAAGGTTGAAGACTCATGATTTAGATTAGCTTTGTACAAGTTCTGTGCTGAAAGTATTCAGAATTTACAAGATCTGAGCGCTTTAGTCCCTAAAGGCATCATAGGCTCATTAAGGTGAAACAGGAAATAAAACACCGGGCATTTGGGTAGAGCAAGGACCATGCCTGTTTACTGGGAGGGATGCTGTCCAATGGGGATGCTATTTCAGTCCTTCTGTGTTACACGTATGCAGAAGGCTTTATATTATTTAGAAAATGGTAGAGACACTTCTGATGTGCTGCCGCAATGCAACTAGGGATTTTGGGCTAATATATTAGGGATGTGTTACACCCAAAATATTGTATCTTATATTCAGTCTTAGTTTAACTGTAAAGGTGGTTTTGGTTATGGTCATTGTAACTCTTACTTGCCTGATTTGCAGAAGAATATTGCCCATAATAAATTCTAATTATTATAAAAATACAAACATTGCAGTGTGTACTGGTATTGTGGGTTTTGGTGCGGGTCCACTTGAAGTATCAGCTGCAGAGCAAGGTTTTGTCTGGCATGATTGTCACATTCCAAGTAGCTCACATTCTTATAAGCTTATCTCACAGGGAGTGGTGATAAGCATTGGCTTTCCTTTTATCTGTAAAGGCCAACAGTATCCTCTCAGGGCCAGAGAAATGGACTTACGTGCGGCCCCCTAAATTATAGGTGTTCGCACAGTACAGGGTCTCAATTTTAGGAATCCTACTTGTGTTGGAATGTACTACTGCAGTGCATCATAGGTTTGTAACTGCTTTACAGGAAATCAGTGCCCAAGAAAGGCCTGAACTTTAACACTGAGGCCCTCATTTTGACTCTGATGGTCTTCTGACCGCCAGGGTAAATGTGGCAGTCCCACCGCCAACAGGCTGACAGTGCAGACTGCCACATTATGAGTGTGGCGGGTTGGCCTCTGCCAACCCACCACATCTCCACTCATACCGCCAGGGCAGTTGTAGCCGCCGGGCCAGAGATGAGCATCTCCGACCCGGCGGTCCACAGAAGACCACCGGTTTGTATTAGGAGCCGGGTTTCCATGGCGGTAGCACTGCATGAAAACCATGGCTGAAAGGCTACTTGTGACAGGGAATTCCTTCCCTGTTACTGGTTGGCGACTCCCACCCTCCCGTTCCAGCAAGCACCAGATCGCCCTCTCTCCCTCCAGCCATAGCGCCCCCCTCCCCTCACCCCCTCCAGACACAGCACCCCCCATGCACCCTTCAGACACAGCACCCCAACCCCCCACCCCCTCCCCGCATACATGCAGGCGCACACACACCCACACGCACCATGCATACACCCATTCACCTACACTTCCATGCACACATTCACTCACATGCATCCAAACACACATTCACTTCAACATTCATACATGCATTCACTCACACGCATCTATACACACATTCACCTCAGCACTCAAACACTCATTCAACCACGCATACTCACAGCCATCCAAACATGCATACTCACACACACACGCATACTCATAGTCACTCATTCACCACAACACTCACACTCGCATACACATACACACTTACATGCATACACACCTCACTTCTACATTCAGACACGCATACAACCACACATACACACATTCATGTACACATGCAGACACCATACACACACACACACACACACAACACCCCCTCCCCTCCCCTGTTGGATGATCAACTTATCTGGTCCGGGGAGAAGGTCATCCAGCAGGGAACGGGACGGGGCGCTTCCACCGCCGGCAGCGCCCTGCCAGCAGGTCACCCTAGGCCGTATTATTGCCCATAATACGGCTAGTGGAGTCCTACTGGTGGGGCGGTCCAGTGGAGGAACTGCCAGGGCACCTCCGCCCACCAGCATGACTACTGCTGGATTTCCGCCTAAAGTGTGGCGGAAATCCAGAGGTACCCGTGATATGGTGGGCAGAAGACCACCAGCACTGGCAGCCTTCTGCCGCCCACAGCTTTGGTGGTCTTCTGTGAATACCGCCAAAGTTTTTAATACCAGTCACTAAACATAAAAGTCTACACTGTAATTTCAGATTTCATTGGTCCTATCCTTCACAAGGTCACTAGCAAAGTTGTGTGTAGACTTCTACATGGCATGTAAACCGTCATCGAAAATGAGTGTCTTTTCACTTAAGTGGCAGTCAATTCAAATCTGAAGCTTTGCAGCTGTTCGTTGCACTACTATACACAGGGCAATCTTGTATCCACTCTGAGTGCTAATTGATAAATAATTCGCGAAATCCGACAATGACATTCTGCATTATGAGCCCTCAGATTGTTAGCAGCAGCATTGTGAGTAAATGTCACAAGTAGGAGAATGTAAGCAACGGCATCGGCACTACCTGAGCCGCATATCACTTATAAAACAAAAACAGCTACTTTCTCAGTGATTAAAGAAGCACTTGCAAGGCTAATACCTCTGGCCCATCATTGATGTTAGTTGAACTTTTGGCTTTGCCTAAGCCTTATGCCAATGCTGTTCCACATCATCAAAAAGAAAAAAATGCTTATCTGCGATGCACAACAACAGGGCCAAAGCCAAAAATAGTATGTCTGCATCATAATGTGGCAACATTTTTTTGAAATTTGAATTTACTTTTCCAAGAAAGCTGTATTGGCTGTGTTCTAACATGAGCCTGACGTGTTTCGTCCATTAGATATAAAGTCATCAAAGTAAGGTGTCCTCGATGCTGAAAGTTAATACAGATTATTCAATTAATCCACCACTGCAGCAAACATGGGTTATATAAATTAACTGCCGTTTTGTGCAAAGTACGTATAATATACAACAGATAACATCTGCTACCATACAATAACACAGTATATGCACTGATAAGAAAAATAAATGCCAGTTATGTATGTACCTATTGGGGATCTCATAAGTTATGACAAAAAACAATGATAAGCACATTATAACACATAGGGGCATATTTATTCTCTGTTTGCGGCGGATTTGTGTCATTTTTGTTACGCAAATTCGGCGCAAAGCTAACACCATATTTATACTTTGACGCTAGACCCGTTTAACGTAAAAATATCCCAGTGTGCATCATTTTTTGTATGTGTGAAACCGCCTTGCATTAATGAGATACAAGGTAGGCGTTCCCGTCCCAAGAAATCACTTAAACACCTGTGCACCATATTTATCCAACCGCAAAAATGCCACACGGCTGGGAGGCAGAGCCGGAAAATGGCGCAAATCCCGATTTGAGCCAAAATGTAACACCTAGGTGAGGGCTGGGGTTAAAATGAGGCAAAGACACCAGTACTTAAGGAAAACCAAAAGAAGCAACATCAGAGCTCCAAAAGGAAGACATGGAGGTGCTATTCATCCAGCATGCACGAATATGCAGAGCACAGGAGCAACAGCAGCAGCTTCTACCACACCAACAGGGACCCCAAAGGCAACGCCGAAGACAGGAGAGGATATTCCGGACCAGGAGAACCCTTCAGGGCCTCATGGAACATGACATCATCCAGAGGCACTAAACTGGCAAGCCATACTGCAGCTGCTGCGCCACATTGAGCCACAGTTGGCACCCAGCTTGCAGACACCCGACATCATTCCACCAGAGACCAAGCTGCTAGCTGTCCTGCACATGTTGGCAAGTGGCTCTTTTCAAACCACTGGTGCCCTGGTTGCCGGGATCTCACAGCCCTCATTCTCTACCTTCCTTCCCAAGGTACTTGATGCCATCATCTCCCTCACACCCCGTCACATCAGCTTCTCCAACACACAGCAGAAGCAACAGGAGACCAAACAGGGTTTCTATTAAATCAATGGCTTCCAACACGTGGTTGGTGCCATTGGTTGCACACGTACGGATTGTGCCACCTGCTGCAACGGAGCATCGATACCGCAACAGGAAGCACACACACTCAATCAATGTGCAGGCCATTGTGAATCACTGGAGATTGATCACCAACATTGTGGCAAAGCATCCTGGGAGTGTACATAATTCATTCATCCTCCGCCACAGCACCATCAATCAACACTTCCAGGATGGAAGATATGGCAATGGCCTACTTGTTGGTAAGTACAAAAACCTAGTTATATACACACAGCACAGCAACCCTGTGGGACACCCAACACATCCAACACTATATTGACACGTGGCCAGGAAGACACAGGTTGTGACACTGCTAGTCATGTTTGATATCCTGACCTAGTGGGATACACACCTATGGACAAATGACAGATGCCACTCCAGAGCCACAAGGGACCAATTTAAAACCACACAGTGACAATGACATGGCCTTAACTGGCAGTACAACTTGGAAGATGAATCTTCCAATACCACATCAATAACACGCAGTCACACACCCTTCCAAGCAATACGTACTGTGTAAGGGGTGTGCAAGGTGTTTCGTTGCAGGTCAAACACCATGAGACACATATCATGATGATGTTGACTCTAATGAAGGTGACATGGAATCATTGAGGCAGTACCAACCTCTCACATCACTCCTGGGGGGACATTGCCCGCTAGCAATAAGTGGACTGTGCTATGAACACATATTGTTGTGACACTAATGCAAAGTGCACACTGCTACACATACGGATTGAGACAATTACACATACACATAACAGATGTACAGGCACATGGACCTTCTGACACTTAAACCTTCACCCCCACAACCAAGTTAGCCAGCTTACCTGGAGCAGGTTCAGTAGTGTAGGTACATGTTTGCACATGAGCCAACTCGGTGAGGGCACAAAAATAGGTTTGCATAGAACTTGTCACACATGGGATATTTGTGCATTGTCAATTGTGAACACTTCAGTGCTGCCAACGTATGGAAATGTGTTGTACATTGTCACCTAGCCAAATCATAGGGCCTCACTGTTGTATTTCACATGCAATTACATATGTCTAATTGGATGGGATGTTCAGGCCATATAGTGCAACCATGTTACCACCACATTGGAATCAATTGTGTGTGTGGAAGTATCATGTCACCTCCAGTCAAGGCACACAGGCACTTCTTTCACATTACATAAGACATGGGAGATACACAATGAACTGCAAGTTTACAAATATACCGCTTATATCAGGTCAATAAGCCAAACACCAGTTATGATAGTTAAACAACCCAATGCAGAAAGACCATCACAGAAGGCTAGGATCCCAAACAATAACGCAAACACAGATGAGTCACAGACGACACAAGATAACAACTGCCATGCTAAGTGATAATCAAGGTGCAACCAACAACCAGATACTTACCCTCATTTTCTCTTTCAGCTGATCAGGGTTACGGGATCCAGCCGTGGATCATGACCCCTTTTGCCAACCCAAGCACAGCAGCAGAGCGTGCCTATAATGAGGCACATCGTAGGACACGCACCATAGTTGAGAGGACTTTTGGCATCCTGAAGTCCAGATTCAGGTGCCTAGACATCACCGGAGGCAGCCTCCTATAGTCACCTGAAATGGTCTGCAAGATCATTTTGACCTGTGCCATCCTGCAAAACATTTGTGTAAGGAAGAACATTTCCCTCTATGAACTAGACCCACAAATGCCTGAAGAGGAGGATGCTGTCCGTGAAAATGAGGGGGACCATCCAAACACTGCAGCAGAATTGCATCGGAGACAACACATTGTACAAAACGTCTTCTAACTATAGTCACTATCACCACTTTGTTATTATATGTCATTAAACACCTACCTTCATCACTCAATCATGCTCTGGGTAATTTTTATGCATCACATGATCCCTAGGAATCATAATCAGAGTTTAGCCTTATGGAGCATTGCAGAACTACAGATTAGGTTACTGAAAAAGCCACATCACATTTGATGGGTATGAATGTACAGCCAACATCGCACACACTGTAAATGACATATATCCTGTCTATTTCACATGTGAAGGGCAATATCAGAGGAACACAGCTATGAGACACATCCATGTTGCCAACATGGTCCATTGCAGCACATGACACACAACTAAGACATCATCAATCATAAGGAAAAAAAAGTGTCTCATACATGAGACGGTGGATGTGCTATTGCATTGGTAACATGAATGTATGACCAGACCCTTGACAGCAGTAAGTGTGACATCAGTGTAGGAAGTTGGCTTTGTATATACTATTTCTAAGTAAGAAATAGCGTGCACAGAGTCCAGGGGTTCCCCTTAGAGGTAAGATAGTGGCAAGAAGAGATAATTCTAATGCTCTATTTTGTGGTAGTGTGGTCGAGCAGTAGGCTTATCAGAGGGTAGTGTTAAGCATTTGTTGTACACACACAGGCAATAAATGAGGAACACACACTCAGAGACAATTCCAGGCCAATAGGTATTTATATTGAAAAAAATATTTTCTTAGTTTATTTTAAGAACCACAGGTTCAAGATTTACAGTTAATACTTTAAATGTAAGGTACTTCACTTAGATACTTCAGGAACTTTGAATAAAAGCAATATCACATACAGTCTTTATAAAAATGGCAATAAGCTATTTTCAAAGTGGACACAGTTGAAAAATAAACAGTTCCTGGGGGAGGTAAGTAAAGGTTAGTTTTGAAGGTAAGTAAAACACTTACAAGTCTCAAGTTTGGGGCATAGGCAGCCCACCGTTGGGGGTTCAAGGCAACCCCAAAGTTACCACACCAGCAGCTCAGGGCCGGTCAGGTGCAGAGGTCAAAGAAGTGCCCAAAACACATAGGCACCTATGGGGAACAGGGGTGCTCCGGTTCTAGTCTGCCAGCAGGTAAGTACTTGTGTCCTCGGGGGCAGACCAGGGAGGTTTTGTAGAGCACGGGGGGCAGAAGAAGGCACAGAAAGTACACCCTCAGTGGCACAGGGACGGCCGGGTGCAGTGTGCAAACAGGCGTCGGGTTTTAGATTGAAAACAATGGAGGGACCCGGGGTCACTTCAACGATGCAGGCAGGCACGGGGGCTCCTCGGGGTAGCCACCACCTGGGCTAGGCAGAGGGTCGCCTGGGGGTCGCTCCTGCACTGGAGTTCGGTTCCTTCAGGTCCTGGGGGCTGCGGGAGCAGTGTTGGTTCCAGGCATCAGGTCCCTTGTTACAGGCAGTCGCGGTCGGGGGAGCCTCTGAATTCTCTCTGCAGGCGTCGCTGTGGGGGCTCAGGGGGCTCGTCTCTGGTTACTCACAGGCTCACAGTCACCGGGGAGTCCTCCCTGAGGTGTTTGTTTTCTGCAGGTCGAGCCGGGGGCGTCGGGTGCAGAGTGGGAAGTCTCCTGCTTCCGGCAGGAAACGAGAATTCTTTAAAGTTGCTTCTTTGTTGCAAAGAAGCTGCAGGTTTTTGAACAGGGCCGCTGTTCACAGGAGTTTCTTGGTCCTGGGGGTCACAGCAGTCCTCTGAGGCTTCAGAGGTCGTTGGTCCCTGTCGGATGCGTCGCTGGAGCAGGTTTTCGAAGATGGAGACAGGCCGGTAGGGCTGGGGCCAAATCAATTCTCGTCTTCCTCCTTCTCTGCTGGCTTGTAGGTTAGAAGTCTTTCTTCTTTCTTCAGGTTGCAGGAATCTGATTTCCTGGGATCTGGGGAGCCCCTAAATACTGAATTTAGGGGGGTGTTTAGGTCTGGGAGGGCAGTATCCAGCCAATAGCTACTGTCCTTGAGAATGGCTGCACCCTCTTGGTGCCTCCTCCCTGTGGGGAGGGGGGCACATCCCTAATCCTATTGGGGGAATCCTCCAAACTCAAGAAGGATTTCTCAAGGCAGGGGTCACCTCAGCTCAGGACACCTTAGGGGCTGTCCTGACAGGTGGGTGACTCCTCCTTGTTTTTCTCATTATCTCCTCCAGCCTTGCTGCCAAAAGTGGGGGCAGTGGCCAGAGGGGCGGGCATCTCCACTAGCTGGGATGCCCTGGGACGCTGTAACAAAGGGGCTCACCGCCAGGTGTTACAGTTCCTGCAGGGGGCGGTGAGAAGCACCTCCACTCAGTACAGGCTTTGTTCCTGGCCACAGAGTGACAAAGGCACTCTTCCCCATGTGGCCAGCAACATGTCTGGTGTGTGGCAGGCTGGCTGGAACTGGTCAGCCTACACTGGAAGTCGGGTATGTTTTCGGGGGCATCTCTAAGATGCCCTCTGGGTGTATTTTACAATAAATTGCACACTGGCATCAGTGTGCATTTATTGTGTTGAGAAGTTTCATACCAAACTTCCCATTTTTCAGTGTAGCCATTATGGAACTGTGGAGTTCGTGTTTGACAAACTCCCAGACCATATACTCTTATGGCTACCCTGCACTTACAATGTCTAAGGTTTTGCTTAGACATGGTAGGGGCACAGTGCTCATGCACATATGCTCTCACCTGTGGTATAGTGCACCCTGCCTTAGGACATGGTTATTCCCAATTCCAAATGAGCTGTCACATTGGCAGCTACACCAAAGCTACTTCTCTATGCATCTTCCATCCATTGCACCCACCACTCAAGGTTACTATGGTTCCCAATGTGTTGTGAAGTTTGGATGTGTTTTTAAATCTATCATCGTTTGAGTCCTGATTTGGAATCTTGGGCACTGTGGTACGCCTGATGTTCATGTGAACCCTGATAAGCTGAGTGAAGATATAATCTTATGTAGTATTGTATACATAAATCACACCTATCATTTTTTACATTGTACTCCCAGGTTACATATTTGTCCATACACTTGTACACATCCATTCCTGCTGTATGGTGTGTGTGTGATGAAAGTTTATAGTCAGATGTCACATACATAAAGATTGTCTTGAAGGGAATGTTGGCCACATTGATTTCCAGCTTATACATACCTTGAAGCGGACTTTTTCAGTCCAACACAGCATTATACTGTTTGTTTTCAATTTACTTCAGAAAGAAGCCTCAGGAAGCATAGATGATGATACAATCCAGACCCCAGTACATTGTTATCAGCCCACAATCTTTCAACGCAGTTGTATTGACATTCTATGGCCATTGACATGTGACATACATCACTAATCTACACAGTTTGTGTCACATTACACAGAGACAAATTGGTTGTGTAAGTGCTATTTATTTTAAAGTGCTGTAGTGCAATAATTACATAGTCCAGGATTGTGAGTCCATTAGTGTGACGCCTTCTATTGTGATGCAACACAAGTGCAATGGGACATGTCAACGGACATGCTGGGGTGAAGTGTCATACAGTGCAGAGGAACATGAATTGCCAATGAGGTAGTAAGAGACAATTACAGTGCATAGTGTCATGGTATATAGGGTGCTGGAGAACAGTGCATGTGACCAAGTGTAGCAAGACTGGCATGTTAACAAGAACAGGACCTAGGATATCAGTGCCCATGTGACATGGACTGGTGCTATTGGGTACTCCTACGGGTGAAGGTGATCTGTTCAACGTATTCATCTTCTGATGTGTGTGTCGTCTCCTCTTGGTGGTGGTGGGTTTGAAGGGGCAACACACACTTCAGTGTTTGAAGACGTGGAGTCAGAATTCCCGGTAGCTGCCAACTGTGGGGCTATTAAGGGCATTACTGTAGCAAGGAGGACCTGCTAGTTCTTGAGTATAGCAGCTACATCACTGTGGTAGGCAGCCAGGTCGGCCCTGAGGGGGTCATGATTGCATTCGTGCACACAGTGAAAGGTTTGGGATGCCAGGTGTTGTGGCAACTCCCTTACTGCTGTGGTTAATTCCCTTACACTTTGTTGTAGTCCTTGCAGGATGGATGTTAGCGGTTGCATGGCTGCTGCCTGTTCTGCAGATGACATCATGCACGTATGCATTCCCTCAAGGCTGGCTGCCATATTTTGTGTCCCCACCTGCATCTCCTTGGCCAGCTCCCGCTGTACTCCAACTCTCAAAGGTGGTACCAGTGTGCTCAGAGTCCTCAGCTGGGATGGAGCTGGCAGGTCATACTATTGTTTCCTCTGTGTTGGCTGCTACTTCTGTGCTCCTCCTTGCGACTGAAGGTGGGTTCTGGAGGGTTCCAAGGACATCTTGGAGGGTCTGCTGGCTAAGGTTTGTCAGCTGGTCATCCATGTCATCAGGGAAGTCCAGGAGAGGCATATCCCCAGGTGAGCCCTCGCCTCTGCAATGAGATATTGTACAATTAGTGTGTCTGTGTTGTGGCATTTGTTGTGTGACGTTACTGACTTCCTATTAGTGGAACATTGTAATCTTGGTTCCTGTTCATTGTTCCGGTCATTAAGATTAGCATTCTCCAAGGCCTATGCCCCACCTGCATGTCACATGTAGTGTGGGCAGTTTGGGGAATCGTCTGCGTCACATCCTCTATGTGTAGGTTCTGTCCAAATTGTATGTTGCCACCTTCTTGTCCTACTCAACCCTATGTCTACTTCCATTATCATGGTGAGGCCTTGCACTGGCTGTGGGGGTTCTGATGGCACTTGCACCACACTTAGCAATCGGGAACTGACCCAGTCTCTGATATTTCACATCCACCTATATGTTGCTGAGACTTAGCATATACTATGTATAGCATTGACATGGCACGATACAGGTGTCGGCATTGGTAGTGTGTATTGCTGATGTTGGGAAATGTGTGCTACATTGGATTGCACTGATGGTCCTGGCAGTGTTCCATTTCCTCTTATGACTGTGCGGGTGTGTTTAACTAGCTCAACACATATGTCCTCCCCCTCAATGCTGTTGTCTTAGAAATATGACAGTTGGGATGTTGCAAGGTGGTATTGCAGCTATTTTAACACTGGCAAGGGGTAGACCCTGAAATGTGCAGCATGGGTATGACTTTACTGCTGTGTACTTCATAATGTTCATAACAGTACCTGATGTTTTTTGCGCCTATTGACATGAGCATTTGACAGGATTTGCACTTTGTTAGAAATTACACGGGATAGATGACGTTGTCCTGAACCCTCTATTTTGGGTGTGTAACTGCTATTGGCTACTTGACCAGCACACACAGCACAGGTGGTAGTGGCAACTATTTTCAAAGGTAAATACCACTTGCGGATATGGCCTGAGACTGGAAATTGAGCCCTAGTTCATGTAACGACAATACCAGCTGCAGTGTGACACCAGGCCAGTTTTACGTTGTACCCTACTCTTCTGGACTGGCTTTGCCTTTCCAACAGCCTTGGCATGGCAGAGTACCCCCATGCAAAGGTTGTTGGTGTAGTGTTGTGCTGTGCCCCAGGTTTCCTCTGCACAGCCCTTGCACCGGTGCTGTGTCCCTTTGCCCTTTCCACTTCCTGATTATTATGGCTGACATGCATTGTGTAGTAGGTATGTCCCCCCCCGCTTACAGTTAACATTTAGGCATTTTTGTCCCCCATGCAACTTACCCTGCATCTGTGTTGTTACACCGGTAGTCTGCGCTGTCCTTTCCTTGAATCCCTGTGACGATCTCCTCAGGGATGACGGCTGCCACCATCTCCTCCATGCGGTCCAGGGCCTCCTGCGGTGCTGGACTCCCACCTCCAGTCTGCAGTGCTGCCTTCCTGTTCCTTGTCATTTTTTCCTTGGTCCTGCGCTTGCAGTCATGCCAGCGGTTCTTGCACTCAGTGACTGTTCTCCGTACTTCTGCCACACTGTTTATCTTGTCGACAATTTGTTGCCAAATTGCCTCTCTCCTCCCAATTGACAATTTCGAGGTGACAAAAAGTTGATGCTAGTGTTCCGTCACCTCTTTCACCAGTATTTCCTGCTCCTCTGCACTAAACCGGCACTTCCTTTTATTCTTCGACCTCTCCTGGATCTTGTCTGGGTCCTCCTGGCTGGTTCCTGGTTGGTAGTAGTCTTCTTGGGGTCTCTCATGGCTTCTGGGATCCATTTTGGGGCTCCTTTGCACATGTTGCTGTTTTTGCGCCGCTTTTTGACGCTATTGCGGTGAAAAAGGCGCATATCCGGTTTGCGACATCGTAAACCGGATAAAAGTAATTTTCGCTGCGTTAATGTCATTTTTCTTTATGACATAGTGCAATGGTTTGAGTAAAAAAAATGACTAATCCGTGGTTTGCGCCACGGAGCGTCAAAGTATAAATTTGACGCCCGGGTGGCGCAAAGAAATTGCATTAGCCGGCGTTATACTTTTTGACGCAAAACTGCGTCGGCTCACTTTTGCATCAAAAAGTGTAAATATGGGCCATAGTTACCATATCTCATAGTATATTCAAGATACATCCTCTTCCTTCTTCCAAACGTGTGAACACGTAGCAAATCACAATTCAATAAAAGCTTCATCAATCTGTTAAATATATTTTTTGCTATTGTATTACCTTGTCAATGTATTCACAACTCTCTGGTTGATTTACAATCGTCCATGTTTAGTTGTGATACCGTACTTATAAGAAAAAAAAAGCTTAAATATACCATATGTATCTGTATTGAGTGATGCACTATTCAAAACAAAGCCATTAGAATCTCGTCCCTTGGTAAATGTTATCAACGTGTAGAAGATAGACAGCATCCATGTGGTGCAGTCACTGTGTCAAAGACAGCATCACATGGCTGATAAGAAATATATATAAAATATATACAGAAAATGACCATCAGTGATATTGACAGCCACTGTCAACGCACCAAAAATGTAAAAACAAACCCACCACAGGGAATGGTATCCTTATATCGGGCATGCTGAAGCCCTTGTCCACTTTTTGAAACAAGCATTTGTAATCCAATGGGTCTTGCGTTTGCTCGAGTTAGTTATTAGCGTTGTAAATTCCTAACTGGACTGGCCACATAAATTGAAAATGAAAAGTAAACCAGTTGACATAAGCGAGATAATGAATGAGACGGGCTCCATGAGCGCGAAGGAGAGATACAAAAGGAAAAAGAAGTTTGCCTACAGTCAAACGTATTGGCAAATGTGCAATTATCCATGTAACAGGGTCTATGGCCAAGGCAGTAACAAAACTGCCCCAAGGAGGGACAAACGTAAAGCAATTACCAATAATAATAAGTGATTTTTGAAAGGCAAGCACACGAATGAGTGATCGTGATGGGTGTGTGGTGGGTGTGATTAAAAGCCTACAGATAGATTTCAACACGTCAGAGCGCTTGTGCACTCGACCTAAAAATGGTGGAAGTTGGTTCAGCTATTTTTAACAAAATGCACTTCAAACTTGTTGATGTTTATGTATCATTAGGGGGCACTAAAACAAGTGATGTTGATATATGCTAATAAAATGTGACATGCACCACACTCGAATAAGCCATTACAAAAATAATGTATGGTGAACTAGCAGATGCACAATTGTTTCAATAGTCTTACATGCATATGAGCCAATGAAACCAGTAGCTTGAACAAATCTAGATTTGTTCAATGTTCGTGCACATTGACATGCACAGTACTCAGAGGAGCATCAATGAACTATTATTTGTTAATGTGGAACGCACATTCATCATATGCATGTGGAAAGAATACATATTCATACGTTACAGAGCGAACAACACACATAAAGAGTCACAGGTAAATAGGCAGGTGTCCTCATTCTTTTTTAAAATATAGACAAGTGCATAAATGCAATTGGAGTTAGCCATTGTCTGAAAAGTATGAAATGCACGATTCTGTGTTTGAAGGGGTCAAATAAAGGCTTAAATGCTGTGAAAAGCTGATGTTAAGTTGCCAAATCATGAATTTGAGGTGTTTGCGAGGCTTCATTAAGTGTCTCAAAAGCTCAACTTTACTTCACCCACAGAAATGAACCTATTACTTACCGGTAATCTTCATTAACCTAATATTACCTGCTCCTCGTCCCAGCCATTACTTTTTGAGGTGACCCTGCCCCCAGGCCATACATTCTCGTAAGCCGCTTTATATTTCAGCCAAAATACCATAGAACCTACCTTTTGGATAATGTGAAAACTCTCATCTCCCACTCTTGCATCCTGCTTATAATAAGTTAAACCAACTGGAGTAAGTAAGTAACAGCTTCATTAGACCTTTGGAGGTGCTCCTCGTCCAAGTCACTACTTATTGAGGGTATACAAAAAATAAATAGTGGCAGAGACTATATTACTGATTCTTGCTGTTTTATTCAATATGAAAACAGGATGCAATTATTTCTTTGCTTTCTGAAATACATCAAAGCAACATTCAGTATCTCATCACGACTTAATTTTAGTTTGTAGTGCTTTCTAAATGTATTTGCCATCTCTGCCCAGGAAGTTGAGATCTCTCTTGCCAAACAACCTTGCATAGCTGATGCAACGTATCCACCTGCTGACAGATAAGCTTGAGTGATAGCTTGACAGAGCCACCTACTTAGAGGTGATGTGGAAAAAATTTTCCCCTTATTTATCCAGTCCATTAGATATAAAAAAAAAAAGAGCATTTGATAGTCGAATAGATTTTGGGGGTCATTCTGACCCTGGTGGTCATTGACCGCCAGGGTCAACGACCGCGGGAGCACCGCCAACAGGCTGGCGGTGCTCCCAAGGGCATTCTTACCGCCGCGGTCAGAAACGGAAAACCGGCGGTCTCCCGCCGGTTTTCCGCTGCCCTGAGGAATCCTCCATGGCGGCGCAGCTTGCTGCGCCACCATGGGGATTCCGACCCCCTCACCGCCATCCTGTTCCTGACGGTTTTGACCGCCAGGAACAGGATGGCGGTGAGGGGTGTCGTGGGGCCCCTGGGGGCCCCTGCAGTGCCCATGCCAATGGCATGGGCACTGCAGGGGCCCCCATAAGAGGGCCCCTAAAAGATTTTCAGTGTCTGCCATGCAGACACTGAAAATCGCGACGGGTGCTACTGCACCCGTCGCACCCTCCCACTCCGCCGACTCCATTCGGAGCCGGCTTCCTCGTGGGAAGAGGTTTCCCGCTGGGCTGGCGGGCGGCCTTCTGGCGGTCGCCCGCCAGCCCAGCGGGAAACACAGAATAACCGCGGCGGTCTTCTGACCGCGTAGCGGTATTCTGTTGGGGGAACTTTGGCGGGCGGCCTCCGCCGCCCGCCAAAGTTAGAATCACCCCCTTTGTCTTTTCCAAGTAGGCTAACAGTGCCCTCTTAATATCTAAAAATGTGGGAAACGAAGATTAAGAATCTTCTAAAAAAACTGGAAACATTATTTCTTATGATAAGTGAAAATGCTTTTGCCCCTGGACCCCAATTTCTGGTCAGACTTCAACACTATTTGATCCAGGAAGATTTTGAGGTGTGGATAAGTAACTACCAATGCGTTTAACTCACCCATCTTTCTGCTTGACACTAATGTTATCATCTTAGTTGAAAGCCACAAAATACCTGCTTCCTTTATAAGTTCAAATGGTTCTTTTTCAAAATCTTCTAGAACAATTGTCAAATTCCAAGAAACTACTGGATCTGGGATTACCAGCTTCATTAATCTAAGACTCTCAAGGAGCCTTGAGACAATGGAATATTTTGGGAAGTGTTACCTAAAGATTCCCTATAGACTCTGGGCCTCATTTACAAGGAGTCGCTAGGGCCTTGTAAATAAGGCTGTCTGCTCCCCACTGATCAGAAATGGTGTGGGCCTCCTGCTATTCCTCACAAATTTCTTCAGCCTTCAAGCACCCTGAAGCAATTTTTAAAATTGATAAATTAATAACTAATCCCTTTTATAATATTCCTATCCACCATCACAGTCTCTCTGTGGATCCCTTTACCAGTATTTATATGATGAAATAGCCACTTTCTGATGTTCGCTTTTGGTAAGAAACAATTTAAGAGAAATGTTTTCAGTTCCCCTCTAAAACTCAGTGGTGACGGGCAGACTAAAACTTTCAAGAAAGGAATTCCAAAAGTATGATACTGCCAGAGAAAATCCCTGAACTGAATTACGGGCCTTGCAAAAAATTCCGAATGCTGAAAGTCCTCACTTTACATTAGGCAAGACCAGGTGATAGGTACGTTTGGTGTATGAAATTAAACTTAGTGTAACGGAATCTTGGGTTCCTAGATACTTCCCGTGTATAGGACAGTGCTTTCGGCCAGTCATCCTGAAGGATCGGAACAGGGAGGACAGTGTTCCATCTCTCCCTGGCCCTCTCCAAACAGGGCCCGAGAGTTTACTTAGTGCCTTTTATAGGCTTGAGATTGCTTTAGATTGTGCGTCCCCTTGTAGTATATGGTGTATTATGGGAGAAGTCTCTGGTTCTAGGGTGCCTGCTCCCCATGCTTTTTTGATTGCGTGGCATATTGCATGGTATGCTAAGAATTGACCAGAATTCACTGTGGTGAGGGCCTGGATGGCTTCAAACGACATTAGTTTACCGTCTTCAAAACAGTCGCCCACCGTCTGTATACCCGCCTCTGACCACTGCGAAATTGAATGCGACTCGGTCGTGTGTCGACCCGGGAGGCAGTCCAGCGGGACATGCGGGGTGTATGGGAGAACTTCGTGGCCCTTCTGGACATATTTCCCCCAGCAGGCTTGCGCCACAGCTAACAATGGGTTAATAGGTATGCTTTTGGGGTGCTTATTGGATAGCCATGTCAACAGTTGGGTTCCTTTTAGCCGAGCCTGCAGCCACATGGATTCAGCTGACGCTGGTCTGTGAAACCAGGGCTGTAACCACTGTAGCTGTGCTGCTGCATAGTAGAGTTCAAAGTTGGGAGCACCCAGTCCGCCCGATTCCACCGGGCGCTGTAGTGTGGTTAATGCCACTCGTGCTCTCCCTCCCCCCCATATAAGCTGTATCAGTGTTGTATTCAGGTTGCTAAAAAAGCTCTGTGGTAGGATGAGTGGTAGAGCCGCAAAATAATATAGTAGCCTGGGCAGAATCAGCATATTCGCAATCGCCACTCTGCCTGGTGGAGAGAGCGGTAGTTTGTTCCAGAAGCTTAGAGAACCCTTCGTGGATGCTAATACTCTCCCCAAGTTACCGTCTCTGAGGTCCTCTGCGTTGTGATATATGTGGACCCCCAGATATTTAAACGTTTCGAAACACCATTTCAGGTGTCCGCGCGGAGCCTCTTCCTGTCTTCCCGGTGTCCACCTAACCAGTGGGAATACACACGATTTTTCCCAGTTCACTGCTAAACCAGATATCGATCCAAACTTGGCTAGTAATGACATTATGGGGGGCAGTGACTCCGTGCCCCTCCGGGTATATATTAACGCATCATCAGCATATAACGAGATTACGTGGTGTGTTCCGTTCCTATTTATGCCCCATTCATTTGCCATTGATCGTACTTTAGACGCCAGTGGCTCCATGGCGATAGCAAACAATATTGGAGATAGGGGGCAGCCCTGCCTTGTGCCCCTAGAGATTGGAAAGCTATCAGAAATCACTCCCCCCGTCTTCACCCTTGCACGTGGGTTTGAGTATAATGTGCGAACCCAGCGCACGTAGTTAGGGCCTATTCCCATCCGTCGCATTGTGGCCAGAAGGAAGTCCCATTCCAATGTATCGAACGCCTTCTCGATATCCAGTGAGAGCACCATTTCATCGTATGCATCAGGGGAAGTATCTCCCATTACACTCAAGAGCCTACGGATGTTTAAGAAGGTGTTACGCTTTGGGATGAAGCCGTTTTGGTCGTCGTGGATTAAGGTGTGTATGATGGGAGCAAGTCTGTTGGCTAGTATTTTACCCAGTATTTTGCAATCTAAGTTTAACAATGAGAGTGGTCTGTAAGATTTGACGTCTATGGGATCCCGCCCCGATTTGGGGAGTACCACTATCATGGCCTCTCTCTGGGATGGGGGCAGTTGTTCGGTGGCCCATGCCTCTTTGAACACCTTCAATAGTTGGGGCTTCAAACGGGACGAGTATACAGAGTAATACTCTAAAGGGAGACCATCTATACCTGGCGATTTGTTCCTGGGCATCTGCGCTATTGCTAAGCCAATTTCCCCTGTTGTGAGAGGGGCTTCCAGTGTGTCCCTGTCTGTTTGAGATAGTCGCGGTAATAGGGAGCCACCTAGAAAAGACTCAAATTGTGTAGTCGTGCATGAGGTGCATTTGGAGTATAAATTCCCGTAGTACTCTTTGAATGTTGCATTTATCTCTGCTTGTGTAGTGACCGTTGTGTGATTGTCGATTCTGATAGCTCCTATGGGGGAGTGCTGTCTGTCTTCCCGCAGTAGCCAGGCCAGCATTTTCCCTGATCTGTCTCCTTCCGAGTGCAGACGCTTTAAGTGGTAATTGTAGTCGTGGCAACGAAGTCTGCTGTCTGGTTCGTTATATTTTATGCGGGCTGCTTTTAATACTGTGTATGGGGTTTCCCCCGCGCAACTGCCATTTCCGCTGCTCTTAGATCCTTTTCTAGCTTAGTGATTTTGACACTCAGAGTGCGCCTCACTCCCCAGCTTGCGGAGAGACACTGGCCTCTGACCACCGCTTTGTGAGCGTCCCACTCCGCCGCCCGTGAGCCTGCAGTGAGGCCATTTGTTTCCCAATATTGGCGTATTGTGGTGCTCAATGTGTCTGCACATGCCGGGTCCTGAAGCGCTTCTACTTGTAGGCGCCAGGTAGGAATCCCCTGCTGGCTCCTACCCCAATTTAGTGTTGCTCTCAGCGGTGAGTGGTCTGACAATGTCTTCGCTAAGTATTCTGTCCTATTTATCAGATCAGAGATGTCCTGAGTGCCCCATATTATATCTATTCAAGTGTTTATTTTATGCGGGGGTGAATAAAACGAGTATTCCCTCTGATGGGGATGTCTCAGGCGCCAGATATCATATAGTCTCATGGTGGCCGCCCAGTGTTGCAGTGGGCTTGGGTTGCTCCTCATCGTCCTCGGGCCCCCTAACGGGCTAGATCTATCCAGAGCGGGGTCTGGTATGCAATTATAGTCTCCACCCCATATAGCCGGAGCTGATGGGTTTGCTAACAGTGACGGTATGAGTGTACCCAGAAATCCCGCTGTGCCGCCGTTTGGGGCGTATATGCCAATTACGGAAAGTTGTCTGCCATCTAGCTGGCCTTCCACCACTACGAATCTACCCCCTGAGTCTATTCTATGTGCCGTTTGGTGAAATGGAACACCTCCTGCGATCCATATCAATACTCCCTGTGCGAACACTGAATATGCTGTGCCTATCAGTTGTCCTCCCCACTTCACCCGCAGGTCCCGTATGTCTGGTTCCATTAAGTGCGTCTCTTGGAGGATGGCAATGTGTATTCCCAATCGTTTAAGGCGTGCATAAATTCGAGACCTTTTACTCAGTGTGCCCATACCCCTCACATTCCATGTCAGTATGTCGTATTGGTTACAGTTGCATTTAAGTTGTGGCGCCATATGGGGTCGTGAGGTGAGCTTGTGCTTGTGCTACCGCTTTGCTCTGCGGGCTTTCAACTTGCTGCCCCTCTGGTGTCGCAGTTTGTAGTAAACGCCTTTCGCAGTAGTTTACGCTTGTTCGTGGTGTGACTAAGGTGTGTGTTTTAGTTAACTTACTACTGCCCTCCCCCCCAACTAATGCCCCCACTCTCCTAACAACTATTATGAACTGAAAAACCCTGTATCCATCTGGATATCTGTGGTGGTGTTATCATGACGGTTTAATGCGGCTCACTAGTAGAGCTCACATCAGACTGCAGACTATGGGGCTGATTCTGACTCCGCCGCCCGCCACAGTCCCGCCGACAAATGACCGCACCGCGGTCAAAAGACCGCGGCGGCCATTCTCACATTTCCGCTGGGCCGGCGGGCGCTCTCCAAAAGAGCGCCCGCCGGCCCAGCGGAAATGCCCCTGCAACGAGGATGCCGGCTCCGAATGGAGCCGGCGGAGTTGCAGGGGTGCGACGGGTGCAGCTGCACCCGTCGCGTATTTCAGTGTCTGCTTTGCAGACACTGAAATACTATGCGGGGCCCTCTTACGGGGGCCCCTGCAGTGCCCATGCCATTGGCATGGGCACTGCAGGGGCCCCCAGGGGCCCCACGGCACCCCCTACCGCCATCCTGTTCCTGGCAGGAGACCCGCCAGGAACAGGATGGCGGTAGGGGGTGTCAGAATCCCCATGGCGGCGGAGCGCGCTCCGCCGCCATGGAGGATTCCCCCGAGCAGCGGAAAGTCGGCGGGAGACCGACGACTTTCCGCTTCTGACCGCGGCTGAACCGCCGCGGTCAGAATGCTCGAGGGAGCACCGCCAGCCTGTTGGCGGTGCTCCCGTGGTCGGTGACCCTGGCGGTCACCGGCCGCCAGGGTCAGAATGACCCCCTATGTCTGCAAGTGTTTGTGTGCACCCCCCAGAGCGAGTGTCTGCTTCGCCCCCGAATCTATGCTGATCTCTGGGGTCTCCCTTATTATCTCGAACTTGTTTTGTGTCAGTAGGGGGGTTTCTTTCAGGACTTTTGCTCTTTCCTCGGCTGCTTGTTGAGCAGACGGTTGAACCTTAGTACACCTCTTGGAACGCTTCCTTGACGACGAGATTGACCACTCCCCTCCGCCTACCTCGTCGTCACGCATGTTCGCGAGCCCTTTAGCGTGTAGCCATGTCCATACATCTTCCGGAGAGGTGAATATGTGTGTGCGGTCCTCTGATATCACTCTCAATTTGGCTGGAAACAGTAAAGCATATTTAATACTAAGTTCACGCAGGCGTTGCTTGACCTTTACATAAGAGTTACATTTTCTTTGCACCTCTTGGGTGAAGTCTGGGTATGCATTGATGGTTGAGTCCTCGTACTTGAATGGGCCTTTGTTGCAAAATTGTTGGAGGATTGCATCTCAGTCCCGGAAGTTTAAGAATCTGGCGATTATTGGCCTGGGGGGTGCCCAGGAGGCGGGGGCCTGTCCGGGATTCTGTGTGCCCTTTCAACTGTGAAGAGCTTTGATGGGGCCCCGCTTAGTACCTCTTTAATTAGCCATTGTTCTAAAGATAGTTCCATGTTTTGTTGCTGCGTGTTTTCAGGGAACCCCAGAAATCGGATATTGTTTGGGCGCGATCAACTTTCAGCTTCCTCCGCCCGTTTCCATAGCGCCTTCAGCTCCGCATCCAGTCGTTGAATCTGTTTCTGATTGTCCTGTGCCGTGGGGGACAGTTCTGCCAGCCCCTCTTCCGCCGTTTTGACTCTTTCTGACAGCTTTCGGTGATCCACTCGGAGTAGATTCAGGTCTTGCGATACCGCGTCGATTCTATTTTCTAGAGGCGTTTTAGTGTCCATGATCGCCTGCAGAACCCTCTCCAATTGCGCAGATTGTGTTGTGAGTGTGCTTTCCAGCATTTGTAGGGTCGGGTTTGTTTGATGGTCGGTGGGCGCTGGTCCATGCGCTGCGCGGGCTTGGTTCTTGGCTGCTTTGAGCCTGCCCGCCATTGTGTGTGTCCAGTGGTGGCCTTGCAAGATGTGGCGAAGCTCTTCTGGGGGTTATTTCACTGCGGGTTGCCCTTTAATCTCTTGCAGTGATTCTATATGCCTTCCCCTATTTTCGCAAGTTCCACGCAAAGGGGGGGGATGGGCTTTGGCCGGGCCTTGTGTGCGTTTTTGGCTTCTTGTGACTCGTTCCTGTCCGTTCGCGGGGCACTGCAGGGAGCCTCTCAGTCAAACAGGCGGCACCACTTATTTATTCCTAGGGTTAACTCATGTGTTTCATCCCTTCACAGGCTGTCCAGATTTATTACTGCGCTTCGTGGTGTCTGCGGCCCTGGTGGGCTCGAGGGATACGGCAAAGGCGTAGGTGCCCGAGGGGGCAGTGTGCAGGTAATAATAGTCCCCGGGGGCGGGCGTCCATTCGGCCGTGGGATCCCCGTCTATCCAGAGGGGGAAAGGGGGGGGGGGGGCGCCCGGTTTGGCAAAGTCCCGCGCTGTTCACTGTTTCTGTCACATTTGCTCTCGGGCCCCCCGGTTCACCAAGTCACTTGTTGTCTGGAGAGTTACCAGTGTTGAAGGGGGCCCCCGCGCCATCTCTCTCGAGTGGGGGCGTACCTGATGAAGGGGGGGGAAGAAACAGGGGGGGGCGGGAGGGGGAAGCAGAGCCGGCCCGCTGCCTCACTCCCTGTTGCTGGCCACAGTGCGCTCCCTGATCCTCCTCTTACCGACGCTCGTCGCAGTGCCGACCGTCCCGGAGTCGGAGGAGGGAACGGGCCCTCGGGCGTCCGTGCCCTCGTAGTGCACAATCAGGGCGCGCAGGAGGGGCAAATCCTGCTGTCCCGGCGATATCCCGTCTCATCTGCGGGGGAGCCGAGAAGCGCTCCAGTGCCCCCAAGATTTAGCTGCCTGGGGTGCGCCGTCTCCGGCAACAGCCGCTTTCTCGCCTGCTCCGGTGCAGCGGGGCTCCGGGCGGGTTGCCCCGTTCGGTCTTTATTGAACGTGCCCTGCGGTGCCTTTCCGGCTCCGTTGTTGCCAAGTCTGCAGCCCCGACAGGGCGGGACGGTCACTCGCGTTCGGGCGCACCCGGCGTCTTCCAGAACACTACAGGCCCTGTAATGGCCGGCGCTCCGTGTGCCGATGCCCCAACTCCGGGACGGCAGCTCCCCCCACGACGGCGCAGGGCCCCAGCTAGTCGCACCGGTGTACTAGGGGCCGTTCCCGCGCCCCCGTATCCCAGTTTCGCTCCGGGGGCTTGCAGCAGGATAATCGCAGCGAGTCCGGGACGGAGCACGCACACTAGCCGTCCATCCCGGTCGCCATCTTGGCTCCTCCGACTGCCCCTATTCATACATGTTGTAAAAGTCATATAGGAGACCAAGGACAGCAACCTTCCCAGGCTTCTTCTGGGAATGTACAGTTATGCTTCAAGTTGCACCGTGGGAGAAGAAAAGAGGGCTGATCAGGTGATGGTGTGACCAGTGGCGGCCGGCAGCTTTAGGAGCAAGGGGGCGGGCGGGAAGCACACACACACACACACACACACACACACTCATTCTTTCACACACAGACACGCACGCACATCCATTAACAATACTCATACCATTCAAACATGCAGGCATGCACCAAACATTCATTTTAAAACATCACACACACTCATTCTTTCACACACACACGCACGCACGCACATCCATTAACAACACTCATAACACTCAAACATGCACACGCACACCAAATATTCAATTTCAAACATCACACACATACACACAGACACACAGACACACACACACACACACACACACACACACACACACACACACACACTTACCTTCAGCCTGCAGGTCCCAGGAGGGTTTGGACTGCTGCCTTCCCTCAGGTCAGCCAATGAGGGAAGGCAGCAGTCCCAGCCTCGTCACAGAGTGGGATGGCGTCAGTGAGACTGCTGACCCCACCCCACTCTGTGACGAAGTGTCACTGATTGACACTCGCCCTGGGCGCTTCACGGCTTAAACCTTAAGCGCCTAGGGCGAGTGTCAGTGGGTGATGCTTTCCTCGTCATCCAGAGGAGTGCCTCGAGGCACCTTTGCTGAGCCGAGGAGGTCACGCCCATAGGAGCTGTGACTTCCTCAGCCCAGCAAAGTTCAGCTCAGGCAGCCAGGAGTCTGCGCAAATCACGCATGGCTCACTCCTGGCTGTCTGAGCTGAAAATGAAGAGTTTCTGTCAGGCTGGCCTTTGTTAAGCCTGACAGACACTCTTCATGAGGGGCAAAAGGTGGGGGGCGTGGCCCGTCCGCCCTAAAGGATGGGCCGCCACTGGGTGTGACTATCTATGTCACTGAATATTGAAATTGTGATATTAATTAGGCATATACTGATAGTAGGTAGAGCAGATTACTTTGGACTTGGAGGGGTACAGACCTCTGACTTTCCCCGCACGACCTAGGCTTTGCTGAGTGTCTTAGGCTTAGGCTGAGTTGCTTAGGCTTACAGCTTTTGAAATGCTGACACCTTCTCTTTTTGCTTTCTTTTTACCTTCATTGGTTAGATTAATTTTGCCCCCAATTACATTTTTCCAAATCCTTTTTGTCCTGTTTTTGCCTTTCAACTTTTGAGCCTATGCCATTTAGTTGGAATCATTTTACCATTAGTTTAGGTACTTTAGGTGACTTTCAACTTGTCCATAGCTTATTTGGTTAGATGACTTTAATTTCCACTAATGTGTAAAAGATTTGACCAATGTTTGTTTACGAAGCACTGATTATTTTCTTAACATTTTGCACTGCAGTTACTGAGTTCCTTGTTTGCCTTCTGCTAATCCGCTTGAATTATTTTAGGCACTTTGGTTATCCTATTGCTATTCTGTATCTTTACAGCATATTTTTGAGGCTTGTCTACATCAAACAGAGTTTTAATCTGCAATAAAACATTTTAACTTTATATCTGATTTGGGTTTTCATTGAGGGGCCAAATTGGCTACACTGTAAATTAATG
The DNA here is from genome assembly GCF_031143425.1 of Pleurodeles waltl. Taxonomy (NCBI): domain Eukaryota; kingdom Metazoa; phylum Chordata; class Amphibia; order Caudata; family Salamandridae; genus Pleurodeles; species Pleurodeles waltl. Next base: position 522,687,772 of record NC_090451.1, on the reverse strand, counting down.
CTGATTGATTGTTACCTAATTTCTCTGTACACCCCTATGCACGGACTCCAAGATATCAAGATTTAAGTACTCTCAAACTTCCTGGCACAAACTAGCGACAGAATAGCTGAATTACAAAATGTCTTTCAGAGGCAGAAAGGGACTTTTAGGATGGCACACAACACTCAATTTCCAATAGCTGCATGTGACAGAACGGGAACACTTACCACCTATCATAAACTGTTAGAAGGGAGACATGGCTTAAGGCATCACTGCAAGGCTTAGACATGTATTTTACCTGTCTTGTGTTTTAACTGGGAGTTCGCTAAACTAGAAAGAAACCCCAAAATTTTACAGAACCATGAACTGGACCTCAAAAATTGCTGTTTCTCTACAGATCAACAGATACTCATTTAAAAAAACAATTTTGACATTTCTCTATTCAGTAAAGGCAACACTCCATGGTACATTACCAGAATATTGTTAATGAAGTATTCTACAAAAAAATTGAATATTGTGGCCAAAAGATCAACTAAAAAACCATTGTGAAGGTAGTCTAGGTTTATTATACTTAGCTCTATATAGGTACTCATTGCCCAGAGTTACTTACCTGCACAGTTTATAGTTTCTTCAGGAAAGTATAACTATAACTGCTGAATTTCTATGGTTTTGTATGGGTGAAATGTCAACCTAACTATAATGTCCCTGTAACCGTTGATTTTTTTTCAGCGAATTTCAATGTTTTTTAAAAATTAATACGCACATTAATATTTCTTTCAAGCTGCGCATAGCCAATCATGGCTTTGCTTTTCCCCTGCATTCGAGAAGGATCTGAGGAGGATACGAGGATCCACGGATCGGACAAAAAAAAGATGGGGTCAGGACACCTGTATTCTGACCCCTCATATGTTTATACAGTTTGTTTCCCCCCCCCCCCAGCCAATGCAAGAAACAAAATGTCAGTTGCAACTTTTCTGTCAGGTTGTGGCCAGCCAGTCTGCAAAGTACATGGAGGGGCCTCCCTCTGAACTCACTCAGGATCTCTCAGGCCAGGGCACGGTGCTGAGAGGGCCCCCTGGGGCTGAGCGAGCCCCCCCCCCCCCACACACCGCAGGGGCCTTTGTAACGCCAGTGGTTGGCTTTATTATCATTCTCATTTGCTTGCTTCTTATTCAATTGCTTTCCTTGTCCTAGCTTGTCAGTCTTATGTTTCCCCCTTCCCATGGAGCCTAGCCTCTTTACAGTTTCCCAATTGGATGGCTCCTATCCTTCCACTGTCCGCTCTTGGGGAACTGCCTTTCTCTTTTTGTTTCAGTACTCCATGCGAATGAATGTGTTTTACAGCTCTCTTAATTGTGTGCAGTACGGTAAAATCACGTTTAAGAGACATCATGACTGGCCACAAGACATTGTTTACTGCCAGATCATAAACCTATTCATACAATGTCAGTTAAAGTAAATATGACAAAATAACACATTAAATAAAGCAACTGTCCTAATAAATAAGTATTCACACATGTGTTACTATAGAGCAAAGGTCAAATCTGAGTTTATTACCACAGCATATGACACTAGTAAAACACCTCTTACTGTCTCACAGATTGCATGTAGTAATTTATTATCATCGTTGAAGGTGAGGATGGGCATCATGATTCACGCTAAGGATTGCCTGTCATGGGCCCTCCTAGCACTCAACATTGGTAATAAATAGTTTATTATACTCTACACATCTGCATACACAGTACGTATTAAGGTTCAGATTACGAACATATTTTTAAATATTGTTACTTACCAGTACCTACCTAAGATTTGATGTCTTGTGCGAAATAGTGACTCCATATGTAATTGTAGGAAAACATATCTGTTATGTAATGACTCCTAAGGTAGTGACTGCGATATAATGATTCACGATATAGAGCCCTCAATGTAACGGGGGAACGTAGGGAACGGACTGGCTGGGCTAGATAGAGTACCATCTGTCTGTCACACCATTCTGTTGGCACTGCTATTGGGATGTCAGGTTGTTTTTAGCAAGCTCCAAGCTGTTTCTAATACATTATTGCAACGCAGTCCGCGAGTTGCATAATTTGACATGGAGCCTATCCTGACTGGGGCTTGTAATATTTCTTGTTATCTCCCATTGTGAGCCAGGGAGCAGGGTGGGGCCGAGCATTTATGGACCTAGGAGATCTCGTTTCGTACTCTTTAGATGTTTATACGTATTCGGTATGGGCAGAGCCAGTGTATGAGCCTTTTTAGAGGAACATTCCTATGGATCTTTCCAGAAAGCAGCCACTTGGGCTACACCTCCCCTGTTTTTAGCATAGTAGCAAGTTTTTAATGTCACCTTTCGCGCCACTGCCCAACTAAGCTATCTTGCTAGATACATTTGTCTAGGATCATTCTGGCTGTTGTAGTTGTAATAACACTATGCAGTCAGAACATTAGACTTTTTGTACATGTTTGAAGTAGGCTGGTGGAAAACGTTACTTGCTTTAGTTGGGCCAGTACATTGTCTTATCCTATCAAGCCTTCACAGTGGCCTTTCCACCATGTGCCCTTCTCTGCGCCAGAGTATATTATCATGGTTGTTACAGCTAAAACGAAGGCATGAAACAGACTATCGTAGTCAGATTACTGTCTGACAAAAATATTGTCTCTTAAATATTGTTTACAAAAATATCGCCCTGTTGGAGTTAATAGTAGAAAATCTACACCCAAAGAGACAATTTCGTAAATTATACTTGGGAAACAATATTTATGTGAGACAACATTTTGTGGGTATTGATACTGGACCTCTTACTTTTCTCCTCTTGAAGGCCTATCATACAGGCTCTTGTCCTGTCATGTCTTGACTATGGTAATTTCCTTGTGTACTATACGTCACTGCCATAAAACTAGCCCCCTCAGCTCCTGCGGAGCTGGGGCATCACCCCAGCTCCAGGGGGCCACCTCAGCACTGTGCGCAGGCGGCAGACCCCTGGCCTGAGAGCTCCTGACTCACGCTCATCCATGCTCACAAAGCTCTTCACAACACAGACCCGGCCTACCTCAACGAGTGACTCACCTTCCACACTCCCATCCACCAACTCTGCTCCGCCAACCTTGCCCTTGCCGCCGTCCCTCGCATCCATCGAACTACAGCCAGCGGCAGATCCTTCTCCCACCTCACCGCCAAGACCTGGAACACCCTCCCTGCCCACCTTTGACAGACCCAGGACCTCCTGGCCTTCAGGAAAAGCCTCAAGACCTGGTTATTTGAGCAGTAGCAGTCCTCCCCTCCCCCCCTCCCTCAGTACCTTGAGACCCTAGCGGGTGAGTAGTGCGCTTTACAAATGTTTTGATTTTATTTTATTTAATTTGACTGGGTCAGATGGTGGACCTCCATGTACTTTGCAGGGGGGGGAGGGTCCCCCTCAACTTTCGTTACGCCACTGCTATACGTAGCCAAAAGATTATAGGTAGTGCAAAATGCTGCTGCCCATTTCCTGCTGAAGATCAACCCCATCAAACTAAGGATCCAATTTAAGACCATTTGTATCGCACCTAGGGTGCACCACAAAAAAGGCCCTCAACTGATTTAGCATTTTTTGCCTCCCAATATTCCTACATTTGCCTCGAGGTCCACAAATTCTTTGTTTATGGTGATTCCAAAAGTTCAAAAGGTGAGAAGTGGAGGCTGCTCCTTCACTTAGCTGATCTCTAAACCTTGGAACACCTTACCTATTTGGATATGTAAAATTGAAAATTAATTAAATTTCAGGAAGATGTTGATGGCATGGTCATATGTATAATCTAGGTTTTGAACTGTTTTGTTGTCTTACCGCTTAAGAGTCGCTGGTGGAATAAGGTCTGTTCTGTTATTTTAGAGCTGGAAGGTATTTTGAGTGGCCATTTGCGCTATAAATGCTTAGAATAGAATTGAATAGATATACTTTAACATATAACCAATAGGAACTGTGGTTGAGATTCCAAACAGGCATATGGTTGGGTATGGAGGCGCACCATGCAGAGCTATGGATTTCAAGTTGCGTACTGCACTAATGCCAATATTTCCTGTCAGAGGCCTATTCCTCTGTAATCTGACTTATTCCATCACTGAGATTCATGTAGTCTTACTGATTACCTGCATACCCTTCAGATCGGTCTTCCTTGTGTTTGTAGGTGGTCAGTGTGTGAGTATTATGACTCTATTTCAGGCCTAGTTGCAACTCTACGGTTATCTCCCTCAGGGAAGTCAGCAGATGTCCACCCTGCAGTCTGCAGAGATCCTTTCTTTTGCAATCTCCGAGATGCAACGATTCTACGGCATCACAGTCACCGGTGTATTGGATGAAGAGACCAAAGAGTGAGGTGCCATCCCTGTGTCCCTGTGTCCCCACACCTTTGCTTCACACAAACTCTCAGCCTCATCTCTTTTAGCACCACCTTTAAGTTTCCCATATCCCATCACCTCTAATTATTCTACACCTGATCCCCCTTAACAGCAACTAAATCCAAGTCTCTCCTGCTGTTTCATTATCACCTCTCTCCATCACTCTAACCCCCCAAAAAATGTTCTCTTCCTCGCACACTCCATATAAAGTATCTCTTCTAGTTCCCCCTCACACTCAGTCTTTTCTTGTTCCACATATTTCTCTTTAGTTCTTCTCTCCTGTCTTGATTTTTTTTACCCAACATTACTTTCACTCGCCCTCGCCTCAACCTGCTGTGCCACATGCCATGCCTAGGCATTGTTACATGTTTGTGTAATCCCCAAATCTCACACTCAACACCTAAAGTTGTTTTCATATAGACCACATGCCAAACTGTCCCTCTTCTAACCATGCTGAACAAATGGAGTAGCCTTTTACTTGTCCATCCAAAAGTGCTTTGTGCCTCGCCAGGGGCTGGAAAGTGCTATATATGTGCCAGTACAATGGAATATACCCTCTGTTATGCTCCATAACCCTGCTTCTCTACCTTTTCAACCAGACTTCCTCTGCTTCTCATTTCCTCCCTTCTGTCAAGAAGTTAAGTAACCGATCATTGATCAGTGTACAGTAGTTGTAGATGTTTTTTATAGTGTCCAAACCATGGGTACCTCTTACTCCTACTGGATCCCCTTGTGAGTGACTAAGGGCCTGATTTAGACATTGGCAGAAGAGTTACTCCATCAAAACGGTGACTGATATGTCATCTGCCGAAACCTAAATCCCATTATATCTAATGGAATTCAGATTTTGGCCGGCGGGATATCCATCACCGTTGTGACAGAGTAACCCTTCTTCAAATATCTAAATTGGGCCCTACAGCCAGCACTTCCATTTGAAACTTGTACACGATGAGCATCTCTACACTACTACCAGTAGCACAACTGTCAACATTTCTACACCACTACCTGAAACATACCCGTAAGCATCATTCCTATACTGCTACGTGGAGCACCTGCAGGAAGTGTACCTACGCCCCTGCCTGAAACTCATAGTTAGCATTCCTGCACCACCAGGTGCAGCATACCGAAAGTCAACATTCTTACCCTACTACCTGCAGCTCATTCACAGATCACATTCCTTCATCACTGCCTGATCTCATCCCCAGTTAGCACTTCTCTAACATTGACTGCAGCTAACCCACAAACAGCACTAATCTTCCACTGGCAAAAGCCTGCCTACAGGGAGCAATCCTGTATCACGGCCTGCAGCGCTCACACAATCAACAGTCCTACACAACTGTCTCCAGTTCACCCTACACATCGCAATGCTGCCCACTGTCTGCAGCTCATCCAAACAGCACTCCTGCAGTTCATCATCATTCAACACTCCCATACCACTGCCTACATCTCACCCTCTATCAACATTCCTGCACATCTGCATTCTTCTTCTGGACGCATCACTCTCATTCCACTGCTTGATGCTCACCCACAGTCCACATTTCTACACCACTGTCTACAACTCACCCTAAGACAACACTCTTTTTCCTCTGTCACCAGCTCACCCAGACTCACACATAGTAAGGACCCTTACACAACAGTAGCAGCTTATCTGTAATCAAGACATCTAACTACTGCTGCAGCTCACCCGTGGTAAGACCCACTTACAACTGCCAGTAGCCCACCTACAGCCATCACTCCTATACCCCTCCCTGCGCCTCAACCACACTCATTTGATACTGCCAGTGGTCCACACACTACAAAGTGAAATCAGTTACTGACACAGCTGCCTGCAGTTCACACACATCAACACTCCTTCCGCACTGCCTGCTTTTTAGGTCGCAGCCTACCACACAATGCAGCTGTCTGGTTTGCTAAAGACATCTTGGGATTTTCAGAAAGTTGACCTAAGAATACATTTTGCTTATTGATTACCATTGGCTTTGTGGTTTTTAACTCACACTTTCTGGCTTTCTATTTGTTGGCTTTATTTGCCTTAGGCTGTTCAGCTTGAGTTCGTCCCTCCTGTTGCCAAAACCTTTTTCATTGTATTCTTCCACAAACTCACTATTTGTAACCAGGTCTTCAAATCTTGTTCTTATATTGTCACATTTGCAGTGTATTCAAAGATAGAGGTCAAATGTCAAGCTCTCTCCTCCAGGGAGCTTGGTGTTTATTTTTATTGCTCTGACTTCAAAGTGAAAGAATTTGTGACAATCATGCTTAGTGCCCATGTAAGAAGAGAAGTGATGTTCTGTTTTTTTTTTTCTAGAACACAACAAAATAAAATGAACTGTGCTGAGGTTTCTGAATATATCAGAATTAGTACAAATTTGTAATTCTGAAGTGTGGGCGAAACAAATATTTGAATACGATCAAAACACTCAATGCATTTGCATACATTATTGTTTATATGCAGTAAAACCATATTTCAGTGCTAATGTAATGGTAATTATAATTGAAATGTGTTTCTGTAATGGCAGTGCGCTACCCACACTATGCATACTCTACACTACGCCACTCCTCTTAATTTAATCCAGTCAACCTCACCCCACTCCAGTCTACCCTCTCCACCCTAATCTAATGCACTCCACTCACATCTACCCCACTCTGTTACTATCTGCCCCAGTCTACCCCACTCCAATCCAATCCAATGTACCCCCATTTCAACATTCCTCAATCTAACACTCTCCACTCCAATCTACCCAAATCCACTCCAATCTACCCCACTCCACTCTAATCTACTCCACTCTACTCCAATGTACCCCACTCCATTCCAATTTACCCCACTCCACTCCAAACTCCAATGCAATCTATCTAACTCCTCCCCATTCTGTTCGACCCCACTGCACTCCAATCTACCCTACCCCCCAATCTGCCCCACTCCAATCTATCACACTCCAATCTACCACAGTCCATCCCACTCAACTTAATTGTACCCAAATTGACCCACCTCACTTCACTTCAGTCTACACCCTACAATCTACCACACTCCTCTCAAATCTACCCTACTCCACTCTAATCCACTCCATATCGCCCCAATCTACCCCACCCCACTCTACCCCACTCTGACCCACTCCAATCCACCCATCCGCAATCCACCCCACCCCAATATCCCTCATCTACTCCACTTCAGTCTACCCCAGTCCAAATTACCCCGTCCAATCATCCCTCTTCAATCTACCCCACTCCATTCCAATGTACCCTACTCTAATCCACCCAGTGTACCCCACTGTACCCCACCTTAATCTACCCCACTGCACCGTGCTCCAGCCTACCCCACTCCACTCCACTCTTACCTAATTTATCTTCCTCCACTTCACTCCAATCTACCCCACTCCACTCTACCCCAATCTACCAAACTCCAGTCTACCCACTCCAATCCACCCAATCTACCCCACTCCACTCTACTCCATTCTACACACTGCATTCCACCCTAACCAATCTACCCCACTCCACTTCACTCTAATCTACCACATGGCATCAAATCTACCCCATTCCACCCCAATCCACTCCAATCTACCCTGCCCCACTCCACCCCAAACTACCAAATTTTAATTTACCCCATCCAATCCACCTCACTCCAATCTACCACAGTCCACTCCAATTTACCCCAGTCCAAACTATCCCACTCCTATCTATCTCACTCCAATCTACCCAACTCCACTCCAGTCTACCCCACTTCACTCTAATCTACCCACCATAATCCACCCACTCATTCCCACTCTAATCTACCCCACTCCACCCTAATCTACCCCACTCCACTCTAGTCTACCCCACTGCACTCCAATTTCCTCCTCTGTACTCCAATCTACCCCACTCCACTCCAATGAACCCAACTCCTGTCTAACCCACTTCACTATATCCCAATCCACTGCACCCCACCCTTCACCAATCTACCCTCACTCCACTTCAATCTAGCCCAATATATCATATCCACTCTACCCCCAATCTACCCATTCCAATCTACCCCACTCCACTCCAATGTACCCCATCCAAATCTACCCCAATTCAATCTACACCACTCTCTACTCCAAACTAGCCCGCTCCAATCTACCCCACTCCAATATCCCCATTCCAATCTACCACACTCTACCCCATTCTACCCCACGCCAATCTACCCCACTACCCTAGACTATCCCACTCCACTCTGCCACACTCCAATCTACCTAACTCTAACCCACTCCACTCCAATCTACCTCACCCCAGTCTACCACACTCCACTCAAATCTACCCTACTCCACTCCAATCTAACCCCACCCGACTCCACCCCAATTTACCCTACTCCAATGTACTTCACCCCAGTCTACTCCACCACAATCTACCCCACTGCAGGCTACTCCACTCCAATCTATGCCACCCAATTCTACCCCACTTCAGCCCACTCCAATGTACTTCACCCCAGTCTACTCCACCACAATCTACCCCACTGCAATCTACCCCATCCCAATCTACCCCACTCTACTCTAATCTACCCTACTCCATTTTTATCTACCCAATTCTAACACACCCACTCTGCCCCACTACACTACACACTTCAAATGTATCTCACTCCACTCCAATCTTGACTACACTCCAATCTATCCATATCTACTCCACTCCAATTTACCCACTCAAATAAACCCAATCTATCACACCCCACTCTATCCAATCTACCACACTCCATTCTATTCTACCCAATCTATCCCACTCCACTCCACTCTATACTACTGCATGCCACTCAAGTCTACCCCACTCCAGTCCAATCCAACACCCTTCACCCAAATCCACCCACTCCAGTCTACCTTATACCACTCCACCCCAAAATACCCTACTGGAATATACCCCATCTAATCTGCCCCACTCCAATCTACCTTAATCTACTCCACTACAGTCTACTTCAATCCACTCCAATCTACCCAATCCTAGCTGAAACTACCCCCTCTAATCTACCCCACCCTATCCCAATCTACCCCACACCACTCTACCCAAAGCCACCCCATCCTTCTCCACTCCAATCCACCCGCACTCCTATATAGCACAATCTAACCCACTCCTATCTCACTCTTGTCTACCTCACTCCAATCTCATCTACCCCACCCTAATCTACCCACTGCACTCTAATCTACCCCACCCTAATCTGCCTCACTCCATTCTACCTCGCACCAATTTACCCCACTCCTCAGTAATGTACCCCACTCCAATCTACCCCACTCCACTCTAATCTACCTCACTCTACTCCAATCCACCCCACTCCCATCTACTCCAATCCACTGCGCTCCACTCTTACCCAGTCTACCCCACTTCGCTCCAATAAATCCCAGTCCAATCTACATCATTCCACTGTCTACCCCACTAAATCCCAATGTGCCCCAAACCCCCACGTCTACCCAAATTGAATCTACCCACTCCTATCTACCATGCTAATCTACCCAACTCCTGCACTCCAATGTACCCTAATCCACCCCACTCCATATCACTCCACTCTACACCCACTCCACTCTACCTTAATCTACCCTATTCCACTCCACCTCACTTCAGTGTACCCCACCTCACCCAACTCCATGCTACTAACCTTTAGTCATTCTGAACAGCAGCCTCACTGGTGTACAACATGGCTAAAACACAATCGCATGAGGAGACCAATTGGCGTTGCCAATGCTTGTTACACACACTCTTACACATCTGCCTTCAGCTCGCCATCTGCAAGCACTCCAGCTCCACTACCTGCCACAACTCTGCAATTAACACCCCTACACCATTCCCTGACACTCCTCCATGGCCAGTGCCCTTACACCTTTTATGACTAGTGGCATCAGGGCATTTCATACTTCTCAACTGAAATGGTGACCTTGAATCTAGGGCCCCCATACAGAGTTAAAAAAAGATGAAATGCTGCCACTGTTTATCATGTTTGCTACCCAGAGATATATCACGGCATGACCAAATTCGGCAATTATACAGGGTGTCACTGTCTAAGGGAAGAGTATTAAGTCAGTCCGAAGTCCTACTGTAACAAAAATACTGATCTGTGAAAAAGCTCATCATTTTTTTTTTTTAAGTCGCAGCCAACCAGACAGTGTAGCTATCTGGTTTGCTAAAGACATCTTGGGGACTTTCAGAAAGTTGACCTAGGAATGCATTTCGCTCGTTGATTACTGTTGGCTTTGTGGTTTGTAACTCACATGTTCTGGTTTTCCATTTGCTGTCTTTATTTGCTTTAGGCTCTCCAGGTTCAGTTTGTCCCTCCTGTTGCTTCAAGCGTGTTTTCTGCATTCTTCCAAATTCTTGGTTTCTGTTAACAGTCCTTTAATTCTCGTCACGTTTGCTGTGCATTCAAAGACCGAGGTCAAATGTCAGGCTCTATTGTCCAAGGGCACTTGTTTACTTTTCTTTCTCTGACTTCAAAGTAGTGAATTTATGTGACAATCTTGCTGGACACTGGGAGTAGGAAAGAGTTTTTTTCAAGCATGCGGCAACATTTAAACGAACTGTGTTAGCATTTCTGAATATAGGCCTGATTTAGATCTCGGCAGAGGGGTTACTCCGTCACAACGGTGACGGAAATCTCGTCCGCCCAAATCTAAATCCCATAGAAAACAATAAGATTTAGATTACGGTGGACAGGATATCTTTCACTGTTGTGACGGAGCAACCCTTCCGCCTAGATCTAAATCAAGTCCTACATCAGAATTACTAATGCACAAATGAAGCACATTTTTTGTTATTTCTGAAGTGTGTTGGAAAAAATTACTTAAATATGAACAAACGGAATCATTAAACTAAGTGACACAATCTCCACACATTTTCATCTGTGCACTGTATAGTTTTATTGGTAAAACTGTATGTGCAAATGTAATGGTCATTTGAATTGAAAATGTGTTGTCTGTAATGGCAGTGTGCTATCACACCACGAATGCTCCACTCTACGCTACACCACTCTACTCTGCACCACTCCGCACCATTGCACTTGTCTCGGCACCACTCCACTTTACACCACTCCATGCCACTGCACTCTGCACAAGTCCACTCTATGTCACTGCACTCTATGCCACTTCACGCTACGCATCTCTACTTTGTCCTGTACCACTCTACTCTATGCCAATGTACTCTTCACCACTCTACTCTACAGTCCAGGGATCTCCAAACTTTTTAATACAAGGGCCACATCGTATAATTTACAAATATTTTCAGGTCGAAAAAAATCAATTTTAGAAAAGAATGAATACAATTTAAATGAATGAATAAGGTTTACTTGGATCTTTTTTTTTTGTTGTAATCAGCATATGTTTCAGGACAAAAGAGAAATGTGACAATTACAAAGTAACAATGTCATGCTTAAACTGAGAAATGATGCATAATTAATTAAAATGTCAAACATTATCAAATGCTCTCATAAAATAATCAATTACTTAACTGTCGATAAGAAAAGCAGGCTGTTCATTTTTTAAAAATTAATTTTAAATACAGAAAATGTACACATTTACATGAAATGAGAATTTGTCCAATTTTGTGCCAAGCAATAAGAAAAATAAACACACTCCAAGAAAGAACTTCAGTAAAACAAAGTAAAGAAATTCAAAATAAACATGAGATATTAATAAAGGTTGAACACAATTAAATTCAGTGAGCACCTTTCTACACAATTATGGCAATTGGAGTTTTCAATTGTAAACAACAAAACAGGAAGCACAAGATTAATGGGAATGATGGAACTGATTTTTCATTTCAAAATGTCACTGAACTGAGGTTTTAGCCTTGAGGAACCAATTATTAGAATGGACTTCAAATGGTCATCAGATACATTTGCATGACATTTAACTTACTTATTATTTTAAAATGTTTGTTAGAGTCTAAGGAGACACGCTTACATTCTTTGTTTACAGGCCTAAGTGTGTGAGCAAGATTGAAGGCAAAGTCAAAACATCTGTGTAAAATGAATCCAAGGAGGTCATGTCATACAGTGTGCTCTAAAGGACACGTGCTTAGTCTGTAGCATTCTGCAAGTGGACAATCCGCACTAGCAAATTGCATTTTTCAAAGGTGTTGCATTCGTGATATTGCTGGTCCAAGTGTTCCAATAGAGAAGATTCAAGATGCTCTGGTGCCACCTACAGGCTGCCAAAGGAATTGGCTATAGATTTGCCTTCAATCATTGGAATCCGAGGCTTTGGAAAACAATCGAGAAATTACCTTATAGCCTATTAATGCTAAAATCTTGAAACAGGCCAGATGTGGCCTATGGGCCGTAGTTTGGAGAACTTGCACTACACCACTGCACTCTTCGTCACTGCACTTTACACAACTCCAGTCTAGGCCACACCAATCTACTGTACACAACTTCATTTTACATTACAGAACTCTATGCCACTGCACTTTACTCTGTAACACTCAATTCTATGCCCCTCCATGCTACGCCAATCCACTGTATGCCACTCTAACCTACTCTGCACCACTGTACTCTACACCACTTTGCTCTATACCACTCTATGAAACTGCATTCTACCCTACACCACCCCACACAACCTTCACTCTACTCTGAAACAATCTACTCTATGCCACTGCACTCTATGCCACTCTACTCTATGCCAATGCACTCTGTTACTGAACTCTACACCACTGCGGTGTACTCTGCATCATTGTACTCTACACCACTACTCTCTGTGCTACTCTACACCACTGCATTCGGACACTCTACTCAGCAACACTGCACTCTCTGCCAGTGACTTCTATGACATTCTACTCTGCACTATCCTACTGTACGCCACTGCACCCTATGCCACTGCACTCTATCGCACTATACATTTTTCTGCACCACTCTATGCTACTCTTCTTTACACCACTGCACTCTATGGCACTGCATTCTCTCACTCGACTCTACCCTGCGCCACTGCCTCCTGCATCACTCAAATCTATGCCACTCCATTCTGCACCACTCTACACCATTACACTCTACGCCACTGCACTCTACTCTGTGCCACTTCACTCTGCACCACTCCAGTCTGTGCCACTTCACTCTGTGCAGCTCCACTCTTCACCACTCCACTCTGTGCCACTGCAGTTTACTGTGCACCACTCTAATCTAGGCCACTGCATTCTACGACACTGCATTGTACACCGCTGAATTCAATACCACTACACTTAATGTCACTGCACTCTATGCACCTATACTCGCAACACTCTACACCAATGCACTCTACACCAGTTCACTCTACTGTATAACACTCTATGTGACTCTAAACTATACTGCTCCAATACTAAACACTCTCTGCCACTCCACTCTTTGCCATTCCATTCTACAACACTCCACGCCACTCACCTCTATGCCACCAACTTCTAGCCATGCTGAACAGCAGCCACACTGGTGAACACCATGGCTAAAACACATGGGCAGAGGCAATAGCTCTTGTATAGGTGAGACCTATTAGCTTTGCCAATGCTTGTTTTAGTTTGACACCTAGGCATGTACCCTTCTCCGAAATGCCTGCCACTCGTATCCTTGCACACTCATACAGTTGGTGGCATTCTGTCTCATGTCTCTCTCCTTACTTCGCCTCACTTTTTCTTCCTCAACTATTTTGTTTCTATCTCTCTACATCTAAGTGCAGCCCCTATCTGTCTCCCCTATATCTTAAACACCTCTCTCTCATAATACATCTCTCCCTCCATCTCTCTCACAACCATGCCCCTCTCTTTCCACCACTGCCTGGGTCTCCCACTATGTTCCTTTGCTGGACCCCAACCCTCTCTCTGCGCCTCATTGCACTGTTTTCCTCTTACCTCTTTCTAGCTCGCCTCCTTTTTTATGTCACGTTCAACCTCATCTCTCGGTGCCTCCTCTATATCTACCTTTCTCAGCTTTCTCTCTGCCTCACCTCTCGCTGTACCCCACATCTCACTAGCTCATTTTTTGTCTCCCTCCTCTCTCTCACTATGTAACCCCTCAATTTACCTCACCATGGGCCAGATGTAGGAAACTGTTTGCGACTCGCAAACGGCAAAATTTGCCGTTTGCGAGTCGCAAAACGCAGTTTCCTATGCAGAAATGCATTTTGCGAGTCGGAACCGACTCGCAAAATGCATTTCCGACTCGCAAATAGGAAGGGGTGTTCCCTTCCTATTTGCGACTCGCAGTGGGATGCAATTCCATTTGCGACTGCGTACGCGGTCGCAAATGGAGTCGCAGTTACCATCCACTTCAAGTGGATGGTAACCCACTCGCAAATTGGAAGGGGTCCCCATGGGACCCCTTCCACTTTGTGAATGGACCCAAAAATATTTTTTCAGGGCAGGGAGTGGTCCAAGGGACCACTCCCTGCCCTGAAAAAATACCGAAACTAAAGGTTTCGTTTTTTTTTTTTTAAGTGCAGCTCGTTTTCCTTTAAGGAAAACGGGCTACACTTAAAAAAAAAAAAACTGCTTTATTGAAAGCAGTCACGAACATGGAGGTCTGCTGACGACAGCAGGCCTCCATGTTTGCGAGTGCCTAAACTCGCTATGGGGCCGCAATTTGCGACCCACCTCATGAATATTCATGAGGTGGGTCATTGCGACCCCATAGCGAGTCGCAGTCGGTGTCTGAGACACCGTACTGCATTCCAAATTGCAAGTTGCAATTTGCGAGTCGCTGGGACTCGCAAATTGCAAGTCGCAATTTGGAAGTTTGCTACATCTGGCCCCATATCACTCCACCTCACCACCTTTCCTTACTTTCTTACACCGTTGTTCCTTCTACCTCAGCTCTCTCTATCTCTCTCTGCCTTACTCCTTTCCTCGTACTTTCTGTACCTCCTGAGGTCTGGCTTGACACAGTAGCTGTTGCCCGACCTTATGTAATGACCTGACAAAGAAGTTTAAGAAGCGGTGTGTTCTGGTATTACTTTTTATGTGCCCCTCTACCTCACTGCTCGCCATATTCTTCTCTCATTACTTCACCTATCCACCTGTCTGTGTCTCTTTCTGCCTCTAACTCTTTCTAATTCACCACTCTTTCTGCCTTGCTCTTCCCATCTCTACCTCACCATCTATCTGTCCTTTGTGATTGTATCTCAGTTTCCTTCTCTAACCTTTGCTACCAGTCTCTAAAACCTTATTTATCACCCTCTTTCTGTAGCTACCACTTCATCTTTCCAAATTTCTGAACCTTTCGTTTTCACTACCTCACCTTCCTCGCTTTAGATTACATTTCTCCCGCCTAGCTTACCTCTCCATCTCCTCTAACTTCCTTCTCCCTCTTCTTCACCTCCCTTGTTATACAGCACTCTTTACCTCTCTCGTTTTCTCCTGTCTCATGCACCACTTCACCAACTCGGGTGAGCCAGAGGTCACCGTCTGACCAGAAAAGAGTACACCTCGAATACAGCACAACCAGAACAAGTATCCCAATGCCAGTGTCTATAAGTCTATACCATCTGGAATAAATATACACTTTCTCACCCCCTCTGTCCGTGTTGTCTTGTTCCTGGGCAGGTGGATGCGACGGCCTCGCTGTGGTGTTCCGGATTAGTTTGGCGCCCAGGTAAAAGCAAACCTCAGGCGGAGAAGGCGATATGCCCTGCCAGGGCTAACGTGGAGCCACAACCCGGGTGCGCAGTGCCCAGCTCTCTCTCCTTCAGCACTTCGCATGCATTGGTGGGTAAATGAGGAAGATGGAATGTACGCCTGCAATCCTTGAGATGGGACAGAACATCTCTGCCCCTTGAAGGTAAATCCCAGGTTGGTTTACAATATTAATAGTTATTGTCAAATCTGTGGATTAGTTGGTCAACAAATGCAGAGTTATAGAGTAGAAATCCAAGGCAAGGCCATGCAAAAATATAGCTGAAGCGATGTGCTCTGTATTCTTGAAATCTAACGAGTGCTACCTAATTTGATTGTGATTGCTTCTCACAGAAAAGTTTTGTTCCTGCTAAAATCAGTCCAGAGATCATCAGACCGAGGAGTTCTAGGTGTCTTGATCATCACCCTGGTAGGCTGAATCACTTCCCCAAATCAGTTCACTAAAATAGGTCTCATTAGGCTCAATGCAGGCTTAAATGACATGGTAAATGTATTGCTTTCATGTTACAGTTGCAAGAGAACGGCTAGAAAATAAGAACCACGATATATTTAATAAGCATTCACCCAACTGCCCTACCAAATGGCTTGCTTTTTGTTAAAGAGACAGAGATAAGGTCATGGTTTGCCACTGAGGTGTTGCTAGGGGTATTTTGCCATGCTAAGGAGGTAGGGTCCGCACATTCATCCTTGGCACGTGGGCATTAATCTGGCGCCTCTCGCTGAATTTTCTGAAGGATAGCGAGCATAATGTGAGTCCATGGTAAGAAACGGTAGCAATGCATATTGTATCTACAGTACATCTTCTGGGTCCCCAAATCCAAAAACTTTGGTCGTCATCAGAGTGCACCCCATCCCTCCACCCTTGCATGAGTGCATCAACTGGCTACTTCCTCACCCAGGCACCAGGTAAACAATGATTACCTTCCAGTGGTCTGTTGCAATTTCCCAGGAGTGCCTGTGGGTGAGGAGGTTGTAAAAGGTTTAACTGGTGATCAGACAGTAACTGAGGCAAGTCAGCTGTGATGCATACCGCCATCCCGAACTCGGCATACCTCTGCACTGTATGGTAAAGTTGTGCCTCCCTGTCCTTTCAACATTCCACAAGCCCATTGGAGGTGCCTGCCTTTCTTTTGACCTTAGAATTTTCACCATAGTCTTGGTGTATTGAAAGGAAGTACACCCATAGTGTACCTCTTACCCAGGTGAGGGTGGCCATATTCGAGGCTACAAGGGGACTGATGATGGTGGCAGTAGAATCACAGTCCAGTAGTATAGGTGTTTTTGCACCTGCATCCCTGTGGGGAGGCTTCTGGCAGTCCCCGGTAAAGGTCTGTTCTGTAGGCCATAGATGATGGCTCTTGAATTTTATCAAGAGACATCAATCTGCCTGCCTTGCTTGCCTCCGACCTGCCTGCATGCTCGAGCAATAAAATGATTTAAAAGAAAAATGGTATTGGTTACAGACTGGCTCTCATGGCCCACGTAATTGGCCTACATGTACTGACACAGTACCTCACACACTGCTATGGCTGACCGATCTTTCTGACATTGCTCGATTGCTTCGCCCACCAGTACAAACATATTCCGCTGTGTAGAACTTAAACCCGGATTGACAGGATCAGGATATACATTTGGAAGATCACCCCCTGCAAAAAAGTCTTCCCTATCTAGGCAGGATTTTCCCACAGGAGTAAATGAAGATGAGGGGAGTGAAGAACATGTCTAGATGTTGGTCTTAGAAAGGTTTGGAACACCCACAAAGCTGCCCTTTCATAGATGTTCACACATTTTCTTAAGTCACTTCCCCCTAATAACAATCGGATAGATACGTGTTTCAAGGGTGGGTTGGGACATTGAACAACACCCTGTATAATGGTGGTCAAGGGGAATGGATTTCTCCATAGGGAAAGATCTGTTTCCTGTGGAGACAAAATGGGTTATAAACTAGAAGGTGCAAAAGACTTAGCTACCCTATACCTAAATCAGCAGATTGTCCACCAACGGAAAACCTGCCTTACATGGGATGTGGTATACTCCTGGAGATGTACGAGAGTCATAAGTCTGCAGGTCCTTTGTGAATTAAGGTCACTGATTGAAAGCCCTACAAGGCCGGTCACAAGCCTGTGTTTGTTGAGATTTCGGACCCTAGGTGTTTGTTGTAAGACTTCGAGTGTATTGTAGCTTTTCCACTAACAAGTTCTCTAAGACCTTTCGTGATGGCAGAGTAAGTAGCGACTCTGTTGTGCCTTGCTGGTAGAGTGTGTGTTTTACAGCATAGTCAAGCTGGGAAGTGGTGTTCGGAGGAGACACCCAGGTATGTTGTGCCGAACTTAGAGCTTCGTCTAAAAGTGTGTGATGCAGAGATATGTGGTGAGATAGTCCCGTTTGCATACACTTATCACAATAATCTTACCATAATTACCAACACTTTCTTACGTGGAGTGTGGAAGAAGCTATCCCTGGGGCTGTACTTGGTAAATACATGCCCATTCGAAGTACATCAAGCAACTAGTGGAATTAACAAAGAAGAAACAGGTGGCCTCTCATCCTGTCAGTATTATGTAGAGATGTTTTCCTGGTAAATGTTGGTAGCCTGCACGTCTAAGATTTCAAGCTGAAGTTCTTGCATGCATCTTTCAGCCTTGTGGAAATTGGTGTCTGTAGGAGCAGAGCAGGTAAAAAGTTGATTGTACTAGTTTGTGAATTTATATAAACCTGGGCTTTGAAAAGGACCGGGAGGCACAGCTTTACCATACAGTGCAGACGAAAGGAAAGCTGGTGGCGTTGTGTTACACAGGCATTACAACATAAACTGCAAAACCATGCTAATGGCCGACTGCAAGTTAGGAAATTGTTACTAATGTAACATAACATGCGAGGGTAGAAAATTCGGCTGCAATGCTGCTGGCGCCAAACCAGTACCTCATAGGGTCTCTTTCTGTGACATAAACCCATGGCAGTTCTGTGCTCTATTCCAGCACGCCAAAAACAATGAGTTACAATATTCTTGGTGCTCAATCCATAGAGTAGGCAATTTCAAGCTCTCGCTCTCTGACTTAATGAACAAGCATTTCCAAGTTGTTGTTGATTGCCCTCCATCATCCTCTCAGGCAACAACAGACATGGAAAAATATTGACAAATTATGCAGAGTTCTCAATTTACAACTTGACTACATAAAAAATGTATAGGGTCTTTGAAATAAATTTTTTCTGGTGCACAGTTACATATGTTAATCATAAACATTGCACATATACTAGGTATATGTAAGGAAATGGCTCCCTGTTGCAATTACCCCCCACTTTTTGCCTGATACTGATGCTGACTTGACTGAGAAGTGTGCTGGGACCCTGCTAACCAGGCCCCAGCACTAGTGTTCTTTCACCTAAAATGTACCATTGTTTCCACAATTGGCACACAGATAAGTCCCTTGTAAAAGGTACCAGTGGTACCAAGGGCCCTGTGACCAGGGAAGGTCCCTAAGGGCTGCAGCATATGTTGTGCCACCCGCAGGGGCCCCTCACCTAACACATGCACACTGCCATTGCAGATTGTATGTGTTGGTGGGGAGAAAAAGGCAAAGTCGACATGGCATCCCCCTCAGGATGCCATGCACACAAAATGCTGCCTGTGGCGTAGGTAAGTCACCCCTCTAGCAGGCCTTACAGACCTAAGGCAGGGTGCACTATACCACAGGTGAGCGCATAGCTGCATGAGCAATATGCCCCTACAGTGTCTAAGTCTATTCTTAGACATTGTAAGTACAGTGTGGCCATATTAAGTATATGGTCTGGGAGTTTGTCAAAAACGAACTCCACAGCTCCATAATGGCTTCACTGAATACTGGGAAGTTTGGTATCAAACTGTAAAGAAATGGCTCCCTGTTGCAGTTACCCCCCACTTTTTGCCTGATACTGATGCTGACTTGACTGAGAAGTGTGCTGGGACCCTGCTAACCAGGCCGCAGCACCAGTGTTTTTTCACCTAAAATGTACTTTTGATTCCACAATTGGCACACCCTGGCATCCAGATAAGTCCCTTGTAACTGGTACCTCTGGTACCAAGGGCCCTGATGCCAGGGAAGGTCTCTAAGGGCTACAGCATGTATTATGCCACCCTAGAGACCCCTCACTCAGCACAGACACACTGCTTACCAGCTTGTGTGTGCTAGTGAGAACAAAATGAGTAAGTCGACATGGCACTCCCCTCAGGGTGCCATGCCAGCCTCTCACTGCCTATGCAGTATAGATAAGACACCCCTCTAGCAGGCCTTACAGCCCTAAGGCAGGGTGCACTATACCATAGGTGAGGGTACCAGTGCATGAGCACTGTACCCCTACAGTGTCTAAGCAAAACCTTAGACATTGTAAGTGCAGGGTAGCCATAAGAGTATATGGTCTGGGAGTCTGTTTTACACGAACTCCACAGCACCATAATGGCTACACTGAAAACTGGGAAGTTTGGTATCAAACTTCTCAGCACAATAAATGCACACTGATGCCAGTGTACATTTTATTGTAAAATACACCACAGAGGGCACCTTAGAGGTGCTCCCTGAAACTTAGTGGAGTTGCCCGCCCCCTCCGGCCACGGCCCCCACTTTTGGCGGCAAGGCTGGAGGAAACAAAGAAAGCAACAAGGAGGAGTCACTGACCAGTCAGGACAGCCCCTAAGGTGTCCTGAGCTGAAGTGACTCTAACTTTTAGAAATCCTCCATCTTGCAGATGGAGGATTCCCCCAACAGATTCCTGCAACTACAAGAAGAAGGACTGCCGAACTGAAAGACCCCTGCAGAGGAAGACCAGAAGACACCAACTGCCTTGGCCCCAGACTTACCGGGCTGTCTCCTGCCTTCCAAAGAACCTGCTCCAGCGACACTTTCCAAGGGACCAGCGACCTCTGAATCCTCTGAGGACTGCCCTGCTTCGAAAAAGACAAGAAACTCCCGAGGACGGCGGCACTGCTCCAAAAGAACTGCAACTTTGTTACAAGGAGCAGATTTAAAGACCCCTGCAATTCCCCGCAAGAAGCGTGAGACTTTCAACACTGCACCCGGCGACCCCGACTCGACTGGTGGAGAACAACCAACTCAGGGAGGACCCTCCGGCGACCCTACGACTGTGAGTAACCAAAGCTGTCCCCCCTGAGCCCCCACAGCGACGCCTGCAGAGGGAATCCCCAGGCTCCCCCTGACCGCGACT
Organism: Pleurodeles waltl; assembly: GCF_031143425.1. NCBI lineage: Eukaryota > Metazoa > Chordata > Amphibia > Caudata > Salamandridae > Pleurodeles > Pleurodeles waltl. The sequence goes on along the minus strand of NC_090451.1, from coordinate 522,666,645 downwards.
GTCTGAACTCTATTTCCCGACGGCTGGAAAAGGCCCTGCACCCGCAGCCCCCAGCCCCTAAAGAACCGGAACTTCTGTGCAGGAGTGACCCCCAGGAGGCCCTCTCCCTTGCCCAGGTGGTGGCTACCCCGAGGACCCCCCCCTTGCCTGCCTGCATCGCTGAAGAGACCCCTTGGTCTCCCATTGAAACCTGAAGGAAACCCGACGCGTGTTTGCACACTGCACCCGGCCGCCCCCGCGCTGCTGAGGGTGTACTTTCTGTGCTACTTTGTGTCCCCCCCGGTGCCCTACAAAACCCCCCTGGTCTGCCCTCCGAAGACGCGGGTACTTACCTGCTGGCAGACTGGAACCGGGGCACCCCCTTCTCTCCATTATAGCCTATGTGTTTTGGGCACCTCTTTGACCTTTGCACCTGACCGGCCCTGAGCTGCTGGTGTGATAACTTTGGGGTTGCTCTGAACCCCCAACGGTGGGCTACCTTGGACCAAAAACTGAGAACTGTAAGTGACTTACTTACCTGTGAAAACTAACAATAACTTACCTCCCCCAGGAACTGTGAAAATTGCACTAAGTGTCCACTTTTAAAACAGCTTATTGTGTTTTATGACAAAAGTATTCATACTAATGTAATGATTCAAAGTTCCTAGAGTACTTACCTGCAATACCTTCCAAACAATCTATTACATGTGAAATTTGAACCTGTGGTTCTTAAAATAAACTAAGAAAATATATTTTTCTATAACAAAACCTATTGGCTGGATTTGTCTCTGAGTGTGTGTACCTCATTTATTGTCTATGTGTATGTACAACAAATGCTTAACACTACTCCTTGGATAAGCCTACTGCTCGACCACACTACCACAAAATAGAGCATTAGTATTATCTCTTTTTACCACTATTTTACCTCTAAGGGGAACCCTTGGACTCTGTGCATGCTATTCCTTACTTTGAAATAGCACATACAGAGCCAACTTCCTACATTGGTGGATCAGCGGTGGGGTACAAGACTTTGCATTTGCTGGACTACTCAGCCAATACCTGATCACACGACAAATTCCAAAATTGTTATTAGAAATTGATTTTTGCAATTTGAAAAGTTTTCTAAATTCTTAAAAGTCCTGCTAGGGCCTTGTGTTAGTCCCTGTTAGCATTTCTTTTAGAGTTTAAAAGTTTGTAAAAGTTTGAATTAGATTCTAGAACTAGTTTTAGATTCTTAAAAGCATTCCAACTTTTAGAAGAATAATGTCTAGTACAGAGATAATGTGGTGGAACTCGACACCACACCTTACCTCCATCTCCAGATGAAAGAGCTAAGGTCACTCTGTAACATAAGAAAAATAACAATGGGCTCCAGACCTACCAAAGTACAGCTCCAGGAGCTGTTGGCAGAGTATGATAGAGCCAACCCCTCTGTGGATAACACAGAGGAGGATGATAGTGAACTGGAGGAAGAATCCCCTCCACCAGTCCTATCTAGGGAGAACAGGGCTTCTCAAGCCCTGACTCCAAAAATAATAGTCAGAGATGCTGGCTCCCTCACAGGAGGGTCCAGCCTCTCTGAAATCACTGAGGATAACCCCAGTGAAGAGGACATCCAGTTAGCCAGGATGGCCAAAAGATTGGCTTTGGAAAAACAGATCCTAGCCATAGAAAGGGAAAGACAAGAGATGGGCCTAGGACCCATCAATGGTGGCAGCAACATAACTAGAGTCAGAGATTCTCCTGACATGTTGAAAATCCCCAAAGGGATTGTAACTAAATATGAAGATGGTGATGACATCACCAAATGGTTCACAGCTTTTGAGAGGGCTTGTGAAACCAGAAAAGTGAACAAATCTCACTGGGGTGCTCTCCTTTGGGAAATGTTCACAGGAAAGTGTAGGGATAGACTCCTCACACTCTCTAAAAAAGATGCAGAATCTTATGACCTCATGAAGGGTACCCTGATTGAGGGCTTTGGATTCTCCACTGAGGAGTATAGAATTAGATTCAGGGGGGCTCAAAAATCCTCGAGCCAGACCTGGGTTGATTATGTTGACTACTCAGTGAAAACACTGGATGGTTGGGTAACTGGAAATGAAGTGTATGACTATGTTGGGCTTTATAATTTGTTTATGAAAGAACACATTTTAAGTAACTGCTTCAATGAAAAGTTGCATCAGTATCTGGTAGACCTAGGTCCAATTTCTCCCCAAGAATTGGGAAAGAAGGCAGACCACTGGGTCAAGACTAGGGTAACCAAAACTTCCACTGGGGGTGACCAAAAGAAAGGGGTTACAAAGCCTCCCCAGGAGAAAGTGGGTGACACTGGAAACAAAGAAAAAGAGTCCCCTGTAGGCCCCCAAAAACCAGACCAGGTGGGTGGGCCCAGAGACACAACCCAAAACAAAGGTGGGTACCAGGGTAAGAGCTGGGATGCCACTAAGGCATGGTGCCATAACTGTAAACAGACAGGGCACCACACCAAGGACACTTCTTGTCCCAAAAACAAACCCCCTAGCAAAATCCCAGGGGTAACCAGTGTAGCCATTGGAGATGACTCCTCAGAGGAGGAGGTCTTCATAGCCTTCAACTGGAAAAAGGGCCCAACAGGTGAGTTGGAGATTCCAGAGGGAAGTAGACACTTCCACCACCTACAGGTGAATGGAATCCCAGCCACTGCCCTGAGAGACACTTGTGCCAGTCACACTATTGTGCATGACAGGCTGGTGTTCTCAAACCAGTACATCCCAGGTGAGATGGCCAGAGTAAGAGTTAGCCCAGACAGGGTCACTGAAAGGCCTGTGGCTTTTGTGCCCATAGAAGTGGGTGGGACTTTTAGCTGGAGAAGGGTGGTAGTCAGTACAGACCTCCCCCTTGATTGTCTCCTTGGAAATGACTACCCAGAGGTTAGTCAGAGCCCAAGAGAGGAACTGGTCCAGTGCCAGTCCTCTCCCAAGGATTCTGGAGTGCCTGCCTCTGCAGTAAATGCAAGTAGGCCCCAGAAGAAAAAGAAAAATAAACAGAGTAGGAAAGGTGGACAACCTTTAGCCAAGGTTCCAGCCAGCCAAGAAGATTCTGCTCCAGTAGGGGAGAACCCCAAAAGTGGCTCTGATAAAGTCCAACCTGACCCACAAGAAGTCCTGGCTAGTCAGGCAACTGTTAAGTCTGAGTGGGTGGCTCCTCAGCTAACAGAAGAAAGAGTGGAAGAAGGGTGTTTACTACAAGATGTGGTAACCCCCCATTCTAGTACAGCAGACAGGCACCCTGAACCCAAAGAAACCTATAACTTAGCCCCTTCCCTTGTAGGTGAAGAGCTAAAGGTGTGGTTCTGGGCACTGACAGCTGTCAGTGGCCTCTGCTGGGTGTTAGCCTTTATGGCTGCACTATCCTTGGCATGGTGGTCTGACCCCATGCCAAATAGCAAGTTAGGCCCCCTGACCCTGTTGGTCATGGTGGGGTTACTCCAGCTCTGGGTAACCTCTTTGGGTAAGTTAGGGGTGACCCTGGCTAAAATAAGATTAGCAGAGGTGGATACCTCTAACCCCAAAATAGAGAGGATGGGTGAAGACATTAAAAGCACAGACAAGAGGCAGTTCAGATTAGGTCCTATCACTGTGGAAGTGGGTCAGTTCCCCAGGGGGAATGACCTGGACAGGAGGATGTAAGGCAGAGTAGGCCCTGCAACAAACCAGCCTATTTCCTCTACTCTTCCTCGCCTGACAGACTAGGAAGACTCTCCCAGCTTTGGCTGAGTCTCCTGGCCTGTGGGCTGGGGGGGGGCTTGTGTAAAGAAATGGCTCCCTGTTGCAGTTACCCCCCACTTTTTGCCTGATACTGATGCTGACTTGACTGAGAAGTGTGCTGGGACCCTGCTAACCAGGCCCCAGCACCAGTGTTCTTTCACCTAAAATGTACTTTTGATTCCACAATTGGCACACCCTGGCATCCAGATAAGTCCCTTGTAACTGGTACCTCTGGTACCAAGGGCCCTGATGCCAGGGAAGGTCTCTAAGGGCTACAGCATGTATTATGCCACCCTAGAGACCCCTCACTCAGCACAGACACACTGCTTACCAGCTTGTGTGTGCTAGTGAGAACAAAATGAGTAAGTCGACATGGCACTCCCCTCAGGGTGCCATGCCAGCCTCTCACTGCCTATGCAGTATAGATAAGACACCCCTCTAGCAGGCCTTACAGCCCTAAGGCAGGGTGCACTATACCATAGGTGAGGGTACCAGTGCATGAGCACTGTACCCCTACAGTGTCTAAGCAAAACCTTAGACATTGTAAGTGCAGGGTAGCCATAAGAGTATATGGTCTGGGAGTCTGTTTTACACGAACTCCACAGCACCATAATGGCTACACTGAAAACTGGGAAGTTTGGTATCAAACTTCTCAGCACAATAAATGCACACTGATGCCAGTGTAAATTTTATTGTAAAATACACCACAGAGGGCACCTTAGAGGTGCTCCCTGAAACTTAACCGACTATCTGTGTAGGCTGACTGGTTCCAGCAGCCTGCCACACTAGAGACATGTTGCTGGCCCCATGGGGAGAGTGCCTTTGTCACTCTGAGGCCAGTAACAAAGCCTGCACTGGGTGGAGATGCTAACACCTCCCCCAGGCAGGAGCTGTAACACCTGGCGGTGAGCCTCAAAGGCTCACCCCTTTGTCACAGCACAGCAGGGCACTCCAGCTTAGTGGAGTTGCCCGCCCCCTCCGGCCACGGCCCCCACTTTTGGCGGCAAGGCTGGAGGAAACAAAGAAAGCAACAAGGAGGAGTCACTGACCAGTCAGGACAGCCCCTAAGGTGTCCTGAGCTGAAGTGACTCTAACTTTTAGAAATCCTCCATCTTGCAGATGGAGGATTCCCCCAATAGGATTAGGGATGTGCCCCCCTCCCCTGGGGAGGAGGTACAAAGAGAGTGTACCCACCCTCAGGGCTAGTAGCCATTGGCTACTAACCCCCCAGACCTAAACACGCCCTTAAATTTAGTATTTAAGGGCTCTCCCTGAACCTAGAAACTAGATTCCTGCAACTACAAGAAGAAGGACTGCCGAACTGAAAGACCCCTGCAGAGGAAGACCAGAAGACACCAACTGCCTTGGCCCCAGACTTACCGGGCTGTCTCCTGCCTTCCAAAGAACCTGCTCCAGCGACGCTTTCCAAGGGACCAGCGACCTCTGAATCCTCTGAGGACTGCCCTGCTTCGAAAAAGACAAGAAACTCCAGAGGACAGCGGCACTGCTCCAAAAGAACTGCAACTTTGTTACAAGGAGCAGATTTAAAGACCCCTGCAATTCCCCGCAAGAAGCGTGAGACTTGCAACACTGCACCCGGCGACCCCGACTCGACTGGTGGAGAACAACCAACTCAGGGAGGACCCTCCGGCGACCCTACGACTGTGAGTAACCAAAGCTGTCCCCCCTGAGCCCCCACAACAACGCCTGCAGAGGGAATCCCCAGGCTCCCCCTGACCGCGACTGTCTGAACTCTATTTCCCGACGGCTGGAAAAGGCCCTGCACCCGCAGCCCCCAGCCCCTAAAGAACCGGAACTTCTGTGCAGGAGTGACCCCCAGGAGGCCCTCTCCCTTGCCCAGGTGGTGGCTACCCCGAGGACCCCCCCCCTTGCCTGCCTGCATCGCTGAAGAGACCCCTTGGTCTCCCATTGAAACCTGAAGGAAACCCGACGCGTGTTTGCACACTGCACCCGGCCGCCCCCGCGCTGCTGAGGGTGTACTTTCTGTGCTACTTTGTGTCCCCCCCGGTGCCCTACAAAACCCCCCTGGTCTGCCCTCCGAAGACGCGGGTACTTACCTGCTGGCAGACTGGAACCGGGGCACCCCCTTCTCTCCATTATAGCCTATGTGTTTTGGGCACCTCTTTGACCTTTGCACCTGACCGGCCCTGAGCTGCTGGTGTGATAACGTTGGGGTTGCTCTGAACCCCCAACGGTGGGCTACCTTGGACCAAAAACTGAGAACTGTAAGTGACTTACTTACCTGTGAAAACTAACAATAACTTACCTCCCCCAGGAACTGTGAAAATTGCACTAAGTGTCCACTTTTAAAACAGCTTATTGTGTTTTATGACAAAAGTATTCATGCTAATGTAATGATTCAAAGTTCCTAGAGTACTTACCTGCAATACCTTCCAAACAAGCTATTACATGTGAAATTTGAACCTGTGGTTCTTAAAATAAACTAAGAAAAGATATTTTTCTATAACAAAACCTATTGGCTGGATTTGTCTCTGAGTGTGTGTACCTCATTTATTGTCTATGTGTATGTACAACAAATGCTTAACACTACTCCTTGGATAAGCCTACTGCTCGACCACACTACCACAAAATAGAGCATTAGTATTATCTCTTTTTACCACTATTTTACCTCTAAGGGGAACCCTTGGACTCTGTGCATGCTATTCCTTACTTTGAAATAGCACATACAGAGCCAACTTCCTACATTGGTGGATCAGCGGTGGGGTACAAGACTTTGCATTTGCTGGACTACTCAGCCAATACCTGATCACACGACAAATTCCAAAATTGTCATTAGAAATTGATTTTTGCAATTTGAAAAGTTTTCTAAATTCTTAAAAGTCCTGCTAGGGCCTTGTGTTAGTCCCTGTTAGCATTTCTTTTAGAGTTTAAAAGTTTGTAAAAGTTTGAATTAGATTCTAGAACTAGTTTTAGATTCTTAAAAGCATTCCAACTTTTAGAAGAATAATGTCTAGTACAGAGATAATGTGGTGGAACTCGACACCACACCTTACCTCCATCTCCAGATGAAAGAGCTAAGGTCACTCTGTAACATAAGAAAAATAACAATGGGCTCCAGACCTACCAAAGTACAGCTCCAGGAGCTGTTGGCAGAGTATGATAGAGCCAACCCCTCTGTGGATAACACAGAGGAGGATGATAGTGAACTGGAGGAAGAATCCCCTCCACCAGTCCTATCTAGGGAGAACAGGGCTTCTCAAGCCCTGACTCCAAAAATAATAGTCAGAGATGCTGGCTCCCTCACAGGAGGGTCCAGCCTCTCTGAAATCACTGAGGATAACCCCAGTGAAGAGGACACCCAGGTAGCCAGGATGGCCAAAAGATTGGCTTTGGAAAAACAGATCCTAGCCATAGAAAGGGAAAGACAAGAGATGGGCCTAGGACCCATCAATGGTGGCAGCAACATAACTAGGGTCAGAGATTCTCCTGACATGTTGAAAATCCCCAAAGGGATTGTAACTAAATATGAAGATGGTGATGACATCACCAAATGGTTCACAGCTTTTGAGAGGGCTTGTGAAACCAGAAAAGTTAACAAATCTCACTGGGGTGCTCTCCTTTGGGAAATGTTCACAGGAAAGTGTAGGGATAGACTCCTCACACTCTCTAAAAAAGATGCAGAATCTTATGACCTCATGAAGGGTACCCTGATTGAGGGCTTTGGATTCTCCACTGAGGAGTATAGAATTAGATTCAGGGGGGCTCAAAAATCCTCGAGCCAGACCTGGGTTGATTATGTTGACTACTCAGTGAAAACACTGGATGGTTGGGTAACTGGAAATGAAGTGTATGACTATGTTGGGCTTTATAATTTGTTTATGAAAGAACACATTTTAAGTAACTGCTTCAATGAAAAGTTGCATCAGTATCTGGTAGACCTAGGTCCAATTTCTCCCCAAGAATTGGGAAAGAAGGCAGACCACTGGGTCAAGACTAGGGTAACCAAAACTTCCACTGGGGGTGACCAAAAGAAAGGGGTTACAAAGCCTCCCCAGGAGAAAGTGGGTGACACTAGAAACAAAGAAAAAGAGTCCCCTGTAGGCCCCCAAAAACCAGACCAGGTGGGTGGGCCCAGAGACACAACCCAAAACAAAGGTGGGTACCAGGGTAAGAGCTGGGATGCCACTAAGGCATGGTGCCATAACTGTAAACAGACAGGGCACCACACCAAGGACACTTCTTGTCCCAAAAACAAACCCCCTAGCAAAATCCCAGGGGTAACCAGTGTAGCCATTGGAGATGACTCCTCAGAGGAGGAGTTCTTCATAGCCTTCAACTGGAAAAAGGGCCCAACAGGTGAGTTGGAGATTCCAGAGGGAAGTAGACACTTCCACCACCTACAGGTGAATGGAATCCCAGCCACTGCCCTGAGAGACACTTGTGCCAGTCACACTATTGAGCATGACAGGCTGGTGTTCTCAAACCAGTACATCCCAGGTGAGATGGCCAGAGTAAGAGTTAGCCCAGACAGGGTCACTGATAGGCCTGTGGCTTTTGTGCCCATAGAAGTGGGTGGGACTTTTAGCTGGAGAAGGGTGGTAGTCAGGACAGACCTCCCCCTTGATTGTCTCCTTGGAAATGACTACCCAGAGGTTAGTCAGAGCCCAAGAGAGGAACTGGTCCAGTGCCAGTCCTCTCCCAAGGATTCTGGAGTGCCTGCCTCTGCAGTAAATGCAAGTAGGCCCCAGAAGAAAAAGAAAAAGAAACAGAGTAGGAAAGGTGGACAACCTTTAGCCAAGGTTCCAGCCAGCCAAGAAGATTCTGCTCCAGTAGGGGAGAACCCCAAAAGTGGCTCTGATAAAGAACAACCTGACCCTCAAGAAGTCCTGGCTAGTCAGGCAACTGTTAAGTCTGAGTGGGTGGCTCCTCAGCTAACAGAAGAAAGAGTGGAAGAAGGGTGTTTACTACAAGATGTGGTAACCCCCCATTCTAATACAGCAGACAGGCACCCTGAACCCAAAGAAACCTGTAACTTAGCCCCTTCCCTTGTAGGTGAAGAGCTAAAGGTGTGTGTAAAGAAATGGCTCCCTGTTGCAGTTACCCCCCACTTTTTGCCTGATACTGATGCTGACTTGACTGAGAAGTGTGCTGGGACCCTGCTAACCAGGCCCCAGCACCAGTGTTCTTTCACCTAAAATGTACTTTTGATTCCACAATTGGCACACCGTGGCATCCAGATAAGTCCCTTGTAACTGGTACCTCTGGTACCAAGGGCCCTGATGCCAGGGAAGGTCTCTAAGGGCTACAGCATGTATTATGCCACCCTAGAGACCCCTCACTCAGCACAGACACACTGCTTACCAGCTTGTGTGTGCTAGTGAGAACAAAATGAGTAAGTCGACATGGCACTCCCCTCAGGGTGCCATGCCAGCCTCTCACTGCCTATGCAGTATAGATAAGACACCCCTCTAGCAGGCCTTACAGCCCTAAGGCAGGGTGCACTATACCATAGGTGAGGGTACCAGTGCATGAGCACTGTACCCCTACAGTGTCTAAGCAAAACCTTAGACATTGTAAGTGCAGGGTAGCCATAAGAGTATATGGTCTGGGAGTCTGTTTTACACGAACTCCACAGCACCATAATGGCTACACTGAAAACTGGGAAGTTTGGTATCAAACTTCTCAGCACAATAAATGCACACTGATGCCAGTGTACATTTTATTGTAAAATACACCACAGAGGGCACCTTAGAGGTGCTCCCTGAAACTTAACCGACTATCTGTGTAGGCTGACTGGTTCCAGCAGCCTGCCACACTAGAGACATGTTGCTGGCCCCATGGGGAGAGTGCCTTTGTCACTCTGAGGCCAGTAACAAAGCCTGCACTGGGTGGAGATGCTAACACCTCCCCCAGGCAGGAGCTGTAACACCTGGCGGTGAGCCTCAAAGGCTCACCCCTTTGTCACAGCACAGCAGGGCACTCCAGCTTAGTGGAGTTGCCCGCCCCCTCCGGCCACGGCCCCCACTTTTGGCGGCAAGGCTGGAGGAAACAAAGAAAGCAACAAGGAGGAGTCACTGACCAGTCAGGACAGCCCCTAAGGTGTCCTGAGCTGAAGTGACTCTAACTTTTAGAAATCCTCCATCTTGCAGATGGAGGATTCCCCCAATAGGATTAGGGATGTGCCCCCCTCCCCTGGGGAGGAGGCACAAAGAGGGTGTACCCACCCTCAGGGCTAGTAGCCATTGGCTACTAACCCCCCAGACCTAAACACGCCCTTAAATTTAGTATTTAAGGGCTCTCCCTGAACCTAGAAACTAGATTCCTGCAACTACAAGAAGAAGGACTGCCGAACTGAAAGACCCCTGCAGAGGAAGACCAGAAGACACCAACTCCCTTGGCCCCAGACTTACCGGCCTGTCTCCTGCCTTCCAAAGAACCTGCTCCAGCGACGCTTTCCAAGGGACCAGCGACCTCTGAATCCTCTGAGGACTGTCCTGCTTCGAAAAAGACAAGAAACTCCCGAGGACAGCGGCACTGCTCCAAAAGAACTGCAACTTTGTTACAAGGAGCAGATTTAAAGACCCCTGCAATTCCCCACAAGAAGCGTGAGACTTGCAACACTGCACCCGGCGACCCCGACTCGACTGGTGGAGAACAACCAACTCAGGGAGGACCCTCCGGCGACTCTACGACTGTGAGTAACCAAAGCTGTCCCCCCTGAGCCCCCACAGCGACGCCTGCAGAGGGAATCCCCAGGCTCCCCCTGACCGCGACTGTCTGAACTCTATTTCCCGACGGCTGGAAAAGGCCCTGCACCCGCAGCCCCCAGCCCCTAAAGAACCGGAACTTCTGTGCAGGAGTGACCCCCAGGAGGCCCTCTCCCTTGCCCAGGTGGTGGCTACCCCGAGGAGCCCCCCCCTTGCCTGCCTGCATCGCTGAAGAGACCCCTTGGTCTCCCATTGAAACCTGAAGGAAACCCGACGCGTGTTTGCACACTGCTCCCGGCCCCCCCGCGCTGCTGAGGGTGTACTTTCTGTGCTACTTTGTGTCCCCCCCGGTGCCCTACAAAACCCCCCTGGTCTGCCCTCCGAAGACGCGGGTACTTACCTGCTGGCAGACTGGAACCGGGGCACCCCCTTCTCTCCATTATAGCCTATGTGTTTTGGGCACCTCTTTGACCTTTGCACCTGACCGGCCCTGAGCTGCTGGTGTGATAACTTTGGGGTTGATCTGAACCCCCAACGGTGGGCTACCTTGGACCAAAAACTGAGAACTGTAAGTGACTTACTTACCTGTGAAAACTAACAATAACTTACCTCCCCCAGGAACTGTGAAAATTGCACTGTGTCCACTTTTAAAACAGCTTATTGTGTTTTATGACAAAAGTATTCATGCTAATGTAATGATTCAAAGTTCCTAGAGTACTTACCTGCAATACCTTCCAAACAAGCTATTACATGTGAAATTTGAACCTGTGGTTCTTAAAATAAACTAAGAAAAGATATTTTTCTATAACAAAACCTATTGGCTGGATTTGTCTCTGAGTGTGTGTACCTCATTTATTGTCTATGTGTATGTATGTACAACAAATGCTGAACACTACTCCTTGGATAAGCCTACTGCTCGACCACACTACCACAAAATAGAGCATTAGTATTATCTCTTTTTACCACTATTTTACCTCTAAGGGGAACCCTTGGACTCTGTGCATGCTATTCCTTACTTTGAAATAGCACATACAGAGCCAACTTCCTACACAAACTTCTCAGAATAATAAACCCACACTGATGCCAGTGTTGGATTTATTAACAAATGCACACAGAGGGTATCTTAGAGATGCCCCCTGTATTTTACCCAATTGTTCAGTGCAGGACTGACTGGTCTGTGCCAGCCTGCTGCTGAGAGATGAGTTTATGACCCCATGTGGTGAGGGCCTTTGTGCTATCTGAGGACAGAAACAAAAGCCTGCTCTGGGTGGAGGTGCTTCACACCTCCCCCCTGCAGGAACTGTAACACCTAGCAGTGAGCCTCAATGGCTCAGGCTTCGTGTTACAATGCCCCAGGGCACTCCAGCTAGTGGAGATGCCTGCCCCCTGGACACAGCCCCCACTTTTGGCGGCAAGTCCAGGGGAGATAATGAGAAAAACAAGGAGGAGTCACTGGCCAGTCAGGACAGCCCCTAAGGTGTCCTGAGCTGAGGTGACTCTGACTTTTAGAAATCCTCCGTCTTGGTTTTGGAGGATTCCCCCAATAGGAATAGGGATGTGCCCCCCTCCCCTCAGGGAGGAGGCACAAGGAGGGTGTAGCCACCCTCAAGGACAGTAGCCATTGGCTACTGCCCTCCCAGACCTAAACACACCCCTAAATTCAGTATATAGGGGCTCCCCAGAACCTAGGAAACTAGATTCCTGCAACCTAAGATGAAGAAGGACTGCTGACCTGAAGCCCTGCAGAGAAGACGGAGACACCAACTGCTTTGGACCCAGCCCTACCGGCCTGTCTCCCCACTTCGAGAGAAACTGCAACAGCGACGCGCTCCCCAGGGTCCAGCGACCTCTGAAGCCTCAGAGGACTACCCTGCATCTAAAAGGACCAAGAACTCCCGAGGACAGCAGCCCTGTTCCAAAGAAACCAAAACTTGCAACAAAGAAACAACTTTAAAAGGACTCCACGTTTCCCGCCGGAAGCGTCAGACTTTCCACTCTGCACCCAACGCCCCCGGCTCGACCTGTGGAGAAACAACACTACAGGGAGGACTCCCCGGTGACTGCGAGCCCGTGAGTAGCCAGAGTTGACCCCCCTGAGCCCCCACAGTGACGCCTGCAGAGGGAATCCAGAGGCTCCCCCTGACCGAGACTGCCTGCTTCAAAGAACCCGATGCCTGGTAAAGACACTGCACCCGCAGCCCCCAGGACCTGAAGGATCCGACCTCCAGTGCAGGAGCGACCCCCCAGGTGGCCCTCTCCCTTGTCCAGGTGGTGGCTACCCCAAGGAGCCCCCCCTTGCCTGCCTGCTTCGCTGAAGAGACCCCTGGGTCTCCCATTGAAATCTATTGCAAACCCGACGCCTGTTTGCACTCTGCACCCGGCCGCCCACATGCCACTGAGGGGGTACTTTTTGTGCTGATTTGTGTCCACCCCCCTTCCCCTCCCCCAGTGCCCTACAAAAACCCCCTGGTCTGCCCTCCGAAGTCGCGGATACTTACCTGCTGGCAGACTGGAACCGGGGCACCCCTTCTCCATTGAAGCCTATGCGTTTTGGGCACCACTTTGACCTCTGCACCTGACCGGCCCTGAGCTGCTGGTGTTGTAACTTTGGGGTTGCCCTGAACCCCCAACAGTGGGCTACCTTGGACCCAACTTTGAACCCTGTAAGTGCTTTACTTACATAAAAAACTAACAAATACTTACCTCCCCCAGGAACTGTTGAATTTTGCACAGTGTCCAATTTTAAAATAGCTTATTGCCATTTTGGCCAAAACTGTACATGATATTGTGTTGATTCAAAGTTCCTAAGATACCTGAGTGAAATACCTTTCATTTGAAGTATTACTTGTAAATCTAGAACCTGTGGTTCTTAAAATAAACTTAGAAAATATATTTTTCTATATAAAAACCTATTGGCCTGGAATTGTCTTTTAGTGTGTGTTCCTCATTTATTGCCTGTGTGTGTAGAACAAATGCTTAACACTACCCTCTGATAGGCCTACTGCTCGACCACACTACCACAAAATAGAGCATTAGAATTATCTCTTTTTGCCACTATCTTACCTCTAAGGAGAACCCTTGGACTCTGTGCATGTTATATCTCGCATGTGATAGAGTGACACTATACTTCATGAACAGTTCTGTACAGACTTGAGGCATTTTTTGGTACTTTATAACCCACAGACCTATTGAGTGAAATTTTGGAGCCTGGATCATCAACTATTGAGCCCTTACTGTTATACGGTTCCTACTAATTAAGTAGGTCTGGTAGTAGGACAACTTGAACTTCAGAATATAGGGACTGAGTCCATCTACACCATCAGCAAATGTCGGCCCAATTCCTAGCTAGTTCACACCTGAAACCCTAATCTGATCAGTGTAACAGGTGAATTAAGGCAACCTCGGACATGACCACTCTGATCCCCAAGGAAATCGTAAAAAAAGGACTACCTTTTCGTTGTTTACTCGATAAAGATATGAATAAAGATTTTCATAGTGAGAATAAGCTGCAATAATGTGGCAGTAGAAACAAAACATTACAAGCAGCATTATTAGAATCTTGAAAAAGAGAAACAATTCAACCATGGCAATGTTACTACGTTATTATATGGTTATATTCCTATCAGTTACTACCTATACTATGAGAGCTTAGTGGATCCATTGGCAGATCTATTACGATTGCCTGACTCCCCGTACCTAGATAGATGTACCAGGGAGCGGGTCTGACGTAGAGTGGGCTATCGTCCTCTGCAGGGTGGAAGGCCAGAGTCCGCAGGACTGCATCTCAACACAATGCGCATTCCAGAATAATCCCAGCTGATGTGCTCCTTTGACAAATGTAGTGCAGAGGTTGTTTTTATAATAAGCCATTGTTCATAATGCACTGGGTCAAAGGTGCAGCGCTGATGCGATATGTCTGGATTTTTTTTAGCTGTCGCTGACGGACAATGTGAGCACTAGAACATCCCAGTCTGTGTTCCTACCCCTGGACAGAGTGTACAGATTACGTGACTACTTACTAGGAACAAGCTAGATGTACAGTGCATTCTCTCAGAGAGTCTTGTCGTTCAGGCCTCAGTGAGCAAGGTGATTCTTCAAATCTGTCTTGTAGTTGGATTGCTTCTAGTTCACCTTCTTGCCCTTCGGCCTTTCCTAAGCCTCCAGATGTTCACAAAAGTGATGTCTCATTTCAAAGGGCAGGAGCACCTTGATGACTTGTTACTAAAGGCAGTCTTGCCTCAATCAATCAATTTCTAACAATTTGAAAAAGACAGTCATTGCTGTTCCACAAGCCGTTGTCTATAAACTAGCCAATGTGCCATCTACAACTTGTGTTGTGGTTTTTTATTATAGGGTCGCCCAGGACATGTCAACTTTGAAAGCTTTTCCACCTCCCCAACTAGTCTGGGACATTCAGGGTATGACTCCAATGTTTTGGGCTTATGTCTTGGTTCCGGCCCAGATGGTTTAAGGCTTTGTGGTCTCGTAGCCTTGTGCATACTGCTTGTGCCTTATGCTGGCTGGCATATGTGGGACCTGCATTTGACAGTTCTTCTGTCAAAACAATGAGCCCAACAATGGGTTGCCTCTTAGGTAGCATCCGCGTATCAAATATGACAATGCAAGAACTTCAATGGTAGCTGATAAACTCCAGCATAACTGATGGTAGGCTGTTCTGCATGTCCCATCCAGAGCTCACAGTAGTGATGGACGCATCTTCTCTAGACTAGGGAGGTCCTTTGGATGATTAGACATAAGAGGCTTCTGGCCTCCTGGTGGGGAGACATAATCATTTAGTATCTTGGAGCAGTGGACCATATGCCAGGCCCTTGAGGCCTTTCTAACTACCATGAAGGACAGGACATGATGGACAATCATGTGACGGGCTTTTTGTTACCAGATGAACTGTTGTGAAGTCTTATTGATGTAAGTCTCTGCTAGTGCAAGTAGTTCATCGTAACTCTCTGCAGATTGTTCACAAATTCTTTAACTTCTTTCATCCTAGGCTCACCAGCTATACCTGTCTCAGCCTTAATAGGCCACTGTTGATCCTTACCATGGCCAATCCCAGAGGCTAATGAAGCCTCTGGGATCCAGCATCCTGTTTAATCTGTGGTGGTGGCTGAGCCCCCATGGGATCTCCTTAACTCTGTCACCTGGCAGGTTCCCTGAACATTAGGACAACAAAACTCATCAGGCTTCCTTTTGTCAATCACCAGTAGCAACTATCCTTGAGATAACTCTAGTTCTCTTCTTGTAATGGGGTGCAGCTTTAGTAAATCTATTTGCTACTATAGAGAACACTCAATAGTCAGTCTTTTGCTCTGTGGCGTTTCCTCCTCGAGCCTCATGAGGACACACTTTGCACATTTGGTAGGATTCAAACTTCCTTGAGGCATTCCTGTCTCTGCCTGTGATCCCAAGGGTTCCGAAGAAGGTTAGGAGAGACCAGGCCCAGCTCATCTTGAAAGCCCCAGGTTGGGCTCAGGATTTGGTACCCTGACCTGCTGGATCTTAGCATCTGCGCTTCTGCTTCCTTTTAAGAAGGATCTGCTGTTCCAACAGCAGGGCAGTGTCTTGCACCCCAAACTCTACAAACTACACCTCCATGCATAGAGATTAAACGGAACCAACTGAGTGTCATTGATCTGCATCTGAAGACAGTAGCTGAGTTTTTGGCAGCTTGCGACCCATCCACAATGTCCATTTTTACTGGCTGCTGGTCTAAATTTGTCAACTAGTGTGCTGACATACTGGTTGGCCTTCTTCATGACAAACTGTCTGATGTTCTCTTGTTTATTTTGTCGTTAGTCTGGCAAGGCTTTGCTGTGAACTAGTTTGGCCTTTTTTCATTTGCCTAATGAATACCGTTTGTGATGCGTTTTTTTAAAGGGCTTTTGTATAGGTTTCCTCTGCTTTATGCTGCAGCGGGTCCTTAATTTGGTCCTTATCATTTTGATGTGGGCACCATTTGAGCCTGTGTGCAGTTGCACCCAGAGTTTTTCTGAGCCTCAAGACTCATAGCTATCACTTCTCCACATCACATCAGAGAATTGTAAGTGTTCTCCCTTCAGTTACCGGCTCTGGCCACTTTGGTTCCAAAGGTGGTGTTGCCTTTTCATATGGGGCAGTCCATTATGCTTCTCATGCTCTTATCTTCACCACATCCCTCTAAGGAAGAGGAGAGACTTCACAGAGGAACACTGAGTGGACTAATAACTTTGTCAGATTCGCTATTGCAAAGAAAAGAAAGTAAGGGCCATCTGTACGAACACTTTTTCCCATAGACACAGAATGGGGAAAAACCTTTGCTACATCTGGCCCTAAGTCTAGAAGCAAATCTTATTGAGGTGGATAGTCCTTTGAATTAAGCTGTGATATGCATAGGCCAAAATAATTTCCCCCCAAGGGTCTCTGTTCTCATTCCACCAGGGTGAAAGCTGCAACTATATATAGCTTTGGCTTGAGGTGTTGTGGTGCTGCACATTTGCCAAGCTGCTGAGTGGGCATCTGCCTATACCTACACCAGACACTCTTTTAATGATTCTAAGGTCTGCAGGGATGGTCATTTTCCCTGCTCTGTCCTGCAGGTCTTCCTGGTGTGAGTCCACACGTCAGACCTACCCCCCTTTGGGAGTCTACTGCTTTGGTATTCACACACAAGGTAAGGAATATTCAGTTAGAAGTATCCCTTGGACACACAAGTTACTTACCTTCGGTAACAATTTGGTGGATATATACTGTTAACCACACATTCCTGAGAGACTGCCCTCCTCCCTGTTCTGTGGCGTAAACTTCTGGTAGGCCATAAGATCCCCATTTAGAGCTCGTACACTGTCAGCATTCCAATGTTTTTGTCACTCTGTCTGGTGGTGCAGAAGTAATGGCTTATAAACTGACATCATTGAGAAAGGGTGGCGCCTATATGAGGCTCCATGTTGCCACTTTGAAAGTGGAATGGACCTGCCATGGAATCTGATTGCATCACCTACCGGCATGTGGGAGCTATCACAGAAAAGGTTTCCGGATCCAATCTAGTCCATAGGAGGATTCAAAAGGGCGAGGAACTTGCAGTTAGATAGCATATTCCTCATTAAGAGCATCATCAAAGGTAATTAACCTGTTTTTTAGGTGTGACAGTATAGTTCTCTGTAAGATCTATGTTACCAATTCCTTAAAAACTATAGAGTGGACATTGTCTCCGCCCAGAGCATTATTTTTCTCTCACCTTATGCTATTGGTTGTTTGGTGTGTGATCGGTATAGGGAAAGGTGCGGAAGACATTGTGACGCAAAGGGTTAATTAGCTTGAGCAGTGTAGATGAGCGTGATGCCTGCTGAAACCCCCGAACAACGTGGAAAAGTTCATGATATTATTTTCAAGCTTGTTTGTGTAGAAGACTCCGTCTCAACCTTGAGAATGAGAGTACACGGAGAAGATGGAATGAAAACAAAGGCTGGGGAAGGGCAGAGCAGCCAAGTGCTGATTACCTAGCTAGAAAATGCCATAAAGAGATAGAATCCAAGCTTTGAGTTATTTAAGCACTGAAGTGCGGGTGAGGGATTTGAAGCTCGCAGATGGGGTTGTGAAAGCTGCCATGGCCCAGCGCTGCCACCCTGTTTTGCTGTTCAGAGACTGTGATGCTTGAGGGGGAGAGAGGTCCAAGCAGGCGGTAAAGGGCTTCCCAGCATTTCGTGGACTAAGTTAAGTTTCCACACAGGGATGTAAGGCCTTTGTTTCTCTGCTCTATTATTATGATTGATTATTATGCTTGCACTGTGTTTATAATCTGAATTATTCAGCTTGTTTATATTTTGCTTTCTGAACATTGTAGTGTGAGCCTGCTGCAGTAATTGAAACATGCATTTTGGTGTGCAGTAAATCAAGGCTTATCTGAAGTATTCAACTCATTTATATTTTGCTTCCTGAACATCGTAGTGTGATGCATTTTGGTATACAGTTAATCAAAGCTTATATCTGTCAATTAACTCTTTGCTTATATATATGCATAGATGCTCTTTGTAATGTACTTATATATAAATAGATGCTTTTCATTGCTATTCTTATTCCACTATTGTTAATGTGCTAAATGCCTACATTTACCTGAAATTCTAGTAAAGCTAAATTGTATTCATAATTGCCGTGTGGTCCTTCATTGAGCGTCCTTATCGACTTATACCGAACATGTGTCAACCAGTCACCTGGATAAGACAGTGTGTCAGTCTACCTCCTACGAAGTACTTGCATTAACATGCTTGGGAAAGTAGTTTACACCTCAACAGTGCACTGAATCATGGCACATTCAATTCTTTAACTCATAGATGCATTGTATACAGAAAACAACCTTTTTTTTACTGGAGCAGTGTTGTTTATAACTCAAAATCCCCGGTACCAGTATTACTTTGCATTGGTACACATGAGTTTCACTGTTCTGTCTGAATTGTTGGCCATTGAGAACACGCATCTTGTCAAAGAGAGATGTGGTGTAGGGAATTCTCCACTTTCTTGCAGTTTTGTCTTTTACCTGTCCCACGACCTGCCAGATGTCACGTTAGGTACTGTTTTCACCTGAAGATATGTAGAAATTTGGAAAGGTATGAGTGTAAAAGCAGTGAAACTCCCTGCCCATCTTCCGAGCTTAGGAGAGGAGAGTTCCCCATTTCTGTCGTTCTTTCTTTCCTGGACTTTTCAGTCATTCACAGTCTTGTGTGTGTATGGTCTTTACTGTCACTTTTTGTGGCAACTTTTCCTAACTCCTTTGTTCCGGAACAAATGCTTGTGGTTCTGGCTTTCTCAGTGCCCTGCTGCTGGAGACCAGGATCTCCTGGGGTTGTGAAGCACAGAGCAGGACTTAATTCCATTACCTAGCCGAGATATCTATTCTCCTGCTCTCTTTTAGCACAGAAAAGGCATTCTTAACTTGGTGACATGGTCGACAGGCTCTGAGATGGCCAAAGTAATGGGCAACAGGAGCCTGTTACGGCCAAATCAGTTGAGTTAACCTGAAATGTACAATCAAAAGTTTGAATGCTTACAGTGTTAGGTAGTCAGAGTGGAAGTTGTTGTGATATCTCATTTTTTTAAAACAAAATGTAGTATATGACGTTTTCATGGTGCAGGCCTCGCCTTTACCCAAAGTGCATTTCCCCATCAAGTGGCATGTCTAACTACGTGTGGGTGGTAATGGTGTTCTAGGGATGAGTGTAAGGAAATGCCTCCTTGGCATGGTTACCCCCTGACTTTTTGCCTTTGCTGATGCTATGTTTTGAATTGAAAGTGTGCTGAGGCCTGCTAACCAGGCCCCAGCACCAGTGTTCTTTCCCTAACCTGTACTTTTGATTCCACAATTGGCACACCCTGGCACCCAGATAAGTCCCTTGTAACTGGTACCCCTGGTACCAAGGGCCCTGATGCCAGGGAAGGTCTTTAAGGGCTGCAGCATGTATTATGCCACCCTAGAGACCCCTCACTCAGCACAGACACACTGCTTACCAGCTTGTGTGTGCTAGTGAGAACAAAATGAGTAAGTCGACATGGCACTCCCCTCAGGGTGCCATGCCAGCCTCTCACTGCCTATGCAGTATAGGTAAGACACCCCTCTAGCAGGCCTTACAGCCCTAAGGCAGGGTGCACTATACCATAGGTGAGGGCACCAGTGCATGAGCACTGTGCCCCTACAGTGTCTAAGCAAAACCTTAGACATTGTAAGTGCAGGGTAGCCATAAGAGTATATGGTCTGGGAGTCTGTCAAACACGAACTCCACAGCACCATAATGGCTACACTGAAAACTGGGAAGTTTGGTATCAAACTTCTCAGCACAATAAATGCACACTGATGCCAGTGTACATTTTATTGTAAAATACACCACAGAGGGCACCTTAGAGGTGCCCCCTGAAACCTAACCGACTATCTGTGTAGGCTGACTGGTTCCAGCAGCCTGCCACACTAGAGACATGTTGCTGGCCCCATGGGGAGAGTGCCTTTGTCACTCTGAGGCCAGTAACAAAGCCTGCACTGGGTGGAGATGCTAACACCTCCCCCAGGCAGGAGCTGTAACACCTGGCGGTGAGCCTCAAAGGCTCACCCCTTTGTCACAGCACCGCAGGACACTCCAGCTAGTGGAGTTGCCCGCCCCCTCCGGCCCCGGCCCCCACTTTTGGCGGCAAGGCCGGAGAAAATAATGAGAATAACAAGGAGGAGTCACTGGCCAGTCATGACAGCCCCTAAGGTGTCCTGAGCTGAGGTGACTCTAACTTTTAGAAATCCTCCATCTTGCAGATGGAGGATTCCCCCAATAGGATTAGGGATGTGACCCCCTCCCCTTGGGAGGAGGCACAAAGAGGGTGTACCCACCCTCAGGGCTAGTAGCCATTGGCTACTAACCCCCCAGACCTAAACACGCCCTTAAATTGAGTATTTAAGGGCTTTCCCTGAACCTAGAATTTAGATTCCTGCAACTACAAGAAGAAGGACTGCTGAGCTGACAAACCCCTGCAGAGGAAGAACAGAAGACACCAACTGCCTTGGCCCCAGACTTACCGGCCTGTCTCCTGCCTTCCAAAGAAACCTGCTCCAGTGACGCTTTCCAAGGGACCAGCGACCTCTGAATCCTCTGAGGACTGCCCTGCTTCGAAAAAGACAAGAAACTCCCGAGGACAGCGGCACTGCTCCAAAAGAACTGCAACTTTGTTACAAGGAGCAGATTTAAAGACCCCTGCAACTCCCCGCAAGAAGCGTGAGACTTGCAACACTGCACCCGGACGACCCCGACTCGACTTGTGGAGAACAACCAACTCAGGGAGGACCCTCCGGCGACTCTACGACTGTGAGTAACCAAAGTTGTCCCCCCTGAGCCCCCACAGCGACGCCTGCAGAGGGAATCCCCGGGCTCCCCCTGACCGCGACTGTCTGAACTCCATTTCCCGACGGCTGGAAAAGACCCTGCACACGCAGCCCCCAGCCCCTAAAGAAACGGAACTTCTGTGCAGGAGTGACCCCCAGGAGGCCCTCTCCCTTTCCCAGGTGGTGGCTACCCCGAGGAGCCCCCCCCTTGCCTGCCTGCATCGCTGAAGGGACCCCTTGGTCTCCCATTGAAAACTGAAGGAAACCCGACGCGGGTTTGCACACTGCACCCGGCCGCCCCCGCGCTGCTGAGGGTGTACTTTCTGTGCTACTTTGTGTCCCCCCCGGTGCCCTACAAAACCCCCCTGGTCTGCCCTCCGAAGACGCGGTTACTTACCTGCTGGCAGACTGGAACCGGGGCATCCCCCTCTCTCCATTATAGCCTATGTGTTTTGGGCACCTCTTTGACCTTTGCACCTGACCGGCCCTGAGCTGCTGGTGTGATAACTTTGGGGTTGCTCTGAACCCCCAACGGTGGGCTACCTTGGACCAAAAACTGAAACCTGTAAGTGCCTTACTTACCTGTTGAAACTAACAATAACTTAACTCCCCCAGGAACTGTGAAAATTGCAGTGTGTCCACTTTTAAAACAGCTTATTGTGTTTTATGGAAAAAGTATACATGCTAAAGTAATGATTCAAAGTTCCTAGAGTACTTACCTGCAATACCTTTCAAAAGAGCTATTACATGTAAAATTTGAACCTGTGGTTCTTAAAATAAACTAAGAAAAGATATTTTTCTATAACAAAACCTATTGGCTGGATTTGTCTCTGAGTGTGTGTACCTCATTTATTGTCTATGTGTATGTACAACAAATGCTTAACACTACTCCTTGGATAAGCCTACTGCTCGACCACACTACCACAAAATAGAGCATTAGTATTATCTCTTTTTACCACTATTTTACCTATAAGGGGAACCCTTGGACTCTGTGCATGCTATTCCTTACTTTGAAATAGCACATACAGAGCCAACTTCCTACATTGGTGGATCAGCGGTGGGGTACAAGACTTTGCATTTGCTGGACTACTCAGCCAATACCTGATCACACGACAAATTCCAAAAATTGTCATTAGAAATAGATTTTTACAATTTGAAATTTTTCTAAATTCTTTAAAGTCCTGCTAGGGCCTTGTGTTAGTCCCTGTTAGCATTGCTTTTAGAAGTTTAAAAGTTTGGTAAAAGTTTGAATTAGATTCTAGAACTAGTTTTAGATTCTTAAAAAGTATTCCAACTTTTAGAAGAATAATGTCTAGTACAGATATGAATGTGGTGGAACTCGACACCACACCTTACCTCCATCTCCAGATGAAAGAGCTAAGGTCACTCTGTACAATAAGAAAAATAACAATGGGCTCCAGACCTACCAAACTACAGCTCCAGGAGCTGTTGGCAGAGTATGATAGAGCCAACCCCTCTGTGGATGGCAACCCAGAGGATGATGATAGTGACTTGGAGGGTGATTCCCCCCCCACCAGTCCTATCTAGGGAGAACAGGGCTTCTCAAGCCCTGACTCCAACAATAATAGTCAGAGATGCTGGCTCCCTCACAGGAGGGACCAGCACCTCTGAAATCACTGAGGATAACTCCAGTGAAGAGGACATCCAGTTAGCCAGGATGGCCAAAAGATTGGCTTTGGAAAGACAGATCCTAGCCATAGAAAGGGAAAGACAAGAGATGGGCCTAGGACCCATCAATGGTGGCAGCAACATAAATAGGGTCAGAGATTCTCCTGACATGTTGAAAATCCCTAAAGGGATTGTAACTAAATATGAAGATGGTGATGAGATCACCAAATGGTTCACAGCTTTTGAGAGGGCTTGTGTAACCAGAAAAGTGAACAAATCTCACTGGGGTGCCCTCCTTTGGGAAATGTTCACAGGAAAGTGTAGGGATAGACCCCTCACACTCTCTGGAAAAGATGCAGAATCTTATGACCTCATGAAGGGTACCCTGATTGAGGGCTTTGGAGTCTCCACTGAGGAGTATAGGATTAGATTCAGGGGGGCTCAAAAATCCTCGAGCCAGACCTGGGTTGACTTTGTAGACTACTCAGTAAAAACACTAGATGGTTGGATTCAAGGCAGTGGTGTAAGTAATTATGATGGGCTGTACAATTTATTTGTGAAAGAACACCTATTAAGTAATTGTTTCAATGATAAACTGCATCAGCATCTGGTAGACCTAGGACCAATTTCTCCCCAAGAATTGGGAAAGAAGGCGGACCATTGGGTCAAGACTAGGGTGTCCAAAACTTCCACAGGGGGTGACCAAAAGAAAGGGGTCACAAAACCTCCCCAGGGGAAGGGTGGTGAGACAGCCAAAAACAAAAATAGTAAAGAGTCTTCTACAGGCCCCCAAAAACCTGCACAGGAGGGTGGGCCCAGAGCCTCTTCACAAAACAATTCTGGGTAAAAGGGTAAAAACTTTGATCCCAAAAAGGCCTGGTGTCGTAGCTGTAGTCAGTCTGGACACCAAACTGGAGACAAGGCCTGTCCCAAGAAAGATACCACTTCTAACTCACATCCAGCTAAAACTGGAATGGCCAGTCTCCAAGTGGGATCAACAGTGTGCCCAGAGCAAATCAGGTGTCACACTGAAGCTACATTAGTCTCTGAGGGTGGGGTGGATTTAGCCACACTGGCTGCCTGGCCCCCTAACATGCAAAAATACAGGCAGCAGCTCTTAATTAATGGGACAAGTGTAGAGGGCCTGAGGGATACAGGTGCCAGTGTCACTATGGTGACAGAGAAACTGGTTTCCCCTGGCCAATACCTGACTGGACAAACCTATCCAGTCACCATTGCTGACAATCAAACTAAAGTACATCCCATGGCAATGGTAACTTTAGAGTGGGGAGGGGTCAATGGCCTGAAACAGGTGGTGGTCTCCTCAAATATCCCAGTAGACTGTTTGCTTGGAAATGACCTGGAGTCCTCAGCATGGGCTGAGGTAGAACTGAAAACCCATGCAGCCATGCTGGGTATCACTGAACTGGTGTGTGTCAAGACAAGGGCACAGTGCAAGGCTCAGGGTGAAAAAGTAGAGCTGGAGTCTGGAAAAATGGCCCAGCCTACCAAGAGGAAAGGAAAGTCAGCTGGGAAACCAGCTGCAACACAACACCAAAAAGAGAACCTCTCTTCTCAGGAAGAAGTTCTGCCCTCTGAGGGAACTGAGCCTATGGAACTGGAACCTTATCAGGTTGAGCTCTTAGGCCCAGGGGGACCCTCAAGGGAAGAGTTGTGTAAGGGACAAGAAACCTGTCCCTCTCTTGAAGGCCTTAGGCAGCAAGCTGCTGAAGAGTCCAAAGGCAAGAAAAATGGAACACATAGGGTCTATTGGGAAGATGGACTCCTGTACACTGAGGCAAGAGATCCCAAACCTGGGGCCACTGGGAGAGTGGCAGTGCCTCAGAGTTTCAGAGAGTTTATCCTGACCTTAGCCCATGATATTCCCCTTGCTGGGCATTTGGGACAAACCAAGACGTGGGAGAGGTTAGTCAACCACTTCTACTGGCCCAATATGTCCCAGAAGGTTAAGGAGTTTTGCCTCTCCTGCCCCACCTGTCAAGCCAGTGGTAAGACAGGTGGGCATCCAAAGGCCCCCCTCATTACACTTCCAGTGGTGGGGGTCCCCTTTGAAAGAGTGGGTGTGGACATAGTTGGTCCACTAGAACCTCCCACAGCCTCAGGAAATATGTACATCCTAGTAGTAGTGGATCATGCTACTAGGTATCCTGAAGCTATTCCCCTTAGGTCAACTACTGCCCCTGCAGTAGCCAAGGCCCTCATTGGTATCTTTACCAGAGTGGGCTTCCCTAAGGAGGTGGTGTCTGACAGAGGTACCAACTTCATGTCAGCATACCTAAAACACATGTGGAATGAATGTGGGGTGACTTATAAATTCACTACACCATATCATCCACAAACTAATGGTCTTGTTGAGAGATTCAACAAGACATTAAAGGGCATGATCATGGGGCTCCCAGAGAAACTCAAAAGGAGATGGGATGTCCTCCTGCCATGTCTGCTTTTCGCTTACAGAGAGGTGCCTCAGAAGGGAGTAGGATTCTCACCCTTTGAACTTCTGTTTGGCCACCCTGTAAGGGGACCACTTGCTCTTGTTAAAGAAGGCTGGGAGAGACCTCTTCATGAGCCTAAACAAGACATAGTGACTATGTACTTGGCCTTCGCTAAAGAATGGCAGAGTACATGGAAAAGGCAAGTAAAAACCTTGAGGCCAGCCAACAACTCCAGAAGTTGTGGTATGACCAAAAGGCTGCACTGGTTGAATTTCAACCAGGGCAGAAAGTCTGGGTTCTGGAGCCTGTGGCTCCCAGGGCACTCCAGGACAAATGGAGTGGCCCTTACCCAGTACTAGAAAGGAAGAGTCAGGTCACCTACCTGGTAGACCTGGGCACAAGCAGGAGCCCCAAGAGGGTGATCCATGTAAACCGCCTTAAGCTCTTCCATGACAGGGCTGATGTAAATCTGTTGATGGTGACAGATGAGGACCAGGAAGCTGAGAGTGAACCTCTCCCTGATCTCCTCTCATCAGACCCTAAAGATGGCTCAGTAGATGGAGTGATCTACTCAGACACCCTCTCTAGCCAACAGCAGTCTGACTGTAGGAAGGTCCTGCAGCAGTTTGCTGAACTCTTTTCCCTAACCCCTGGTCAGACACACCTGTGTACCCATGATGTGGACACAGGAGACAGCATGCCTGTCAAAAACAAAATATTTAGACAGTCTGACCAAGTTAAGGAAAGCATCAAGGTGGAAGTCCACAAGATGCTGGAATTGGGAGTAATTGAGTACTCTGACAGCCCCTGGGCTAGCCCAGTGGTCTTAGTCCCCAAACCTCACACCAAAGAAGGAAAGAGAGAGATGAGGTTTTGTGTGGACTACAGAGGTCTCAACTCTGTCACCAAGACAGATGCTCATCCCATTCCTAGAGCTGATGAGCTCATAGACAAATTAGGGGCTGCCAAATTCTTAAGTACCTTTGACTTAACAGCAGGGTACTGGCAAATCAAAATGGCCCCTGGAGCAAAAGAAAAGACAGCATTCTCCACACCTGATGGGCATTATCAGTTCACTGTTATGCCCTTTGGTTTAAAGAATGCCCCTGCCACCTTCCAAAGGTTGGTGAATCAAGTCCTTGCTGGGTTGGAATCCTTTAGTGCAGCTTATCTTGATGATATTGCTGTCTTCAGCTCCACCTGGCAGGATCACCTGGTCCACCTGAAGAAGGTTTTGAAGGCCCTGCAATCTGCAGGCCTCTCTATCAAGGCATCCAAATGCCAGATAGGGCAGGGAACTGTGGTTTACTTGGGACACCTTGTAGGTGGAGGCCAAGTTCAGCCACTCCAGCCTAAGATCCAGACTATTCTGGACTGGGCAGCTCCAAAAACCCAGACCCAAGTCAGGGCATTCCTTGGCTTGACTGGGTACTATAGGAGGTTTGTGAAGGGATATGGATCCATTGTGACAGCCCTCACAGAACTCACCTCCAAGAAAATGCCCAAGAAAGTAAACTGGACTGTAGAATGCCAACAGGCCTTTGACACCCTGAAGCAAGCTATGTGCACAGCACCAGTTCTAAAAGCTCCAGATTACTCCAAGCAATTCATTGTGCAAACAGATGCCTCTGAACATGGGATAGGGGCAGTTTTGTCCCAAACAAATGATGATGGCCTTGACCAGCCTGTTGCTTTCATTAGCAGGAGGTTACTCCCCAGGGAGCAGCGTTGGAGTGCCATTGAGAGGGAGGCCTTTGCTGTGGTTTGGTCCCTGAAGAAGTTGAGACCATACCTCTTTGGTACTCACTTCCTAGTTCAGACTGACCACAGACCTCTCAGATGGCTGATGCAAATGAAAGGTGAAAATCCAAAACTGTTGAGGTGGTCCATCTCCCTACAGGGAATGGACTTTGTAGTGGAACACAGACCTGGGACTGCCCATGCCAATGCAGATGGCCTTTCCAGGTTCTTCCACTTAGAAAATGAAGACTCTCTTGGGAAAGGTTAGTCTCATCCTCTTTCGTTTGGGGGGGGGGTTGTGTAAGGAAATGCCTCCTTGGCATGGTTACCCCCTGACTTTTTGCCTTTGCTGATGCTATGTTTTGAATTGAAAGTGTGCTGAGGCCTGCTAACCAGGCCCCAGCACCAGTGTTCTTTCCCTAACCTGTACTTTTGATTCCACAATTGGCACACCCTGGCACCCAGATAAGTCCCTTGTAACTGGTACCCCTGGTACCAAGGGCCCTGATGCCAGGGAAGGTCTTTAAGGGCTGCAGCATGTATTATGCCACCCTAGAGACCCCTCACTCAGCACAGACACACTGCTTACCAGCTTGTGTGTGCTAGTGAGAACAAAATGAGTAAGTCGACATGGCACTCCCCTCAGGGTGCCATGCCAGCCTCTCACTGCCTATGCAGTATAGGTAAGACACCACTCTAGCAGGCCTTACAGCCCTAAGGCAGGGTGCACTATACCATAGGTGAGGGCACCAGTGCATGAGCACTGTGCCCCTACAGTGTCTAAGCAAAACCTTAGACATTGTAAGTGCAGGGTAGCCATAAGAGTATATGGTCTGGGAGTCTGTCAAACACGAACTCCACAGCACCATAATGGCTACACTGAAAACTGGGAAGTTTGGTATCAAACTTCTCAGCACAATAAATGCACACTGATGCCAGTGTACATTTTATTGTAAAATACACCACAGAGGGCACCTTAGAGGTGCCCCCTGAAACCTAACCGACTATCTGTGTAGGCTGACTGGTTCCAGCAGCCTGCCACACTAGAGACATGTTGCTGGCCCCATGGGGAGAGGGCCTTTGTCACTCTGAGGCCAGTAACAAAGCCTGCACTGGGTGGAGATGCTAACACCTCCCCCAGGCAGGAGCTGTAACACCTGGCGGTGAGCCTCAAAGGCTCACCCCTTTGTCACAGCACCGCAGGACACTCCAGCTAGTGGAGTTGCCCGCCCCCTCCGGCCCCGGCCCCCACTTTTGGCGGCAAGGCCGGAGAAAATAATGAGAATAACAAGGAGGAGTCACTGGCCAGTCAGGACAGCCCCTAAGGTGTCCTGAGCTGAGGTGACTCTAACTTTTAGAAATCCTCCATCTTGCAGATGGAGGATTCCCCCAATAGGATTAGGGATGTGACCCCCTCCCCTTGGGAGGAGGCACAAAGAGGGTGTACCCACCCTCAGGGCTAGTAGCCATTGGCTACTAACCCCCCAGACCTAAACACGCCCTTAAATTTAGTATTTAAGGGCTTTCCCTGAACCTAGAATTTAGATTCCTGCAACTACAAGAAGAAGGACTGCTGAGCTGACAAACCCCTGCAGAGGAAGAACAGAAGACACCAACTGCCTTGGCCCCAGACTTACCGGCCTGTCTCCTGCCTTCCAAAGAAACCTGCTCCAGCGACGCTTTCCAAGGGACCAGCGACCTCTGCATCCTCTGAGGACTGCACTGCTTCGAAAAAGACAAGAAACTCCCGAGGACAGCGGCACTGCTCCAAAAGAACTGCAACTTTGTTACAAGGAGCAGATTTAAAGACCCCTGCAACTCCCCGCAAGAAGCGTGAGACTTGCAACACTGCACCCGGCGACCCCGACTCGACTGGTGGAGAACAACCAACTCAGGGAGGACCCTCCGGCGACTCTACGACTGTGAGTAACCAAAGTTGTCCCCCTTGAGCCCCCACAGCGACGCCTGCAGAGGGAATCCCCGGGCTCCCCCTGACCGCGACTGTCTGAACTCCATTTCCCGACGGCTGGAAAAGACCCTGCACCCGCAGCCCCCAGCCCCTAAAGAAACTGAACTTCTGTGCAGGAGTGACCCCCAGGAGGCCCTCTCTCTTGCCCAGGTGGTGGCTACCCCGAGGAGCCCCCCCCTTGCCTGCCTCCATCGCTGAAGAGACCCCTTGGTCTCCCATTGAAAACTGAAGGAAACCCGACGCGTGTTTGCACACTGCACCCGGCCGCCCCCGCGCTGCTGAGGGTGTACTTTCTGTGCTACTTTGTGTCCCCCCCGGTGCCCTACAAAACCCCCCTGGTCCGCCCTCCGAAGACGCGGGTACTTACCTGCTGGCAGACTGGAACCGGGGCACCCCCCTCTCTCCATTATAGCCTATGTGTTTTGGGCACCTCTTTGACCTTTGCACCTGACCGGCCCTGAGCTGCTGGTGTGATAACTTTGGGGTTGCTCTGAACCCCCAACGGTGGGCTACCTTGGACCAAAAACTGAAACCTGTAAGTGCCTTACTTACCTGTTGAAACTAACAATAACTTACCTCCCCCAGGAACTGTGAAAATTGCAGTGTCCACTTTTAAAACAGCTTATTGTGTTTTATGTAAAAAGTATACATGCTAAAGTAATGATTCAAAGTTCCTAGAGTACTTACCTGCAATACCTTTCAAAAGAGCTATTACATGTAAAATTTGAACCTGTGGTTCTTAAAATAAACTAAGAAAAGATATTTTTCTATAACAAAACCTATTGGCTGGATTTGTCTCTGAGTGTGTGTACCTCATTTATTGTCTATGTGTATGTACAACAAATGCTTAACACTACTCCTTGGATAAGCCTACTGCTCGACCACACTACCACAAAATAGAGCATTAGTATTATCTCTTTTTACCACTATTTTACCTCTAAGGGGAACCCTTGGACTCTGTGCATGCTATTCCTTACTTTGAAATAGCACATACAGAGCCAACTTCCTACAATGAGCCTAGGAACAGAGGATGTCAGGACCATTTTATTTATTCATTTATTTATTTAGGGTGCTTTAAAAGCACTAACATGACCCAAGGGTGTCAGAGCGCTGTATATATGATTGAAAAACATAAACAAAGAAACTAAAACATAAAAATGAACACCTAACAAAAACATAGACCAAAAACTAAAAACTCAAGTAAGATATGGTATGTGGTAATAAATATATTATTAAACATCCACCATTTATTCATGAAGCACTAGGATAGATTCTTCAAGATGGAGAGTCTACTCTGAGTCTGATCATTTTCAAGTACCTGGGTGAACTATGTTCGTGCATTGTGTCGTCCACTGCGTTCAAGGGGACAAGCTAACCAAGACTTTAAGAGAGGAATCTCTTCAGTAGGATGATCTTTTTTCCCCTTTTTTGAAATAATGGGTCGATGGGTTTAACCTAACCTTGAGTTATAGGGAATTCCAAATCCTTTGTGCCAATCCTGAAAAGAAGCGTGTGTACGGTTTTATGTTTTCTGAATCTGGGGAAGTCTAGTCTGAGAGAGTTTGGGCTTCAGAGAGAGTAGCTGCCTCCTGAGATTCGAATCTTTTCTGTCAGATACCTCGGTTTGTTAAAATGTATGGCTTTGTGTGTGAGGCAAACAATTTTCAGTTGAGTTCTGGCTCCAAGAGGGAGCTAGTTGAGAGACCTCAGTGATAGGGTAATGTGTTCAAAGTGTCTAGTGCCTGTTACCAATCTAGCTGCTGCATTGAGGATTGCTTCGAGTGGAGCCGTTCTCAACTTGGGAAGACCTGAAAGGGTTGCACATCCATATTTTAGTCTGGGGACCACTAATGATTGTACTGCTAGGTTGAAGTCTAGGGGTGGCAGTAATGGTTTCACTTTCTTCAGTAGTTTGAGTTGGAATGCTGCACTGTGCGTGGTTGCAATGATATATGCTAGCATGTTCAGATTCTTGTCCAGTAATTCCAAGGGATTTCGTGGAATCGGTAATGGTATGTTTGTAATTGATGCCGTTTAGGTGATTAGGCCAAGCTTGGATGTGCGTGGAGCTGTTATGAGGGGAGAAAGGTAGGAATTCTGTTTTTCAGAGAGTTGAGCTTGAGTCTGTTTTGAGAAAGCTAGGACTGAGTTTTGATTAGAGAGTTATTTAATTGGATGACATTCTCTGGGAGGATATCTTTAAGTATAATTGTGTGTCGTCTGCGTACATGTGATACGCAAGGTCTGATTGTTTGAGGATTTCTATTAGTGGCTCCACATATAGGTTAAAGAATGTGGGGAAAATGGTCGATCCTTGTGGGACTCCACACCTCACTGGTGAAATATCTGAGAATGAGTTACCTAGTTTGATTCATTATCAGCGGTTCTGCAAGAAGGATGCGAACCAGGAGAGCAGCTTCCCAGACAACCCCATTCTGTTTTCTAGCAATTTTAGTAGGTTGTTGTGATTGACCATGTCAAACGCCGATGAGAGGTCTAGGAAGATGAGTAGGCAGAAATTGTTGTCTAGTATCTTAATGGTGCCATCCATTATGTGAACAATGGCCGATTCTGTGCTGTGCCCTTGTTAAAATCCTGACTGAAATTTGTAGGTTGACTTGATCAATATGCTGATACAATTGGTTGTGCATATAGTTTTCCAACAATTTGGCCTGAAATGGAATATTCAACACTGAATGAAAGCTGCTTAGGGTTGTAGGGTCTGATCCTCCTTTTTCAAGAGGGGTGTCACTTGCCCAGTCTTCAGGCAGTTTCGGAATAGTGCCATATTTTAGCAATAGATTTACCAATTCCATCAGTATGAGTAAGAAGAGGTGACCGAGTTCCTTTAGTATTGTGGAGGGGATAGGGTCGTTGAAATGTAAAGTTGGTTTAATGGATAGTAAGGGCTTGTGGACCTCCTCCTCAGTTAGTGTTTTGAACTCACTCCAGAATGCTTGATGTTTTGGTCTTGGAAGGGTGATGTTTCGTATGATTCTCCACTAGGGACTATTACTGCTAGTCGTTGATTTCAGTAGAATATTAGAAGAAAAAAAGTGTGTTTAGTACAATCTTTATTTTACTTTTACCAGCCCAAAAACCACATTAAGTACATCGGTCAAGGCTAAGGAACTGAAACTGTCAATTATTAATCTATTTTGTCCATTAAAGACATATCTCAGTTATGCAGTTTTGTATACGTCTGTAATGCATACAGAAATACTGCCTCGTAGAACAGTAGAAGGGAAGGTTACACATTAGTTCAAATTATTGAAATAATAGGGCTGGTTAAATAACTGTGGATGATTCCAAAGAGACCTCTAGTCCAACCGAACCAAAATATCCCATGCACCTCACGGGGGAAATTAGACTGATATCCAACATCTACGCCCCCAGATCACCCAGTAACTACAGACAGACCCAATAAATTCCACAGTTGCCATGGTAATACAATTAGGTAGTGCACATGGAGCAGGATAAGTAAGTGGAATTTGCTGCTTAGAGTTTAGAGTATCCCAGACTGACATGATGGAAGCTTTGCTAGCTCAGTAAAAACCTTGGCTATATCAAAAAGCAATGTGGAGAAGAAGAAATCCTTCAATATTTTCATCCTTTCACAGGCATGTAAGGCAGCCATATTAGACTGGAACCTGTCCGTCATTACCAAGCCAGTTTCTACTAGTTCAGTCTAATTTACTGCTTTTCTTGCAACCAGAATTTACTGACTTAAACAGTCCACAAAACTGTGAAGTCCCATTTCAAGTGTGCAGAGATCAGCCATCCATTACTATGCCTGGTGCTATAAAATATTTTAAATAAGCACTATAATACAGCTGACTTCAACAAGTCCAACCCTGCAGGCCGCAATCGGTGTTCCTGACCAACTTCAAGACATGACTCTCTAAAGCACTTTGTATCCTAGTGATACCACAACAACGTGCATCCGGGATGGCCTTTAGCGCATCCCAACGGATCCTTCACCTGTAGTCATCAATTGTACCTTCTTAAACTCTATAATGGATGAAGCAGTTATCGAGATGTGTTTATCTTCATGCGTAAGACTCGTTCTGTAAGCAGCGAGTTTACTGAGCCATAAGGATGTATTGGAATATTTGAAACCTATCCTGTACAACACCACTTTAGGAACACGTTTACCTATGGAGCAACACAACCTTCCCTGAGCTAGCATGAGGTCAGCCTCTAACCAGTAGTACGGGGCGGGCAGGTAGGGCCATACTGACCGCTGGGAGTTTCTGCCATTTTTAGATGGTCTGCCCTGATGCACCCCTGAAAATACTTTACCATTTCAGTTGACTAATTGCGCTGTAATATGCACTGTTTGGACCCTTTTTTTTCCTAAACATGTTTTGGGGTGGTGGAGAATGCCCTCTGTCCCCTTCTCAATGCGGGGCTGGTTTTGCTAGGGCTGGTCTTGGTACCTAGACTGCCAATAGACCCTTTAGTTCAGCCGAATAGCTCTGCATTAGCCAGACTCACTTACCCCAAGGTTCAACTGCCTGACAAAATGGGGCCTCTCCTCAGAATAGAAGGTCAACCTCAAAGGCTCCTAGACCTGGCCACTTGAACTGCTGGTTCAACTCTGTCCAAAAGGTGAAGAAAGGCGAAATAACTGCAGTGCAATAGCGTCCACCAGCAGCCTCACCCTCAGAGACAGCTTCTTAATTCACAGTAAAACATCAGCAAGAGAGACCCAA
Organism: Pleurodeles waltl; assembly: GCF_031143425.1. Lineage (NCBI taxonomy): Eukaryota > Metazoa > Chordata > Amphibia > Caudata > Salamandridae > Pleurodeles > Pleurodeles waltl. The sequence continues at coordinate 522,632,882 of NC_090451.1, read as the reverse complement.
ATCCCCTCCAGGCGTCCATCACTGTTGCCGGCTTGTGGCAGATGCCTCGCTGCACATCATTTCAGACCCTGACAGCCTTACTAAACATGAGACATTGCTAATTACTCTAAAAGCATCGGAAGTGGAGAGCACATTACATTTACTCCGACATTGGGAAGTCTGTGCAGTCCTTCAGGATGACTGGATAATAAATCAAAGGACAGATTTACCCTGCTGTCCATGTAGCAGTGTCTTCAAGCGGTTGGAGGCGAGTCTGTGGACATCAGAAGAGAAGCTGCTGCTGTGAATATGGGTTATTCTCATTTGGATTCAAGGGATTGAGCGCCACATGTTTTCCTTGGATAAGCAGACACATTTAATATGCACTGAATGCATCTTCTTGACCACACCCACCTCGTGTCTGGCTCGCCTCCGTCCAACCTATCAAATGAACGGCCTTGCTTCCTCTCCTGCACGTCTCCCATCTCCTTTGTCCCTTGACTCACTTCACAAAAATAAAGGTCTCCTATTGTCCTTAGTCCCCTGTTTATTCACAGGTGTCATATCCCCCATTTAAGGTTATGGCCAGTTCCTTTGTCTCCACATACTCCCCTGCTGCCATGTCCCTCCTAAACTATTTATAAGATCTCAACTTCTCCCACCCCCTACATGATAGATCTGTACCACCTTTACACCTCGTATCTTGAGGTGGTTCCTCTTCACCTGCTGGATGGTCCCTTTCTCTGTTCCTTCCTGGTCTACCCCTTGCTTTTTTGCTGCCACATTCCCGATCTCCTTTTTCCGTGTGTTTATGCTCCAAACTTACTTTTGCACTACCATTATTGCAATTGTCACAAACTGAGGAAGGACTTACTGAGTTTCTTAGCGAGTTACATAATTTCAGCAAACATTTCTAAACTATAAAGGAGATTTGAGGCCACGAACAAAGGGGAATGCCTTACGTGGTGCTGTGGCTGTGGCTAAAGATGCAGAATGCACCCCAGACATAAAAGAAAGACAAATAGGTTCTTGCAGGCAAAAATTAGAACGTGAACTGACATAAACAAAGGACTCTAGAGTTTTGACAGTAGTAATTCTGCCTATCTAGGTCATGCTAGTAATGCATAAGCATGTCTACATTTTCCGATTACTGTCATTTGCTAGTGGTCCCGCTCTGTACTCACTTGGACCCCCATGCTGAACAATGTTAGACATTCTAAAGTGAGTGGTACCAGCAACATCTCCTTAGTAGAACATAAAACCGAGCTACACTGCAGGAAGCCTAAGGCACTTTGGGCCTCATTCTGACCCTGGCGGTCCTAAACCACCAGGGCCGCGGGCAACGGAAGCACCGCCAACAGGCTGGCGGTGCTTCAGTGCCCATTCTGACCGCAGCGGTAAAGCCGCGGTCAGAAAAGGGGATCCGGCGGTTTCCCGCCGGAATACCCCTGGCAGGGCTGAACCTCCATGGCGGCGCTGCAAGCAGCGCCGCCATGGGGATTCCGACCCCCTTCCCGCCACCCTGTTTCTGGCGGTTTTTACCGGCAGGAACAGGATGGCGGGAACGGGTGTTGTGGGGCTCCTGGGGGCCCCTGCACTGCCCATGCCACTGGCATGGGCAGTGCAGGGGCCCCCTAACAGGGCCCCAGCATGATTTTCACTGTCTGCTTAGCAGACAGTGAAAATCGCGACGGGTGCAACTGCACCCGTCGCACCCCTGCAACACCGCCGGCTCCATTCGGAGCCGGCTTCTATGTTGCAGGGGCTTTCCCGCTGGGCCGGTGGGCGGCGCAGCGGGAAAGCCAGAATGGCCGCCGCAGGCTTTTGACCGCGGAGCGGCCAAATGGCGGTGACCGCATGGCAGGCGGCTACCGCCGCCCGTCGCGGTCAGAATGACTGCCTTTATCTTCAAACTCCTTACAGACTAAATCATAACAACTCCATTCTCAGTTGTGGGATTACGGTAGTTATGGGAACATTTATGTAATTTAAGAGTTTCTGTTCATTCTTGTTCTAGGGCACTAGCTATTTCAATTATTGGTCCTTTTTCAAGTCTACTAGCAATTGTATTGGTTTCCTCAATAGTTTCCGGTGTGACTCACTCATCCAACTCGGTTATTCTAATCCTTCAAAGATCAGCCTGCAGTCTCATTAGGACTTTTATAGTTAAGTTGCCATCCATCTTCAAAACACTGTATAAACAACCTAGAATGCTAAGCACCAAAGTACAACACTACCATTAAGTTCCCCTATGTATATAAACTTGTTGCCCACCTCTATAGGTTGGCTTCCAGACAACCTAGCATCAAAAATTATATATCCAGTAAGAGAGGCAACAAAATTCTAGATCTAATTCCAAGATTTTTCAAAACAATTAGTCCGACAAACCAGTGGCGGCCCGTCCTTCATGGCGGAGGGGCCACGCCCCCCCACCCCATGAAGAGTGTCTGTCAGGCTGAACAAAGGTCAGCCTGACAGACACTCTTCATGATCAGGTCAGGCAGCCAGGAGTGAGCCATGCGCGATTTGCGCAGACTCCAGGCTGCCTGAGCTGAACTTTGCTGGGCTGAGGAGATCACGACCCCTATGGGCGTGACCTCCTCGGCCCAGCAAAAGTGCCTCGAGGCCCTCCCCTGGGTGACGAGGAAAGCGTCACCCATTGACACTCTCCCTGGGCGCTTCAGGTTTAAGCCCTGAAGTGCCCAGGGCTAGTGTCAATCAGTGACACTTCGTCACAGAGTGGGGTGGGGTCAGCAGTCTCACTGACCCCATTCCACTCTGTGATGAGGCTGGGACTGCTGCCTTCCCTCATTGGCTGACCTAAGGTCAGCCAATGAGGGAAGGCAGCAGTCTCAACCCTCCTGGGACCTGGAGGCTAAAGCTAAGTGTGTGTGTGTGTGTATGTATGTGATATGTTTTACATTGAATGTTTGGTGCGCGCATGCATGTTTGAGTGTTGTTAATGGATGTGTGTGCGTGCGTGTGTGTGTGTGAAAGAATGAATGGGTGTGATCTTGTAAAATGAATGTTTGGTGCGTGCGTGCATGTTTGAATGGAATGAGTATTGTTAATGGATGAGCGTGCGTGCGTGCGTGTCTGTGTGTGAAAGAATGAGTCTGTGTGTGTGTGTGTGTGTTTGTGTGTGTGCCCCGCCCGCCCTCCTCCCAAAGCTGCCGGCCGCCACTGCGACAAACAACATTTAGGATATTGTTCCAATCAGGTTAATTCGAATACATACTTTATTCGAGACTTCTTCATATACGAGCGGCCATCCGAGCAGTTGGACTAATTTAATTATTCGAGAGATATATATATATATATATATATATATATATATATGTGTGTGTGTGTGTATATATATATATATAAATATACATATATATATGTGTGTATATATATATTTTTTTTTTTCAAGACACTTCTGGGCAACGGGTAATGCCCCCCCGCTCCAAAAAATATATTCAGATTCTACGTTTGCTCAACCTCCTAGCTCTTTGTCCAGGACTGACCTAGAAAATAATGGAATCCCAGTGTCACCAGGGTAGTAGTGACCAGACGGGGAACTCCTCAGTCCACCCAACTCCCAAAGGATCGGGGAAGGGGCTGCTTACCACCCCAAAATGTATCCCCCCTCTAAGACTCTTGTTGAGAGACAGCGTGCCAGTGTTTTTATTCAGGTGGGTCTGGTGTGCACTAAAGTAAAACAGTATATAAATAAGTAACTCTTGCCTGCCTATTTACCAGAAATAGGCTTCTGGATTTTCGTTAATTTTTAACTCAAATGATAAAGATTGGTACTCCTGGGGCTTGAAGGCATCCTCGGATCTAGCCGGACACTATCCAATGTAGAGTATGTTTACAAAAGTGCAGAGTGTAATTACTCAATACCAGGATACAACAAGTTTTATTTATGCAATGAGGTAAAGTCACCTGGAAGTGCCGCACGGTTACTAGCAGAGTTGATTCATTGTTCAGAGTCAATAAAACATTCAATCTGTGGTGCACTCGAGTGTTTTTCTCGGGTCACTGTAATAATAAACATGTGAATCTGCGCTTATTTGTACAGTTGCTCTAAATAACATGTAGTTTGCCCACATTTATTTCACCGGCAGGTCATAATTTCAGTATAATCACTAAACCATACAGGGAGTGCAGAATTATTAGGCAAGTTATATTTTTGAGGATTAATTTTATTATTGAACAACAACCATGTTCTCAATGAACCCAAAAAACTCATTAATATCAAAACTGAATATTTTTGGAAGTAGTTTTTAGTTTGTTTTTAGTTTTAGCTATGTTAGGGGGATATCTGTGTGTGCAGGTGACTATCACTGTGCATAATTATTAGGCAACTTAACAAAAAAATATATATACCCATTTCAATTATTTATCATTACCAGTGAAACCAATATAACATCTCAACATTCACAAATATACATTTCTGACATTCAAAAACAAAACAAAAACAAATCAGTGACCAATATAGCCACCTTTCTTTGCAAGGACACTCAAAAGCCTGCCATCCATGGATTCTGTCAGTGTTTTGATCTGTTCACCATCAACATTGCGTGCAGCAGCAACCACAGCCTCCCAGACACTGTTCAGAGAGGTGTACTGTTTTCCCTCCTTGTAAATCTCACATTTGATGATGGACCACAGGTTCTCAATGGGGTTCAGATCAGGTGAACAAGGAGGCCATGTCATTAGATTTCCTTCTTTTATACCCTTTCTTGCCAGCCACGCTGTGGAGTACTTGGACGCGTGTGATGGAGCATTGTCCTGCATGAAAATCATGTTTTTCTTGAAGGATGCAGACTTCTTCCTGTACCACTGCTTGAAGAAGGTGTCTTCCAGGAACTGGCAGTAGGACTGGGAGTTGAGCTTGACTCCATCCTCAACCCGAAAAGGCCCCACAAGCTCATCTTTGATGATACCAGCCCAAACCAGTACTCCACCTCCACCTTGCTGGCGTCTGAGTCGGACTGGAGCTCTCTGCCCTTTACCAATCCAGCCACGGGCCCATCCATCTGGTCCATCAAGACTCACTCTCATTTCATCAGTCCATAAAACCTTAGAAAAATCAGTCTTGAGATATTTCTTGGCCCAGTCTTGACGTTTCAGCTTGTGTGTCTTGTTCAGTGGTGGTCGTCTTTCAGCCTTTCTTACCTTGGCCATGTCTCTGAGTATTGCACACCTTGTGCTTTTGGGCACTCCAGTGATGTTGCAGCTCTGAAATATGGCCAAACTGGTGGCAAGTGGCATCGTGGCAGCTGCACGCTTGTCTTTTCTCAGTTCATGGGCAGTTATTTTGCGCCTTGGTTTTTCCACACGCTTCTTGCGACCCTGTTGACTATTTTGAATGAAACGCTTGATTGTTCGATGATCACGCTTCAGAAGCTTTGCAATTTTAAGAGTGCTGCATCCCTCTGCAAGATATCTCACTATTTTTGACTTTTCTGAGCCTGTCAAGTCCTTCTTTTGACCCATTTTGCCAAAGGAAAGGAAGTTGCCTAATAATTATGCACACCTGATATAGGGTGTTGATGTCATTAGACCACACCCCTTCTCATTACAGAGATGCACATCACCTAATATGCTTAATTGGTAGTAGGCTTTCGAGCCTATACAGCTTGGAGTAAGACAACATGCATAAAGAGGATGATGTGGTCAAAATACTAATTTGCCTAATAATTCTGCACTCCCTGTACATTCATCTTCTCCAAGTATAAAGTCCACAATCCAATGTGCCTTACCTCTAAACTACACGAAACACAACCACATACAATGACAAACAGACCAAGAGTACTTTGAGACCAGTCAGGAATTATCCCAGAAAGGTAAAGGGTGTCCAGGTTCCGAAAAGTGCTTTTGGACCATACAAAATATGGTGAAACGTGATACAGATGCACCTAGATTAACTTGTATGGGGATAAGGGTGCAGGTAAGTACGTTAATTGTAAGGTACTTGGTATAGGTAAAGATAGGACTTTAAATAAAAACAGTAATGTACACTGTTTGGCATAAAATGGCAATAAGCTATTTTAAAAGTGGACACTGCAAAATTCAACAGTTCCTGGGGAAGGTAAGTACAGGTTAGTTTTTTAGGTAAGTAAAGCACTTACAAGTTCAGTCTCCGGGGCATAGGCAGTCCACCGTTGGGGGTTCAAGTTAACCCCAAACACCCAGCACCAGCAACACAGGGCCGGTCAGGTGCAGAGGTCAAAGAGGGGCCAAATAACATAGGCGCCTTTGGAGACTAGGGGTGCTCCGGTTCCAGTCTGCTAGCAGGTAAGTATCTGCGTCTTCGGGGAACAGACCAGGGGGGGTTTGTAAAGCACTGGGCAGCACAGGGGCGGCTGGGTGCAGTGTGGAAACAAGGCATCAGGTTTTGTATTGAACTCAATGGAGGGACCTGGGGTTCACTCTGACGATGCAGGCAGGGCACAGGGGGGCTTCTTGAGCCAGCCACTGACTGGGCAAAGGTGGGGGCTGCCTGCTGGTCACTACTGCACTGGTAGTTGGTTCCTCACGGGTCTGGGGGCTGCAGATGCAGTGCTTCTTCCAGGCGTCGTGTTCTTTGTTACCGGGCAGTCGCGGTTAGGAGGGTCCTCTGGATTCTCTCTGTAGACTTCGTTGTGGGAGTACAGGGAGTTCGGCTCAGGGTGGACACGTCGTTGGAGTCACTTGGGGGTCCTCTCTGCAGTGTTGGTTTGTCTGGACACCGGCCAGGGGCGTCGGGTGCAGAGTGGTGGGGACTCACGCTTCAGGAGTGAGGTGAGAGTCCCTTTAAAGATGGTTTCTTCTTGTTGCTTTGGACAGCGCCGCTGTCCACAGGAGTTTCTTGGTCCTTTGGAATCGCAGGGCAGTCCTCTGAGTCGGCAGAGGCCGCTGGGCCCGCAGGATGCGTCCCTGTTGCAGGTTCTTTGAATCTGGAGACAGGCCAGTAGGGATGGGGCCAAAGCAGTTGTCGTCTCCTTCTTCTCTGCGGGGTTTTCAGGTCAGCAGTCCTTCTTCTTGTTAGGTCATCAGGAATCTGATTTCCTGGGTTCCAGGACGCCCCTAAATACTAGATTTAGGGGTGTGTTTAGGGTTGGGGCAGTAGCCAATGGCTACTGTCCCTGACAGTGGCTATACCCTCCCTGTTCTTCCTCCCTTTGGGGATGGGGGGCACAGCCCTAATCCTATTGGGCTAAATCCTCCATGCCAAGATGGAGGATTTTCTAAGGAAGTTTCACCTCAAGTCTGGGCACCTTAGGGGTTGTCCTGGCTGGAGGGTGACTCATCCTTGTTTTTCTCATGAACTCCTCTGGACTTGCTGCCAAATGTGGGGGCTGTGTCCGGGGGGCGGACATCTCCACTAGCTGGAGTGCCCTGGGGCATTGTAACACCAGGCTTGAGCCTTTGAGGCTCACCACCAGGTGTTACAGTTCCTGCAGGGGGAGATGGGAAGCACCTCCACCCAGGACAGGCTTTGTTCCTGGTCACAGAGTGCACAAAGGCACTCACCCCATGTGGCCAGAAACTCGCCTGAAAGTGGCAGGCTGGCAGACACCGGTCAGCCTAGCACTAGCAATTGTGCTTGCATGCAGGGGACATGTATAAGATACCCTCTGAGTGAATTTCTCAATAAATCCCACACTGCTATCACTGCAGATTTATTGTGCTGAGAAGTTTGATACCAAACTTCCCAGTATTCAGTGTAGCCATTATGGAACTGTGGAGTTCGTGTTTGACAAACTCCCAGACCTTATATTCTTTATGGCTACCCTGCATTTACAATGTCTAAGAACTGGCTTAGACACTGTAGGGGCATACTGCTCATGCAGCTATGCCCTCACCTGTGGTATAGTGCACCCTGCCTTTGGGCTGTAAGGTCTGCTAGAGGGGTGACTTACCTATGGCACAGGCAGTGGGTTGTGGGCATGGCACACTGAGGGGAGTGCCATGTCAACTTAGTCTTTTTCGCCCCACCAGCACACACAAGCCATGAGGCAGTGTGCAGGGGCTGAGTGAGGAGTCCCCAGGGTGGCATAATACATGCTGCAGCCCTTAGAGACCGTCCCTGGCCACAGGACCCTTGGTGCCATGGGTACCTTTTACAAGGGACATATCTGTGTGCCAGGGCTGTGCCAGTTGTGGAGACAAAGGTACAGTTTTAGGGAAAGAACACTGGTGCTGGGGCCTGGTTAGCAGGGTCCCAGCACACTTTCAATCAAAGCTGGCATTAACAAAAGGCAAAAAGTTAGGGGGTAACCATGCCAACAGTGGAATTTTCCTCCAGTACGAACACATTTTCTGATATGCAAATAATGGGGAAAAACCCTTTGATACATCTTGCCCCAACTGCCTTTTATTCAACTCTACTTGTTTTGTGAAGAGCTTCAGAGTGTACTAAAGTTGAAAATGAGACATAATTTACTTTAAATATGAGAAAATATATATCTGCCATTTGTTTACATGCATCAAACCACGCTCTCGGTCCCAGGGAGAGCAGGGAGCTATAATCAAATTTTAAAAAATTACATAAAAAACAAATTACAATAGTGTGCAAGGAGAACCTTCTGTAACAGTAAAAACAAGGCAAACAGTAAACTGTACTTCTCTGGGGATCCTTACAGTGAGCATCTTATGACACAAACTGTTATACAGCGTGTAGGCATAACATTTTATGTAGATTATTGAGGTTTGAACGCACTTGTTCCATAATGTCAAAACAGGTTTTGCAAGTGGGATTAATGCCCTCAATAGGTAAGTGCCTAACTTATTTCTTATGCAGAGTTTTTTAGATGCAGAAGTCACTCCTGTGCATACCTTAAAGAATTTCAGATTTTTTTTTACCTGCGGAAAGCATAAGGTCTTTCGCACTGGGGTAATTTTTAAAACAAATTCTTTATTATCATTTCAAATAACGATTAGTAGTTGACATGTTATACCACTTACATTGCACATTTTACAGGCCCAGTATTCCTTCTTGTTGGAAATGGCCCTTTCTGCAGGATTATCCCCAATTTATTTGCCTTTCTCCTCCTATTTGTCTAACCTCCTTTTTGTTGACCTTAGGGCTCTGGGGACTTTACCACTGCTAATCAGTATTTAAGTGCATATGCCCTCTCCCCTCCAACTTGATATGATTGGCTTACACCTGTTTGGCATATTTAATTTACCTGTAAGCCCCTTGTAAAGTGGCATACCATATACCCAGGGCCTGTAAATTAAATGCAACTAGTGGGCCTGCAGCATAGATTGCGCCACCAACAGAAGTAGCCTTTCAAATTAAACCTGCCACTGAAGAGCCTGCATGTGCAGTTTACTACCACATTGACTAGGCATGTCAAACTACTGGCAAAGGTCTAAACTCCCCTTTAAGTACACCTATGTCACCCTTAAGGTAGGCCCTAGGTAGCTCAATGGGTGGGTGCTGTGTAGGTAAAAGGCAGGACATGTACTTTTATGTTTTACATGTCCTAGTAGTGGCAAACAGCCTGTTTAATTTTTCACTACTGTGAGGGGTGCTTCTCTCATAGGTTAGCATTGGGAATTCCTTTGTATCATTTTAAGTGGCAATTTCTGATCTGGAAAGAGTAGAGTGTGCGTGTTTGGTATGTTTAGAATGGTAGTGAGAAATCCTGTTGAATTGTACATTACTGTTTTAGAAAAGCCTCTTTTAAAAGAGTGACAGCTACACTTTGTGCATACTTTCCAGACAGTCACAACACAGGAGGGGCTGGGTGTGACCGAAGAAGCATCTGCAGCCATCTGCATACTGATAGTCACCCTGGGCTCGGGAGAGGGAGGGTCTTCACACCTTACATGTCAATAGGCTGTGTCCTGCCCTCACACAATGGGCTGATTTACCCCCTACATGTGTCTAGAGCCAGGGCTGGGTTGAAAGGGGTTGTGTTACACTTGAAAGGGTCCCCTTGAAGTCACACCCTGTACAAATACATTTTGGAGTATAATTATAGGGGTTCTGACCCCATGATTTTTTTAGCACTTTTGGAACTAGGACTGAACCTCCGTCAGAAGGACTGCTGTGCTGCTCAAAGGACTCATATGGACTGCTCTTTTGCTGTTGCCTGGGTGGCCTGAAGGACTCACTGGCTTGCTTTTCTGCATGTTGCCCTGCTGCCAGCAGTTCCCTGACTCTGGTCTCGCCAGGCACAATTAGACTGCCAGGAGAAACTGCCATCCCTACCAACTGCTTTGTTGTGCTGGCCTGCTGCCTGCCACATGCTGGGCTAGCCACTTTTCCATTTATGGGGGATGAGCTGGTCTTCTGCCTGTTCCCTGCTAGTGCCCTACCTGTGCGCTCCTAGGATTGTTGGACTGTCCCCAAGCACCTCAGACATGGACTCTACTCCCTGTGAGTCCGGTAGCAGTGTGCTGTTTGCTGCCAATTGTGTTTTGCCCAGCATGTAGTGAATGCTTTTATTGCATCCCCATACACATGCCTCAACTTTTGGGCTGTTCGATGCCTGGGCTCTTGGCACTTTGCTGGAGGCTGCTACTGAGACACATAGCCTCAGAAGGAATCCCCTTGCCTGCGTGGCCTCCCTGCCCCACTTTCAGGTACTGGAGTAACTAGGGGGACCACCCAGGAGTTGATGTTTCTGGCCTAGCTCGCAGCCACTGTGGTGTGTGCGTGTGGAATTCCCTTACATGGACCCAAGCTGTCCCAACAACAGTACGTGGCACACCTCGCGTTAAGGGTTGATTACAATAATAACCTTGGCCCTTGGCCACAGCAGTGGGTGATGGCTGACATCATTCAGACCCGTGGGGTCTCAGTGACTTTGTTGCGCTTCTTGCAGCAGAAACTTCATCCCTCACCCAAGCGGCCCCCAGCTAAACGTTCTGTACTCCTTGCAGAAAGAACCCTCTTGCCATAACCTTCACCACGGACTGGGGTGGTCCCAACATCCCCCATCTCCATTGCAGACTGTAGGGTATCCCATTCTCCTTACAACCATGGGGACACTCAGAGGCGGGAACCAGTCATTGTGCTGGTCCTACAACAGCTACTGTATACCTTGTAGTAGGCGCGCACGTGCTCATGTGGCCTACGTCCATTCCAACAAGCCATTTTTCTCGCCAGGAATCCTAAAGATCATCGTAACCCCACTAATAGGGGGCAGGGGTTAATTTGCTTTGCCTGGGTTTATTGGTGCTGATGTGTTTATTATGATTTCTGTACTACTGGTGTTTTATATCCCTCTTCGTTCATAACCTGATGCATTTTCATGGCCTGAGCATTGGTGGTCTGATAATATCTATCATATTGAATCTTCTTAACCAGTACTACGCCAGCATTTACACGATATGCACAGTACTTACAACGTATGTCACCTATGTGGGACCTCTTTTGCGGTGTGATATATTGTGTCACTGGTGTGCATGTGTTATACATAACCTCTGGAGATAAGCCTGACTGCTCTTTGCCAAGCTACCAGGGGGTGAGCACAGGTTATCCTTGGTGTGTAATTTACTTGCCCTGATTGATGTTGGGTTCTGCTTAGCTTAGGTGCATACCCTAGCCAACCAGAAACCCCATTTCTAATACTTCTCATAGCATCCTAGGTTATAGTCTGCAGGCCCCTCTGTATGGCCGCCTTCTGTACCATCAATTCCACCCCCTGGAGGAAAGATATAGGGCCTGATTATAACTTTGGCGAAGGGGGTTAATCTGTCCCAAATGTGACGGATATCCCGCCCGCCGTATTACGAGTCCATTATATCCTATGGAGCTCGTAGTACGGTGGGTGGGATATCCGTCACATTTGGGACGGATTAACCCCCTCTGCCAAAGTTGTAATCAGGCCCATAATGTTCTCCAAAGCAGGTAAGAAGCATTGCTGTCCTGTTCAGACTGTTCCTAGCAAAAACATATGAGATATGTATCTCACTGCTGAACAATCCATAATCCAACTTTGTTAACTGCATCACGTCTAGTGAGCTGCATGTCCACCCTGAATCCCCCTTTCCTCCCCCTCCCCCCACTGGCTTCCAAGCGCTGAGTAAGTCAGAATGTATAGAACTTTACAGCTGTAGGAGCTATCGAGCAGGCCTTCTCGTTTTTTTGACCATGTGGAGCTTTCTGGGTTCTGTGTGTTTATTTGCCCTTCACCCTCCTTCTTTACAGCTCCACTTGTCTGCATTGCACTCAAAAGCCCTTCTCAATCTGACTCTCCTCAGTGGACTCCACCAGTGCCTGAGTCATTGTGCTTCATGATATCAAATTGTCCTGAAGCAAGCTAAAAAAAGCTGGGAAGACGGAATCTGGCAGAGGTTATTGGTTGCAGTTAAAAATAAGGATGATGATTCTTTTTGGAGATTGCTGGCTTGCAGATCGAGAGGGGGAAATAACTCCATCAGCTCTTATATTCAACCTGATAGATGGGTGACCCATTTTTCTGAAATTTATGCCTATCCTGAATTGCATGACCCTAAGATTATCAGACATGTTGACGATGTAGCTTCTACAAATAGCTCAGTTGAGAGCATTGTCTTTTCTATAGCTGAAACAACTGGTGCTATTAATTCTCTGAGGCCAGCTAAAGCCCCTGGCCCTGATAAGATACCTGGGATCTGTTTAAATCTGAGCCCACTATATGGGCATGGTACATCAATTTATTGTCCAATGCCATAGCAGCAGGTGGTCCCATACCTGATTCATGGCATGGTGCAGAAATAATCCCGGTTTACAAGAAAGGCGATGTAGGTTTGCCAGCGAACTATCGACCGATTAGCCTTATTGATATTCTCCAAAAGATCTTTGCAAAACAAATTTTGGCCAGACTTATGGAATGGGTTTTGACAAACCAGATATTATCTCGTCTACAGGCTGGATTTCGTTCAAAAACAAACACTATGGACCAAGTCTTTAGGTTGTCACTATTATTCTGGAAGTATGTCACCTTAGTCAGACAGAAATTATATGTGGCCTTTGTAGACCTGAGATCTGCTTTTGATCTTGTGCCAAGAGAGAAACTGTGGGGAGTTCTGAAAAAAATTGGTACCCCAGAGAACTTAGTACATTTAATCCAAAGACTGCACGATAATACTTATGCCCAAGTTAGATGGGGTAACCAGGGGGAACTCACTGACAGAATAGAGATCAGGAGAGGGGTTCGACAGGGTTGCGTCCTTGCTCCGACTCTTTTCATCTTGTTTATCAATGAGGTAGTGCAAGTTATTACTAATTGCCAAAATGATGCGCCCTCTCTGAATAATACAAAAATCCTGATTCTGCTATTCGCCGACGATTCTCTCTTGATCTCCCGAACAACGATAGGCCTACAGGTATTAATGGATAGGTTTAGCTTGTTTTGTGATGACTTTGGGCTGGAGCTTAATCATACCAAAACTAAAATTATGACCATGGGACGTGGTCCCTCTAAAGGATATACCATCCTCTACAAAGGGACTCCGTTGAGCAAGGTTTGCTCCATTGATTACCTGGGGGTCAGAATTAGCAAGGATATGCAGTGGGAGGCCCAGATTAATAAAAGCTTAGCCCTTCTGGCACATAGATCTGGGGCAATTTTGCGCTTCCACAAGTCGACCATCGAGAGAGTAGTCACTCCAGCACTAAAAATTTATCGGGCAAAGGCCCAGAGTGCTGTGGCTTACGGGGCAGAAGTCTGGGGATACTCAAATGCTGGTAAACTTTCAATAGGTGAAAACAATTTTGTAAGATCACTCTTGGCTTGTCCACGTAATACTCCTTTGTTACCAATGTTTTGGGACCTCGGACTTGCACGTATCTCAGACATTATAGCTTTAAGACCGCTGCTTTTCTGGGTACGTGTTTGGTCTACTCCTGAGCTACTCACATATAAGGAATCCATCCAAGACATCTTAGATAGACCTAACATGCTTACTATTCCTTGGTTTAAACACATATCAAAATGGTTTTGCATTCTGGGTCTTAGTAACTACTGGAGCCATCCTTATAATTTAAGGAAAGAGCAGAAGAAGCATCTAAAAACAGCTTATTGGGCGTATGTCAGGGGAAACTACTGACTTCATTTGTCTCATGGGAGATTGACTTCTCAATTTCTTGATACCAAGTGGCATCCGTGCCTTGAACTGTTTATGGATCTCATTACTGATCCATTAAGCAAGAGTTTGTATATTCAGTTCAGATATGGATGCCTACCTCTTAAATCTTTTGGCAATTGGCGGGATTCTGCTCTGAGAACTGATCTATGCCCGAGTTGTAGTATTTCTCCGGAAACCATTGCGCATTTTATGTTCATATGCCCAGCATATAGGATTGCTCGTCAGAGGTGGCTACGCCCAGTTTGTAAGAACATAGGGATCAGATGTTGTATAGATGCTTTAAGGATTATGACGAGGGATACATCCTGCACCCTGTTCTGTGCAGTTAGCAAGTTCCTTGCGGCTGCATGGCATATACGAATTTGCCAGTTAAAAAATTATTCTCGATTATTATGAGGCCTATGATTAGGGTGTTAGTTTGCTGGATGATATTTTGGCTATCCTGAGGAACAAGGTCTAGGTAGTTATGCACTGTGTGAAGAGAAATATCTCCTTGATTTTAGTATTTATGTTTTATACTTTTATGTATTTTTTGAATGTAAGATATTTATGATTTAAAATTTTATTCTTGTACTGTGTGATTTATGCTTTGATGGTTTAAATTAACCGAATAAAGCAATGTGCTGATGATGATGATATCAAATTGTCCGTTACTTTCTTATCCATATGGGATATTCGCATATGTGCCTCCTCTGCGCCACTCCATTCCAGCATGTCCCTTCGCCAATCTGACTGCACTGGGGCCCTGGCACTCAACCAAGCAATTGCAGTCTGTTGTTTGGCCACTATAAGCCCCAGTATCACAAATCGCCTGCTCAATTTCCTCTTAGGGTTATCTGGAAGGCGACTAAGGAAGCACTGTTTAATGGTATGCTGAACCTCCCAACCAGTTGAGTGTTTAATAAGGTGCAATACGGCTTCCCAGTAGACCGCTATATCTAGGCAGTGCCATATAATATGTGTGAAGTCTGCTACAGGCACCCACAGTTCTAGGACCTGTCCAAATATATGAGGTGGATCCTTTTGGGGGAAAGATAGGCCATATCTACTGTGTAGTATTGAGTCAGTTTAAACCTTGCACAGATTGACACAGTGTGAACCCTGGTGTGTATTTTCTGTCAATCTTTGGGCACCTGGGGCTCGTCACACACACACTGCCACTCATCATCTGTTGTTAGTGGAGCTAGTCGGCTGTCTGCTCTTAACACCTGGTGTATGTTATGAACCTACGACCTCCCGCCATTGATAGCATGGTCACTGGTGTCTGTGTGAGTTCTGGGGCGTTTGGAAATGAAGGCCCCAACTGTCTTGTCTTTTCCACTATCTCAGTGTATTGGCAGAAATGACTGTTCCCCAGTCCAAACAAATAATTTTCACCCTGCAGTTAAAAAAGTGGCCCACCAGATACAGGTCTGAGAGCATAATGCATCCCCCTTCCTGCCACTTGTCAATTGCCATTGTTTGTGCAATTTGTGTTAATGGTCGTGCAATCCAAAGATATAATTCCAGGGAGTATGGAGTTCACCCGATGACTCTCTGAACCACTCTCTCAAAGATGGCCCATATGGCATATCGGGTGTGAGAAAGAGTCAGGTACAGCCCATCCCAGCATTAGCCCATCCCAGCATTAGAAAAGCCCTGAGTTGGTATCCGTCATGTGTGCCCCCCAATGGTGTCCCCCCCCAGTTAGGTTCAGCGTCTAGTCAGTGAATTGGCGTGTTGCAGGTGTGCCGCTAGGTCATAGAGTGCCAAGTCTGGAACTTCCATCCCCCCTCTGTCCCATTCCTTCTTAAGGGTATATAAGCTTATTTTACAGTGTTTTCAAACCCAGAGGAGTTCTATGAGTAGGTGGTTGAGGAAGCGCAACACCCTTTGCAATTTCATGCATAGCTTCTTGCATAGCATGTAAACATTGAGGAAGGATGACCGTTTTTAGATGCGCTATTTTTCCCATGAGTGATAATTTTCCAAAAAGCAGTGGTGTGGCATAGGTTAGAAATCACCCGCCCGATATTTAGGTCGTAGGCCTGTTGTTCCCCATTGGTGATATACATCCTGAAGTATCTGACGCTATCTGTCTTCCATGGTAAACCCGTGTCAGAGAGACGATCCATCAAATGTCACAGTGGGAAAAGAGCTGACTTGGCATCATTAACCTGTAGCTCCAAGAATTCTGCAAACGTTTGGAGAACATTAAACAGGAGGGGCACCGAGGATGACGCAGACACACCCTTGCATCATCAACATATAAAGAGACCACTTGTATCATGGTTCCCACCTGCACCCTCCCCCCACCAAACCATGTAGTACCTGACAGAGTCCACATGCCAGTGGCTCCATTGCCAGGGCGAAAATCAAGGGGGACAATGGACACTCTCTGGCACGTACCTCTCATTGGCTTCCTATTAAGCAATGTATTATTACCTTTAAGGCGTTATGCATTGCTTTCAAAGCTCTTCACGGAATAGGCCCTGTATATCTTCGGGATAGGTTCAAATGGTATCTGCCTATAAGGACTCTCCTCTCCAGCTTCACTAGGAATGTGTTGATCCTGCCCTTCAAGTGTTCCTCGTGGGGAGGGGGGAAGCTTTGTTAGGTGCACTGGTCTCCAGTGGAACAGCCTTCCACTTATACTAAAATCAGTGTCCACCAAGCATTCAGGAAGATAATTAAAACTTAGCTGTTTAGCCATTTGTTAGATTTCTTTCAGCCACCTTCTACTGTGTTTCCTCCTCTTTTCAGTTCACACTCAGCTCCAAGACACCTGCAGGCATTTGAGCGCTCTACAAACTTTATTATCATCTCTGTAATAGGATCTCCAACGAAATGTAACATCCAGTTTCCACAGTTCCGTCGGGCTGTTATAGAGCAATCAAACCCACTGGATAAAATTGGGACCCAAACCCATCCTATCTAGGACCTGCCAAATATAATCCCACCATACCGAGTAGAAGGCTTGTTTGACATCTAAAAAGGCATGTGCATAGGGATCCTGGTCCAGGTCAGGAGTACATAGAAAATGGGACAGTCAGCGCAGGTTCTGTAACTTGTTCAAATCCCGACTGGTCTGTGTGGACCAAGCAGGGGAGATAGGGCAACAGTCTGGCTGGCAGAACATGACTTAGGAGTTTCTGATCCTCGTGCACCATAGAAATTGGATGGTACAAGCCCCATGTAAGGTTTTTTTTTACCGATTTTCGTATTAAGACAATATGTACCTCTCTCATCAAGTTTGGGAGACGCCCTTGTTCCAACACCTCAGCGTACACTGTTAATAGTCTGTCCACAAGAGTTCACGAGAAAGGCCAATAAAATTTTGCTGGGAATCTGTCTCCTCCCAGTAATTTGGCCGTTTTTAGGGCTTCCGCCATCCCCAACAGTTCCTGTCTAGTCAGCTATGCTCCCAGGAGTACACAATCCTCCATGGGGAGATGAGGAAGTGGCAGCCCGACTAGGTATTCTGGGAGGAGATGCGCCTCCCTCCAAATCAGTACATATATATCCCTTAAATGGGTTGCAGAAGTGTTGTTTATTGATTGTTGGGTGTGTACCATACAACCCTGTCCATCTCTAAGCATGAGAACTGACTCCGGCACAGTCTCCGATCTAATCAGGCACGCCAAGAGATGGCCTACCTTGTCACCCACCATATACCCACCTCCTCCATCCTGTGTGTTGCATTTATTTTTCCAGTTGGTCCCAAAGGTCACAGACTGTATGTTGTTGTCTACCCCAGTCCTGCAGGGTCGCTGCATTGCCGGACAGCACCAGCTCTAGCACCTCCAGCACTGCCTCCTGACGCATCAAGTCCTCTTCCAGAGTATGGGGCACACCCACCATAGATGTCATGAACATCCCAGGGATCCCCACCTTCCTGGTGTCCCACTCAGTCGTCCTGCTAGCTGTTATGTCCCAGTTATGCACAAAATAGTTGGTCAAAGTTCTGAAATAGCATCCCGAAACACCTGTTTAATCAAGGCATCTCGGTGCAGCCTCCATAGAGGCACCAGCGGCACCCACCTTTCCAGGTAGTACGTAAGCCACAGGGGTGAATGGTCAAATATATAGTGGGCGAGATATTGGACATCAACCACTCTATGGACAGCCTCTAAGTGGACAAGGAAGTAGTCAAGTTGGCTATGGGTGCATGCTGCCTGAGTGTAACATGAAAGAGCCTGTCTGTGTGTGTGCCGCTGTCGCCATATATTGGTAAGTCGCAAGACTGTCAGTGTCTGCGATAAAGCTGATATCATGCAAGGTTTTGTGTCTTGTCTCGGTGGCGATCTATCCACCAGTCCGCCGACGACGCAGTTAAAGACATGTGCCATGACTACCTCCTGTGCTAGAGATACCTACGCTGCCGCCAACAGTGGACTAAAAAATTTACTGTGTTGGGGGCATATGCATTTATAAAACACAGGTCATGTGCATTCAAAGTACCCTCCAAAATAACATATCTGCCTTCAATGTCTATCTGGACCTGTGTGGGTCTAAATGGGATCCCCAGGGCTACCCAGATTAAGGCCCCCTCGTGCATAACCAAAGTAGGACGTAGCAAAGGCCTGTCCCCTCCATCGTCTCCTCAGATATTTAATGCAGTCATCTCATAGGTTTGTTTTCTGAAGTAACGACACCAATATACCATATCCCTGTGAATATGTTTTTACCCTATTGCATTTTACCGCTCCCTGTAGGCCTTGCAGAATCCGGGTCACAAACTTATATTTGGTACTCAAGCTAGCCATAGTTGACCTGAGTAAACAAGCCACATCCCTCTGCCTCTCCAGTCTGTTCACCCCTCCAATGGAGGGGTCGTACTGGTATTGAGAAATCCATTCCCCCCAACATCTTAGCTACCAAAAACATGGTCACTGGAGTAACAATTCGGAAAAACCCTTCCAACATCAACCCTTCCCACCCACAGGCAGAATCACTGCCCCCGACACAACAAGCAGCCAAAGGGGACCCCAATGCCTGCCCAAGTCCCACTCCCTAACCCCCACTGTTAACAAGCTAGTAGCTCAAAGTGTAGAAATAGTCCCAGTTGCTAGACCCTGATAGCGCGTCAGAACCTTGATAAGTAAACTTACTAGGAGACACACCTAGGCCGATGAACCTTTTGACCACGTTCGGAGACTTCCCAGTACGAGGTATCTTTCTGGCATCACAACATCAATATATCAATAACCCAATCAATATTCTTAGTAACTAATAAACAAGCCAATCAATAACATTTAATAAGAATCACTAAATGATTAGCACCATGATCTTTCAGTCAGTAATAACCACACACATCTAGTTAAGTGTTAGGATATTTATTCCCTATTGATTACAATCTAATAATCATCTCCGTTAATCTCATTAGCAATCAATCTCATTGGTAACTCTTCAGATACATAATTTGAACACAGTTAATCAACGCATAGAGAATATTCATTAAGCAGTAACACATCAGTAATAAGAAGCAGCTTAGCAAAGTCTCAGTAGTGCAAGATTCAACAAAGCAAGAACTCAGTCATTTGTCTATTTGCGTCAGGTATTTGTGAACACCTTAACTAACCTCGAATTAGCATCAGCATGTTGGACTTCATGCAAAACAATTTAGCAAACACAAATTTGGAAAACATCTAACTATGGCCACTATCAAAAGAGCAGTTGGTACCTAGAAAGAAAAGGAAAACAGACAATTACAATTTTCATCAGATAGTTACCCCTCCAAATGAATCAGCAAACAGCGACAGGCTTCATCCTCAGGTCACCAGTCGATTCACCATCAGCAAAGATAGGACATGGCAAAGTCTCAGTATGGCATAGCTAAACAATAAGGCTCTTCCCTCATATGGAAGAGAAGTAAGTATCAGTAAGGACTTAGATAGAGGATGGTTTAAAGTATCAGGAAAGATAAACAGCAAAAGCTCAAAAGAGCAATGGCAAAGTATAGCTTCAAGTGGAATGTCCAGTAGTGGCCGATTTCTCCTCGGGTCATGTGGTTATATCAAAACTGTCGAACTAGCCCTTAATTCCCCGTTGGATAATATTTGGTGCATCATTATCTCTGTCCAGTAATTCTTCACACACCTCACTAGAAGTTTCCACACAACACAGTTCTCCTGCCGTTGATTGGCCCATGTCATTGACGTCTTCATCGGGTGGAATGTCAGGTAAGAAAAGTTACATTTTATGCTCCAGTCAGTAGTCCCATTGTTTTCTCCTACTCAAGGCAGCCTTGTACCTGTTACGAATTACACTGTTGCATTCAGCAAGAATGTCTCCTTGAGCAAGTCGGGTCCCATGAGAAAGAATTTACTACGGCTACACATACATCTCTAGCTTCTGGAAAATTACAGCTTCGTGTCCTTCAGGAAGACAGCACATTGCACGTTAGGAAAAACACAGTTTATTATGAGACCAGGAAGCTAGGCCCAGACCCTCGCTAACTAAAGCCTAGTAATTTAGTTAACCACCCCTAATATATGACCCTAATTATAATATGCCAATGCAAATTCATAACATTAGTACATAATTAATCCATCATTAATAAGTTTCATTAGTCTTCGTATACATTGGTGGCCACTCCCCGTAGGCACATTTCAAACGTGTACATTATTTTTCTATGTTAACACATTCTCTATGCAACTTCATTACACAATATATTGCAAGCTTTTCATGTTAATATTAATTTTAAAAGACACACTCCAACAATCCCTCCTCTGATGACTCTTGTCATCACACAAACCTTTCCCCTCGAATTTTCCATTCTAAAATTCCTTCATTTCAATCTCTTCTCTTAACCTTTCCCCCTGTGATTTTGGCCTGAATAATTTTTCCCTTTGTTTTTCTTTCCTCCTATTATTTTTCTCCATCTTCAATTTTATTCTTTTACTTATTTTACATGCCACCTATAATCCAAATAAGCAAGCTATAACAATCAATATTCCCTGTATTATTTTCACCAATATTCCATGCCAAATACTACTAAACCAATTTCCCACTGAAGCAAATCCTTTCCCAATCTTTTCCCAAACACCTGGTTCTTTCAGTTCCTTAAAATCTGTACTATCCCTAGTTAAGTTAGTAGGCATACTTCTAATCTCGTTACTATAGTCTGGTATGTAAGCACAGCAGTGACGCTCATTAAGCATCTTACAGACTCCGCCATTTTTCGCTAAAAGAATGTCTAAAGCAAGCCTGTTTTGAAGAGTCATAGCCCTCTCAGCAGCAAGTTCAGTATCCATCAGGAGTATAGCCTCTGTAAAATTTGTCAGCATGTTATCCACAATAGTAGACAACTTTCGAATCTTTATGGAGTTTAAGATAACTCCCACTGAAGGAATTATCGCCCCAAATATGTCTCCTACTACACCAGCAGCAGTCTCTCTCTTTTGTCTAGTACGATGTAATTCAGACAATTTCGGAAACTTTTTCAAATCGTCAAGTTGATATATCTTTGGGAAAACTATCCCCAAATAACATGTCCCATTCCATCCCTTTGGAAGACGGTAATAAGCATTAAGTCCACATATATAATAGATCCCAGGGATCGCTGGATCCTGTCCATTTAACATGAACGTCCACTTACTCTGAAACAAAAACACATGCTTACATTCACTCATTCCCACAAACACATTGTCATAATATGATTTCGACCTAGATATGCAAAGCTTCCCTACGTGTAGTGCATCTAAAGCTAGCTTCCCCTGTTCCCTAATTGCACTATAACTCTCACTACTAGCAAAAGCTCGCTGCTGCAATCCTTTCTCTAATTTACCCTTCAATGCCCTTCTTCTATCTTCCGTGTGATCTAAAAAGCTTTTCTCTACAGGTGTAAGCAAACATGTCAAATTATTACGGTGTGCATAAGATGAAGTAATTGTTAATGTTGCCTCAAAGAACCCCTTTACTAATTTTATACTATAGTACTTAGCTACACTACTCAAATTCCTCTATGATAGGCACATAAGAAAACACAAGATCATGGTTCGAATAAAAATACTGAATCTCTTCCTGATTTATAGAACCTTGTTAGTTACAGACTACAATTTATCCCATATATTAAAGGTAGTCTATGATAGGTAACCCCCTCTTGTATCGAAACAGGAATCTGTGTGCACACAAAGCAATCCTTTGCATCCATTGTATCAACATACTCACTCAGCAAGCAATAGAAAACATTAGTGGATAGTTCCCCTTTTGCGTTAGTTCCCTCATGCAAATATTTCGTATCCTGCTCAAACCTCTCCCAAGCTGTTAGTGCAGTGGTAGGCTCAGGAACCGTAGCATTGTTAGTCCCACTCTTATCCATTAGTGGCATACCCACAATCACAACTATGATGAATATCACACAAACGACACCCAAACCAACACCCAAATATTTACAACGCCTACTCCCTCTATTATCTTCTCTAGTGTTAGCCATGATCTGTAAAGAATCAGAAAGTGAAAGGAAGGTTAAGTCAAACAACAACAGAGGGCAGTTAGAATTAGTTTTCTTCTTTCTTTTTTTTTCTCTTTTTTTTTTCTTTGCAGCAAAGTCAAAACAAGCAAGTATTTACAGTTCTCAGTTTCACTCCCAGGATCCTTGTCAATTCAGGTTAGCAGCTTGTCAAAATCAGGTTTCAAAAGTCAATTCAGGTCTTCAAAGTCTCATCCGGTAAATTCTCAGTCTCTCTTTCTCGAGAATTTGTCTTTTATTCAGTTCTTATGCCAACTCAGTCTCTTCGGCCAGACTCAGGTGCCAAAGTACTGACCTGGAATCTCTCGATCAAAACAAAACACCAAGAACTCCTGTTGCCATTCAGCTGACGTTGCATACGCTCATTCAGGACCCGCGTACCTTCTGTTCGCTACTCTCTTTCTTTTCAACTTACGATCACCTTGCAACTCTCCTTCACTTAGATCTTCTCTCCTTGTTGTATCAACCTCTTCCTCTATTGCATCTTCGACAACCCCCTTTCCCTTTTTCACTTGCAACTCTGGCCACTTATCTCCTTTCACTGTCTCTTTGGCCCTTGATCTTTCCTGTGGCAACCCTGTGCCCTCCTCTGACTCTATGGTGTTTTCTCTTGATGGACCTGCAATTTGCGCAGGAGGGGTTTGGACGCTCTGACTTCCTTCCGCCTCAACTCCTTCGCCTTCTGAGTCTGTCAGGGGCTCTAGCTCACGTCCATACTCGTCTGCTTCTGGGAGAACCTCCCTCTGATTTGGCTCTCTTGGTGCCTCAGTTGAGATAGGCTCACCGTCACCCCTCTGGGTCTCCTCTCCTTCGTCTCTTACTGGAGTGACCAAGCCGTCCTCAACGGGCTCTCCTTCTGTCTCAGTTCCCCTTCGATCACTCTCCGGCCATGAGACTTCCTTCTCAGTTGTTGATACTTTCAACAACTCGACTTCCTCATCAGTTGGACACGTCACCTTTTTAGTGTGACTGGCATGGATCCAATTCGGAATTCCCACACACTTCACAGCAGTAGTGGTCGTTAGTATTACTTGATATGGCCCCTTCCAACGTGGTTCTAAACACGACTTCCTTACGTGTTTCTTGATGACAACCCAGTCACCAGCTTTCAGATTGTGTCCTGGATTATTTATTGGTGGCCGGGTGGTAGCTTCCACCTGGTGAGAGAAAGAGCGGACCACGTCAGCCAGACCCTTGCAGTAGTCCAACACCATATCATCCGTGATATTCACAAGAGCATTCGCAGGCACTGCGGGCAGTCTCATAGCTCGGCCCATTAGAATCTCATGAGGAGACAGTCCTGTTTTCTTGTTGGGCGTATTTCTCAGTGACATTAACACCAAAGGTAATGCATCGGGCCATTTCAAATTCGTGGCTGCACACATTTTTGCCATTCTCGACTTCAGGTTACCATTCATCTGTTCCACTAGTCCTGATGCTTCAGGGCGGTAACTACAATGCAACTTCTGTTCAATGTTCAATGCTGCACACAATAGCTTAACCACCTCGTTGTTGAAGTGACTTCCCCTATCTGATTCTAAAGAGATCGGAAACCCGAAACATGGTATCAATTCCCTAAGCAGGAGCTTCGCTACTGTGAGACTGTCATTCCTACGTGTAGGGTATGCTTCAATCCAGTGACTAAAGATTCACACAATCACCAACACATATCTCAGACCTCCACACACAGGCATCTCAATAAAATCCAATTGCATTCTGCTAAATGGACCTTGTGCTCTCCCAATGTGGCTCAAATTCACCCCTGTTCCTTTCCCTGCATTCATCTGTTGACAGATGATACACCTATGACGGATCACTTCTGCAGCTTGTCTGAATTTCGGGTTAAACCAGTCAATCTTGAACAACCTGATCATTGCATCCCTCCCAATATGTGCTTGACCATGATAAAACCTTGCAAACTGTGACAGGAGACTGTTCGGCAAGACCATTTTCCCTTCATCTGAGACCCACAAGTCATCTGGCCTTTGTACACATTGCATTTTGACCCAAGAACGCTTCTCATCTTTGCTGGCACGTCCCTGCAACAATCTCAATTCTTCTAACGTGTCAATCACCCTTAATGTGTAACCTGTGCATGTCTCATTTCCTGTTTCAGGTAACAACTCCCACTGATCCTTAAATGATATACAGTTCAATGCGCAATATACAGTTCAATGTGCAAAACCTTGCAACTTGATCTGCATATCCATTTCCCATTGAAACAAAGTCTTGTGATTTCAGGTGAGCACTGCATTTCCCCACGGCAATTTCATGAGGTAACTGAATCGCGTGTAACAACTCCTTAATTCTTTCACCATTTTTCACTGGAGAACCAGAAGAGGTAAAAAAAAAAACCTCTGTGACCATAGTTGGCCAAAATCATGGACAATTCCGAATCCGTATTGGCTGTCAGTGTAGATAGCCACTCTCAGCTGGGCAGTGGCATGGCAAGCTCTAGTAAGAGCAACCAATTCAGCCACTTGAGCAGAACATACTCTTTCAAGCCAAGACGCTTCCAGGATACCAGACATTGTACATACAGCGTATCCGGCTCTCAGCACTTCTACTGAGTCTCTTAAACATGAGCCATCCACAAAGATAATTTGGTCATTTTCTTCCAATTGGGTATCTTTAATATCAGGCCTCGGTTTGGTGCACATTTCTGTTACCTCAAGACAATCATGTTCTACATCTTCAACATCTTCGACTTCTATGTTTTCATTTGGAAGCAAAGTTGCTGGGTTCAACATTACATTTGGTGACCCCAATATAATTGTTTCATATTTTGTCAATCTCGCATCTGTCATGTGTTGCATTTTGGTACGGGTCAACAGGATCTCAACTGAGTGAGGGACGATGACTGTTAAAGGATGTCCCATCACTATGCCCTCACACTGTGTGAGGCTTTGGCCAACTGCTGCTACTGCACGCGGACAATCTGGTAAGGCTGCTGCAACTGGGTCCAAAGTAGCTGAAAAATATGCAACTGGTCGGCTTACATCTCCATGGACCTGTGTCAGGACAGACAAAGAACATGCATCACGTTCGTGACAAAACAGAACAAAAGGCTTCGCGTAATCAGGCATACCTAAAGCTGGAGCCCTGCACATGCTCTCCCTTAGCTCAGTAAACGCCTTCATTTCTTTCTCTGTCAACGCTATGACATCTGGCCCTTCCTTGACCGTCAGTCTCACCAAAGGCTTGGAGATGACTGAA